>NC_134421.1:57414969-58039969 GCF_030867145.1 Opisthocomus hoazin
CAAAGTTCCATAACTTCACTTACATCAATAACTATCTGCAGGTTTTATGTAGGAAAGTACAGCCTCTAAAAAGAGGAAACAATACAGCTCTCTACAGATACTATTTAGAGTCACCATATGCAAAGTACATATACAAATCATTAGTGAATTACAATGAGACTGTGAAAACAAGAAAGGTTTGTTGCCAATCACATACCCGCCTTTAATATAGTCAAGGAATGAAACTTCTGTTTCAATTAGGAAGGAAAGCAATGTTACCTGAAATCAAATAAAAGAGAGTCAGACATGAATTGTCATTTCCCAGTTGAACAAGTAGAGACATAGGCACAATGTTTTTGGAGCTCTATCCTTAAGAAGTAATTTCCTACAGTATTAGGGAAAAAAAAAAGATTAAAAACCCCCAAACAGTTCAATAGGCAGTTCTTAACAGAGAAGAGAGAAATATGGAAGTCTACTACAACTGCTGCTTTTTATTTTTTTCTAAGCAAAAGGTAAGGGATAGAAGATTGTATTCCAGGGCAGGTTACCACCTGCATGTCTTCTGATCACTACATCTACACACAAATATTAGGGGTTAGATGATAAGGCATCTATTCTCCAAGTACTTCAACACTGTTCAAAGAACTCATTTACAACTATTTATGCCATTTCTCATCTCATGCTAAAAGTGGTAATGAGTATTGATTCAAGCCAAGAGTGAAAAAAATCTAGTAAATTATACATATATATGAAATATATAAAAAAACTAAAGTGGAATATATAAAAAATGCAAAGATTAGAAATTTCTTCAGCCCCAGCTTTTATCAGTCAGAAATGATACAGATCCAAAACACAGACAGTGGTCTGAAGCTGTTACTAGCATTTCCAGTACTTGAGCCACAAAAGTATAAACTCAAGTGGAAAAGACCCAGCATTCAAGGTCTTCATATACCGCACAACATCTACGAAGCAAAGAATTCAATCAAAATTATTTTTGTTCAATTTATAGTGACATAAAACTTTCTCACAACGTAAGTGCATCAGGCAGCCAATGAAAACTGCGTGACTACTCAAAACAAATTTACTGATAATGACACAAAGAATAAAAAGGCAATGGAAGTTTGTCACAAAATTTTTTTTGCCCCCAACTGCAGCAAAATAGAGAACCTGAAAATATTCCTATGTTGTTAACTTGGACTCAGAATGAGATTACAGGTAGTAATTACATCTTCTACCTTACTTCCTTTGTCACAGGTTCTCTGATTCTAAGTGACTTGCAAAGTTGAAAACCATGAAATTACCCTTCTAGCTGAGAACAGAAGACCATAATAAAGTTCTACCAGACTATCAGTTGCATAGTCTTGCATATAAGACCGAAATTTCTACACATTTTCCCACTGGACACAGTCATTTTAATGGTTCATCTGTTATTACATCTGGTCATCTTGTTCCTAATTAGTTTAAGCAAATGATTTCAGTGAATCCAATCTACAAAAGTAAAAAATGGAAACAGACAACACCTTTCCACAGTGTTCGAAGTGTTTACTTCCATACAGACAACGACTACTAACATTCCAAGTTTTATACAGTGAATTTTAAATTTCACTATTTGCTTTGTTCAAAACTAATCATGTATTCTGAAACCTTTCTGCTTAGTCCGAATTTAAAACGACCCCTTCTGTAACAGTGAATGGAGATGGCTACTGTTGGTACACAGCACTTAACAGCAGCAGTGAGATAGCAGCCAATGATCTATTATCCACTTAAAGTTTTCCAGAAGCCAACTTCCTATTAGTGAGAATGATGGTCTCAGTGCCTGGTTTGGAAATTTAGAAATCTGGGATAAAGAATATCTTGGGTGAACAACAGAGAGAAGAAAAACTAAACTGCAGGCAAACACATAGGAAAGTGACAATCTGGAGTAGCATAAGGGAAGCCTGAAGGACTAACAGAAGTAAGGGCAAATGGGGGCAAAGAAGATTCGATAAATAAAAGAAATTACAAAACCGACAGTAGAGAACAATGGCAGAGAAGGAAAGAGGAAAGAAAAATGTGAACAATCGTTTATTGGAAATCTCCACGTAATTTAAGACAAAGGATAACAAGACATAGTTGATTTTGTCTGTACAAAAGAGTAAAATACGTTCTTTCAAATGCAGACAGATACATGCAAAGGTGTTATAACATTAAAACCAAAATCAACAGGAAAATGTAACAGTTAAATGCATTTTTTGCTCTTCTGCATCCTAGGCCAGATTTCACACCTACAATTTTGACTACACTTACTTTTAGTATCAATTTAAAATAACCACTTTTCTTAAGTTTCTGACTCACTAACTTAGTGTAAAAGAACACACTAAATTCTAGTAAAAGGAGTATGTTTGCAAAAAATAAATTATCTAACAAATCAGATCTTGTATGGTAATTTTCTGTTAATAAGCTGCTTCTGCGTATTTTTTAAAATTTAAAGCAGAGGTACAAAATAAGTGTTTATTTTCCTACTGATGAACAGACTTATACAAGATAGTGAGAATGACAAATCATTCCTTCACAGCTACAGTTCAGAGTGAAAGTAGCCCTGCTGACTTCAATGAAATTGTTCCTGTGGGAAAAAACCCACATGCTGGATGCGTTTTCACAAAACGTATCTTATATCTGAAATTTGATTAGGTTTTCCAATACACAATTCTTCAACATTTATCTTCATTGGGGTTTTTTTTACAAATGATGTTTTGAACATCATGGATGTCAAAACATGGAAGCTGAGAAAGTGCTGGAGGGAATTATTTGCATTGCTGGCAAATGGGTCATAAAACAGAATATGCAATATGAATGAAAGGACATTAAATTCTCATCCCAAACTACACTAACACATCTTTCAACACAAATTTACAAAAACCTGCTGGTAATATAAAAAAATGGTGACTCTATTTTGTTTAGCAGTGATAAGCACACTAGCTTTTACTGATGCTAGTTCAGCAGTTAAATTTAAAAAGAAAACTCACTTTTAGAAGTACAGGTACGTTTCAGAGAAAAATTAAGTGTTCTGGACAGTAATTTCAAGGATTTGACTGAAATTTTGGTATAACTAATTTTGGAAATAATTGGCAACTTAACAGCACACTTGGACACAGCTTTTATCAGACTCTTCAAATTAAAAAAAATCTGAAAACAAATGCTGTATAACAATTAATAGTTTACTTTTGTGGCTTTCATAGAGGGTTCTATTCTAATCCTGTTAAATTACAAGTCAACTACGCTGTGTTTCAAGACAAAAGCATCCAGTAATATAAAATATATTTACTTACTGTTCCAGAATTAACATACTTTTTCTTCTTTCCTTTTTTCTTTGGATTTATTACCTAGAAACATAGATAAAAGTATTAAAGCAGTATGATTTATGATTTAACATAAAGATAAGTATTAAGCTACTTTCAATGCAGAAAAGTAGTCTATTTTCAGTGGATTCTAAATTTATTCAGCATACTGTTTATTTATGCACCTCAATGCTGGGATATATGCATATTTCAAAGCTGGTGAATTTATCTTCGTGGTACCTGCTTGGTAAGCCAGTGCTGTTATTCACATTTGACAAGTGGGCGACTGGGGCAACAGAGGTGAGAGTGTTCACTAAATCTGAGTGCTCAGCGAAACACTTTGAATTTTCACAAGATCCTGCATTTTTCTGCATTCGTGATTCCAGTGTTCCAGTGTACCGTGTCACCCCTACTTCACCTCACAACACACCTCTTCACATTCCAGTTAATCTGTTTCCATCTCCTCCTTGGTACTATCTGAGAAACACGAGAGTTGTTCCACTCCTCGTTTCTGTGTTTGGTGCAATGACGGGATCTGGCTGACAGCAAGAGCATCTGGGGGACATATCGTACTGTCCCAGAATAGAAACTAGTCAGTAATTTAATGAAAACGACACAGACCAACACCTGACTGGCGTACAAGAGTTGTGGGGGCTGAATGCACTCCCCAAACATGAGAATCTTCATGGAACTGGACTACAAACCATTAAACAGTTTTCTTGTATGTCTTGAACCCACACCTATAAAATTTCCCACTGTAGCCACCAATAAAAATTGTTTCCCTTCCGAATACCTACCCATTCAAAGGCAAACCTCAGTCAGTGTCATTACATACACATTAAAATGTACTCCTGTTTTTTTCAAAATTGCGCATGGAATTGGTAGCAAAACATTATTTTGTTAATTAGGTCGATCAACTATCTCCTATGTAACTAGGAAACTCAAATCCTTGTGGTTTACTGCCAAGTTTTACTGTAAACTACTCACAGATGTTCTGTGAATGGCAAGGAATGAAAACGTTCCAAATTGAAATCTTAGTCACTTAACTGCTATAAAATACTTAAACAATTTTGCCTGAAAATGGGAAAAATAGTAATATATGTCTTCCAAATATTCTCTCCCCACAACCAAAATGAAATTACATTTAAAGATCATATTCCTTGCACAACACAGAACACAGGCAGACAGAGATAACTATCATTTGAGGTCTTCCCAAACAGGCTAAACGAGAGCGACTCTTTCTTTCCCTCCAGTATGCCCTACAGTTATCCAGTAAGTATTCTTCAAAGCTTTTACTGCCTTACACATACATAAGCCCTTTAACACTTAAAAGCCCCCAAATAGCCCCTGTCCCTCCTATTAACAGTGTCTTGACTAGTAAGCAATGGAATAAATCTGCGTAATGGTGGTTTATATACAGTGCAGTAATTCTTGTTGAACCAGAACCTTTGCCAGAAAGTGACTCCTGCTGACAATTGCCCCAAAGGGAAACACAAAGGCAACAGACTGCCTGCCTGCCCTGTGGCCCTTCATTCACAACTCTCCAGCATCCCGTGATCAGGCCTGAGTTAGCAGCATATCTCTTGCCAGCAGTCATTAAATGCCAAAAAGAAGATTCATCTGAATCTTCTGCTTCAGGCAACTTGACATTTGTCTTGTTAGGAATTGCTAGGAAAGGCACTAGAGCTTCGAATGAAATATCATGGAAATGAGGCATCTACTTGGGATCAATGATGAATTAAATCACAGCTTGTCGCTCTCCTATAATTCCAGGTACTATAATTATTATAATATTTATGTGGGGTTTTTTTCTCAAATTTCAGATAACTTTATAAATAAAACAACATTTTTTAGCCTCTGAAGGTCTTGGACCTCTGCAGTAACCTAGGAAGCTACATGAACTCTTACCTATAAAAAAAGGTCAATTGAAAATAGCCTGCTGTAGCAATGTTTCTAATCTGAAAATATGAGACACCCTCTCAAACACAAATTTCTCTACCTGCCTTGGGTCAGTATGTAAATGCAAAACGTTTCTCTAGTCTCCTTTGTTCTGATATTGCCCACACTGATGAAGTAGAAGCAGTACCAAAGTACAGAGGATTGCATTGTGGGGGGGCAAACAGGAGATGCTCAGGAAACGCATGCTACTGCTGG
This sequence comes from Opisthocomus hoazin, assembly GCF_030867145.1. Lineage (NCBI taxonomy): Eukaryota > Metazoa > Chordata > Aves > Opisthocomiformes > Opisthocomidae > Opisthocomus > Opisthocomus hoazin. Next base: position 57,420,420 of record NC_134421.1, read on the forward strand.
GAGTAAGATACTATATGTAAGAAATCGCAAAATGACTTAAGATATTAAGACGGAGTATTCCTGATAGGGTAGGAGTTATGTCAGTGGCACAACAGGAGGGGTTATTTTCACTGTACACAGTGATCTGTGTTGTGACACTATCCATAAGAAAGTGCTGTAAATTACAGTAACTCTGGGGCTGATCTTGGATCTAAATAAGAAAAAAACCCCATGGTTTTCAATTATCTTTTTCTTTCTTTGCACAGCAGCACCTTTGCTCATCTCCAGAATAAAAGTGCACCACGTAACTGAAGCACCCTCCTTCCCTATCTTGCATTAGTGCTTGCCTAAACCATCGTATTTGTGATCACCTATATTAGGAATATAAAATTCTACAAAATGTTGAAGTTTAATGACAGTAGTCCAAGACCAGTTAAAGGATAGCTAACAAAGATCTGCACACCATACAGAAAAAAAAAACCCCAAAACAAAAAAACGGGTTAAAGCCACACAGGCTTCTCTTCTCATTATTAGTAACAATCTCTCTCCATAAGGAAGAAAAAACGCATTTCAATCCTGAGAGAGACCATGCATCAAACTGTGTGATGCTGGAACTCATGATGCAAATACAGAAGCTGACCTAAATCCTTCAAAAAGCATACCTAAAACAGGGAAGAATGTCTTAAGTATTTATTCCGATGGACATCACAGGTCTTTAAACTAAACTGTCTATCAGGATAACCATGACTGATTAGCTAGATGTGTCTTACGTCTGAATCACCCGTGGCAGAAGAACAACTGAAAGAGTTCCACATGGGATTAAGATTGCATCAATGAAGATCTTGCAGACAGGCTGGTCAGGAGTTCCACCGATCTGGACACATACGCAAGTCTAAATTCAGGAACAGGCTTCCTACCAGAATGGACAAAGAAGGAACAGAACCACAGTCCTCAAGACAGCCAGTCATGGAACCACCCCAATAGTACCTATAGCCCACATGAATCCACAAGTCACCAGGTGGCATCAAATAGCTGAAGTGCCTGTATTACCTGCAATATAATCTGAAAGCACACCAAGAAAGTCTACTTATAACACACAGTTCTTTCGGTTCATGACTCCGTGATCTGAAACATTGAATACGAACTTCACACTCAGACTCTTCTAAGGTTCCTCTATTCCCAGTATATAAACACTTTAGGACAATAAATACAGCACAGGCTGCACCTTGCCTATGAATGATCGTATCCAAAAACGAAAGGCAACAAAAATGAGAACAGAATTGACTGAGAAAGACAATAAAATAATGAAGTTAAAAATAAAACAAAGTTGGCTCTTTTCAAATGTCAGTAAGTGAGGCTATGAGAGACCTACAGAGCAAATCCTATAGATTTTGCACTTCACCTTAGAGAAACTGAAAGTATCTGGCACAATCCATACGCTTTGTCTATGAGCATGTCTGAGATGAAGGGTGTTAGAAAGCTTTAACAGAAATGGCTGGACATATGCACACACACATGAAAATGCAACAGCATGTCTTTCACACAGGGGAATATACAGGTGCCTGGAATACGTGCATTACTTCCACGTGGAAATTGCTACTCTTGGAGCCCTGGCAGGCAATATCTCTTTATGGTAATGCTGCTGTAATTAAACAGACCACCTGTTCCCAGACACCACCACCGCACCAGTGTCATGAGACAGCTGTGGGGTTTTGTGCCAATGCATCAAGAATGCCTGTCATGAGAATGGTGAGTGAGATGCTGCTTTGGTACTGTTGCGTACCTAAGCGCTAGGCTACTGCTAGGTGAAACAAGAATGGTGAAAGGAAACGCAGTGCAATCAGGCAACTAGGCTTAGATGCCTGTTACCTCTGTCACCTAAATTAGGGGTAATACTTCCTGGCTTCTGTACACACACAAAAAAAGAAAAAAAAAAAAAAGAAATTAAAAAAAAAGGAGGTGGAACTTGATACACTCCACATTGTTTTACCATGGGAAAGAAACCAATTCCTTTTACATGAATTCTGGAAGACAACTCCAAGTACATGATGCAATACAGCGCAGACACTTGACACAAACCTAGAGAAGCCAGTATCTGTCCACAGCATAGTGTAGGCAGACTTCCTAGCTCTGGTCCTAAAAGGAGGATAATTATGCTATATCAGCACCAGAACTGATTATTAGACTAAAACAATCTAGGCAGAACTTACTAGATCAGATGCATAACTCCGACTCACCTGTACTGCTTCTAGCTGGGGAACACATTCACAGTATTTGAAGTTACAGTACTACACACTGTTACGTACTGAAGATAAAGCTGCCGTGATCTAAGTTATGCACAAAAATAACAGGGACTCAAAACTGAAAATGAAATTTCTTGGATCTATAAAAATGTAAGATGGAGTTTAACAGTGCAGAATGTAACATTATTTCCTTAGGAAGAATCTGTAAGAGAACCATATAGAATCACAGAATCATAGAATCATAGGTTGGACTTTTCCTCTTATTGCCTCTCCTTAATCAACACATTTTGAAATTTCATTATACACTTCTCATTCCAGACTGAAGATTCTTCCGGGATGTTAATTTAAAAATGAAGTTTTAATGCAGCAGACCTTTTTTTTTTGTAGTTAATTTTTTGCACCCAAATCTGGGATAATTTTTCAAGGAACCTTTCCAAAAAAGAAAAAATATGCCAAAAATTAGTCCCTTTAGGACACTTCAAGTTTGCGTAAACTCGTTGTTTGTTTCTGAGAACAAATTACAGCTTATATTGAAGACTGTGAAGTTTGGTCTTGGAAAAAAAAAAGTTTTACTTTTTTGCAAATCCTAATAATCTCAGACTCAATTAAGAAAGATGTCTTAAACTACAGATTTATTAGATCTGAAATAAACAAGCCTGCACAACTTTGGCTACAAGGCGCTGAGGAGAAAAGAGAAGAGAAAGAAGACTAGGAGGGAATGTGAATGTAGTCTGCATTCATCTACAATACACGATAAGAAGTTATCTAACAATATAAAACTCTGTAATTGAATTGACAACTGCCTGTCAATCCCAGTATCTGGCAGATGTATGAATCCTACGTGGGAAACGAGATGCAAATTTTTAAGCAAAGATGGTAACTGGCCACATGGAAAACCCTACCAATAAGTAAGCTAAAATCTATGTCACTTGTAAGCCCTGTATCAAAACTCTAAAGATTCTAAAGTCTGCACTGAAGATCAAAGGCATGTGACTGCATCTGACGTAGGAATCACCAGATATTCTTTGGACTGGACAAAATAGCATACAACACATGTAACAGTTGGCAAAAGGAGAAATAAATCACGAATTGTTCATACACAAATGGGGGTAACCAAGTATTTGCTCCAAGTTATGCCATACCAACCCAGCTGGCTGAAGTGCCCTTCTTGCCCTATCAGAGCCCAGCATGCATACACATGCACGCATACCTACTTGTCTTTAAATCTTTCTATGAAGCAACACTTCTAGATTCTCTGTTCTGCTTTGTAAAAGGAGAAATGTAAAATAATTCCAAAGTTTGATTTTGACAAGCACTGTGCAGATTTGATCAGTTTGCCATGAAAACATCGGAAGTGTTCTCATTTCCTGAAAATGAGTGAATACTCACAATACTTACCTCATACACGTTGAACTGAGATTGCCCTCTCGACAACTCTCTGTAACTTGTTGTGAATTCTCCGATGAAATCATGGCTGTATAAAGAAAAAGTTTTTAAATCAAATGCACAACATTTAGTAATTTAAACATGTATAACATCTATTTATGAAAAAGAGCAGCACAGCCAATATGAACGGACACCCAGGAATGGGGCAATGGCAAAAGATACAATTTGCTTGGGGGGGGGGGGGGGGGAAATCCGTTTTTTTCCCCTCTGTTGTGTGTTCACTCTGTTAGTAATAAAAATTTAGAGATGAAAAGTATTAGCTTAAATCTTTCTGATGGCTTTTGCTTAATTTAGCTGCACAATAATGACTAGGTTGTAAATTAGTGATCTGACCCCAACATAAGCTTACAGAATCTGAAAAAAGAGTGGGCTATCAAAGACTATCACCATTTTCTCACTGGGTCACCAACAGCATCACAGACTCGGAACTGTGCGCAAGATTATGTGAGAGAAAGGGAGGTAACTAAAAGTGTGAAAGGAGTAACTTAAACCAGAAAAGACCAGCCCTACCAATTTGTGTAACGTGACACTGAATGGTACTCTTAAGGGGAAGACCCAAAGCTTAATTCAGCTGCTATGTCTTCCCACCTGGGAGGAGAAAAGCTATCCACTGAGGTTACTTAGCTTACAGTATTAGACACCATTGGAGAGCAGATCTTAACCTCACACAAAAGCTGTGGTCACCAAGCTTTTCCTTTCTAAATTCTATTTCTGCTCCAAGAATACATTCAACACTCCTGTGCTGTTACCCATGTTTTGAAAACTGGTTTATCAGCTCTTAACCAGGGGACGGCACGCTGCCAAGGAGCCACTGTGAGCAGGGTGGCCAGAGGGAGAGTAGTGGCTGAAGCATCGCTGAGAAAGGTGGCTGGGGTCGGGGACCTGGGGCACGGAAAGCCCCGGGCTGCTCATGGTGACTGAACTGCAGGTTCGTAGCTCAGACAGGTGCCTGGAATGGAAGCAACCGCAGGGGTGAGAGCCAAACAGCTGGCTACACAGCTCCCAGCAGTCACAAGACCTGGTCTCTTTCTCCACTCTGGTGTGCTATGAAACCAACCTTTTCTACCTTCCCTCCAATGGTAAACTAGAACAGAAAGTCAAAGTTTTATGACTTTGTTACTTGTAAAATTTGTTTTTAAGAAATACAGCACACATCTAATTAAGTTATAAATATTAAAAGCAAATTTAAATAAATCTGAATGTTCCAAGTGGTGGAAAAATGGAAACAACCCATAGCGATATGGAATCTCTTTCCTGGTTTATTCAAAATTACATGAAATTAAAAAAACAAACTCTAAATAGAAACCACTCTTTCTGAAGCCAGCATGAATTCACAAATATGTAAAACAAACAATTAAAAGGTCCAGTCACCATGCTAATGCTCCTGAAATACATGAAGCATCCTGCAAGAAAGCTTGAGAAATACTATCTGGTGAAGATACTCCTGATTACTCAGATTCAGAAGGGACCACCTCTTATGAAATGCTCCCACTTTGGAGATCAGAAATTGCTTCTGAGACAGACACAGATATTTCTTAAGAAACACGTTTTGGAGGTATCATCTCCTCTGATTAAATGCTCTCCAGATTGCAATGACTATTTAACCAGGGGAACGGAGGAAGCCATCCACTCAGCCTATGGAATTTGATTCTATATGGGCTGTAGCACATAAGGTGCATTTAACCTTGGGTACCCATGGCACTGGAGAAAAATTCACCTCGGTTAAAGAGGAATCTTTCATAACAGTTCAAATTTTTAAGTCAGATTCTATTTTTCAAAGGCAGAAATTCAAACAATAGCTCAATGACAAACATGCTCTAGCAAATAGAGGAAACGTACGCAATTCCAGACAGGGTTGTCTCTGGGGAAAAAAAATCTGTACTGCTTAAAAGTAATTGTTTCCTTAACTCTAAGAGACATTGGAAAGCCTCCTTTCCTCGTGGCAATATACACAGACTGGAAAGAACCGAGCTTGAAAGATATAATTCATCTTACTAATCACACTTTTAATGGTATGGGCATATATAACCAGTCTCAGAGTTCTCTGCCCTTAAAAGAGCATCAGCCTGGATCTTATCACTCAGTATTCAGATGGATGTACGCCCCTACACTAGGCTGGCTCTGAAAGATGAGTGCCTGTCAGACAACGTTTGCCTTTGCCAGAAGTATAACTCATTAAGAAAAACAAGGCACCGATCCCTCCCAATATCCATGATCACACTTCACCAAATAGACCTCGTTATTAGTCTCTGCATTGAGAATCCAAAGATGCTACTCTCTTTGCCTTCCTAACATCAATATTCCCAGATTTAAAGACTTTTGTCCATGAGTAGCATATCAGAACCCTGAATTAGAGACTCTTAACACATAAGCACTTGAACAGCATCTCCCTAAATCTGCCACTTTTGGTACTATGCTTTGAAGTGCTGAAAATCACTTTTACAATTGTATTAACTTGGATTTTTTTTAATAATCTAATGGAACAAAACAATGGAGGAAAGGACAATCATCACCAGAAATACATCAATGAGTAAGGTGAAAAGTACCATAATCTAAAAATCAACTATCACGCTGGAGAAGGAGGATGAAGATGAAGGACAAGAAATAAGGTGAGAGCGCCTAGAATCAGAGACTTACAATGTCTCCTGCAGTATTTAGATTCTCAGATGAGCATTTCAGTGGCCCTAGGTTAGCATCATAATATTCACAGCTTTAGAAGTCAAGAAAAAAAACATTTCTTCTGTATAACAGATCATAAACATCAAGGCTTTTGTGCCATGTATGCTAAGTGACAATTTCTCTGCAATGACTGAAAAAGCCTTCAGAGAGAAATTTAAAAATCAGAGTATTACTGATGTGAAGATGCATATAATCTTATTTTTCAGTTCTGTAAGACGTGTCATTGATAAGGACACTCAACATAAAGAAAGTCACTTTGTTTCACACAGGTGGGCTTGCCCAAAGTAACAAACCAACTTTTGTGACTTCTTACAGCAGCAAGTATTTTGGGGTTTGTCACAGCTCTTGGAAGCAATAAAAAGTATCAATTAGTACAACCGATTCACATTTTGACAACTGGTTTGAGACAAAGAAATATTTAACAATAGTGCTAACGTTACAAAGGTCCTGTGCTACCTTTTAGTCAAGAAATTTTAAGTGATGCTTGAAAATAAATGAGAGCTAAGAATATACAGTTACTCTTACAGTAATTCACGAAAGTGGCAGTAAGAAGCTCAACCCAAAGCATCCTAGCACCGTTTCCCAAAGCACAGATAATACAGAATGGGGAAATAGCAAAAAACCTCTTGAGTCAAGACTAAAGAAGTTGGAGTCAAGTCAAGTCAACATTCAGAAATCAAGTGTATGTACAGTAATGTTGCCTTACTGTTTGCAGAACAACCTGCAGTATTCAGTATAATTTGCTTTGCTATCTAGCAGGCGCTCTGATGATCTTTCAGAGGTTGTTTCTGCCCAGACTGCACATCTCTGGAGCAAACAGATTCAGCCTAGTGAGGTCATCAGCTAGCGTAACAACTGCTAATAAACAAAGAGTCCATCAAAAATGGAAATTGATACAAACTGTGTTGCAACAGCATTGTATAAAAAATTGACAGGCTAATTCTTGAATGGGATTCCCTTGAGGTACATTTGGCAATGTCAAAGTTAAATTGGGCACTTAGGTTCTTGCTACGATCACTAGTAAGTCATAGGCACCACCAAATGGCAATTTATTCCAGTTAGGAGTCAATCAGACCATTTTGCCCTGTAAGCTACTGAAGTATCTTAAACCATTAGTTCAATCTAATTATCTGATTTTCACATTGTCTGAAGTTACATGAGATGAGTGCTGTCTCATCTTTCCAAGGAATTTAACATGTAAGATGTCAGTGTTCTACCTGCTTCTAAATTCAAAAAATGTAGAAAGCAAAAGGCACAAAAATCATACAATTAGAATAAAAAGGAATACATGTAAATAGTATCCTTCACTTTTCATTTTTCAGATACTAATTTTATAGATTTTCAGAGTGGAATGTGAGCAAAAGCAGATCATCTTTCATACTGATTGGGACAGCGTAGAGGCTAATGATTGCCTGAATTCCACAGTGAAGATTTCACTCAGAATTGCAGCTACACAATATTATCGCTCAAGTTTCTTCCTTTTCTTTTTAATCATACCTAGTTTCAGATTTTGGATGAAACGGGGTGCATGGGGTCTGACACCTAAATAAAATACACTCTTTATTTTCTATTAACTTGGCAATATAATTTAATTTTTCATTGTTATTTTTGAAAAATATTGTAGTTTATACACAAAATTGTAAAAACATCACATTTTTAAGGATTTGGCAAATCTAAGTGAGGAACTGAGGTTGTAAACAGAAATTCATTGTTACCATGATGCACTGACTTTTTTGCTAATATGGCTTTGTTTATTTAAATCCTTGTATTTTTAATTGCCAGAATACATTATTTTGTTACTCCAGGGAATATCTAATCAAGAAGGATGAATTTGCACTAGCAGGTATTTATAGAGGGTAAACATGTGATAAGAATGCTTATAAATCAACAGGCTTCACAATGTAACCAAAAAACCAAAAGTATAAGCTGAGAAAACTGAAACTGGTTTTGGACCTTGTCAGCAAGGAAATGAACGGCAGCACAGGATAAATTTGCCTATTATGATTAGAAGATCTACTGGGCCACAGGAGCACAATATCATCAGCTATAGTAGTAGAAGCAAATTGCATTAGCAATATTGAAGACATTACCGTATGACAAAAAAAAATCTAGTTTCAAAAATCCAAATGTAAGTGCATATCCATATATTTAAAAAAATGAATTAAGAATAGGAAATAATTATGATGGAACAACTTTAAGACAACTAGAAATCAACACATTCTTGTATTACATACAAGTTCTAGTAGCATGATTTATGAGTACAGTTTCTAAGCTGAGCATTAAGATACAAGCTCAAACATTTTCAAAAGAACAAGAAATATCAATCCAGTTTGATAAAAAAATAATTCTACCTTGTTTGTTGAAATAAAGCAATTTGAAAGGCTAGTATCTTCAGAAAAAAGGTACACTCAGTACAAACAGCAAACTTGAATAATAACAGATTAGGTCCTGTGCAGCCTGCTCTAGGTGACCGTGCTTTGGCAGGGGGGTTGGACCAGATGACCCACAGAGGTCCCTTCCAACCCCTCACATTCTGTCATTCTGTGATTCTGTGAACAGATTGCCACTCTTAAATTTAGCAATAGAAATTCCACATATATTCCATGATCCTCTTTCTAGCAATGGGGTTATTTAAAACGCAGGTCTTCCAACTCTAGAGCTTACAACAATGTCTTGAAGACGACAACCATGGAAATGAACATTCAAACCCAATCTGAAATTATGATAATTAATAGGTAGTTTCTACGTTGCTATACCTAGGCAACCAAAAGTAGCGATTGCAGGCTCAGGCATTTTCTCATGCTTGCAAAGCAACAGTTTATGAAGCAGTGTTTTAAGCAAAAGAAAGCAGATTATAAAATGGATTAAGCCTCACTTCATACACGTACATTAACTGATAACGTTATGAGATTCACAAAAGTGATTTTACAGCTCACAAAGCATTCCATCTTTCTTGTTCTATGTATGAATACACACACACCATGTTTGAAATAGGCTAACACATCAGCATTTACGACAATTGCAAAACAGAATTGTAGCACAGCAAAACATTTTTTCTAGTACCTGTACCTCTAAACATTGACAAATACCATTCTACAGGCCTGTTCTGGCCACTATATATTTAACCATTTTAAAACATGTGCATGAATATGCATGGATAACCCTAAAGTTTAACAACTGAATTAATGTCTTACCTTCCATCTCTATCCCAATCATACACTTCTACTTTAATTGTCCTAAAAAGAGAAAAAATACAATTCTATTAAAGTACATATTTAAATGTACCAGGATTGCCTTTAATACTCATATTTTAAAAGCATATGGGTGCATCAGTGGTGCCAAACTCAGAAGGCAGAATTTCCCAGTCATCTCTCATAGGGCAGAAAACAGCAAGTCACTTGTGTTACTCTGTATCTCTTCAGAAATGAATAGCAAAATACAGCGGAAGCTAAGGAAACAAACACATTGGAAGTTTAACTGAGATATTTTTACTTGCTGATGCTCTAAATTTTTTGTGGTTTTTTTTTATGAAGGATTGTTTAAACCTTAAAGCATTATCAAAGTTTTTAAGAACATTGTAACAAACAGGAACTTGCTTCTTTGGTATATGCTATTATATGGAAAAGGGATACCTATTGTGGGGTAACAACACCTTACAGAAAAAAATAATATATCAACATTTTAGAAGAAGTGTGCAGAGATTGAGAAGGCCCTTATTCAACATCAAAGTACAGATTAAAAACAACATTCACAATACAAAGTAAAGTACATTTAATGCAGTAAGGAATTCTAGTCCCAACATTTTGATTCTTAAATGAAAATAACTACTCCAGAATACAATAATATTTCAATCTGGTAGACAGTATTAACCTCTTCTAAACATTGTGCAGTGGTGAAAAGTGAAAACTCTGAGAGATCCACCCAAGATTTTGTGAAGGCCCTGTCTGTGGCTACAAATGAAAGAAATTTGTAGTTGTTGAAAGACTGCACTTTCTCCCTCTTAAACTCCCCCCAACCTCCCAACAGAGGAGGCGGCTGCTTAGCTATCTGAACAAAGAGGACAGAAAAATGCAGCATAATTTTTTTTTTTATTTTAATTCCTATAAAGCCAACAGAATAGTAGTTTAGTTCTTTCATCAGACTACACTAAATAAACATCAGATTATGCAACATAACCATGACTCCGGCTTTCTAGAATTAAATGGGAGAAGTAGATTGTGGGGCATGGGGGGGAACACGACAGAAGGAGACTCTGTGTATCAGTTTTTCACAAACTGACAGATTGGCCTGGACATGTGGGAATACTTGTTCTCCTCTCAGTGAGTCAGGAGCTGGTGGGCAAGCTGGATAATAAAATGTTAAAGTCCACCAACACACAAGTACTCAGTGCAAACACTTTTTCAACAGAACTATTTAGAATTTATTTCATTTAAATCAGAATTGTTAAGCCAAACTAGTAGATTATTATACATACAAAATAACACATGGATCTAAAATATTTTTATATCGTAGTATTTTTGTATCGTAGTACTGAAATCCCATCCCTGTGATGGCTGAAAATATATTTTATGATTACGTAGTTTGCTTGTTTATCCCCCAGCATTAGCTAGTAAATAACAAGTTCAAGGAATGCCTTCCCAGAAGACTAGGCTTTCATGGTAACAGATTAAAATAATTTAAAAAATAATTTTAGTGTACATATTTCACTGAATAATTACCTTGATAAAGTAATGCAACAGAGTTCTGACATGGCAAAATCGTGTACTACAATAACAAAATGTACATGAATCTCTGGTAATCACATACACGGAAGCTGAAAATAGAAATTGAGGTAAAAATGTAACAACTTAAATTCCAAACTAAAGATTGTTTCAAAGACACATTCATGGAAAAATATCAATTTGAGCAAAGTCTTACTTAAATTTATCTACATGCAGCAGTATGTTTCAAACAAGGATTTGGCTTCCACTGATGGAAACATTACTTCATGGTTAGAAGAATGCAATACTAAACCCCTTTTTATTTTAATCAATAAGATAAAATACCTTAACTCATATAAGATATGATCATACCAATCTCAACTTAAGAAGATAAAACAGATGCTTAGGGGTTACAAGGCTTTCAAACCAGGTTTTTGACCTTTTGCCTTTGAAATACCCCAATAAGTACATTTTGCATCTCTTGTATTCTTCACACAGTCTATGTAAATCTGAACTGAATCTTAGCACATCTATCCATCTATCTACGACATTCAGCTTATGTATTATGCATATTTTTATTCCAGTCTTCATATATTTCCTTCATGATTTTAAATATTACACTATACACTGCTAAAAGTATTATGACTAATTGATAAGTTCATGCTTCCTCAGAGTCTTACTAAAATAATTCCAGTACTCCAGATTTCAGGTAGCAAAGATAGATAAACTACCAGACATTTAACTGAGTACTAGATAATAACCTCAATATCTAAAGGCATTTAAAAAATATGAATGATGACAACAGAACAAGAAGTCATCAACAGTGAGTTAAACATTTTTCTTCTTGATATTGTTAGAAGTTAACATGTCCATTTTTTAAGGAGTCTAAAAACATCCATTGTTCCTCAAGTAATTTGCTTGTTACTATTGGTAAAATACTGGTTAAAAACATGGTATTATTACCATGTTTTTCAAAGATGAATCCTTCTGCATGGGATCACTGAAAGCTTCAAATTTGAACACGATGATGATTACCTTCTACATTTCTCCTACCCACATATTTTAAAGGCTTTCATTTATCAGCATCCTCCGACATTACAATGTCACCCAAGGAAGCCAGATCATAATTGTTTTCCATTGAAAAATTATTAAAAAATACTTCTGCACACTAGTAACAGTGGCCATTCTTCAAATTAATCTTTTCTTTCTAACTGTTTCTCAATCACATCATAGAGAGCAAAGAATTTTTTTCCAGAATTCACCACTAACATTTCCTGCAGATTTAGCATATTTATTTCTCTAAATTCTTTAATGGTTTTGAACACGTATTACCCTTTCAAAATGCTGATTAAATAACCTAAATAACATCAGGAACTGAACTGCATAGAAAAACTTACCTATAAAAGAATACATTAGTGGGGGGGGGGGATCATATATGCTAAGAAAGGTTAACCTATACCTTACCGGTCATAGTCTCCATTACACAGCGCTCTGACAGATATCTTGAATGCCTGCCACACTGGATTTAATGTATTTTTTACAACTTCTGTTTTGTGGCAGATTGTAAAACTGTAATAAAAAAAGATACATTCGTATTTATATACTTTTTATTTTGTGTCATCAAACATGGAATTAAAAGAGCTTTACTCTGTACTTGTTCGTACAATGTCCATATAAAATTTAAGATAAGAAAAAAAGAACTGCACTGAAATCACAGAGAAAGGAGGACAGAAGAGGACAGACCTGTTGAGAGAGATTACAGACTAGGGTCCTAAACAACTCTAAACCTACAACGTTTTTACCCAAAACTTCAACAAGAACTACAACCATTCAGTGAGTTATTTCAGCCAAGAGCAGTCTCCATCCCACTTGTTTAAACAGGCCTTGTACAGCCAGGAACCAGTCACAGACCCAGAACGAAAGCAGTCTCGTAAGGATTTAACTCTTGCTTAGCAATTAAGAAACTGAGCCAAGGGAGTCACAGTTTTCTGATGCTTGTTCCCCATTTTATGTTTATGATTTCTTAACCAGGGCTGTCTCAGGTAAAACATACAAGCCTCTGTGAGATTCCACAATCACCTTCTCTCAGGTAAAATACAATAAATTGTTTTAATGCATTCTGCTTTCTTTAAATGATGCAACATTAGAATTCTTCTTCTGAATCCTCATCTTGGCAACTGAATTGTTCAAAAGTAAATAGGAGGCAAGGCCACTGGTGAAATCGCTACTGTAATTCTACATACAGATGTAACTGAAGCTGTCCTTTGAGGGAGTATCTTCCTTATGTTCCAAGGGCCTACATTTTTATCCTGGCTATGATTCAGAAGGCATGCCTGAAGCTAAGAGACAGAAGAGAGAGCATCCTTCTGCCCACGGGTGCAGAAGTATGGTCCCAATCTCTTGTTGGATTCAGGAGACCAACAAAGAATCAGTGGCTCACCACTCACCTCTTCAAAGGAATTGGAGAAGCACAGCACTCAAGACCAAGAGAAACTGCATATACCAGCACTCCCAGTAATGCCCAGAAAATTCCACTAATGACCTTAATGCCATTCACAAAGGAGCCATAACTCCTCCAGGCTTGCAATTTAACATATACAGTGATTATTCAAGAAGTTGTTCCTATAATCTGCCTCTGAGAGGAAAAGAGCAGGGAACAGACACACATATACCCATACACGGGTTTATGTTAACAACTGTTACATTTAAGCTACTGAAACAAGTAGTATCATACATGTCTAGCCTGTGGTTTGATATGATGTTGTATGTGAGGACTATCAGTTTCCAAGAAAACTTAACCTGGCAGTAGACCCCTAAATAAGCAGCGTGTTGACCAAAAGTTAGCATGCCAAGTCTTCGCAGCACAATAGGAGAGATTAACCTATTTTAACAAATTAAAGTGTGAAAGTAGCAAACAGCCACTTGTAAAAAAAAATTTTTATTTAAGGTGTTTTTGAATTCTATTTCCTAGAACTCTGTCAAAAAGATAAAAGATGTTTCTATATTTGCAGTGTAAAATATTTTTACTTAAAACGATTTCTAAACATCAGCACACTCTGCAGCTACAATCTTCCTTGAGAATTCTATTTATTTTAAAGGCATACTATATCTTAGCAAAAATAATGCTCTTTAGCTATTTTTATTACAAATAATTTTCATAGTGCTTTATATCTGTAATACATTGAACTCTTAAAACTCTGAGTTGCAATATTTGATCTATTTATTACTATAGTTTTATTCCTATACTGCATAACATGATACACTTAAATCCAACAAACATCATAATAGAAACGTAGCTTAATCTGACAAATATAAAAAAATGAAAACTATGTTACCATCTGTAAATAAATAAGTTGCCTACTGTTTAACAGCAGAAATACTTAACAGGCATCTACCTGCCATCTTCATTGCTTCGATGAAATACAAGGAAAGGATCAGATTTCCCAAAGAAGTCCTTCTTGTCTAGTTTGTTCGCACAAAATTGCATTAAAACTGAATCCTGAAACGAGTAATACAGAAAAATTACATACAACATGCAGTTCACTACACTAAAAAAAAAAAAAAAATCACTGACTAATAACCGTACAAGTAGAAAACAAAATAAATCAGGGTATCTGCCCTCTAGACACCCTCTACACATTCACATGTCCTCATAGTGCAGTTTGAACTGCTGGAACCAACAATTTCTTCATTAGGAGTTGCAGAGGAAGGGTAAATTTCTATGCTAAATGCCTCAGGATTTTTCCAGTATTTTCTGACATCCAAAGTCGCATTCTGAGGGAAGTAGATACACAGGCAAGGAATGCAGTTTAAGAATTAATTGTAAAAACCTCCAGTGAGACATGACTAAGACTTGTTCCTTCAGTGACTTAAACCTGCAGTTATCTGCTCCTGCTGTCTGTAAAGCAAATGGCTTAGCAGCTTGCTATTAAGAGTCTAGAAGCTTCCAGAAAATGAGCCTGGAAGATAGAAATACACCCAATCTGACGACAAATAAGGAGAAAATTTTCTTTGCTGTGGTCAGGCAAACTGATAGTCACACATGGTCACCTCTTTGGGCAGAGTCAAGAATGTGAGAAGGGGTTATAAATGCAAAGACAGACCTGCAGACTCAACTGGGGCATGGCCTGCTGGAAGACTGAGTTCCATACACAGGTTTACAGGTGTAACAGCAGCGAAAGGAAGACTAGGCAAAATGTGAGCTCACCACTAAGTGGGACAGGGCACCACGTAACAAAGGACATGGAAAAGTCCATGTTTCTCACCACCACCTTTGCCTTCAAGAATCTCGGGCACCTGAGACGGAGACCTGAGAAAGTCTGGAAAAAGGATGATTTGCCCTTGGTAGAGGAGAGCCAGGTAAGGGAACATTTGAACAGACTAGATATACAGAAGTCCATGGGACCTGATAGGATGCACGTCTGAGTGTTGATGGAGTTTGCCAAAGACACGGTGAGGCCACTTTTGATTATCTTTGGCAAGTCATGATGTTCAGGAGAAGTTCCTGAGGACTAGGAAAAGGCAGATGTCACTCCTATCTTTGAGAAAGGGCAAAGAAGAGGATCCAGGCCAGTCTTTCATCAGTCCCTGGGAAGATGACAGAGCAAATAATCCTGGAAAACATTTCCAAATGCCTGAAAGACAAGAAGGTGGCTGAGAGTCATCAGCATGGATTTACAAAGGGGAAAGTCATGCCTGATCAACCTGAAGCCTTCCCTCACGAAATGAGTGGGTCAATGGATGAGAGAAGACTAGTGGATGTTGTTTATCTAAACCTTGGCATGGCCTTAGACGCTACGTCCTATAATGTCCTTGTTCACAAAATGATGAATTACAGGCTAGATAACTGGACAGTGAGGTGGACTGAAAACTGGCTGAACTGTTGGGCTTATGATCAATGGCACAAAGTCCATCTGGAGACCAGTAATTAGTGGTGTACCACAGGTATCAAAAATGGGGCCAATAATATTTAACATCTTCATTAATGACCTGGATGATAGGACAGAGTATACCTTCAGCAAGTTTGCAAATGACTCAAAAGTAGAAGTAGCAGCTTGTACAGCAGATGGTTGTACTGCTATTCAGAGACACCTATACAGTCCGGAAAAACACACCAATGTGAACCTCATGGAGTTCAACAAAGCGAAATGTCAAGTACTGCACTTGGAGGGGAATAACCCCATGCGCCAGTACAGGCTGCAGGCCAAACAGCTAGAAAGCAGCACTCCAGAAAAGGACTAGGGGGTATTGGTGAACACCAAGTTGCCCAGTGTGCCCTTGGCAGCAAAGCAGGCCAACAGCCTCCTGGGCTGCATTAGCAAGAGCGCTGACAGAAAGTTGAAGGAAGTAACTCGGCACTGGTGAGACCACTCCTGGAGTACTGTGTTCAGTTCCAGGCTCCCAAGTACAAGACAGACATAGACACACTGGAACAATTCCAGTAAAAAGGTCACTAAAATGATAAAGGGATTGGACCATCTCTCATACAAGGAGAGGCTGAGAGCTGGAATTATTTAGCCTGGACAAGAGAAGGCTCAGGGGGATTTTATCAATTTCTATAAATACCTGATGGGAGGCAGAAACAGACTCTACTCCGTGGTATCCAGTGGAAGAGCAAATGGTAATAGGTACGAGTTGAAATACAGGAAATTTCACTTAAATACAAGAAAAAACCTTGTTACTGTGAGTGTGGTGAAACATTGAAACAGAGAGACTGTGGAGTCTTCTTGGACATACCCAAAACCTAACTGCACAGAGCCCTAGGTAACTTGCTCTAAGAGCAGGGGAGTTGGATTAGACAATCTCCCAAGGTCTCGTCCAACCTCAGCAATTCAGTGATTCTAAAAATCTTTCCCATTCTGAATATGAACTACAAATTTTTTAAAAAAAATCTCAGATCAGATAACAATTAATCCAAATACTGAATAACCTCATGTAGGAAAATATCACAGAGAAAGTATGTGACAGCTGGTGAGCAAGAGATTGTGCGAGAGGGTGTGCACATGAAAGAGCATGACAGAGAATGCAAAAGAGTGTGAGAGAGAGAGAGACTGAGTCCCAGATTCTTTGCAAGCACCTTTCAGTGTTTTCGAACCAGTCATCAAATATGTAAAATTTGAGTGGGGTGAATCAGGAAGAACATGAAGGCCTTAGAAAGCATCTAGTATTCGTCTTCATTAAAAGGGAAAGAAAAAAAAATCCTTATCTGATTACGGATATGACATATTTGTGACTTTAAATAGTTTGTTACAAATGGGATAGAAATGCTGGTCTAGGAGGATAAACCCAGGATATCAGGAAAAAACTGCCTTTAGTCTCTTTAAGGTTACCGATAAATGCTCGGGTTGATGGCACATGTGTCTCAAGAACGGTAGGAGTTTAACTTCTTAAGAAATGTAGAAGCACAATTTCTGCGGGAAAGCAATTAAATCCTGTAACCATTTTGTCATCTGATAAAAGTGTGAACATTTTGATCATGTACTATATAAAAAGTTTGAGATGATGTAAAACAGAGGGGAAAGACAGGCATTTTCCATGACCATACTTACTCATTTGTACCAGTAACATGGGAATTTCCTACTGCTAAATGGGAGTTAAATGAGACTGGAGTTAAATGGTGCACCCTATTAAAGTAACTGTGCAGAACTAGCAGGGTTGCCTGGAAAGGCAAATAAGATTTGAGCCCATGTGCTATTCAAATATATCACTCTGCAGAGAAATAATACAGACTTGACTAAGCTGGAAATAATGTACAAAATTAAGGATTCTTTTTTACTTCAAGCATCTAACGAAATTAAGAAAATAAGGCCTAAACAGATTAGCTATAGGATGTATTAGTAAAAAGAGAAACATGACTACTGCATAAATAGAAAAAACTTGACCACTTATGACATGATATAAAAGTTAGAAGTTACACAAAAGGTGAAGCATTATCCCCTGAACACCATCAAATTACAAGAACTAAGCCCCAGAAACAAATCTCTTCATGCTTCAAGCTCTTCATGCTTTCAGGGTTCTCGAAGGCAGGAGGGTCCAAGAGTGCTGGTCACTGTTTAAACGTCACTTCCTCCACGCTCAGAAGCAGTGCATCCCCCTGAGAAAGAAATCTATAAAAAGAGGCAGGAGAGCCGCATGGATGAGTAACGAGCTTCTAGTGGAGCTCAGGTGGAAGAGAAAGGTCCATGGAATGTGGAAAGAGGGACAGGCCACTTGGGAAGAGTACAGAAACGTGGTGAGAGCATGCAGGGATACAATGAGGAAGGACAAGGCCCACGTGGAATTGAATCTGGCAAGAGATGTCAAAGACACCAAGAAGGGCTTCTTCAACTACATCAGCAGCAAACGGAACACTAGAGAAAATGTGGGGCCGCTGCTGAATGAGGTGGGTGTCCTGGTGACAGAGGATGCAGAGAAGGCAGAGTTACTGAATGCCTTCTTTGCTTCAGTCTTCAGTGCCAAGGCAGGCCCTCAGGAATCCCAGGCCCCGGAGGTAAGAGAAGAAGCCTACAGAGAGGATGACTTTCCCTTGGTTGAGGAGGACTGTGTGAGGGATCACTCAAGTGATCTGGACGCCCACAAATCCATGGGCCCCGACGGAATGCATCCATGAGTGCTGAGGGAGCTGGCAGACGTCATTGCTGAGCCACTCTCCATCATCTTTGAAAGGTCCTGGAGGACAGGAGAGGTGCCCGAGGACTGGAGAAAGGCCAATGTCACTCCAATCTTCAAAAAGGGCAAGAAGGAGGACCCAGGGAACTACAGGCCGGTCAGCCTCACCTCCATTCCGGGAAAGGTGATAGAACAGCTCATTCTAGAGGTCATCATCAAGCAAGTGGAGGAAAAGAAGGTTATCAGGAGTAGTCAGCATGGATTCACCAAGGGGAAATCATGCCTGACCAACCCGATAACTTTCTACAATGGCATGACTGGCTGGGTAGATGAGGGGAGAGCAGTGCATGTTGTTTACCTTGACTTCAGCAAGGCTTTCGACACGGTCTCCCATGATATCCTCCTAGGGAAGCTCAGGAAGTGTGGGCTGGATGAGTGGTCAGTGAGGTGGATTGAGAACTGGCTGAATGGCAGAACTCAGAGGGTTGTTGTCAGCGGCGCTGAGTCTAGTTGGAGGCTGGTAACTAGTGGTGTCCTCCTGGGGTCAGTACTGGGCCCAGTCTTGTTTAACTTCTTCATCAATGACCTGGATGAAGAGTTAGAGTGTACCCTCAGCAAGTTTGCTGATGACACCAAACTGGGAGGAGTGGTGGATACACCAGAAGGCTGTGCTGCCATTCAACGAGACCTGGACAGGCTGGAGATTTGGGTGCAGAGGAACCTGATGAGGTTCAAAAAGTGCAAGTGCAGGGTTCTGCACCTGGGGAGGAACAACCCCATGCACCAGTACAGGCTTGATGCAGAGTTGCTGGAGTGCAGCTCTGTGGAGAGGGACCTGGGACTGCTGGTGGATGACAGGTTGACCATGAGGCAGCAGTGTGCCCTGGCTGCCAAGAAAGCCAATGGGATCCTGGGGTGCATCAAGAGGAGTGTGGCCAGTAGGTCGAGGGAGGTTCTCTTCCCCCTTCTACACTGCCCTAGTGAGGCCCCATCTGGAGTACTGTGTCCAGTTCTGGGGTCCCCAGTTCAAGAAAGATGAGGAGCTACTGGAGAGAGTCCAGCGGAGGGCTACAAGGATGATGAGGGGACTGGAGCATCTGTCCTGTAAGGAAAGGCTGAGGGAGCTGGGATTGTTTAGCCTGAAGAAGAGAAGGCTGAGAGGGGACCTAATATATGCTTATAAATATCTGAAGGGTGGGTGTCAGGAGGATGGGGTCAAACTCTTTTCAGTGGTGCCCAGCAACAGGACAAGGGGCAACGGGCACAAACTGAACCATAGGAAGTTCTGTCTGAACATGAGGAAGAACAACTTCGCTCTGAGGGTGACGGAGCACTGGAACAGGCTTGCCCAGGGAGGCTGTGGAGTCTCCCTCTCTGGAGATATTCAAGACCTGCCTGGACAAGGTCCTCTACAGCTTACTGTAGGTGACCCTGCTTCAGCAGGAGGGTTGGACTAGATGACCCACAGAGGTCCCTTCCAACCCCTAACATTCTGTGATTCTGTATTTTTGTAGGTTTACGTACCTAAACTTGTACTCTCCACATGCCCTGTACATTCTCATCAAATGTCTGATACCACTGCCTTTTTCATTTAAGATCTGCTATCTTGTCATTGCGAACTTGTCAAACATACACCCTACAGCCTCATCCAATACATACCATGCTTTGACAAACTGCCCCCTTCCTCAGATTCCAACCAGTCTTTATCACCCCATATCTATACTCCTTTCTTATTCTTCCTTCCAGTCTCTGTTTCCCTGTGCTTTACAGATCGCTGCCAGCTCATTCGGTGCTGGAAAACAACTGAGCTGGCCTGGCTGCCAGGTGCTTTCTGACCAGCAAGCCTCCTCCCCTGCCCAATCCACCTCTCCATGAGCCCGAGGAGCGGTGACACTCCTGGGGAGGATCATGACCATACTATGTCTCTCCCCTTAACCAGACAAAAGCCCCAGTGCCCCCCCCCCGATATTCTTCTGTTTTCTATTAAAGAAGTAAGCATCTGCCCCTAACAGGCCAAGGAAATCTTCACTGTTTTTTCCAAGAAAACTGTTTAAACTCTTCCTTCATGGCGATTCTTCGAAACACCTTACTACTTTTTTTCCAATACACAATAATTTCACATTTAAAAAATAATATGACTCACTATTAGCATAAAACCTTTTAATTATAAGGTTAAAAATCCTAAATCTTACTTTGATGTTCATGTAATGTTAACATTCTATAATGAACAAATAATTCCATGGCTGAAACAAATGGATCTTTGTTAAAAAATGGACCCAAAGCAATTAAAATGTGATTAATTACTTGGGGAAACAAAGACTAGATTTAAAACTCATGTAAGAATCAAAAACTTTATGCTTCATATTGTTTTCTGCTTCTTTCTGCTTCTGCTGTCTAAAAGTAAGCGTAACTGATAGGAAAAAAAAGTATCCTTACCTCTCACATATATCACAAAATGTAAATTTATACATTATACCTTTCACTATCTGCTGCAGTGTAAATCACAAAGTAATTTTCATTTTATTTTTCAAAAAGCAATGAATACACACTTACTCGGCAACAGCCCAGTTCCTCTGCTGTTACTATGACTGTTCCACATTTCTTCCCAGGAATTCCTCTGCAAGAAAACAGAACTGCATCACCTCACTTCCTTAATATCACTTATGCAAGTTGCAGCTCACAGATAAGCACAAGGCAAGCTTTCAAGTCACAAAACCGATGGCATGCTATACAGCTTCCCTTTTCTGCCACTTGTCCTGTGTAAAAAAAATTGGTTTATCGTAAGTGAATTGGTAAATGAGTCTCACCTTTATTCTAACTAGCAAGAAACAGTTTCAGTTTTAACGGCAATAGCATAAAAAGTTTAAATGGGACAAAATCACAATATCAGAAATTCTATTTTCCACCCTTCCACTGATGTTTTATTTAGAGATGACTCTACAACTTACTGATTTGTGTAAAGCATCCTCTTGCAAATTTTCCTTAAACTAAATACCTAAAATATACTTAAAACTATACATCAGCCTTATTTTACAGTATTTATTCTGAAATGTTAATGAAAACACATAACAATCTCACCATCATATCAGATACCTTAGTTGCAAATTAAACTATAATTCACCCAGACAGCAATTAAAAACATACTGCTGCAACACCAGAAAGCAGAAACCAGATCCTCAGCATAAAGAACAATACAGGAACAGAAAAGCCATACAATCTGATAGTATTCAGTGCCAGCAGCCTTTTTTTGGGGGGGTGGGGGGCAGGGAGGGATAGGGGGAAGTACACATTTTTAGATGCAATTTTTTGTATGATGCTATAACTATAGATGAGAAGTTCTGGAATATTCTAATGTCTATTAGTATGTCCATTAGCACACACTTTGGCAATGACTTCTAGATGTTTTTCAAAACTAATGCTATTGCTTATGCTTGTTTTATTTCTAGTTCTTTATTTCTTTATGGCTTTCTTGAAAATAATTATTTGAACAAAATTACTTTCCAAGAAGACATTAAGGTAAAATTATATTTTCAAATTGCTTGTATTTTTTAGGGTTTTCTAAGAGAACTAGAGGGCACTCCTGTTATTCTGTTACAACAGAATAATTAATGTAAACACTTGCTGTTTTTATTTCACTTATTAGTTTCCTCAGTCTTTCTGAAACTTTTTACAACGCTCTGCAACTTTAAATAAGTTTAGCAAGACTGTGGTATAATACAGAAGTGGTGAGAAAATAGTTCTTAAAAGCAGATAAAAGTTTAGAAATTATGAACAGAGGAGAAAATACTGATGCAAATTTACGCAAGCTCACTGAAACTCTTGTTAAGTCTATAAGGAACACATCAGGGAACGCTGCTCCTACACTGCTGCAGTCATTTGTCAGCAGTTAGAGAGATACATGACTTCTGTCCTGGACCTCCTCAGTGCTACACGGTAAGTCTGAATTTCACAAGCAAAACAGTAGATAGGGAAACTATTCAAGTTTTTGTTGTGAAATCTTAAATGACCATTTAAGAAGAAATACATAGAAAACTTATGGCACTCTTCCATCTAATGCAGCATGACTTATGAAGCACAATACTTTAAGACCAAACAGAAGAAGTGTCTTCAAATAACAGAAAAAAAGAATCTGGTCATTCCAAATGTTACACAGTATGAGTTATAGTTTTATCAACATCAAAATCATCTGGTTTTACAGCTGTTACCCTGCAACAGCTCACGACTGAAAATTAGCCATTTCAGCCTCTGTAGCACTGGGATATTGAAATTGAAATCTCAGATTTTCAAAAGATGAAAAAGTTCCATTTTTTCTTTTGAACAGTACTTCTTGAAGCTTCAAAAACTTTTGAAATTTGGTAGTAAGAGCAGTAGTAGAAATTACTTAGTTATCAGGGTGATAGTGACCTTACATGGTAAAATGTTTCAGGAACAAATTACCTTGGCTTTGACTAGTAAGGAAGAAACAGAAATCTCAGAACTGTAACTAAAAAACCCAGAAGTTCCCAGCACCACAATTCTATGGGTTATGCCAACTCAAATAGCAGGCACCAGTATCAGAATTACCATTACCTGAAACAAAATTGTTCCTACATTTAAGACCAGTTAACTGTGCCATTAGGGACATATTTGAGACATAGTCTGGGAAGTGACAGTACTTTGAAGAAAAAGCATCAAACATTTCCTTTAGTATGAAAAGTCAAACAGATTTATCCCACTTCCAAAAGATTACCGTGTCAGATGCTAGACTGTGAAAAATACAACTCTGATCACCTCCTGAAGAGCTGGAGGCCCAAAGCAAACTGTTGATAATCAAGCCCCATTTCTGACAAACTAGTCACCAAACAGTTGCCATTTAACAGAGAACCTTGTGCCATCTTGCCCGCAGTTATAACACGTGGCACTCAACACCTGCCTGTCTCAAATTGAGATTTGTACATGAAGACATTTATGCAAAGACATGCTTCAGTTCATCTTCTGAACATGAAGGCCAAGGGAGGCCCAACCCCAAGAGTTGCATGTGTCTGTAACTAGCACTATGAAGGATGGGGGAAACTGGAGAGGTAATCCCCTGAAGAAATTTGGGTGTGTACGTCGGAAAAAATGGGGAATTCTTGATCATTAAGTAGACATGAAAAGTACACACAATATAGTCATATCTGAAAGCACTTGGGGTAAGGTTTGGCTTGACGTATCACCAAGGTTCTCAAGGACATGTGCCTTATAAAAGAAGGATAATATTACCACAATGGTAATGGCTGGCAAAGAGATGAAACGCTTAATCAAGACTAGCACAGAATTTCTCCATCGAACAAGAAGTTATTATTAATCAGGAACTAAAAATTCTACCAAATGACCTCTACAGTTTGTGACACTATTAAGTACGAACTTTGCAAGCTTCTCTTGAGAGTACAAACATGAAAAAAGTACTGGGCCATTCGCAGACACTAAAGAGTTTGTTCTCTTACAAATTCTCTTACAAAGCATTAAGAAAGAAATGCTTACATGTAGTCAGCACTCTGATAAAAACTTCAGTGGTCACACAACAGCCAGATGGAATGACCTTTAACTAGCAATAATGCCTAGTGAGAAAATAACAAATTAATTTCCAGCTGGTCTTATCACTGTATGAAACTACATTACTCGGAGATTCAGCATCACAGACCAGTCCTTCCAATTTCCAGGGAATTACTGACTAATATTACCTTGAAGACAAGCATGTAAGAGTTCTACCTGTTCAAATCCAGAATGCAGTGCCATTGCCCATCTTCTTCAAGTTTAAGGAATAGCTGGTATTGAGCTGCCCTGGAATTGGTTTTACAGCACTGAAGTGACAATATAGACTTTTTGTTCAGGCAACCAGTTTCTCAGGGTAAGTTTCTCTGGAAAGGGTTACAGATCAGGTTTTGTGGGGTAATAATGAGACAATCTGTATCACATAACCACTGTCAACTCCGACACTCAGTGCTATTTACCTGACGCCCAGGCATAGAAAACAGGCCAGGCTAAGTGTGAACAGGGTTCAAACTGAATAAAGGAAAACAAAATGTGAGGAAGATCTAGTTTCAGTGGGTACTACTGGTTTGAGAGTGCAGAACCCGTAGGTGTTCTATGGCAATCACCTCTTTTTAGGTTGTTTAAAATGCCTTACTGACAGAAGCTGTTATGGCTTCGGGTTCACCTGAGGCCTCTGATACTAAAAGCTACAGAATGAGAGATTTTGTCTTTAGAACAAAGACGCCCATGGAAAGATGTCCAAAGATGGCAAAATAATTGAACAGTATTTGAGGGAGCAAATAATTTGACTGTTTGAGGAATCGAACAGAAAACCATCATCAAATGAAAGGACCTCCACAATACCTGCATATCTCTAGACAGGATACAGCCCTGAGGAGTAATTATTGTCTCCTTAGAAAAAACAATTTCATGACTGAAGCACCACACTT
Organism: Opisthocomus hoazin; assembly: GCF_030867145.1. Taxonomy (NCBI): domain Eukaryota; kingdom Metazoa; phylum Chordata; class Aves; order Opisthocomiformes; family Opisthocomidae; genus Opisthocomus; species Opisthocomus hoazin. Next base: position 57,445,518 of record NC_134421.1, read on the forward strand.
GCAGCACCTGGAGAAGTTTGAAAGGACGTTCTGAAAAACAATTGGGCTTTAACAAGGACTGAAAGGAGGACCTTTTCAGAACCGGTGAAAAAGTCAGAGAAAAATGACAACTTATCTGGGAATTCAAACCTGACAGGTTAAACACAGCCTCCATTTTTGCAAGCTGAAACTGCAATGACGCAGAGGATGGAACATTTTTCAGATTATTCAAAAATTTACAGTCTTATCACTGAATTTACAGAACCTAGCCCTCTGGCAGTCACAGCTACAGATAAGAGGACAGGACAAATGCACAGAAGTCCCAATTCCAGGGTTCGGATGTTTTTCTATCCATTATGTTCACAGCAAGATGACAGTGGAAAGAAGTTCACAAAATAGGCCAGCTGGCTCCAGTACAGCCTCATTAGCAGGCAATGGCACTCAGATGTGAATAACTAGCATAGAATGCTCATTAGGCTTTGCAATGGCTCTGCCTCCTCATTAAAGGGAATCCCTACAGGAATGCACTTAGTAGATCCTGAAAGAAGCATTGCTCAGTTATAAATGTGGCAAGCATCTTCTCTCTAGGAAGACAGAACATGCAAACATCTAATTCTGAATCATGTCTGAGAAGGTGACACTCTCAAAGGCAGAAGAGGGTCTTTGCTCACAAGCTAGCGGGGCTTACTGATAGAGCTTTAACCTAGACTTGAAGGGGAAGGGGGATAATATCAGGCTTGCCTGTGACAAGCTGTGGGATGACACGCCAAGGTTAGAGGGATGGGGCGTTAGCAAGGGCCCTCAGCCTGTTGCTCTGAGATGTGCTGGCTACACTGCAGCACACAGTCTTACTGAGATGAGCCAGGGGCTCCTGAGGTAATAGGGGCCAACAGGTAAACACCAGTGAAATATCTGAAAACATTTAAGGGGTGTTCTTCTAAGAAGGTGACATGGCTGACAGCCCAGCTGAAGCGCCTCTACACCAATACACACAGCATGGCCACCAAACAGGAGGAGCTGGAAGCCACTGTGCTACTAGAAAGCTACAGCCTAGTTGCTATTACTGCCCTCTATGTCAAGAAAAGGATAGAATGTGAAGAATTGTCTCTGAAGAATAGCCATGAGCAGCTTGAAAGCTTATAGGTAAGAATCAGAGACAGATGCTACAAAGAGAACCTTGTGGTTGGTGTCTACTACAGGCCACCCAATCAAGGGGATACTACTGACGAAGCCTTCTTCCTTCAGCTCCAGGAGGCTTTGCACCCGTAGGCTCTCGTCCTACTGGGGGACTTCAACCACCCCGACATCTGCTGGAAAATAGCACAGCGAGCTGTAGGCAATCCAAGAGACTGGTGGAGTGTATAGAGGATAACTGCTTAAGACAGGTAATAGACAGCCCTACCAGAGAGGATGCCATACTGGACCTGCCAGTCACCAATGCAAGTGAGATAATTCGTGACATCAACACTGGAGGCAGCCTGGGCTGCAGTGATCATGCACTGGTGGAGTTCACAGTCCTGAGGGATATGGGTCAGGAGAAGAGTAAAGTCAGGACGTGGAATTTTAGGAAAGCAAACTTCCTGCTCTTCAAGGAGTTAGTCAGTAGGACCCCTTGGGAAACTGCCCTCAGGCACAAGGGAGCAGCACAAAGCCAGCAGATCTTTAAGGCCACTTTCTATAAAGCGCAACAGCTCTCAATCCCTAGGTGTAAGCAATTAGGCAAGGAAGGGAAGAGACCAGCATGGCTGAGTCAAGACTTGCTGGTCAAACTAGAAGGCAAGAAGGAACTGCACAGGCAGTTGAAGCAGGGACAAGTATCCTGGAAAGAGTATAGGGACGCTGCCCAGTTATGTAGGGATGCGGTCAGGAAGGCCAAGGCACAGAGGGAGCTGAACTTGGCAAGGATGCAAAGAATAACAAGAAGGGCTTCTACAGACATGTCAGCCAGAAAAGGAAGGTCAAAGAAAGCGTACCCCCCTGATGAGCAAGAATGGCAAACTGGTAACCACAGACCAACAGAGGGCTGAGGTACTCTCTTCCCACACCTCTCCAGTGGATGGACCACAAGATGGGGACTGGGGGAGCAAAGTCTCTCCCACTGTAAGAGAAGATCAGGTTTGTGACCACCTGTGGAACCTGAACATACTTAAGTCTATGAGACCTGACAAGATGCATCCCAAAGTCCTAAGGGAAGTGGCTGATGTAGTTGCGAAGAGACTCTCCATAACATTTGGAAAGTCATGGCAGTCGGGTGAAGTCCCTGGTGACTCAAAAAAGGGAAACATTGCACTCATTTTTGAAACAGGGTAGAAAGAAGGACCCTGGGAACTACCGACCTATCAGCCACACCTCTGTGCCTGGGAAGACCATAGAACAGATGCTCCTAGAGGCTATGCTGAGGCACAAGGAGGACAGGGAGGTGATTCGAGACAGCCAGCATGGCTTTACCAAGGGTAAGTCCTGCCTGACCAACCTATTGGCCTCCTATGACTGACTATATCAGCAGACAAGGGAAGAGTTACAGGTGTCATATATCTGGACTTCTGTAAGGCCTTTGACATGATCCCCCACAACATCCTTCTCTCTAAACTGGAGAGATCTGGATCTGATGGATGGACCTGTTCAGTGGATGAGGAACTGGTTGGATGGTCACATTCAGAGGGTAGTGGTCAGTGGTTCAGTATCCAGATAGAGATCAGTGACAAGTGGTGTCACTCAGGGATCCATATTGGGACCAGCACTGTCTAATATCTTCATCAGTGACATGGACAGTGGGATCGAGTGCACCCTCAGCAAGCCTGCAGATGACACCAGGCTTGGAATGGTGTGGTCAACATGCCTGAGGGACAAGTTGCCAGCCCGAGAGACCTGGACAAGGTTGACAAGCGGGCCCATGTGAAACTCATGAAGTTCAACAAGGTTGAGTGCAGGGTCCTGCACCTGGGTTGGGGCAACCTCCAGTATCATTATAGGCTGGGGTATGAAGGGACTGAGCGCAGCCCAGCCAAGGAGGACTTGGGGGTACTGGTGGATGAAAAGCTGGACATGAGCCAACAATGTGCGCTTGCCAGTGCAGAAGGCCAACCGTATCCTGCGCTACATCAAAAGAAGCATGGCCAGAAGGTCGAGGAAGGTGATTTTGCCCCTCTGCTCTGGTGAGACCTCACCTGGAGTACTGAGTCCAGCTCTGGAGCCGTCAGCACAGGAAAGACATGGACCTGTTGAAGCGGGTCCAGATGAGGCCATAAAGGTGGTAAGAGGGATGGAACACCTCTCCTATGAAGAAAAGCTGACAGAGTTGGGGCTGTTCAGCCTGGAAAAGAGAAGGCTCCGGGGAGACCTTATTATGGCCTTTCAATATATAAAGGGGGGTTAGAAGAAACACAGAGTCAGACTTTTTAGTAGGCTTATTGTGATAGGACAAGGAGTAATGGTTTTAAACTAAGGGAGGCTAGATTTAGACTAGATAGAAGGAAGAAATTTTTTTTACAATGAGGGTAAACACTGGAACAGCTTGCCCAGAGAGGTAGTGGAGGCCCCATCCTTGGAAACATTCAAGGTCAGGTGGGACGGGGGCTCTGAGCAACCTGATCTAGTTGAAGATGTCCCTGCTCACTGCAGGGGAGTTGAGCTAGATGACCTTTAAACGTCCCTTCCAACCCAAAGCGTTTCTATGATTCTATGAAAAATAAAGTTGTGTCATTTCTGGAAGTGGATACGTCTGCACCTCATCCTTTCATGCTAATACAGCTGGGACATATGAGGCCAGTCTGAGTAAGTCTTACACATGCAGCTTGTCTTCAGAAGACATTTAACGAATCTAGTAACCCAACAGGTTAAGAGAGTAAATGTTACTGTTAAAATGTCAGATTCTCCATTCCATCTGCTTTGTATGACTAGATTTATTTTCCAAGAGAAATCATCCATAGCAAATCTTCACCTCTGTACCTAGCCAGTGTGTAAAATACAGTGCAACACTGAAGTACGTTCTTGAACAAAAACACTCATAGTCACAGGGATAACAGGCTAGCGCACTGCCACACTGGGAGCAACACTCTTCTGTGACAGACTGCATTGAATTCAAAGCCTTTAATGGTGTCAGAAGCAGAGAGGGAGGTTCAGGAGACATCCTCGTATCTGCCTAGGCTAAATACTATTAGGTTCATGCCTCAGAGGCATAATCCGCTGGTGCTTGTAAGATCAATGAAACTGCAAGTCACGCCTGTCATGAAGGCAAAGAAGAAAAGTGTGCATGTATACCTTCACTTCTGCATTCACCATGAAGGTTACTAGCAAGGTATGTTTCAGCCTGCCTGACAGACCACTGCAATGGTGACACTCTAGGCTTGAGATGTTTTACCTCAGTTTTCATGAAGTACAAGAGTATCCTTTCATGGCAGACTTTCTAAGTGAACTTTCCCTGATGATACACAGTGTAACTCATAGCTCACCAGCTCATGGCAGCCATGGAGTCCTGAATCTCATGAGGCTTTTGTAAATGTCCAGGGTAGACAGATCTGAAGTTGAATCTTCAATTCTCTTCAATTTTCATTTGAAAGAATGTCAGAGCTTACTTAAATGCCAATCAGAGAATGGAATTCAAGCTTCTCAAGCTGCTTAAGCACAGAATCACAGAATAGTAGGGGTTGGAAGGGACCTCTGTGGGTCATCAAGTCCAACCCCCCTGCCGAAGCAGGGTCACCCACAGCAAGCTGCACAGAGAAGGAGACTCCACAACCTCCCTGGGCAGCCTGTTCCAGGGCTCCGTCACCCTCAGAGGGAAGAAGTTCTTCCTCATGTTCAGACGGAACTTCCTGTGCCTCAGTTTGTGCCCATTGCCCCTTGTCCTGTCACTGGGCACCACTGAAAAGAGCTTGGCCCCATCCTCCTGACACCCACCCTTCAGATATTTGTAGGCATTTATAAGGTCCCCTCGCAGCCTTCTCTTCTTCAGGCTGAACAAGCCCAGCTCCCTCAACCTCTCCTCGTAGGGGAGATGCTCCAGTCCCCTCACCATCCTCGTAGCCCTCCGCTGGACTCTCTCCAGTAGCTCCTCATCTTTCTTGAACTGGGGACCCCAGAACTGGACACAGTACTCTAGATGAGGCCTCACTAGGGCAGTGTAGAGGGGAAGGAGAACCTCCCTCGACCTGCTGGCCACACTCCTCTTGATGCACCCCAGGATCCCATTGGCTTTCTTGGCAGCCAGGGCACACTGCTGGCTCATGGTCAACCTGTCATCCACCAGCAGTCCCAGGTCCCTCTCCGCAGAGCTGCACTCCAGCAGCTCTGCATCAAGCCTGTACTGGTGCATGAGGTTGTTCCTCCCCAGGTGCAGAACCCTGCACTTGCACTTTTTGAACCTCATCAGGTTCCTCTGCACCCAAATCTCCAGCCTATCCAGGTCTCGCTGAATGGCAGCACAGCCTTCTGGTGTATCTACCACACCTCCCAGTTTGGTGTCATCAGCACAAAAAGTGCTACTTCGGTAGGTTAGCTGATTTAGACTAAAACAGCACTGGACATTCTTCTCTCTGTACATCCGTTGGCAGAGAACAGAAAAAGCAAAATGTTAACGAGCTTTAGAAATACTGTGATGAAAAAAAGTTCTCTGATCTCAAGTGACATCATAAAGAACATTCAAGTTATGTGAAAGTGGACTTGACTGGCAAATTCAAAGCAGTAAATATCCTTAGGAATGGAAGACATGCAATATTGTTTGAATTATTTTTATGTGAATATTAAGAGAGACTAAACACACGCCTATAAGCAAACAATCCTTAAATGCGATGCAGTGGTTTAATGAATAAAACAAGACAACAAATGTCTTCTAGACACTAAAGTATTCAGACTTCACAGAGTCCAGAGTGAACAGGCAACCAGACACAGTTGTCTAGCCACAGCACTGGCAAAAGTACCAATCATAAAACCTGAACGCTGGGGAGAACTCGTAACAAATATCTATTCACACCACATATACAAAAAGGAAGGTATATTTCAAAATCATTCAGGGGAACAACTGATTTGCATCCATTTAGTAACTACCATACAACAGAGTATCCTCTCAGAAGCCAGATCTGAACAATGTTTGTTTACCCAAGAGAGAATGTACTACACAGGCCCACACAACCGTGACATAACTATAAAACCTTTTTTCCGTAGAATCTTCACTGATGTCTTTTCCCTCCTCACAGCTAATTTCAAACTTTAAACTTCATCTGTTATGCACTTCAGACTTCACTTCACCTGTACCAGGTAATGACAAACTGCTGAATGGGTGATTTTTAAACTACAAGTTTAAAATAAATTTCAGTAATTTTCTCAGAAATAAAAGTGTAGTGTGCTGATTTTGTGGACAGAAAGAACAATAAAGATGTTCAAGAAGTCAGCAAGATTTGTCTTCCTAAATATGGGTGTCTTCAAAGTCAGCATCTTTCTCTGACCAAGTCGCCACAGACTTCCAGTAGAGTCAACTGACAACTAATCAAAACAGTCAGAGTTGCAACAGTGCAATTCACTGTGGCAGCTACCATAAGTTAAGCCTAGATAGTGAAAAGTTAGTGAACTTTTGTTTTAGTAGCAGTAAACAAAATAGGGCCAACCTCTTGTCCCAATCGACAGGGTAGTGTTTGTGTGCTCAAGTACACAGTCAAACTAGGCAACCAACCTGCTCACCCCATCAAGAACTAAAAACATGTCCAGAGCAAGCAGAGAGTGAGTATCCCTCCCCCATGGTGCTGACGCTGTCCTTGGACAGCCCTGGTAGGAGCTGGGCAGCAGCTGTTTCTCTATTGAGTTACTGGAGTTCCCCCACCTGCCTTGTACTTCTGTGCTCCTTTGTGGGTCTGGAGATGGGACTTCGATGGGCTGATGGCTCTTCTGGGATGGCTCTGGAAGTGGCACGGACAAGGTATTATTTGGGATCCCCCAGCTGCCATTGTGCCTCTCTTCTCCTTTGTTTGCAGACAAGCTTTTTACGCATGTAACCTAACACACCTCTTCTATTGTACCTCTTGTACTTGTCCTCAAGGCTATTTCCTGGACAGGTTTTTAGAAGTTTAATATCCAGAATGAGATTAAGAGGAGAATCACAAAACAGTCGTCTAACAACCATAATATTGGCTGAAGTTCACCATTTTCTATGATTGTATTAGAAATCTGATAATCTCATCAGCTGATTCTTCATTGTTTGTTTGTGCAAGGTTTCTTTTTTGCATGAGCTAGACTACAATTAGCAATCTCCTACTGTTCCACTGTAGCCATAATCTATTAAACAGTAACTTAACACTTATAATACTGATGTAGTCAATTTTACACTTTGGGGGGGCTGGTTTGGTTTTTTTGTTTGTTTGGTGTTTTTTTTACTTTTATTTAGTGTAAATTTTTATACAATATTTATTTTATTCCACACAATTTGTGATTAGCTACTGAAATTGAAGGACATCTTAAAAGTTAAGGTTCATATGCAAACTTTCATGACAACAGAAAGTGATGCAGTTTTAAAGTACCTTTTTCTGGGTAGTTTTTCAAGTTATTTAAGGAAATGATACAGTGAAGTAGTATTACTTCTAACATACACTATGTTATTATGTGCATAGGTGTGTTTTTAAATTTAAATAGTGTATTTGTAAGAGTTTTCTTGAAGTATGCTACAGATGCTGAAACCGTCCTCACCTTCAGAGTTGAAGAATTTATTTACCCTTAAAATTAAGTAGTTCCCAGTGTGCACAGTCCCACCAATACAAAGAAGGGAAATAATAAGGAACTTGTAGTGAACTTGTAATAAGGAGCACGTAGAACTCTTTATGGATAGGACAATTAAGCTCTTGATTTAAAAATAAATAGTGTAAAAAGTACTAGTGGTCCTTCGGGAGGGAGGATGAGGAGGGCTGGATAAGTTGCAGGGGGGCTGGGGGAGTTACTCGGGACTTGTCACAAAGACTGAGTCTGTAAATATAATGATCAGGTGACTGAACTATATATGAAACCCCTAAAAATTCAACAAAAACGCATTTATTACCGACCTCAATTCTGAGTATTAAAGGGAATAAGAGTCATATTGGTAAAGAAAGTTGCAGCAGTAATGATCACAGCATTCAGAGAATCCAGCAAGAGAACTAACAGCTTACATTTGTTAGAAATCAATTTGAATCATCCGCAGCTGGCTGTAAATTAGGGAAACTAAATCAAAGGCTTATTTTGATAAAACACTAAGTGAAAATGTTTTGCAAAGACTTTCAAGTTTTCCATGTCACTCTATTTTTCAGCATGACTGTATGATAAATGAGTCCTACTGAACAGCTGAAATCTGCCTTTGTACAAAACCCAAATGATTGGAAATAAGACCTTTACAGACAGAACTTAGTCAAGGCTAATGGACTGGAAGGGCATAATTACTGGAATGCCTCCCCATAACACAGTGCCAGCCAACACCTGACATTTACGATTCAAAAGGACTTGTTTCAGGTATGCTTAAGTCTCAGAAATTCAAGTAGATTAAATTCCATTAAAATATTTTCTAAACTTTAAATTTAATTAAAGAATGTCTACCACAGATTTTGTAATGGAAATATTTCTTTTACTATGTAAATTCTCTTTTGGTTTATCAATTTAAATGCTCTGTTCTGAACTGTTATCCCAAAAAAGTCCTAGAGACAACCTGAAATTACTTTTGGTATGGAAATACGAAACTTCAGACACTTTTCCAAGCTTACACCTGCACTGGAATTGCAAAAATCTAAGAACTGAATTGGATTCAAGTATTGAGAAGAGTTTTTAGCATGACAGCTCAACTCTTCAAAGTTCTTGAAAGATAAAATGCTAGCTATTATATGTGTATCTCCTTGAAACTGGCCACCGTTTTCACCAAGATAAAAAGTAGGGCCACCTCCACAGAACATCACCACACTATTCGATACAAACTAGAGAAATGCTTTTTAAAAATCATTTTATCAATGACGTTAAGTTCTTTACATAAACAAGAAAAAAGTCTCTAATAAAATCTAGGGAAGAAGGCTACCACTGGTATATTCTGGACACTGGTAACAAAATACTGACTTCTGAGATTTGTCACAGGACTTCAAAGCTGCTACATAGACTAATGTTTAAGTTTGAAGTTGACGGGTACAGGACACAAGATACATACATGAAAAGATAAGAAGTGTATGAACCATATAAGCCACTAAAGGTAGATATAAAAGGGTCACCCGAGTAACAGAAATGGTTAATTACATCAAATATATACATAGAAGAAAAAATACGGCTAGGGATGTACTTCTGACGAATTTTACATCAGATTAATAATACATCGTTAACCCGATTAGGGAGTTATCTTGTATATGCAATTATACTAAAATAGTATCCAAGTACATTCTGAATTTTTCAAATTGTTGTAGTTCATCCAGACCTGGTTCTTTTTATTCGAATATAAAGTCAGAATATGTGCCCTGTGTAGTGTTTTCATCAAAGTCTGGCCCAGAATAGTATTAGGTTTGCTAAGCCTGAAAAGTTCATTTGCCCTTATAAGGAAATCGGTGACAAAGAAAAGTAAATGAAGTAACCCTGGTATATTACTCATAATGAACCCACTAAAATGGGACAAGAACACTCCATCAGACAGAGTAATCAAACTCATGATCATTCAGTGCAGTGCAACTACTACTAAAAGAAAAACAAAAAACCCCACAAATATTCCAAATCAAAAGACACTACCACCACATGAAATGTCCAGCTATACCTTTAAATGGTTGCTTGTAGTGTCACGTAGTATATATATTTAGATAAAAATCGTAAAACATTTTCAATTACTCAAACATTACTTAGGAACAGAAAATGAAGATTGTTCATATAATTAATCTCTAAATATCTGTACATCCTTACGAACAATGGTTTATAAACATCAAAATACTCTCAGTGGGAGAAAAACTGACTGATCAGAAAGTTTTTGATAAAATTAGTAGGATAAATAGGAAATATTTGATCTTCTGGATTGCCTTATTGTTTAGGAATTGTATTATTGGGAACAATAGAAACACAAGGAGGAATGTTCGGATTTGAAACAGGGTTTTCTTCCTTGATGCTTGAACAAAAGGTAATAAAGATATATGTGTTAACTTGAAAACTAGAAATAAAAACATTTTTAAGATTAGCATACTCAAACTATTTCTAATACAAGATGTAATGAAGTTGAAAAAATTTTTGCATGAGGCAATTCCTTTGTTAACTGTCCAAATTGAAATTTAAATTACCATAGTCTATAAAGAAGGACTTCTATTATACCTAACAATTTCTTCTCTCTTAGAAGCCATGTCTGTCAATCTGTATATCAAGATACCTCACAGCAAAAAAGCCCACAACTCTCACCTTATGAAGCAGTATGTATTCATCCAATATTCAAGAATGACATACTTACACAATTGATTTTTCCAGTCTGCTCCCCTGTGATCCAACTATTTCTCCCAGTGTACAAAACATTTGTCCCAAAAAATCCTGAAAAGCAGTAACATAAAAAACTCAGAATTCATATTTCACATTGAAACAAATTTGGTTTCCCATTTATCTGGGCTTTTCACCATTGTAGAACATATTCTCCTGAACATTGCATCTTAATAATTATGCAATAATGAATCACAAAACAGACTCACTATTACACATTTTCCATAACACTGGGTTACATTGACAGAAGTAATTCTAATGCATTCCATTTACTGTTTTCATATTGCCTTTTTCATCAACAAAAATGAAACTGAGATGGAAAAAATTTAAAAGCAATAGAAACATCACTGTTTCTTTACCTTCTTTAACTGGAGGATTTTAATAAATCTGTTTTATGAAGATTCTACACTGATTCTATTAATTTCTTAGAAGTTAATTATGTTGGCAGAAATTCAAGCCTGTGCAGCATCTGTATGAGCATCCTGGATTGACAATTAAACACAAGCATTGGTTTATGGACAAACTTCATTTTTGTGTTTTATAATTTAACTATATCACTAAAAATCAGCTCATTTTCATATTATATCTCCCTGTAACATAAGTAAATATGAATGGATTTTCAAACTGTTGTATGTATATTGAGAAAAATATTATGCTGCAGTGCAGCTCCTTATCTTGCAAGTGGAAAGAGCTTGCTAGCTGTTTCTCCCAGCATTACTGGCAGTAGTGGCAACAGCAGCTTGTGAGATTTGTTCACAAACAGTAACGAGAATCCAGACACTGTAATTCCTATACAGCCAGCCATAACTTTATGAGACTGCATACAGTAGGGAATATCTATGCAAGTAGTTCTGACTCTTCTCTCAGCTCAGGCCACTCATTCCCATCTCTGAGCTGTGTTAGTTATGGGTCCATACAGTGACCTGGATCTGAGAACTTAATCCCACTGAAAAGGAAAATAACCCTGCAAAAAATAAATTTTTGAACCATGTCTTTTAACTGATCTCACACTGAAACACTGTTTCCACAAAGATTAAGTCTTTTAAAATTGCTAAAATTCATCTGAAAATACTCAGCTCCTCATTAATTTTTAAAAACTTCAGGCATGATATATTCCAAAATAACACCATCTTCTACACTGAAACTATGTATTCCACAATTTTCATTTTTTTTTTGTGTGTGCAGTTTGTATGATTAATTCCTATTAGTTCCACAGTCTGTTATTAACAGCAATTGTTCATTACTCTGTTGGTTTTTTCTTAAATCAGGAAGTCACCATGAACATGAAAGTCTAATTTCAAGTAGCCAGTTTCGTAAACGTTATTACAGACAGAGAGAATGGCAGCACTGTCTAGTCTGGTTACTTCATACATCCACTACAAAACTTGCTTGAGTTGCTTCTCATTTTGCCAAAACTGTGTCACTGACATTGAAATTCTCCAGGATGATTCTTTGATCCCCCAAACTGTTCAACTATTAAATGACACTGCCCAGTATTTCCAAAGGAATGGGTCAACAGCTATTTTTAGGAACAGGGAAGATCTTATTCCACGAGGTGACTACAATACATGAGCCATCTAGCTATGCAAATACTACTGGCCTGACATTTTTCAGAAACACTAAGCTCCTGGCACATGGATATGAGCAAAGCTCTGCTCACTTCCTACATACTCACTGCCCAGATTCTTAAGAGCTACAGGAAAGGGACACAGAAAGCTGGCAGCAAAAGGAACAATCCAGACCAACCTTGAGCACTTGGGAAATGATGGAAATTAATTGCTGTGGTTAAGAAACACATTTCCAGCTACCACCTTTCACAGGGTTCTCAGAGCTGTCATCGTCTTCGCATGCATAATACTATATGGCATAGGTCGGACGTCTTCAGCACAGATACCAAGTCTACACCAACTTGTACAGTTTTCCTCTTAAAGACAGCGGAGGGAAATAGATATTTCTGATATTAATGCCTAAAGAATAAAGCTTCCCTCCACAATTGAAGATTCCAGGAAATTGGCACTGTTTAGAAAATGGGACCTAATGTGTCTGAATATGCTTAGCCTGTACTAATTAGAAAGTAACAGGCGCATAAGTAATTCAGGATCTACTTGAATAGTTTTCAGAACATTGGTTTGTTTCCTCATTGTTTTGCCCTTTTTTTCTATGGGTTCAGCAAGATACTCAAACCTTCAGTTCCTGTTCCAGTAATCAAACAATGAAATCTAGACTATATATTTGCATATATCTTTCTTTGCATTTCTACAGTGACTAACTTACTTTGTGTCTTGTCTTTTTTCTTAAAACTTTATTATGAGGTTTTTGTACAAAGAAGTATGTTTTGGGGAAAAAAGAAAATAATTCAGATAAACTAGTTACTACAGAAGTGCAAACAATCTTGGGCAGAAGCCCAGGATGAGGCTTTACCCTTGTTGAGGACAGCATAGGGAAGACTTCTATCTTCTGCATCCTCCTAGCTAGCACTGCAGTTATTCAGACCACCTGTCCATGATGACAGGGATGGAGTTTGACAGAGGCTTTAAATCTTTACAGTGAGGATCTAACTTGAGATCAATGGCTAAAAGTATTATCTTTCCACTGTGAAGCACATACACACAACATTCCTTCCCTTATTCTCTTTTTCTTTGCTCCAGATTCTTAAAGCTTCTCTTATCAAAGCACTCCTGTATTTATTTGAAAAAAATGCACTCCGAAGCCTCTGAATTCTACTCTCGCATCTCTCAATTTTAAAGTTACTATTTAATCTCTTCCACTTCAAGATGACATGAGCACAAAAGATTGCAACTAATATTAATTGGGACACAACCAAAACACGTTTACAATTTTTAGAACCTACAGAAGTATCACCAAAAGGCATCACATCATATACCCGAAAAGGTATACAGGTATGCTTAGATATGCTCTTTACAGAAGGAACGTCCCACCGAAATTATACTCACGGGCATTATATATGTTATTAAGAACAGCACAATCACTGTAATTGTCTCAATGCATCTGGTATTACAGTCAAAAGAAACTAAACACATTTAGGAAAGCGTAAGCATTTCAGCACAAGAAAGCATAACAGCAAAGAAAAACTTACATGTTTTGATAGATTAGGACTCTTTGAGTCAACATCGTAGCTTAAAAAGAAAAAAAAAAAAGGAAAGTTATATCAGAGTTGCCAGATGACAGATCTGAAGACAATGTCAAAAATCAAACAATTCTTTCAATGTGTGAATTTTACACAAACAGATACATGAATGGAAGTCTCACCAGCAAGGAAAACATATTGAATGATCACAGATTACAGGATTACAGTTCACTAGTTATTTGAAATGAAACAGTTTTCATGAGTTTAACACGAGTTTAACATGAGTTAACATGAGTTTAAAGAAAAAAAAAAAAGTAATTGCATACTGTCTGGTGTAATTTGACCTGAGGGTTAGCTACACAACTAAAACAAAGAACTAATTCATTGGCAAAATCAGTAACAAATCATCAAATATGAACAGAAAGGGGCCTGAGACACTAGTGGCTGTACAGGTTAGGAGGGGGCTCATACTCATTTATCAGAACACCAAAAATCAGAGGCATGCTTGCTGCTTTCTTTTGGTTGCAAAAAAAAGTAAATCGTATGAGGAGTTTCTCTGAAAAACAACACTTTGGCCAACCATAGTACACAATTTTACTGAGGAATTTCAGAAAGGCAGCTTTCTAAAGCTGCTTCTTTCCTGATCTAAATTGGAGTTTTAATCCTTGAATAGTTACACGAGATCCACATTTTTAACCCCGAGTTCTACCATTTTTCATTTCTCATCTGTCATTGTTACAGGGCTGTACAGTAAATTCACAGACTACGGCTATATGGTCATTTGCAGGCAAAGATTAGAAACAATTACTCACCTATGAGTTCAGAACAGACTTGTGTCCAGATAATCCACAATGGCAGTAAATAGCACTTATCTAGAAGTTCTTTACAGACTTTCCTTTCTTTGTCTAGACTGAGCCTGGCTTTCTCTTTCTTGGCACATTTCTTTCACTCTTCTATTGCACTGCCTCCCCCCCACAACATACATGCATCCTACGAGAAGCAACAGGCAACTAAATCGAGATTCCTGCACAGTCCCAACTGTGTCTTTATTCTGCTGATGCTTTACCTACACTTGGAGGACAATCTTTTATTTCACAAAGCAACTAGTTGTTACTTAAAGTTACTTTAAATAGTAGACAACACTTATATTCAGTAGATTTAATGACATTAAACCCAACTTCTAAAATAAAAAATAAAGTCTGCACCAGGCTTCCATGGTGAAGATGAAAGAATTTGTATCTAGCCATCTAGACGCACCCTGTAATCTATCTCAGCATTGAGTATTTCCTTTCAATCCTTGAAAGAGTTGAAGTCTGGATGGAAACAGCTAGCTACTGTCTGTGTATTGAACACAATGGAACTTGATTCTTCACTCACCCCCCCAACACTTCTTGTGACCTTAAGGAAGCACTCTGACATGCTATAAAAAGACATTTACAGCTAAAGAAAAATATTTTTGTTTCCACGATATAGGAAACGCTGTCATTCAAGAGTATTTCAGTACACCCTGCTGGCAACTTAAAACAAAATCAGCAAAAGCACATGTAACTTTATTAACTTTGCTAACACACATTTATCAGCCAGAGGAGCACCTCTCCTACGAGGAACAGCTGAGAGAGTTGGGGTTGTTAAGCCTGGAGAAGGCTGCAGGGAGACCTTATAGCAGCCTTCCAGTATTTAAAGGGGGCTTATAAGAAAGATGGGGACAAACTTCTTAGCAAGGCCTGCTGTGACAGGACAAGGAGTAATGGCTTTAAACTAAGGGAGGCTAGATTTAGACTAGATGTAAGAAATTTCTTACAATGAGGGTGGTGAAACACTGGCACAGGTTGCCCAGAGAGGTAGTGGAGGCCCCATCCCTGGAAACATTCAAGGTCAGGTGGGACAGGGGCTCTGAGCAACCTGATCTAGTTGAAGATGTCCCTGCTCACTGCAGGGGGGTTGGACTGGATAACTTCTAAAGGTCCCTTCCAACCCAAAGCATGCTATGATTCTATGATCATACTTATTCTTTCACTGCTATGGGAAAAATCATGACTAATGTGATCGCTGCCCTGTTTATTTTACACCCTGCTTAATGTACAGATTGATTTGCATTCCAGAAACTGAGGGGGGCAATCAGAAGACTGTCAGAGTCACTTTGAAGCAATTACTTGGATAAGTAAATACCACATCAAGACTAAAGCCTAGAAGATTTAAAAATGGCTTTACCATGAACTTGGTAGAAGATTTTAGGCAAATCATGAAGTCTTTCTTCACCTGTTTTGCTGTCTACCAGACAGAAATGCAATAAATGCAGTTTCTATATCAAGGCAAACCTGCAATGTAACTTTAAATTGGGAAGTGATAACACTACAATTTATAGTACATACACTACTATAATCAACACCCGAGTAGGATTTGTCTCTGTTCCATAAAGCATATCAGAAGACCTCAATCTTTAGGATTAGAAAGTATAGGAAGGCAGACTACACTGTATCTTCCTTTACATATTTATTCTCTAAGTAACTTAACAGATAATTCTCCTAAATGTCTCTCAAGAACAAATAAACTAAAAGAATTACACATTAAGGCAGAGGCAGAAATCTTAGGAACACAGAAGAAGAACTGACAAAACTCAAGCTACAGTACATCTTGCAAAGGAAACAAAGAAATAGGAAAAATGTTCTTCAACTAAAAAGGACATGTAAAGAAAAATTGTGGCCACTATGCACACTATACTGCAAAACCGAGTGAATGGCTTTCCCTTAATGACCTATGAGGGTTGTTCAAGTGCTCTTTCATAGGGCAAGGTTAGGAAGAATTGCTAAAAAAAAAAAGAGGATGAGAATTAAAAAAACAAGACCAGCTTGATTATCGCAAAGATTGAAATAATGAGAGTGGGGTGAAATGTAACGGATGACATGCAAGGTGACCTGGTGACTGCTCTAGGTGACCCTGCTTCAGCAGGGGGGCTGGACTAGACCCACAGAGGTCCCTTCCAACCCCTAACATTCTGTGATTCTGTGACGGGACTCTCAACTCTGTTTTCAAAAGAAAAAAGTGAAAATCAAACCAATTCCACCAGTGGAATGAAATGAATACATCTGGAATAACATCAAAAGCCATACTTCTAGAACAACTGCTTTCATTTTAAAATCTTAAAATTCCATATACTTAGATGCATATTGGCATTTATTTTAGTAAAGAAAATTTTGGCTCTGTACTACTTGTACAATATTTTATTTCTGGACAGTATGTCCATACCTGTTTCATTAGCTATGCTGCAAGAATATTTTAACACTTTGACATCCTTAGCTTGCTACTTTTTAGAAGTAATAATTGTATGACTGTACTTGGACTAGTTAACACCTGCTAATTTCTTAAAACTCAGTCATTATTATGTTACGTATTTAATTCTGAGGAAACAATGCCAAATCAATCATGTTCGTTAATGTATACCTTGTCAAAAGAAACTCTGTCTTTTTAAGTTAATTTTATGCTGGACAAAATTTAATGTTCACAGAGGCTGCAATATCAGAGTCAAAGATTGTTAACTTACAAATCAAATCGAAGATTCTCTCTTTCTTCAAAGAAGTAGTCCATTATAAATTTTCTTACAAAATCTGGATTTAAAGTATTATCAATTACTTCTGTTCTTCCAAACTGTAAAAGAAAAGTGTAAGTTTAAGCCATGTGCTATAAAGAAGAATAATAAAATAGACTGCCAACAGCAGCAATGTGTGAGATATGCGAAAGCCTGTAAAAAAATCTCTTAAACAGATGCTATGAAAGAACATGACTGTGTTCACATGAATAGATTAGTTATATGTGGATGAAGACAGAAGGGCAGAAGACCTCATATTTCAATATAGAGCGTGGTGCATGCTCTGTATCGTATGACCTAAACTTTATAAACATCAGCTCCCAAAGCTGATCAGAATCCACAAAAATTTGGGGAAGAAATTCTGCAAAATAAAAATCCACTGTTTCCTTAAAAAAAATGACAACAGCAAGCAAAAGCTTACATATATTGCTTAGTTCAGATAGTTTTAAATATTAGGAAACATAGTCCTTCCATTAGAAATGTACCATTTTTGCATTATGCAGTTCCTATGTCACTTCAGCTCAGCTCTCTCCATCTCTCCTCTCTGAGCTTTCCGCAAAATATCTTTGCTTTCTTGGTGTTTATACAGGAAGAGCCTCAGCTCTCACCAAGCTGAAAAAATCTTGATTTAAAAAAAGTTTTGATTGACTTCCATCCATATATGTCACAAATATAAATGACTGATCATAAAATATCAATGCCACAATTCTGTTCTTGTTTTAGCTGTTCTTTCAAGATACTCAGAACACAAACCAAAAAAGCATGAGTTCTTATTGAAACAAGCATTTCACTTTGTCCTACACATTGAACGTACCAAGACATATTTGAATATGGCCTACTGAAAAGCTTTTTGACAGTCTGTTGAAAGGTCTTCATTAAGGAGTCCTCAAAACTGCAACTGGGGACTAGAGACTCCCGAATGACTCAAAGACTGCCAACCTCTTCATTGACAGGACTTCATTAAATTGATAAACATGGATAAAGCAAGAATAAACCTTCTTGTAACTGAAGGTTTTTGAGAACCATTTCCTAAAGATGTTTCCACATCTAACCACTATAACCTGCCCAGAGCCCCTAAGCCTCCAACAGGAGTCTCCCTAACCCGGCCCCTGCATACTTCTACGTGATACAAAAGGACAGAGCATACTCCACTGTCTCTTCCTCTCAAAATTAAGCAATTTCTTTTCACTGCTTGATTCTTATTAAAATAAAATGATAAAGAACTCCAGCTACATTATTTGTGTGCTTTAAAGAAACTCCCATCACTGTCAGCAACTCTTTTTTTCTCCTTTGAGTGACTGTGCATGCATGCATTTGAGCTGCAGGAGACTGACTCCAAGCACCATTCATTCCACAGGTCATCTGGAGAAGTGGGCCTGCATCTAAGAGGACGAATGCTTTGCAAAAAGCAACTATACACCCATAGGTCTCAGGTACAGCAAAATGTTCCACAAAAGTCAACATATCTTCAAGACACAGCTCTATAAAGTCTCAGGAAAAGGAACAATCCTCAGAAGTGACACAGTGGTGATTCGCATCTTTACAGAGTGTGCTTGAATCCTGTTAGGTACCTTCACTTTGGCTATGCTGTGAGATGTTCAATTGGGACAGTCTTATTCAGAAATCTCCATATTCCAGCACTTCCTATAAAAGACAGAGAAGCAAATCTATCTTCCCACTGAACAATATAATCTCAAAATAAAAAGGCAAAGAATATTTAACACATAGTGTCAATCAGCATGCCCCTTTGCCAAGACTTCACATCATTTCTTAAAACCCAGGTGCAAAGATTCCCTGGTCTCATTGCAACTTTGATACTCCCTGCAAGAAGGCTTCTGAATGTGTCCTAAGGCACAAATTGTTTAGAAAGCAAGATTACTCATTAGCAATCATTGCATTTCTTCAACTCTCCTAAGCCAAAGCATTAGCTATGAAGGCGGTAAGCATTACGCAGACATGGACAGGAGAAACCTCCAGAAGCACTCCAGAGCGATGAAGATACTGGATATTCAAAATAAAAATCCCTGAGTCTCTTAAGAGAGGACTAGCACAGGATGCATGTGATCCTGGAAACAGATCAGAATGTGAACAAATAATTTGATCGTTTCCGACAAAAAACAGTCTCTTGAGAAATGATTCAAGGTATTCTCTGAAACACTGGGATAAGGTTGACAGGCAGAGTGCTCTGAAAAACACTATCTTGAACCAACACTGGTGACTACTATGGCCAAGTATTAATCAATGAGAAAGAACAGCAGTAGTAGAAAGTTGGCATTTCTATGCGAATAAGTATGGCTAGAATAGAAAGTATAAGTTCCCTAAGTGTAGAAACTTGCCTGGGCTAAAGGGCCTTTCTGTCCCCTCTGAATAGTAGCATTCAAGTTTTATGTACATTCAAAGCCTCCAATCAGTTTCCAGGTCAAATAAATCTCAATGTTTATTAATGAAATCTTCCCCTGTCAGCTGCATGCTTTATAAGACTTAACAATACTGGAGCCAGGAAAAACTGAAAACTGGAATGGCTGATAAAATGAAATATGCAGCAATATCTAAGCATTTAGCACTGTTTGAAGGTATGTGCTGAAAATGAGAAGCCAATCCCTGACACATGCCAGTAAACAGCAGTTTATCAAACCAGGAATGAGAAAGGAAAACAATGAGGTCATAAGGACCATCCATTTTGCAGTTCTGAACAGGAATACATCTCATCTATGTATTTTTTTTCCTTGCAAGTGTCCTGCTTCTTCCACTTGCACTCTTACAGTCAACTGCCCAAATTCTCTCAAAGACTAGAATCAGCTGCACAAAGAGGAAATTTACCCTTAATACTGAAATCTGATAAATGCTGACCTACTCTAGACCTTCAAAAAGAAGATCCAAGCACGACTGCATTGTAACCAGCAAAGCTACCAGAGGCACAGCAGGTAAGCAAAGAACACTTGTTAAGTTCTGGCAGTCTCTCATGCTATGTCCAACAGAATCAGACACATATACAAAGACATTCATGAAAGTATGTCCCAGCCTGTGCAGATTCAAGTAGCAAATCGTCCTGGGGGACTCCTTAGCCATCAGGCAGGAAAAGAAAGGTTACTGAAGTTCTTTAAATCCTCAGATTAAGACAAGCTTGAAGAAGAGTAAAAGGATCTTCAATCATGCAGGGTCTACTCTTCTATATATGTGGAAGACACAGAGGAACAAAGAACACAGGGAGTTATACCCTAAGAAAGTTCACTTTCTGCTGCCAAAGTCATCATCTAAATTGAAAGGCACAAGCCCAAAACAACTAAGTGAGCTCAGAGGATAACTTGTCCAAAGAGTCCTTTTATGGGCACTAATACCATTCTTGACAAACCTCTGGCTTGACACCTTGATAAACAGACCATTTTCTTGATCCTTCTTGAAATAGTAAAAGCAGTTTGCACAACAGGAGGATAAACTTGACTTCACAAAAGCCATTCAGAGGAAAAGAAAATTAATGGCTAAGAAAAACAGACAAGAATCATAGAATACCTGAGGTGGGAAGACAACTCAGGAGATAGTCCAGTTCCACCTTCCTGCTCAAAGAAAGCTTAGCTCAAGTAGGTTGTCCAGTCTCAGGTTTTGAGTACGTCCAAGGATAGAGACTCCATAACCTCTTTGGGCAACCTGTTCCAGTATACGATCACCTTCACAGTAAAATGTTTTTTTTCTTCTGTTTAAACAGAATTTTCTGTATTTCAGTTTGTAGCCATTGACTCTTGTCCTTCCACTGGATACAGCTGAGAATAGTCCGTCTCTGCCGCCTTTAGTGCCTCACATCAGGTATTTATAAACACAGACAAAAAGTAAGCCTTCCCTTCCTTCCTCCTCTGAGCTGAACAATCCCAGCTCTCTCCGCCTCTCCTCATATGAGAGCTGCTGCAGTCCCTTCAGCATCTTTGTGGCCCTTTGCTGGACACACTCTAGTATGTCCGTATCTTTCCGACACAGGGGAGCCCAGCACTGGACACAGCACTCCAGCTATGGTCCCACTGGTACTGAGGGCAAGGATCACCCACCTTGACGCACTGGTAATGCTGTCCCTAATGCTGCACAGGATGTTGGGCTTGCACGCTCAGAAAACATCTGTATTGCACTCAGATAGAAGGTACTAAGTGACTGGAGGCATGACAACTTCTACAAGTGCATGAAAAAGCAAGACACAGGCACATTGCTAGGTAAAGGAAAGCACAGTTTCCCTTGGGGGTTGAACTAGATGACCCACAGAGGTCCCTTCCAACCCCAAACATTCTGTGATTCTGTGATACCCTGAAACGTTTGTGACAGGAGGGGGACAGAGACACTCATCTCAGACAAGAAACCCAGCTTATTTATACAGCCTCGTGGACCCTAGCACTGAGTTCAACAAAGACATATTCAAAGTCCTTGTACTGGTACTGGAGACCGAGTGGTGGGGTATGAGCTGTGCAGAAAAGGTCCTGGTGCAGCTGTGAGGGTTTAACAACATATTGGTCATACTAGGGTCAGCACAGCCTGCAGATCAAAGGCAACAATTATTCCCCCTCTATTCAACACATGTGGGGCCCCACCTGGAAAAGTGGGTCCAGTTTGGGGTTCTACATACAACTGAATCAACAGACTGGAGGTAGTTCAGTTAAATGGACCCTAAAAAAACCCCAAAAAAACGCTCAATCAATCAGCAGGATGGAGCACACAACTTGATGAAAAGCTGATGGAGCTCAGTTTCTTCAGCTTGGAGAAGATTTAGGGAAGATCTACTCCCACCACCATCCTCCACTACCTAAACAGCATTATAGAAAATAGAGCCAGACAGTTCACAGGGAGCACAACAAAAGGACAAGGTGCAACAGTCAAAAGTTGCAACACAGAAAATTATGAACGGATATAGTGAAACACTCTCCCAGAATCAGTGATTAAGCACTGCAATGGGTTGCCCAGAGAGTTGTCCAGTCTCAGCCATTAGAGAATTTCAAACCTTAGCTGGGAAAGGCCCTGAGCAACATAGTTTAAATTTGAAGATGATCTTGCATGGATCACGAGGATGAACCAGACACAGATGAGTAGGAGGCTGGGTAACACAAAGGTCCCTTCACCTAAATTATTCCATGATTATGTTATATTTCTTATCTCAGGTTTTTAAGTTTTATAGTTCCATTAGAAATAGAACTGTGTATGAATTCAAAGGAAAAGTTACTTCAAAAGGAGAAAAAAAGTAGTTATAAAATGGCAGCTAAATGTCAGTTTTAATTTTTTAAAACAGTGAAATAGCATAAATTTGTAAGTACTTTTTGTCCCTTCAAATCTGCATTTTTTACATTAAACAATATTTCACTTTACACTATAACCACGTTACACTTGGGAAATCTTTTGGACTTGATTTAAAATGCATGACAGAAGGGTATCACTAAAACAATATGCAATATGCTGATGACTGAATCGCACTGAGACCAGAGAAAGCCTAACAGAATGCCCATTACCATCGCTAACTTTATCTCCCATCAGTTACACTGAAATTGTTACAAAACTCAAGAGACTGAGTTCAGTGGCACTACTAACTTTTCTTTAAATTATTTTGAATTACTTTTTTCAAGTTAAGGCTTCAGGTTTTCGGTCTGTTTTCTTTTCTCCAAGGGCTACACACATGATTCCTTCACATTGAACTAACATAACCAACTACTCAACTGACAAATTACTATTAAAATTTATCTGAGAGATGACATTAAAATGTTGGCCTCTAAAAATCACTTTACAGCTATACAAAGCATCATCTCTTTAAATCTGTATTACCGAAGCACAGGAAGTTCCGTCTGAACGTGAGGAAGAATATCTTCACTCTGAGGGTGACGGAGCACTGGAACAGGCTGCCCAGGGAGGTTGTGGAGTCTCCTTCTCTGGAGATATTCAAGACCCGCCTGGACAAAGTCCTCTACAGCCTGCTGCAGGTGACCCTTTTTCGGCAGGAGGGTTGGACTAGATGACCCACAGAGGTCCCTTCCAACCCCTACCATTCTGTGATTCTGTATTCCCAATTACCCATAGCCTTTTTCAGGATGAACAGGTTATTTCTAAAACCCAGTCACAACTAATAACATAGCTAATTAGTTCTCCACATGGCCTAGTTTCCCCAGTAACAGCTGTGTAAAGCTAAAATCTTAACATGGTCAACAAGCAAATACCTTTAGAAACATTATTCAGGAGATTAACAGAATCAGTTTAACTATTTAAAGGAAAATAAACGTTCAACAAAGAAAATCAAGAACAGAGTCCCTTTTCTGGATTTTCCTGAGATGGAAGTCTTTGTCACTTCATAATTCAAGCTCTCCTGGTAGAATGGGATTTTTAAAGTTTATTTAAGTCATATGAATTTTTACAGCATCTCAATCTAGTGATGCAGCCTAACGGACTATGAGGTTAATGGAAAATCATAATCTTCATTTTAACATCAGAGTTCTAGAAGACAAGCAAGTTGGGTAAGTCCAATATCAAAGATACAAACCAAACTCTGCAACTATGAGGGTCTAACCCAAAACTCTGCTAACCAACTTCTATATGAATTCTCTAAATTAACTCTTGCTTCAACTTTATGGCCATGAGTGAACTTAAGAATAATATCTAGTAAGCCCTCTTTTTTTGTTTTTGTTTTGTTTTGTTTTAAATTTGCAGTGTTTTACCACAATAGCAATGAAGTTAATCCAGTAATTAAGCACTTTCATTCTGAAAAATAAGTTCTTGTTTCTTGCCTGATTTTTATTTCCTTTTCCATCTTTTAGATCTTTCTATATCTTCATCAGACAGAAATGCTTTCCATTATCACAGAATTATAGAATGCTTTGGGTTGGAAAGGACCTTTAAAGGTCATCTAGCCCAACCACCCTGCAGTGAGCAGGGACATCTTCAACTAGACCACGTTGCTCAGAGCCCCGCCCAGCCTGGCTTTGAATGTTTCCAGGGATGGGGCATCTACCACCCTCATCGTAAAAAATGCCTTCCATATATATAGTCTAAATCTACCCTTCCTTAGTTTAAAGCCGTAACTCCTTGTCCTATCGCAACAAGCCCTGCTGAAAATATTTTCCCCGTCTTTCTTGAAGGCCCCATTCATGTACTGGAAGGCTGCTATAAGGTCTCCCCGGAGCCTTCTCTTCTCAGGCTGAACAGCCCCAACTCTCTCAGCCTTTTTCACAGGAAAGGTGTTCCATCACTCTGATCGTTTTTGGTGGCCCTCCTCTGGACCCACTCCAACAGCTCCATGTCCTCCTTGTGCTGAGGGCTCCAGAGCCGGACGCAGGACTCCAGGTGGGCTCTTACCAGAGCAGAGTAGAGGGGCAGAATTACCTCCCTCCACCTGCTGGCCACACTTCTTTTGATGCAGCCCAGGACACGGTTGGCCTTCTGTCCTTAGTGTTAATATTTATAGCCGATTCATTCTTTCATTAGGAAAGTAATTTGAGCTCAAGTTTTTCAGTGTAACATATGTTCTTTTATTTTTTAATAATTCACTACCTTAATCTCTAGGCTTTTGTCTTTTAAATATCCTTCTCAAAACGTGAACAGTCAGAACTAGGATTCTGTTACAATTCGAGAAAACCAAAGAACTGAAAGGATGCTTTAAACTATCACTAGGTTCTTGGCTCTGATCTAAATGGCTTTTGAAAATTCTTTAGGAAGCTCCAGATAACACTCTTCATTGGAAGGTCACTCCACAAAATGATATATTAATACACAACAAAAGATAATTCTCTTCTCAGAATTTGTAATCTAGTTCACTACACGTGAACAGAAGAAATAAGAAACTTGAATTACGGAGAAAGACATGCAGTACCAATAAAATGAGTCTGTTATAATAACAATTAAGTCTCAACTAATCAGAATTACAGAGACTACAAGGAAACAAACAAAAAATTCACAACTGCCAAATCCACTCTAGAAAAGCATAGTCATAAAATGTTCTGCAGTGTGTTTGTCCCAAAGTAAGAATAATGTTTTTTATATATAAACTCCTCCTAATTATCAGAAAAAACACAACATTCCTCTAACATGTATGCAGGAACTCATACTTTCTTGTACTGAAACTTTTTCTACTGATCTGCTACAAACTACATTCCTATTTGTCATGTCCCTTTCCTAAAGGAGATACAAGCTATTGTTCCAAAGAAACTTCACCGGTACTCTAAAAAAACCCAAAATCTAAATCCCAATAAATATTGATTATAAAACACCTAGCCCTTGCCATTTTCATTAAGATAGCCTTTAAAATCTGCAAAGTAGACTCAAATGCATGTGTTCTTATGGTTCAAACGGTAATCAAACTGGTAGATGCTGCAGTGAAATGTTTAACTACTAGACACATGAATAAGTATCCACTTTGAACAAAATCAGCAGGATTATCACAGAATCATAGAATCTTGTAGGTTGAAAAAGACCCTTAAGATCATCGAGTTCAACTGTAAACCTAACACTGCCAAGTCCACCACTAAACCATGTTCCCAAGCACCACACCCACACATCTTTTAAATACTTCCAGGGATGGTGCCTCTACCACTGCCCTGGGCAGCCTGTTCCAGTGCTTGCTAGCCCTTTTGGTGAAGAAATTTTTCTTAATATCTAATCTAAACCACACCTGGCACAACCTGAGGCCACTTCCTCTCGTCCTATCGCTAGTCACTTGGGAGAAGAGAACAACCCCCACCTCTCTACAATCTCCTTTCAGGTAGCTGTCAAGCTATAAGGTCTCCTCTGAGCCTCCTTTTCTCCAGGCTAAACAGCCCCAGTTCCCTCAGCCACTCCTCAACAGGACTTGTTCTCTAGACCCTTCACCAGTTTGGTGCTCCAGCACCTCAATGTCTTTCTTGTTGTGAGGGGCCCAAAACTGAACACAGTACTCCAGGTGCGGCCTCACCAGCGCTGAGTACAGGGGCACAATCACCTCCCTACTCCTGCTGGCTGCACTATTCCTGATACAAGCAAGGATGCCATTGGCCTTCTTGGCCACACAGCTGGCTCATGTTCAGCCAGTTGTCGACCAACACCTCCTTTTCCACTGGGCAACTTTCCAGCAGCTCTTCCCCAAGCCTGTAGCATTGCGTGGGGTTGTTGTGAACAAAGTGCAGGACCCGGGACTTGGCCTTGTTGAACCTCATACAGTTGGCGTCAGCCCATCGATCCAGTCTGTCCAGATCCCTCTGTAGAGCCTTCCTACTCTTCAGCATATCAACACTCCCGCCCAGCTTGGTGTCATCTGCAAACTTAGATGGTGCACTCGATCCCCTCGTCCAGATCATTGATAAAGATATCAAACAAGACTGGCCCCAAAACTGAGTTCTAGGGAACACCATCATCTAATATCTTGTGACAGAATTGGAAGATATTCACCTCTTGGAGAGAAATTAATGTCAAGTTAATTATCATTAATTATAATGTACTAATCAATTACTTTTTTATTGCAATAATTAATTGGTTTATTAGTAGGCAGGAAAGCAAACATGAGAATAAGCAGCCAATTTGCTGGATGAAAACTTGCAAAGTCTCAAGTTCCTGGAGACGTGGATGTCCATGGATAGACCCATGCAGTACCATACACATCTAAATGATCTGGAGCAGGGACTCAAAAATAAGGTTACAAAACATAGATTTCTACAGAATTAAACAGGATAAATATATAAAAGGCAACTATAAAGACTTGGCAGAACAACATTGTTCATACTGAGTGATCGGACAATAAAATAGCAGATGAAATTCCATATGGATGAATGAAATACTGCATGCACATGAGGAAAAAAAGTGACAGCTAACTTAATATAGAAGTTAGGATGGCTGAATAAACAATGTGAGCACATAAAGGGAGAAGTCTCTCTTGTTGATAAACTGTACAGTATAAGGACCAGGTAGAGCTCATGACAGTATTTTTTAATTTCTTTACAAACTGGTCACCTTTGCTATCTTGGGACTCCATTACAACCTTACCTAACTGCCTTCTCTCTCAATTTGATGACTCAATCAGAAAAGATGCTTTTTCTTGTCTCCAGCGTATTTATTCCAGATTAAAATACAACTTGAACAGAACTAATGAACAGGAAGGCCTGAAGAATGGGAAGCCATGAACAATTTTAGAAGACAAATGGAAATTTACTGAGGATATAAAGTAACATTTGGCAGCTCAAGAAGCTGGAAATCATCATGAGAAGGACCAGTGAGAGAACAGACATCCAGACAGGTATACAAATTTAATCTGCATCCAACACATTCTTTTACAGTAGATGGACCAGAAGCTCAGAGACTCGCTCCATAGGCAGTTCCTTAACACCTACCATTGGTGGATATTGCCAGCAAAATTGCAGGTGGTGGAGTATTTTACAATGACTATTATTTATTTAACATTCATCTTTGACGTGCTCCCTCCCGTTTTCAGAATTAATACCCTCTTCAAAATCAAGAAATTCAGATTCTTTCAATATGTTATTTAAGGCTTCTGCAGATAACAATAAGTTACACTTAGCCATATTTCAAATGTGTCCTCACAAAGTAAGTGGAAGTAAATATTTTAGAACCAAAGCTCAGATTCTGACGATGCATTTGTTGCCAATTATATTAACTGAAATACCTGATGATCACACTGGAAGTGAAAACGGAGAAACTGTTTTGAAAAACAACACCCTATTAAACTGAGAACAAAACATTTTAATTCTTTGGTGAGGATTTGGAATGCAAGACTAGCACTGCGCAAAAACACTGGAATCTGTACCACAGGCAAACAGGAGTCAGTGCCCAGAAACCACCTACCCTTCATTAAATGAAGGGTTTGATTTAACTATTGTATTGAATCCATCTGAATAGCTTAGTTGAAGAGGAAAAAAAGCACACTGTTAGAACAGAGTGCTAGGGAAATTATGGAGATTATGAAATAGTTTACTGCATTTATGATCCCCAAGCATTTTACGCAGTGTTCAAAAGAAAGTGATTAGGCGAAAGAAGGAAGAGAACCATGCATGAAAGGATATGGAACAGCAACAAGGTAAAGTTGCCATGACCGAACACCATTCTTTAATGTCCACACATATCATCAGGCACTTATTCTTTGTCTCAGTTTTGTCTTCTCCAAACAGTTCTGGGTGACTTCCACCTCTACAAGCTAGTGAAATATTTAGTAAGTGTTTAAATGCAACAAAATGGATACATGTACAGAATTTTATTGAAAATCTCATTATTAGTGCATTCACCGCTGCAGGCAGCAAAAGCACAAAAATAAAGATATGAGATTACCCATCTAATATATGTATCAACTAATCTTCTACCTACCACCTTGTTTTTTACCACTGATATAAATATAATACACCACATCATATAAAATGCAATCCTCACTCAGCCCCTCTATCATGCCAACCTCTGAATTTTGACTGTCATAACAGCTACTAGGAACAGGATTCTACTCAACGAACTTTACACCTGACATATTCAAAAGCCTATGCTTTTGATCATCACTTGGAGGCATTTCTAAAGAATGCTAATGCAGACATTTAAATTAGATCTGGTGAACTGCCCTCAGGATGTTATCTTCTTCCATTAACTTTAAATAGGTCAAACAGTCAATTGAGTTGTAAATACCTAGACCTAGACCTTTTCCTGATAGACAAGACAGAGATGATGATGTCTAAAATAAAAAAAAGTACTAAGATTTTCTAGCAACTGCCATGTCAAAAGTCTAGTTTAACCCCTGTAGTTACTAAACTGGCATATGATACCAAAAGCACATGCCAAAGAGCATCACCTAGACAAGATACTCTCTAATCGGCGCGAAGATGCAACACAAGCAATGACGTTGCACGTTGCCCTGTTCAGCTGGTTTTGCTTTGGTCAAGGAGTTAAAAAGGCAGAAAACAATACAAAGCTGTAAGGTGGTGACGCACTTCAACCATTACAAACTTGGATCTGTTAAAATTGAGAGGAGATGGAATCTTTCCATCGACAATCTCCTAAATCACCTCAAATTGAGCACATGGAACATTTGCTAAGTAAGGTGATAATGTTATAATTTTACCTTCAGGGCAATTAACGATATTAAAAACGGATAATACTTCGTTTAACAGTTACACCAGAGAAGTACAAAAATTCCACAAAATTACATATGAACCTTAGACAACAATAAAAGCCAGAATTTCTGACAGAATCCTCTTAATCCTAGACCAGAAAAGGACTCAAACGCCTTAGTGATGATCTAGGCTTGACTACCAAACCGCACCAAGCTACCTAGTCACCTAAACACTCCTCTGTTTTCACAGTTAACTATCCGGACGTTTAGAACTCTGTGTACATCCACTACTTCTGCCAATTTAATTAAGATTAGTGAATCCCCATTTAGGGTCCTCAAACTGACATTTCTTCACACAAATCAAAGGAATGTGATATACTGAGAGGAAGTCTGGTACATAATTCAGAACAACAGAGAGCAGCACTTAACTAAAAACTACAAATGAAATAGGTACAATGTTTCATGTATTACCCAATTGTGTGAGCTTTTCTCCAAGCAGGAGACAAATTCAATTCTCCCATCTCAACAAGACTGAAACCCACATCCACTATGTTTCAGCAAAGCAGAAAACAACACTTCCCCAACACTGTCAAATCTTTCACAGAATAACATTTAGGGAGAAAAAAAATAGATGACTAAGTACAGAGAGACAGTTCCAGGCTATACATGTTGATCTGCTGTAGATACCCAGTTTAGAGGTATTTGATTTAGTTTCTTAAGACATATCTCTCCAGTGTTTACACTGATAGGTTAAGAAGACAGAGTCCAACCTATGAATAATACCCCCCCTCCCTTGTTGCCTGGTGTACACTCTATTCAGCAGCACTTAACTTCTCCCAAACGCTACACGGGAAAAGCAGACCTCTTCCACAACTACAGCCTTGTTTTGCTGACACTGACCATCACCACAGCTGAATCCTTCCATAGATCTTGTACTGTTTGAGCGTCTTCCTCTCTTGATATCGACAAACCTTGTCTGGATTGATAGCTAAGTTTGAGTTCATTTATCTCAAGTAGACTGTAAAACAGGAAACTCAGGTATTTTCTCTCATTTTGTTTTCCCTTTTCATGGAAATACGCAATACAGATATCAAAATTGAGATTAACGTGACCAGGTTTTAAGTGTTTACTGGTGCATAGGATTCCCATTGTTTAGTCTGGCATTCAAGGGGCTATGACATGCCCTCTTCTGCCAGGGCAAATGACCAGCCTTAAACATACTCAAAAAGTTTATACATCTATGAATATGTATCTTACCTCCCTCCATTCTTTGTTTCCAACGGCTTGTGTGTACAAAACACAGACTGTGAAAAGAAAAAAAAAGTTTGGTCATTTTCAGAATTTAACATATTCTTAAATGAAGTGAACCAATTTTGCAGTCTGTTGTGCTGTTGAAATTAGTAACTAGGATACTCAAACACTAATATGTTTTCCCCTCAGTTTTCAGTATGCCTAATCAGATCAGCGACAATATGGTCGAGCTGTGGCAGCGATGAGCCAATAAATAGGGTGGTTCTAAAATGGGAGGCAACATTCATGCTTGACCTCTAGCAAATCACTTGGCAATCCTTAGCAGTAAAATTAGATAAAAGCAGGTCTTCATTAAACATGGAGGGTCTGGCTACCCTAGTTAATCTAATGCATAATTACCCTAAATTATGCTTCCTTCAAGAGATGACAGAATTAAAATGAAAACAAATGAAGATCCCTACCGGAAAAAGAGACAGGGGAAACAGAAGTGGTAACAGGAAAATAATAACTAACTTCTCAGGTTTTCTTCCTTAATTCTGCTTCAAATTATTTATAGATATTTAAGTGTCTTGCATATGCATTCTTTATTAAAAAAAATCTTAAAACCTAATAAAAAAATGGAATCAATGAAATTTTTTGACCTAAGTTGTTTCTGAAAGACCAAGCTGCATAACCCCACAGGCGTCACTCTCCTTACAGATCTGTTTTTCCAGTACAGAACCCACTACACATTAATCTGCAGCTTCTGTCACAGGGACTGGTGACAGAGGTACAGTGATTACAATCAGGTCTTTGAAACACTATTATAAGTACAAATCATTTGCACTGAAGGAGTACTATAAACTTCATCTTCTATAGTCTTGAACTAGTTGCAGCTAACAACCATAAAGCAGTTTCTACCTGAAGCTCCACTACAACTCTTTTCTAAACAATGGAAATACAGATAGTTGAACATTTTTTTTCCTGATAAATTCTTCTCCTGTGCCATTCATTATTTTTCAGCAGAAGGTTAAAAATAATACTGTTCTGTGTTGCAGCCTTGAACAATAAAGGTACAAGCCTGGCTTTATTCTCAGTGAAGTTGGAATCATCAACAGACCAAAGCAGAAATGAAGTCAAGCTTCAAAACTACATTGTCTTCTTATTTGAAAGGTATTTGCTCCACACCAAAAAAAAAAAAAAAAAATCCCGTTAGGCAGTAGAAAATAAGAGGAAGAACAGAAAAAAAACAAGTTCAATATTTTAGCTCATACAGAAAGTTAAACTTTAAATTAAATTAAAAGTTAACACAATTAAATTTCCCCCCCAATAAGATGTCTTACAGAAGAAAAAAAAGCTTTTACAAAAAATTTCAAAATCATTCTCTGGAGATGTCTGTCTCCATTTACTCTAACTGAAACTTCGGGCAATCATGCTCCTAGCTTTCGTCCCTGCTTATAGTAGGATGAATCCAAACCAACAAGCCCATTTTTACAGCACACTCTAGAGTACACTGCTGAACTATATTACACAAAGAACAAAGTTAAATGGTAAAATGTGAGAAAACAAAGTGAAATAGAAGCTATGAAGTGTCTGAAGGTTACTGAACTTCAGACTAACCTTGGCATCTAGTAAGGTCTGTGCCAAGGTAACCCTGGGAGAAGACGGAAATGTTGTCAAAGGAAGTTTCCAGAAACAAAAACAAACAAAAAAGTATTCTCTGGAAATACCCCTACTGCTAATACAGAATCAGGTAGGCTCTCACAAATAATCCTTTCACTTTCCCCACTGAAAAATATTAATTATTGCAGAACTGGTAACATTAGTTAAAAAAGAGTTTCCAATTTTCAGTAGTGGCTTCCAAGAAGGCAACTGTCTTACTGATTTCAAAAGCAGATATAGCTGTGGATTTTGTCCATTTTGTCAAGAGTTTACATCTAAGTTTCAAATTACAAATTTCCCATACCTATAACCCCAGCTGAGAACAGAGCTGAAATTCATTTAGAGGAAAAGCCATTCTTTACAGATAATGTGCACTTCAGCTATTCAGATATTTGTATTGTCCAGATTTTTCTTAAACATAATCATTTTTCAACTATTGATTTGCTGCTTTACTTTTTGTACTACATCCTGCTCTGTGTATTAGCGTTAATAGAGTAAATCGAGTAACAATTGTGCATTGCAGCTGTGGAACAAAAAGAATATTAAAAAATGAGAGATTTAATATTGAGGAGCAGAAAGCAACAATACAACTGTGAAATATCCACTACCATTAAATTTTCAGAAAAGAAACATTCTGGCACTACCTTATCTCCCTAGTTTATGAAGCCAAATAAAAGAACAGATATGAACAAAAAGAGTAAAAAAAGATTACTGTTGGAGAATTTCAGTCTCCTACCATGGTTGATGAGATGGGAGTCACACAATATAAAATGGTTAAAAAACAGGTGTAAAGCTCCACCTTAAAACTAATTCAGTCTCTTACCCTGCTCCTAGTTTTTGGAAGTCTCCTCACACGTGTCTGTCTGTTAGAATTCTAGTTTTGAAATTCAGTTTCTTCATAGTCAGTTTACTGTCACTTGGGTTTTTTATCTTTGGAGGACTTACAGCAAGCAATGCTATCATTTGCAATCCTCAGGAGGATGGGGCCGAACTCTTTTCAGTGGTGCCCAGTGACAGGACAAGGGGCAATGGGCACAAACTGAAGCATAGGAAGTTCCAGCTGAATATGAGGAAGAATTTCTTCCCTCTGAAGGTGACGGAGCATTGGAACAGGCTGCCCAGGGAGGTTGTGGAGTCTCCTCTGGAGATATTCAAGACCCGCCTGGACAAGGTCCTCTACAGCCTGCTGTAGGTGACCCTGCTTCAGCAGGGGGGTTGGACTAGATGACCCACAGAGGTCCCTTCCAACCACTATCATTCTGTGATTCTGTGATCATCCTCACTTGTTTATTGCTGAGGCATTAGTAGACTTCCCCTCCACTACCAGTGGCTACTCGGTGCTTCTAAAGGTATATCCCGAGTGGCACCACCTCTCTCATTTAAGAATCATTTATATAAAACCTTAAACGAGGAGAAAAGAGCTATGAATTTGTAGTATGACTAGCAATTTTCTGATATTTATCTAGGCTGCAGATGTGGCAGGTACTTTAAATATAATGAAGATGTAGACTAATAATCTTCTCATGTAATGTTTATTTTATTATAAGTACAAGGTGCAAGTCTGACAGTGATACATACATGTGCATCTCAGACTGACATTTCAAAAAAAAGTCAGTCCTAGTGAAAGCTATAGAAAAGACATATATTCCAGACTTTCTGGTAAATACTTTGCACATTTAGAATAATTTAAAAATTTCTTTTATCTTTCCTCTAAAACTCACCCCAGAAATTTTCAGGAAACTGTCCATGATACCAGCCTCCGCTGGTGCTAAGATTCACTATTATTAAAGGCTTTCGAGAGGTGGTTTTAGAAAGACCCTCATACCATAATAATTACAATAATCCCTCAAAAACTTCTTCTAAGTCATATCCAACTGGAGAAATGCAGATAAATATGTTGAAGTTGCTCTAAAGCACTTGAACTGCTCAAACCAGAGATCTAAGGCTTCCTGTAGCAACCAATTTTTTTTTTTGAGCAGAAAATCATTAATAGAATTGTCATGTGCGAGACGAAGGAATAAAGTGGGATAAACAGGAAATTCTTAGGTTTCATAGCATGCAACCACATCCTAAAATGGAACTGAACAATCAGTTCCTCTCTTGTAACCTGGAAAACTGAGGGAGTAGTGAGGAAGTTCAGAGCAGCACATCGGTGAAAAGCAGCATACCGTCAATAAGGAAGTTGGCTGAGAAACCCTTTTGGAAGGCTTTGCCATATGGGCTCTTCCAAGGGAAGATGCACCCATATCTACAGTCAGAGTACTAACATTTAGTAATTTTTAACTCTGGACACTGATACCACAGGGTCAAATTCGAGGTAAATTTAATGAAATCTTGCAATGAAGCGGGTAAAAGTGACAACAGTTATCACTCAGTTGTAGGGTCAGTTCCCAGAAGGTTATCGTCTGCATTTTCTTATTTTCCCAGATTGTTTGGGCCTCCCTTACCCTACTCTGGTCCTTTCCCATTCAATGCATACATGCTTATCCTTTAGCATGGAAAGTACTGTTACACCCAAACTGCTCACCTTACTTTTCCCAAACATAACAACACATCTATTCGCTTTCAATAAAGTCTTAGCCACAATAAAATTCGGCCTTTTCTCCGTGCTACGTAAATCCTTCCATGACCCTGCACCCACTTCTAGCAGGGGCTCCCCGCTACTCTTCACTGACCAGCTTCTAGGCAGAGCTTCCTGAAGGTCCCTTTGTCCCAGTTGTGATGAGATTCTTCTCATTGTTACTATATTCCATGGGGGAATCCTCCAGGGGAAGACCTTTCACCTCTTCAGTCTTTCATATCAGCCTCTTTCTACTATCATACTTAAGAGTCACAGGGCTCCACAAGAGGACACTCCATCCCGACCACTGTGCTGCCATCACAGCTGTATAGTCAGTCAGTTTGGCTAGCCAGTGCATGGGAAGAAAATGATTCTTTCTAATTGTCATTAGACAAAGCAACATGTCAAATTCATTAATCTGTACCTCCTTTGCAGGTCTTATCCCTGCCTCATCAGGGAAGCACTGCTTTAGCTCATGCTCTCCAAGAAGATAAAATACCCCCAGAAAAAATGGTCTCCAAACTGGAAGAACACAATAATCAAAATGCTACAATAAATCAATATATATTACTTGCTTTGACACCACTGAGGAGAAAGCATTAGCAGTAACAGACTTCAGTATTGTTTAAAAGACTTCAGGAACAAGGGCTATCCAAGCCTGTCCCATCTATAGCTAATATCTCTACATTATTTCTGTAACTTGCCTCTAGTGAGGCAAAGTGCCACCTTCCCTTGGCATGAATATTCTAGATTGCAGGGAAGTGGTTGGAATTGGAATAAGTACTGAGTAGCAATTACAGTATCAAAAAAAAGGCTAAGCAAATCTCCTAAGAGAACCAGAGAAATCACAATTTCCTGTTCAATTTCAGGAGAAGGCTGTCTATGTGGACATGGGAGTCAACTATATTCATGTGTGTCCCTCTCTGAGAAAGGGGCCAAGAGGATAAAATTGGATTTTCACTATCAGTATGATCCCTAGATAACTGTGTTGGATTTTGAAAAGCATATTAGAAGTGGCCTAGTCAAACCCAATGAGGCCTCAACATACAAAGTGACTCTACATGGTTCTATCTTGTATGAGATCTAATGGTTGCAAATCCCGTGGGTCTAAAAGCGGATCTTGTGAAAGTGGTATGGTGCTAGTTTTGACATCTGTAGTGTATACAGGATAAAGTTACTGCATACAGACCAGCCTAAGAACGGCCTCTGTCCAAGCAAACAGACAGTGAGGAAAGTTATCCTGCCGTACTTTCTACTAAAGAAAAGAATAGCGCCTTTTACACTACACCCTTACCTCTTTCCCTTTTCCAGTAGGGCCATATCTCTGATCAACTAAAGGACACCAGGAGCAAACACACTGAATTGGCTAATAAAAAAATCTGCAGAATACTAAAACTAAATGTACACTGTTTGGAGAGTACCCACAATCAAAGTTGCTTTGCCAAGTAATTTCCCGAGTGCAAATACAGCCTGAGCACTTCCAGAGTCAAGTTTCCCCCTTCAGTCTACCAAGCACAGTATTACTGTATTCCATGTTTTTGTACTGCTAACCTCTGACAGATAGGCCTCACTGGCAGCGTAACAGAGTACTCACAACTTGAGACCAGTCCTCTAAAAACACCACCAATTTGAGTGAATTAAATAAGCTATTTACCAGAAACAAGAAGCAGTATGTTTTGAAGTGACAGGCAAGGTTCTGACACTTGAAAAAATATCACCACATACTTTGAATCTACAAAAAAACCACCAGTTTACCTCTCAGAAATATTTTAAAGATAGATATTAAGCTTTCTTCAGGTTTTCCTGCCACTCGGTTTCCTCGCGTCCCTTACACAGCATGGGTCACCCCCAAGTCACAATTGCTTGGGACTGCCCACAGGCCATAGACTCTTCAGAGGTTCACTGCCTTTGCGTGGAGTGTCTCCTTTCAAGGATGCATCTTCAGCAGCGCATCTTCAGCAGCATGGCTCTGGTAGTATCTTCACCAGCTGTGTCTCTAGCTTCTAGGTGCTACTGGTTTTTTTCAAAAATATGTTTGGGCAGGGGCACTGTGTGCTCCCCTAGCTGGCAGAAGTTCTAGCAGGCAAGGGTTACTTCACATGGCTTTCAGAGCTGACTGGAACCAGCTGTGACAGTCGTAGGGCGGATCACAGCTACCTCCTACACAGGTCACCTTGCAGTCCCCTGCTACTCAAACCCTGCAATTTATGCCTAATACAGTTCCCTATCTGATAAAAACTTGAAGCACTTGTCTCTCAAAAAATTTGAGCTTAAAAACTAGACACCTCATCACTTTTGTTGAAAGCCACCTCTATTCAATAAAGACATCTCTGAGTTCAGTGTATCAGGTGCAATAGGTCACTGACCACTCTTTCAGAATTGCATAACCTAGAAAATTGAGCTTTTATTAGCCAACTAAACACCAGTTAGTAATATGCAAGACACCCAGTTCTACTTCTGCATGATCTCCCTACACCAGAGGCAAAATATTTCCTGTGTCTCCTTTTTAAAAAGAAATGTTTTACAGGTTAGGAATGTCAAAGGTACTCCTAACTTCATGCAGCTTTTCCCCAAAAGTGGAAGCTTTTCCCATCAAAAGTCTATTGTGGAATCTCTCATGAGAAACTTTTGGTTAAGAATGGACAAATATGCTCTCACAAAAGTACTCAGATGTTTCCTAGCATCACATGACTCAGCACTCAAGTATCAGGATATGGTTACATGTCCCAATACCTGATAGAAATCTGTGTTTCTTGGGTTATTTTTCATGTCAGTAAGCACAATACATGGTATTCTACTGAAGAAAACCCCAGGCTTAAAAAAAAGAAAAGTAACTTAGAGATAAAAAGATATGGAGAGTTGCAGGGGAGACAACATGACCCAACACACCATAATCTAAGGACTAATCAATTAACACTACAAAAGTACTTTGATTAAACGCTATCAGAATAAAAGGAAATCTTTTGTGGTCTCAATTTCTTGATAAAATTTTAATAAAGTGTCCGATACAGGAAGACAGTTGTGGATTTTAAAATCAAAAGTCCCATCATATACAAATTCACAGGCATGAGAGTTTTTTGGGATCCAGTCCTGCATTAATAAAACTTAAGTGGAAAATGGACATCACTGTCTTAGATATCTGAAAACATTAATTCATAAATCATCCTAACATTTTTGATCAGGAAAGGCTGTGTTTCCCAGAGACGAATTAACTTAATTTCATTTTTCAGCATTTGACTCTAAGATTAGTGACACTATATACTAACAGCAACAAGTGCTGCTAGTTTATTTAGCAGCTTGCTTACTAGCTTTGAAAGAGATCTAGAAAAATATATACCAAAAAAAAAGGCAAAAGAAAAAAAATGCTTTTCTGCATTTATTAATTTTAGGAAAATGTAGGTTGACTGCTAAATAAGGGACCATGTAGCTCTGGAAAGCAATACTGAATACAGAGCCTTTAAAATTCCAGTTCCTACAACAAACTATGTTTAACTCATTTAAGTGTACCTTAATTACTTTAAATAATTGTCACCAAGACAATGTAAACGTAACTGACACCAAAGAAAAACACCCACCTAATTTTTAATCCAGTGTTTACACATTTGGAATATATGATGAGAAGAAATAATAAAATGCTATATACTTACTCGGATCAGATTTAGAAAATGTATCTCTGTCCAAAAGATTTCTGTTAAAAAAAAAGATAAAAATAATCTTATTTGTAAAAAAATGGTGAAATATGCAAATCAGATACCAATGCATACGTTTTCAACAATTTTCATAGAGAGTCATCTTAGTTTTCTGCCCTCCTAATATGCAAGATTTACTCAGTCAGCACTATCACTTCTTACATTTCATTTTACTACATGTTTTGGATTTGAGCAAGCTGTGGCTCATATACTCCAACATCACGAAGTGAAAAGCAACACAAGACAAGCACGTTAAATATATACAATAGACATCAGGAACAGAAATAACCAACTTCTGTCAGAGGTGAACATGCTGGTTGAACTCAAAACCTTTAGACTTTACTTAAAAGAATGTCTATGAGATCTTCGAGCCACCAGCAAGTATCTGTTAGAATATGTCATGGATGAGTAAGGTAGAGAGAACCAAAGCATACACAGGACATATACAGAAATTAAGAACTTTCTAAATATCTACAAAATACCTAGGAAATAGTAAGAACTAATGTATTTGTTACACCATACAGTCCCAGTATCATAGCCACACTTCAGCCAACTGAGAATCACATACAGATGTGCAGATTCAAATCAACAAGAAGTCTAGAGAAGCAGGACTGACCAGAAAAATCATTCTCAGAATAGTTACCAACATGTCATCATTTAAATATAAGATTAAAAAAAAAATCAAATTATCTTGACAAACTAGAAGAATGGTCTGAAAACAGGACGCCATTGAACAGGGACAAGAAAGAGCTATTAAACTTGGGCAGGTAGTTTAAGTTAGGTATTAAACATGATCAATAGCAAAAATGCAGCATAACTGCATATAGCTGGATATACAGCAGTTATGCTAAAATGGTTCTAGACATCAGCATAGACCACAAATTGAATGCAAGTCAGGAATCTTGTGCCTTTGGGAGAAAGGCACACTGGAATACATAAACAAAAATGCCACTTTAGAGTAATTGTCTCATCTTCATAATACTAGTAAACACTCAATTCAACCAATAATGTTTTGGGCACTCCAATTTCTTGTAATGTAAGACAGACATGGAGCCACTAGAGTCCAGCTGAAGAAGAAATAACCAGAAGTCTATAGAATATAACTACAAGGAAAATGCTGCTGCAAATTGAAGCTGATCTCCATGTGGACAAGGCAAATAGGAACAGGTTTAACCCTAAATTGAATCTTCTGCACTGCAGATGCAGAAGTTGAACTTTATTCCACTGTTTTACCATATTTCATTGTTAAAGGCGACCAGACATGAAGCAAAATCTCCACCACTGAAGGTCTTTAAGAACATGTTAGGTAGCTACAAGTCTTAATAAGTTCTTTGATCCTATCCTGGAGCAAGAGGAAGGATTAAATAACCAGTTTACATCCCTCACAGCTTACTATTTTTAATAATCAGTACAACCTCTTCAAAGGTCACCATTTATTACTTTCATTCAGACCTAAATCACATTATTTTTGTGCTACTGAACAGTGCTCAAAAGCTTATTAATATGTTGTTCAATACAGGTGTTTTAAATGGTCCACTCAGACTCCAACACGGAAAAGATACCGTATTCCCAGTTAACCTACTTCCAAGTCCACATTTCAGAACAAACAATAGTACAAAAGACAGCTCTAAAAGAACGTTGGGTGCATCTGTTTTATTTCCTTTAGCCAAATTAGGCATTTAGGACTAAAATTAGTACTTGTGAATGAACCTGAAGCCTGCACATGCTACTTCTTCAGATGTTCTCTAATCCGTTCAGAAGTAAGATTTTTATATATGCATTTAATTGCATTCAGAAAGACTGTATTCCATCTTAATAAAAGATGTGCAAATATAAATTGAAACACTAACAAACACAGAAAAATCAGTGATTCCAAGTCTATATTTGACAATGACCACTACAAACTGCTTTGAAAGACAGTACAGTAGGTTCTGCAATATCAGAATTGTCAATCCAAAATTAAAATTGCCTCCTATTCGTCTTTAATTGTACACACTGAGATATGCTGTTAATTCACGGTGACTAGAATTGATTTTATTATCCCAAAATGGATTGCTATAAAAACCTAGAATTAGGGTTATACGAAAGAAACAGTACATTAGGTTTTCAGATAGGCCTCCCATGCTCACCATTAGGATTCCAAGTAATTTTAATTCCTCTGCATAAATACTATACAGCGACTGTATAATTGGTATGTTAGTGTTTATTATTGCAGATTAAGATTAAACCATTTTAACGACTCTTATGCTGAGCTAAGGTTCTTTGATTTTTTCTTTTTTAATTCCCTACTCTTATTTTGTTCCTTTTTAAGTTGTCTTCCTCTATTTTCCCATATACATAAGAACATAGACTGGCCATACCGGGTACTGTAAAGCTCAGTCTATCCCAATACTCTCAGCAGCTGCAAAAAGTAGCCACCACAGGAACAGTGTAAGAGCAAGGTAAGAATCTGTAATACTTTCCGAGAATGTTCCTGATCACCAACCACTAGCTGCTCAGGGACTTCTTGAATTAAGAACATTTCCACACGGACAGTATCCCTGAAAGGACTGTAAGAGCTGAGATACCAAAGCTGAACACTGTAATTCAGGTCAGTAAGTGTCATTAATACAGTTTTGAACTAATACAGCTTGTAATATCCTCAATTCGACCCTTCATACATTATACCATAAATAAACAATGTCTTCAGCAAAGTTTGCAGACATGTCTGATCTTCCAAATCATTAATAACCAGCCATAATAGTAACATAAGAACTTAACAAGCTGTTCAAGCAACACAGCCAATTTCAGAAGGAATTTAAAGACTAGTGCCAACAGAAAAAAAAAAA
The DNA here is from genome assembly GCF_030867145.1 of Opisthocomus hoazin. Taxonomy (NCBI): domain Eukaryota; kingdom Metazoa; phylum Chordata; class Aves; order Opisthocomiformes; family Opisthocomidae; genus Opisthocomus; species Opisthocomus hoazin. The sequence continues at coordinate 57,486,599 of NC_134421.1, forward strand.
AAGAAAGTCTGATTTGTCCAGTAAATCACCTGACAGCTCAAGAGGCTGCTCAATTTCATTTGTGCATTTTCATTTTAGGGGGAAAACAATCAAAATGCTCTCAAATATATGAAAACTGCATGGCACATAAGCATAGGGCAATCTACAACCAAAAGAAATGCTAAAAGCAAATGGAGAAAGAAGACTGGATGTATTTTTGGAACTTTATGTATATCCCCTTAACAGTCAATGGCACTTTCTGCACAAGCTGAGTAATACAGTGTGTGTTTCTTTCCCTTTTTCCTGAGAAAAGCATTCTCTTTGGTAGTACACCATTTCGTCTCAGGAAATAGTCCTAAGAAAGCTCATAAACTCAGAAAGCAGAAATATCTGAAACTTCTGTTTCTTCCTCCTAATCAAAGTATCAAGAGAAACAGACTTCTATTCTGACTGAACATTGTGAGTGTATTTTTTCTATGTCCATTAAGCCTTTCAGAAAAAAAGAATGCAGAAAGAAAAGAGACAGAACTGCTATCAATTATGAGGAAGCAAAAAAAAAAAATAAAAAAAATCTATATGCTTTTACCTGGAGAAACACGCACATCAAATAACTACAGCAAAAAATTCTCGGAACATCTGTGCAGAATGTATTATTCTACCACCACAGATCCTGAAGGAATTCATTCTGCACCTGCCCATTCTACAGTGGACCTTCCAAAACGGTTGCAATAGCATAGATGACTAAGGGAAAAAAAACAAATAGGAGCCATGGCAATAACACCTACTTAGTCTAAACTGGAAAGCACAAGACAGACTAGAAATGCTGGGACGAAGATTTTTTTTTTTTTGTTCTGTATAATGAGAGCAATTTACTCAGGGGAAAAAAGAAAAAAGGAAATAATCATTAAGTGAGAAAATTTAAAACATATTTAGTTATGCCTTGCAGAATCACTTTGTTCACACAGTTTCATGAACTCCATAAAGACTTGTCAAAATAACAGTTTCTGCCCAGTGCATTGCTTCAAAAATTGAGAATAGAACATTTCAGTTGGAAGGAACCTACAACAGACATCCAGCCCAACTGCCTGACCACTTCAGGGCTGACCAAAAACTAAACCATGTTATTAAGCACATTGTCCAAACGCCTCTCAAACACCGACAGGCTTGGGGCATCAACCTCGTCTCTAGACAGCATGCTCCAGTGTTCGACCACCTCCTCAGCAAAGAAATGTTTTCCATGTCAAGTGTTTTGTACTATACTTAATACAAAAACATCTCCTGTGTATAAATAAGATACTTCAAGATTCACTGATCTAGTTAGCCATGGTAGCGAAACAGAAATCATTACAGCCTACGTTGCTTTGTATGACCTCACACACTCCATGCATTTTACATATGTTGACAAAGACTGACCTATGCTGACAAAGACTGACCTATGCTAAAAGGTAACATTTACTCACCTTGATCACACATACTTTGCTTCAAATTTGACTATATTTTAACGACCAATATCTGAACTTCCTGCTTTGTAATTTTTTTGTTTTAAATTTAACCCTTTCTTAAAGCCAACTGCTAAGCAGAAGTAAATCCAATTCTCCCCTCAGAAACGACAGAATTCTGGCACTGAAGAACAGATCACAGTAACTACAGAACTGAATAGTTTAAAATCTATTTCTCTAGTTCCAAAAAAAAAAAAAAAAAAAGAAACCAAACAAAAAACCCCACAACTGTTCATATGACCGGAAAAATACTTCTTTATACACTGCTTTCAACAGCTCTGCAATCCTTAACGATAAAAATGTGGTTTACTTCAGATGAATTTGTCAGAATCTCCCCAGCTGTTAAGGTTTTATGATTCTCCTCATCTTTATACTACATTCAAGTGCATGCAGAATGCCTTGGTGCTCAGCAGTTTGCAAACACAAAAGTTAGTTACTCATGCAAAATTATTTTTAATTTTTAGAAAACATACATTTTCATTATATTATCACAGAGGCATATACTACTTTTCTCATAGTACACTCGTATCACTCCAGGGGAAAAGGAACGCATTTCTGTTTCCCTCACTTAATGCTGGGCCCAGACGCCTTTTTGAAGAAGATCCTGGAAAAAAAAGAAGCATGTCCTCACTTTTTACTGTGCAGAATAGTATCCATTCTACTACTAATTATAACATAACTCTATTACATCCTAGTAGCCACCATCTCTCAGCCTTAACTGGTATTACTGGACTTACAACAGTCAGTCCTAGATAAGATGACGTATGAGCCAAAGAGCCTACTAGAGCGAAGAGTCCACTTGAGTTCTTGCAGAGAAATTTCACAAACAACTTTTCAGTTGTAGTGCTAGCTTAAGTAGTCACCCTTCCCTAGCTGTTTAGTCTCTCCTCCTGTATTCCGTCAGAACACAATATAAAGCAAGCTATTCGCCTCCAGATCTCTCGATTCAAAATACCCTGGTCCTAAAAGCAGATTAGACAATTTCTCAAAATTTTATCTTCTTGTTAAAATAACTGGTTCTCTTAGGAAAGGCTCACAGGTGAGAAAATTGTGGCTCTCCCAACTAAGAGGCAATTAGTAGGACCTCTTCCTTTCTGTTCAGATTGTCTCCATTCTTTGGTGCACTAGGAAGGACTGGGAAGAAAGCAAACATATCTCTGATATGCAAGCTTAAGAAAACATCCACAACACCTCTTCATAACCTTTGGAGAAGGAATTGACTCTTTTTGTTCACAGGAAGACGAAGAAACAATTTTCAGCCTTCCAGTAACTTTCATTGTCAGTTTAAACATACATCGGTTCAGAAGCCATTCTCTTAAGGGAAAAAGAAAGGGAGAAGCAATGAAAAGGGTCAGACCAGCAATGCTTCCCTGAGTTTTATGACAACCCACAGAAAGTCTTCTCCGGCTAGGTGTACGCAGTTTTAGGAAGAAACCTCTATTGAAACTGCTGACTATTTCGAGGGGCAAAAAAAACAAACCCAAAGGAATTGCCAAGTTTATTTACTTAAACATAGCAACAGTTTGCAGGAACTCTGTGGAAACAGACAGAAGCACTTGATTATGAAAAGATACTCTGGCAGATGAAGCAGACCCAAACACAATCTTGGACTGTTCCAGTTTAAATAAAAAAAAGTCCATTTAGGAATATCACAAACTGGCTGAACTCCACTTCAATACCAACCCAATTATTATTTGAAACCAACAGAACGAACCATCTACATTTATGTTTCTAAGGCTGGGCAGGTAAACATCTCTGGCTCTGAGCTACTGGTGACATATCCCAGCAGAGGCACTAAGGATTGCTGGTGGTCGAAAGACCTATGCAATCTAGTGTCAACCTGCTGGTCCTTTCCCGCTGCTTTCACCCAGCTCATCCAAATCTGTGGACATGCTGTCCTATTTTAGATCCGATTTCTTTAGGAATGTATATTTAATCTAGTGTTTCATCAATGTATAACAATATATAAAACATACAGATTGGTTTTGTACAGTTTTTCTGAAGCAACTCTTTAAACGGTATACATCAAAGAAGTCGTTTAGGAAGCAAACGTGTACCACCAGTGTAATACTCCTCATCCTTTCCCAGCCAGTGCGGGGGTGTTGGTGGGTGAGGCACTGCTTAGACGGGCAGAGGAAAATGAGGAAAATCATACTACTACAGGAAGTCTTCATAATAATACATTTAAAGCTCTTACACAGTTCCTAGTACCTAGCCCTTTTCCTGCTGTCAGGCTTTCCTTTATACCACCCTCCTGAGGCCCAAGATTGCTGGCTTCAGCTGCGGAGGGTGGTACAGTGAGCCGTGTGCCAGCGTCCCACGACATTTGCAGGGGTGGAGCAGGTGGTCTCAGAAGGAGCAAGATGTTGATGGCTTCTTCCTCCCCACTCTGAGGACCCCCACCTGGGCTATTTGTCCAACATGCTCTTACATCTTACTCCTGCTTCATTTTACATCCACATTTACTGTATATAGTGTGAATTATATCTGCTTGAGACTTGCTCTTCCAGCTCTTTCAGTTTTGCCCAGCTCCCAGCCTGCGCTTCTTTACCCACTCTGGTGAGCTCTTTGCAGCACGGGGGGCCCCAGTGGCATCCCAAGACCCCTCTTTTCAGCCCCTGCTCCTGTTCCTCCACCCACACCCTGTGTTGCTGCTTGCAAGGCCTCTGCTATCATACCACACCGATGCTCCTCTGCACTACACTGTTCTTTAAGGGTCACAAATACATCATTATACATAGAATAACTACTTGCTACTACCAGCTGTAGAAAGAAATATGGCCATACTAAAAAACTACACAAAGACAAGCGAAAGTGAAAGTAACTAAGCAGTAGCTGCCTGGTCATTAAAACACTGGGTTTGGGTTTGAAGCTACACAACTCCACAGAAAGCTCCATGTAGGCAAAGACCAGTTTAGACAAAACCTGACAAGTCCTCAGGCTTGCACAGTTGGTGTGAAACCTGGGGCCCGTTCCCAGCAATCACAAGACTGAATTTACAGGGCAACAAATCTGCCTTAAATTCTAGGAGTCACATGGGTGCACACTTAAAGTTCAAACAGTATAGACACAGGAGAAAAGCAAACCATGCAGGCTATCAGGAATGCATCTCCAGGACTGTTTTGATGGACGATGTCACACATTTTGTTTTCTTCTCCCAACACACTACTTTTTCTCAGCTGAAGCTAGATGGCTGTCTAGGCAGTTTCAAAGAAAAATCATGTAAGATCAAGTGTCTGTTGTTAGTCACACAAAACCACTCCGCAAACCTTTAATCCAACCTGAACATACACACACACACAGAGAAAGCAGGAAAATGAAAACCAGACTTACAACCAGGATGTTCTTAATTTTGTAGTATACAAAGTTACAAGCTCAAATAATTTGTTACGGATATCTCTTCTATTATTGCATTGTTCTGCGACTGGGATTTCTAACAAATGATTAATATTTCCAAAAAAACAGTAGGTAAGTACACCGGCTGAAGAGAAGCGATCTTGCCAGAAATCAATGCCTAAGACAATCAAACACATAATTAAACATACTTTTGTGTACTGCAGCCACTATAGAGTGGTTGGTTAAGACTTTCAGACTGCCAAACAAAAGGCAAAAATTCTGAAGTAGTACTTTTTGTTCCTCTGTGCAAGAAACTTGAAATTAAATTATCTTCATTACTGAGAATAGGAGTTGCTTAATTCCATTCAGCCCATTCATTAATACTAGATTTCTGCACAAATTGTGAAGGGTCACAGAACTGATCCAAAGCAGGCATGGGCAACCAATTGTATTTCTGTTGAATTAACCACGATAAGGAGTTTATGCTGCCTTTACACACATTATGCCTGGTATGGGAATACAGCCAGGGGAGAGCCTAGCCAGCATAAACTCAGAACAATAAGGACAGACTATCTGATTGACCATAAAGCTTAGCAGAGCAATATTATCCTTACAAACTTCATGAATTAGAAAAGTGTCCCTGTACAGTGTCAGTATTTTACAACACTTTCACCATCTTTCAGATAACCGTGTCATCTTTGATACACTACTAGCAGTCATAAAGTGACCAAACTACAGCTTCACTTTCCTACAGATATTAAAAAATTACTCTCAGGAAGATAATTCCAACTGATAACTCCTCATTCAGTAAATAAACAAACATTAACATGAGACATAATGAAACTCTTGGCCTTTCATCTAAGATAAGGTCTCATATAGGCTGCAGCTCAATCACGAGAGTACAGGAAACAAACTAGGTCAGTCCACACAGTAACCACGAGGAGCAGAAATCACCATTATACAGATCACAACAAAAACTGAAAAACATGAGAGCCCACTGAACTACGTTGAATGCTGTATATTCACACACAGCACAAACTGCAAGATGTGATAACCATCATCTACTTGTGTTCTTGGACTTAAATACACTAGTTCAGTCAACAGCATAGTAACTGCACTGATAGTAGGGAAGATGGGAACAGAACACAATGTTTTGCCAAGATTTAACTAGACTGGAAATCAGTGAAGAACATCACCAGAGAGGGAGGTACCGTATGACAGACACACGGCCAGAAGCTTACCTCAAGCTCACACAGGACCACAAGTTTACACACACAGCTGGCAAGTGAAGATTCAAGTCTAGGCACAGGCCTATAATCATAGAATGCTCTGGGTGGAAGGGACCTTTCGAGGCCATCTAGCCCAACACCCCTGCACTGAGCAGGGACAGCTTCAACTGGACCAGGTTGCTCAGAGCCCCATCCAGCCTGGCCTCCACTACCTCATAATCAGTATGCAGTGCAAATACCCCTTTAGAGGAAGCGGAACCTTGGGCTAGAAAATAGTAGCAAAGTAGAAAGCAGCCTATATTCTCTCTTCCACAAGAACCAGAGGGCCAAGGTCCTGATCCTGTCCTTCACCACATGACAATCGTGCAAAAATATGGCAGGCCACTACAAATAGAGATCGCATAGCAGGTGACAGTGAAATTTTCATCAGACTGTGGATGCCCTTCAGGGCATGTGATGGAGGGAGCTACAGAGGGAGATGGCTACTAAAACAATTGATCCAGACAATAGTGGACTATTACCAACACCAGAGGATCCTCTGGGATGACACATTTAAGTTCTGCCACGTTAGATCTTGCCCTTGAACAAAAGAATAGAGATTCTTGATTAAAAAAAACCAAACCCCAAACAAACAAACAAAAAAAACCCACTCAGGTTTAAAAATCTACGTCATGCAAGAATCAGAAAAGAATCATGAACTTTTTGTTTGATAGGCACCGAGTAGTAATAACCAGAAATAATTATTGTTTTTCTAGCATTTGTAAAACTACAGACTATGCTGGCATTCAATAAACCACAGGAACCATATGAAAAGTTTTTAGTCATAAAAAATTCCAGAAAAAGCAATCACCTGATATCCAAAACATTCCTGGGTTTTGTAACTTTCATAGACAATTTCTCATCCCAAGAGATGCACTTCTAAAGGCTACCTGATGTGCCCCTAAAGCTACAACAGGCTGGCTTGCAGGATCAGTAGTGCAATGCCATCTGCATAGTACTGGAACCTGGCTAACTGGATAACACTGGCAGCGTGGGCACGCAGGGCAAATTAACTTGGGAAGTGCTGACAAACAAACCACACAGAACCAAAAGCTAAGTGAATAGAAGCTGTACCCATACTGAGTAAGAAGAAAGACAAAGACACACAAATCTATTTTGTGGCACAAACAGCTTGCACTGTTTTACTGACCACCAAGTTACTCCACCTGTACAAACTGAAAGAAGTTTGCCTATTTCCTACAATTAAAAAAAGAAGAGAAAAAAATCTAGGAAGAAAGAATAGTTACCAGCTGATAACTGTTGATGTAAACTAGTGAGCAAATTGGTTCCACAACTCTTCAGGTATCAAGGGAAAACTTAATCTCAGGACCCAAACTATTTTAAAAGCATTTCTCTCCAGGTGTTAATGAATACACAACTGCTAGTCATTAAAGAATTTTCAGCATTCTCTGAACTTTGCAGTTTGCTCTTGCTGTATTTCAAAATTTCATTTAACACTACTTTTTCCAGAGCTTTAGCCAATGACTGTGTTTACAGATGAATCACACATGTGTTAATCATTAATCTCTGTCCTAATGTCATTCATTTTACACTCTATTTTGAAGCACGATTTTGTAATCAAAAGCTGTCATTCCAGCACGTAAGGAATGAGGTGAAAGGAATCACCATGGAAATTCCCATCTTTCTGCACCTGACATTGAGACATATCAGGATAGGAGACCGTATTTTTTCTAAAGAAAAAAAAAAGGCAATTTTAACAAAACAGACATAGCTTTTGAACATACCTTCAGAGAAATTAACATTGTAAACTATATACTGAAATTAGGTACAAGTAAGGTAGCTAAGGTCAGAATTTATTATGTCATATACCTACATTTCTTTGTAAGTATCTGATGGATTGTCAAATCACTATAAAACTAAGGTTTGAAGAAAACATTGGAGGTGTACACAAATAATACCTGGAATGCAAGAAACTCCCATTATAAGTGAACTGGGTCAAGTCCAGCACAAACGTTCCAACACCTGTAACTGTGACAGGTTATTTGAAGAACCCCAAAGCAATATCAAAGGTCCTGGATGGCTTTTACACACAGCTGCGCGCCCTTCACAGGACCAGGGCTTTCTGTGGCTGCTGCCAGTGAACTTCGCAGAGACCAGCAGTAAGCGTGCTCGTATGTCAGCCTAGTGACTGTTTCAGCATTCCAAATTCAATCTTACCCTATTTCTCATCATCCCAGCCTTCTTCTGAAACGCACCCTTGACAAAAACATGGAATCTTACTTTATTTACTAAGGAAAGAGAGGGGAGTGACGATTAACGTTGGGAGCACTGCCGTTCTGTCCTCGGAGCAGCAGCGTTAACAGCAGCAACTCCTGGGCAGCTGCGTTAGAAAATGGAGCAAGGGACCGTACAACAAACTTTGTCTCGTTTGCCACCAGGAAACGGCACCAACAGTTCAAATTGTCCGCTGGAAGCTGCCAGCTCTGCCGGTGAAAGCAACCCCAGCTCTGCGACTACCAGGGAATACTTAAGGAAGCTGCGAAACACGAATGAAGATACGAACATAACAGCCCACAAATATTTTTAGACCTGTAACGGGGAATTCTCTGCAGTTCAAGGGAGAAAGCAGGATTTTTGAAATACCGACAAACACACCAGGGCCAGATAAACGCCGAGGAACAAAACCGCGCACGCCAGGTTTTGCGGTGCGAGTTTGGCGTTTTTTCTTTTTGTTGTTAATTTGTTGGCAGCAGTGTTACGGTAAAACGTGGCGAGGGAACACCCCCGGTTTCGTAACAGTTTTGCAAGAGAGCCTTAAACAAGGGTAATTCCGGGCGAGAGCGCTCCTCGCCGCACCCGGGGCAGCTCCAGAAGTTCAACACCCGCTGGAGAAACCCCCTCCTCCCCCCGCCACCCCACCCCGGGCCGGGAGCGGCGCGGGAGGGATGCGGGACGGCGGCGAAGCCGGCAGCCGCTGCCCCAGGGTCCGCCGGCAGCAGCCCGGCCGCTGCCCCCCCGCCTCCCCGCTCCGCTGACCAGCCCGGGGCCAGCGGGCAGGGCGGCCCCGAGCCGCCGCCGCCGCCGTACCTGCAGGACACGGAGAGCTCCACCTTGGTGGCCGGGATGCTGGAGCTGAGCACGTTAAAATCCCCCACGGACGCCATGTTCGGAAACCCACCGCTTCTGCCCGGCTTCTGCTGCCCCACCGGCTTCTCCAGCGCGAACATGGGGCAGCGCGGGCAGGGAGGGACGGACGGACGGAGGGAGGGGAGGAGGCGGCGCCACGCGGCCGCCCCACCGGCGCGCAGACCGGCCCGCGCCGCCGCCCGCGGGCTGCCACCGGCGGAGGCGGCGGTGACGTCACCGCGAGCGGGGCGCCCGACGGCCGGTGTGAGGGCAGCGGCGGCCCCGGCCGGGCGGGCGGGGGTCGATCACCGCCCGACGGAAGGCAGCGCGCCCGCCGCTGAACTGCCCCGCGCCCGCACCGGAGCCCCCGCGGGAGGAGGCGGCGGTGGGGCCGGTGGAAGCGAGCCCGGCGGTTTTCGCTCCCGCGTCTGCCGTCTCTTCCCCGTCGGCACCTGCACGGGAACTCCCGTCCCGTCGCGCAGGGCGGCGGGGGAAACCTGTCCTTCCCCTGAGCAACTCCCGACCTCCGCCCCGGCCAGCCGCGTCCCAAACTTTAGCGTCCTGCGCGCGGGCCCGCGGCGAGGCACGCCTCCTCCCCCGGGCCGCAGAGGGACACGTACCGGGCCCTGTTTCGGGGCGCGGCGCTGCCGCCCGGTGCCGCGCTGGGGGGGGAGCGCGGCGGCTCCGCGCCGCCAGGGGGCGCGGCCGCGGGGCGAGCGCGCGCTGCCGGGGTGCGAGCCGCTGCCCCGGCCGGGAATCGCCAAAGCGAAAGAGGAAAAACAAACCTGGAAATGAGGAGCGAATGTTAATTGTCCTGGTCGGGACAACAGTAACTGTTGTGACAAGAGGCTTGAGCGAAAAGGCGTGGGTTTACCTTGGTTGTTACCCACATTAACACGTTGGAAAACGGGCGTTTCACCCTCTCGTGTGCCTGTTGAGGCCCTTAGAGACCAGCAATTTGGTCGCTCCGAATCAGCCCAGAATAATTCGCAATAATCATAACAGTTGTCTCATCTTATTTCTCATCTATGTAATCTGTATCCATTGTCACGGCATCTAAGGAGCCCCCTATACGCATGTCTCATCATCGCGGTTGGATGAGGTATGGAGGTGCTGCCATCCCCATCACGTGGGAAGGGAAGGCACAGGCAAGTTAAATGCCAGGTCTGTAGTTGCAGGATGTGTAGGGCAAGTCAAAGAGCACAGGATACCGCCCCAAATCCTGTACAGAAGTCCTCCTCTGGCTGTGTATGGTTCTGTGCACAGAAACAAAGGAGTTTAGGAGTTTAGTTTTGTAAAAGACAAATGTAACTCTGAAGCCACAAACCTTGGCAGAATACATTAATTTTTAAATTTAATCTCTAAATCCTTGTTGCTGTAATTCAAATTCCATGCATGATCTCAGGTGGCACATCAAAATAATGACAGACGGAGTACTTGACTATGGACTCCTGGTTAGCTCCCAGCTGACGGATTAAGCGGTGGGAAGACAGAAGACAGTAGTGTGGTCTTATTTACAGGACATATACACCCTGTGCACAGCACACGTCTGAAATATAGATTCCATGGCAGAAATCCGAGGAAGATACCACTGATGTTTTTATTCATAAATTTTAACTTCACACTGTACTTCTAATCTTCTGCCTCTGTTTTCAGGAAGATATCACCTGAAGTCTTTTCTCTTTCTTTTCCTTCTCCTGTCTGGTTATTGAACACAATGCAATTTCTCACCAGGTATCACCAAAGTACTTCTCAAACCAGCCTGTTTGAAGTTTTTGGTACAGCCAAGAAACCACATACCTTCACAAGTATTCTAGGTGTGTCTGCAGGCAGCCAAACCAGTAAGACTACAGCTGAAATTGCTAAAAAAAAACCCCAAAGGCAAATTTACTTTTGTCACTATTATCTTTTTCCGCACAGTAGTGTGAAGGGATGGATGAAGGACCACTGGTGTCTTGAGAGGCTAATGCGGAGTACAAATAGGGTACCTATATAACTATCATAGTGACAATAGGCCTGGGTAACTTCAAAGTATATCTTCGAAGTGTGATATGATCTTATATTCTTCCCTACTAATCCATATTAGATCACTACTTTGGGTTAGGTGGGGGTTTGGTTTGATCATTTTCATATTATCTGATCTTAATGTTTTATTCTGCTTATAAAAATGGACATAGTTGATTATTGGTGATTCCATAAATAAAGCACCCTATGAAAACAATGGAGGAGTTAAGGAAATTCAAGTCTTCAGTGTTGCTGGGGAGATATCCATCTTCTCTCATCATGTTTATAGAGGCAGAGCTAGTCTGTCTTCTAACATTTTGGCTTAGAGTAAGTATATAGTTCTCAAGCACTGAGGGTGATTTATATAGGAAAGAGAGAAGCCAAAAACTAAAACGAGGGATAGCTGAAAGATGTGCACCAATGGGGCTAAATACACGTTGTTGTAACTCCAGAGGGGCACCTTCTATTTGCTCATTCTTAAATGGCACTGGGGTGTAGGGACTGGAACAATGCCTAAGTATTAGGACAGTATCTGAAATTTCTGTACAAAATAGCTATCAGATTACAGTGCGACAGAAACATCAAGGCTGTGTGTTGTAAGTGCTATGCTGACATTTGAATGAGATCATTGACTCTGTGAAAATTTTGCAGTGGAAAGCAGGACGTATTTTCCTTGCTTTCTTTTGCAAGTGTCAGCTGTTGCTAATTAGATATCTACATAACTTGTTTCAATACGTGCAACCTAATTTAAGGAATGAGGGATATACTTGCAGTAATTACAGCGTAAACTATGAACAAACTACAGATTCCAGAATAGCTGTAATGTGTAACACTGAATGATTGCTTTAAAACATCACTGCTTCCAGGTTTCAGCAGTATAATTGAACTGAATGCCACAGGATGCAAACATTGATTACTCCCCTCCACCCACTCAGCTTTCTGCCTTGTAGATCATTAATTAGACATCTCAAGAAGTTTATGATTCAATTTTTTCACTTCTAAAAAAAACCACCCCACACAAAAACAACACAAACTGTTCTGTAGGAAGTTAAGGAACTGGAAATGGCACCTATTCTTCTGTAGATGTGAAAGAATATGTGGATGAGTATAGGAGTGAGCTTAGAAGTGAGCTTCGGCGTTACTAGAACAAAACAACTCTGACTATAACATAATACCATTTTCATGACAACCAAAATACTGCTCACAAAGTCTGAATTTGTGATGAACATACCATATTCCCTGGTTCTTCCTCAAGTATTTGTTCAGTAATTATCTTAATTAATATCCGACAAACACCATCTTTTTATCCTTGCTGCTGTCAAACTGTTTCTTTCAAAAGCCTGAAGAACGGAGTCAACTTGGTCGTTTCTGATAGCTCAACGTAGCACCAAAACAATGCCATCACCCTAATACACACTGCAGTTTGAGAATTGCTGTATCTTTCTGTCCTGCCTTTGATTACTATGCTTAGCTTCCTCTTACTTTGCTGCTACTGATTGTTTTAATCCATTGACCAAAGACAAGGCATTTAGCATTTGCTAGGGTAGGTGGAACCATCAACACCACCATCATTACTGAAACCATCAGCAAGCACCATGGCTGAATCCAGACCACAGGCGTTAAAAACCATCCGTGATGCGACACGCTGATGGATATGTTTAGTGCCTTTATTCTTCTAGCATGAATTATCTCCTATAACTCCATGATAGCTTTCAAAACACACAAATACTGGTGAGGCTCTGGGTTTTGTGATAATAAAGTCTAGAGGAGGTGTCTGACTCAGAGGTTAGACATAAAGAAGAAATCTCCACTCCTTCAAGGTTTTCACTTTAAAAACTAGTTTTTCAAGGGCTTATGTCTGCAGTCTCATGGGTGTCAAGGAGAATACGTTCTTCAGTAGAAAGTATCTAGGCCTATGTTTCAAAGCCTTGGAAACTTATCCTTGCTGTCTGCAGGAGAAAAGAGCACCTTGTCACCATGGCATAAGCATGAGGAAGTTAGTGAGTCATCAGTGCAGAGACAGCTAACGATTTCACCATTTCTCTACCATGACAAAGTTAGTAATGCATTCGTTTGTCTGCCTCTCTACTGATTCCACGCAGAATAAAATCACAAAGTATAAGCACTGCTTCCCCGCTCCAAAGACACAAAGGATAGCTGTCCAACAAATACTCTCACCTCATTGTCTTATACTTGTCTACACCAGAACTGGCTATCTTATCTATCAAGGCACCTGTAGCACTAGACGAAGTTTCCTGGATTATTTCAAACTCTCTTCCGGTTTGATCCAGGCCAGAAGAGACAGATCATCAGCAGCTCAACTATAAGGCTCCTCCTTTCCACATCTTAAGGAAAGTGTTCTTGCATAGGATCAGCACAGATATTCCAGTTTAAGTAGTGGTAACGTCAGTTTCTGTCACTGTTTTTGGTCCGTTCAAGAGATCTTCAAAATGGCAAAGACCCCTGAAGCACTCTCAGAGTCATCCAGGAGGTGTCATGGAATGCATTCCACTTAGTACTGCATAGTAAGGTCTCTACATCTATGGACAGAGGAATTTTAGATCTATTGAGCATTTTTTCTGGCTCTCATCTCAGAGGGAAGCATGTAGCATGGATGTGAAGTTCTAAGCATGTGATTCAGGAGTATCTTTGGCTTTTAGCAGTCAGTGAAGTCAGATAGTTCAGATTTCATTTTAAAGGACAAGGAATCAAACCAAGTAGGTCTTTTTGAATAAAGAAATACTATTCATACACCTTCCTCTGTGCCACAGACCAGACTGATTTCATTTCTGGACAGGTTGGCAGAAAAATGTAAGGATGCATTTAAAGCCATTTTTCTAGGAAGACAACTCATGACTAGCTCATGGCAGGAATTTCAGGTGCTGCTAAAGTAAGAGTGTGTAGTATGGCAGCATGGGTGGTGACAAAAAGATAGTCTGCATACAATTTATCTTAGGAAGTCTAGGTAACAATCAAGCGTTTTCCTTTCTATGAACAAAACATCAGACGGCCCCAAAATGACACCTCAACATGTTAATCATAAGATCAGTTGAGCACTTAAGGAAAGTATCATAATTTCAGTTGAGAAAATCTACTTCCTTTTCAGTCACTTCCCATGTTCTTGGACTACCCTTGAAGACTGGCATTATCTTTTTCTATCCTTCCCTGCCATGCCCACTCACCTCTAGGCCTTTCATTTTTCTAAGAAATATCAGCTGATTTGCAGAAAATATGTGAGTATTACAAGTCTTTTAGGAATAATATACTTCACGGTTCCTTTCTCTGCCTAATCTCTACCCACATCTTTTCCCTCAGCCTGTTTCCAGGGTGTTCATAAAATCACTGCCACCGTTAGCAGCACATTTTTGGAGGCAAAGTCTTCGTATGTAAAACTTGCTTTGTGAGTTAGCTAATTCAGAAGAAATTAGCATGCTCAGCCTCTACAATGAATAGGTATTTTTTCCCAGTTATTTTCTTCATTGCAACTAAAGTCAAACTCAGTTCTTTCAGGAAAAAAAATCATTACAGCAGTTCTGAACCCAAGAGCAGCAGTACCCAAACTGCTATGTTTGAACCATCCTCCATCAGTTAGGCTGTGCCTTTTGTTACTTATGCACATGACTTAATTTATTAATACCGTAGAGGAGACTTCAGCTCACACTGTTTAGAGCATGGAAGAAGTCAGTAGCTCTGCCAAAATAGTCACAGATTTAATCCTTGAATGTAGACTCCACCACAGATTTCATCACGGAGCACCAATTGCTGATCTGTTACCTACCTGTAAACATTCAGACAAATGTGTACATGGTGAGGGTGATAACCTGGGCTAATCTGCGTGAGTGTTGGACCCACTGCCTGTCAATAGGCACACACTTGAGTTCACATAAATAGATAATTTGAATGATCTGTCAGGGTCATGTATCATTTCAGCTTCCCAGAAGGATCCCAGTGGAGTGGGGGTAACACTGTATGTTCTAAATAGCCAGCAAGAAGCAAAACCAAACTTTTCTGTCAATTGCTTTTTAACAGTTTCTTTCATGAATTTCTCAGTGTAAGCCAAGATAGTGTAATTTTAAAAAACCTGTCACCGTATGTACCCATACCATGTCTATTGCTTCAGCATTTCTGTAAAATTGGTGGGTGTTTTTGTATTCCTTCAAAGATAAATGAAATCCGAGCATGTTGCCAGGTCTCCCCATGTACTATTTTACATGTCGTCAGGCTTACAGTGAAGCTCTGTCCCAAAATAATTTTGAAAGCTGTGTTTGATTTTTATGTTCATTATTTCATTCACTTCTTGATTCTTTTTTCCCCAAGATTACACTTGTTTTGTGGAAGAAACGAACAGATGCCCTTTGGGCATCAAGAAAACATGGCTCTACTTTCACAGAGGAAAAACTTTATGGCTCCTTCAGGCTCTGTGTCTTAGCTGATAACACACTGTTGGACGTGAAACCAGAAAGTGCACACCTCTCCCAGGCGATGGGGTCCTATTGTCTGGATTCCGGGAAGAGAAGGCATTGTGTCTGGAAATATTTGTGATATCATGACAGGATATAAAACATCCTCTGTTTTCCAGCTGAGAGACCTTCTGAGTCAATCACAGGCCCTATCGGTATCATCTGTGGTGTTGATTTTGCTTCTGCAATTGATTTTATGGCTCAACCTACAAGGACTCAAGCAACAGTAACTAAAATACTAGAAATACTATTAAAAACCTCCACTCCTACAAGTATCAATCATTATTCTTTGATAGGAGCTGTGAGGTCAGATGCTCAGTCTGACAAAGCAGCCTTGTATCCGTTAAATTACTTTGGCTTTCACCTCCAGGAAGGACCTCCAGCAGAAAGATCTTTTTGTTCAGATACTCAAAGAAAGTTTAGTAAATTTTCTGAGTTACCCTATATGGATGGGTTCTATAGAGCCAACAGTTTTCTGCCAGCATGTAGGCACCAGGTTTCTGGGCAGGGAAGGAACTGTGCAGTCATCTGGGTTGCTCTGCCCTTGGTATGGCTTGGAAGCCTGGCTATCGCGTACACAGCTGGGAGGCCGCTGCGGTAAAGGTGAGGTCCTTGTACATAAGGTATTTTAAAGAATTACAGTTACTGCAGGCAAAGTCATCTTTTTCTACCCATTTACCAGAAGCAAGCTCCAAAGTGAATACACTGACTCTGTGAGAAGCTAATTTTAATCACCCATGACTCATTTATATCTATGAACTAAATTTTCCTACATTACAGCATTTATTGTGCATTTTCTAATGACGATTATAGTCCCAGTTACCAAACATTAATTTGTTACATAGGTTGATTTTGCGTTACTAGTGAACTATCAAAAAGACAGTGTGACTTATAGTAATAACACCTAGCAACTCACTGAAATATCTAGAGAAGAAATGAGAACTTCAAGGAGTTGCTTCTCTTTCTTTCATGGAAACAGAAAAGGACCTGATATAGGAAAGTGAATTTTAAAAAACATTTCTTCTTTTTCCATCATCCATCATTTATTCCATCATTCATTTATTTTAATTTTATATTATTTTCCATGACATTAAAATACCTTCAACAAACCATAGACAGCATGTGGATTGTCTTTCAGGAACACTGTCCATCAGATTTTCCTAATTTCATGGCAACATTCAAGCAATTATGGTTTTAATGAGGCTGAAAATTTGTAGCCCAAATAACGTAATGAGTTTGACTGTCTTCCAGAATGATGTGGCACTAATGCAGGAATGCGTTTAACCATATGCTTGAATTCATAACTGTGTTGTTGGGCAGCAGCAGTCTTCCAGACCTAAGTGAGGTGTAAGCCCATACATAACATTCTGTGAGTTTGGAGGATTTATTGTACTATTTCTTTGTCTGTGTGAAAAGTACAGGTAGGATAAGAACTTCTTCACTCTGAGGGTGACAGAGCACTGGAACAGGCTGCCCAGGGAGGTTGTGGAGTCTCCTTCTCTGGAGATATTCAACACCTGCCTGGACAAGGTTCTGTGCAGCTTGCTGTAGGTGACCCTGCTTCGGCAGGGGGTTGGACTAGATGATCCACAGAGGTCCCTTCCAACCCCGAACATTCTGTGATTCTGTTATTTTCTCAAATGTGACATTCTGCTGTCTCAATGTACCTATTCATATCTACAAATTATTCAAATGAGTCCCGGTCCATTACTTATTTTCAGTTTTAAAGTACCACTTATAATTGCACCATATTTCTCAAACGGGAGGTAAATCAGATTCTGTTACTTAACAGAACATGAAAGATTAAACTGTACCAGTACCATAGGCTGAACTGTGCTGATGCCTGTCAGGACTTCTAATTCTATATCTGCAATAAATGAGAACCTTTAGTTTCCTCTTCTTTTCAGAAAGGTCTTGCATCCAGATAAAAATACTGTGTTACATACACATACAAATACACATTATTTATCCAACTGTGGAATAAACATTCATCCTCAAAAATAAAGAACTAATTAGTTTGGGGTGATTGCCAGATACCAGCAGCATACATTCCGAAGTCACAGTAGCAAGGATTCTGTGAAAATTATCCTACTATTTAGGTAACCATAGCACAGTTGTGTTATTCTGCTAAAGAGATGCTGGCAGCTGCCAGCGCCACCAACGTTTGTCAAAGCTGAGAAACTAACTTCATGAACTCTTCATTAATTTTTGTGGAAAAAACCCCAGCACAAACAAAAGTTCCACCAATAAATGCTAGAACAAATTTAAAGCAAATGTAAATGGCAGATTTTAAAATGGTCGCGTGGATTGCATTCTGAATTTTCCTCGGATGTAAACACAAAGCTTCCTGAAATAGAAAAAAGAAGATAATTTATTTGAATAGAGGTTCCCCATTTCATATTTATATACTTAATTTAGAATTTAACTATAAACAAAAAATAACTATGTTTGCTAGTTCAGTAGCTTTAAAAATGGTAAATCAATCTTACTTTGCATGACTAAGAGAAAAATTAGAAAAAGAATGATTCTTAAGCATATTGGATATCTAAATCATTGCAGAAAATTAAACAACCTCAGTCAAATTCATCCTTATAGGAACTCAGAACAAAAATGAACAATGAACTAATTAACCCTCTAGAGTTTAACAGATTATTCAGTACAAATTAATATTACACTTTAAATGTTAACTTCAGGTGCTTAGTCATTTACAGTTTTGGTGTATCTTTTCATAGTGGTATAATTAGCGTAGCTATGTGGAGTTACATAGTAAATTTAGAAGAAGTTTGATTACGAAATATATTTTTAGTCCAGTTTCCATGTTTTCCAAGAAACATAAATAACCCTGTAAAAGGGCAAGGCACTTAAGAAGTTTGTACTTTTAGAAAGTTTCTACTTGTTAAATGCATTTTGGAAAGGTATTATACATGCTTCAGTATTAATCTTTATAAGGAACAAGTTTGGGCTTCTAACACAAGGATAAATTCCTTATACATAACTGCCAAAAATGTACTAATCCTAACCACAAGTCCAGTCTTAGCCTTGCAGCATACCTAATTCCAAGAACCAGCCCATGAATTCAATACAGAATTAAATTCCTTTGCTACCTGGCATCTTGTAGAAGCAGACTCCTGGCACAGGTATTCTTCTCAGTGCCACCTAGATCCCAAGAACTGGATCATGAGCTGTGTATCAGAAAGAGTCACTCTCAGCTACGGCTGAACTGTAACTCAGCATTCTTTTCTCAGCTCTGTCAGTAATCTTGAATTTACCTTCTGCAAGTCTAACCCTTGCCTTGGCTTAGCATTGGCTGAGAAGCCCCTCACGTCGCAGAAACTCAGTACGGCAAGGAAATTTTAGAAATCATGCTGCAAAACCCACTTTATCATCCCTTTTCAAATCAAAAATGTGTTTTACCTAGTTATTCTATGCTTCTAACATTCTAACGTCTATGTTTAGCCTTGTCTTAATAGTCCTTCCAGGTAGAGAATCTTAACAATGCCAATTAGTTATTCTTCATTGTTATCTAAAGCTTAGTTTAAGCCAATGTTTTAAACTCAGTAACTTTTATATTACTTATTGCTGTAGATGTCTGTCCAACCATAAATCTAGCACAAACCTTAAATATAGCTTTACATCATGAGGCCATCTCACCATGGTAGCTAACTTGGCAGGGAAAGCACTACTTCACGTTGTCCAAAGCAAGGAAACCTGCTGGTTTTATCAAAGAATGGTGGGATCATTTATCTTGGAAGTTACCTCCTTATTTCCTGTAGTCCTTCTGCTCTGAGCATGGGGTCAAGTTGCTCAAGGTTTTCTTCAGCCGGGGTTCGAAACTCTCCAAGGCAGGGATTGTGCAGCTTCACCAGGTGACCCTTTCCAGTGTTTAACCACTTGTGACGTTTTGCCCTATATCCAGTTAGGCTTTCCCTTGCTGCAGCTTGTGACTGTTGCCTCTCATCCTTTTTGTTGTGTACCCCGGAGGCAACTCTCACTGTCAGATAGCTCCAGTCTGGTAATGGAAGCCAGCAGTTAAGACTCCTCCTCGTCCTCCTCACCTCCAGGCCACACAAGGAGAGCTCCCTCTGCTCTTCTTGGTTATTACGTTCTAATCATCAGCCCCCTAATCATCTTAATGATCCTGCACTGACATCTCTGCAGCTTGACTGTCTTATATAGCAGGGGTCCCAGTACTGCACCCAGATGTGACCTGGGGGGAAAAAAAATCTCTGCCATTGCCTGCTGGCTATGCTATTGGTCACACACCCAGTGTGTTACTGACCTTCATAGCTGCCACGGTGCCCTGCTTACTCACATTCAGCTTGTTGTGGGCCAAGAACTCTGCTGCAGAGCTGCTATCCAGCAACTCAGACCCATCCCGTACCCATGCCTGGGCTTATCCACTCCAAGGGCATCTGTCTGCACTGAAACCCAGGAGGCTCCTGCTGCCCTCATCCTCCGGGCTGCAGAGCAGATCAGCGCCATCGATGCTGAAACCCTAACCCTAACCCTAGCTGGGGAACGGGAGCCTCTCTCAACACAGCAAATCAATGTGATAAAGGTCTTTACTGGTTATTGGCTCAAACCTAATCGTATTTTTTTCTTTCCAATAGTAGCTTTTCACAGCACAACACAGTATGGTAAAGAAATAAACATTAGTCACGGTACAAAAATTAGCTCCATTTGTTCATTTTCACTAAACCATTAATTTTTATTTCATTCAGAAGAAGTATAAACCATAGGCAGAATGTGGCGTTGGTCTTAATATCAGCCTTGGTGCAACTTCCCAACTGGTTTGTGAGCTTCATGTACTAAAAGAGCCTCTGTGGCTAGGGAAGTCGAGCCATAACCACCCTTGGCACCATTCCCTTATGTCTGCCCCATGGCCCTTTGTTTTCCTGCAAAGAAAACTCAGCACAAGAGTCTATTTGAATTATTCTGAATTATTCTCCAGAACTTAGATATATATTTCACTATGCAGTGAATCTTTGCACTTTACCTTTAGCCTATTCTTTATATTGTCTGAAAGTACATTTCTGATATTACCCTTTTAGTGTGTCTTTGAAAAGCTCTCTTAAAATATGCTGCTCTTTTTATAGTTGCTTTCCAAAATAATCTTCTTACAGACATTTACTATCTAAATCTAATTAATTAAATTGATTCTTCTTTTGTAGTAGAGGACAGATAGGGTGAGAAATTCAAATATTACATATTGCATATTCGTCAAAGGCTTTTTCCCCATTATGCTCTGCAGTCTGCAATGCAAATGAAAAATAGTAAAAGTAGTTCTACTAAACAGATAGAAGATATACAGTTTTCTTTAACTCTATTTTTTTGATGTTTAAAACATTTCTGAATACCCTTTCTTCTCTGAGGAGAGAGACCTTTGAAACATAGATATCTCCTTTTACAGCTGCAGAATTGTTCAGATTTTAACTAATTGTGTCCTATTTCTTTAATCCTTTTTCTTTCTTAATGTCAATGGAATGCATATGCTTTATTTACAATGACACTGAAGGCAATGCTTTCTTGATCTGTTTGTCATGTTGTGGAGTAGATTAGATATGCAAAAAGAGCATTGCAGTAAAAAGGGACGGCTATTTTATAAAAATAATTTTATTGCAGAGTTTAGGATTGCAGAAGTTATTGAGCTAACCATGTGTAGCTATGACTAGAGAAAAAAAATTCCGTCTTTTAAAAATTATTTGCTCACGTGAAAATAAAGTTAAAAGTTTAATAAATTGAACTTTGTAATTTTTTATGTTGCACGGCTCCTGACCATGGTTATTGCATGAAAGTGAATTCTGAGACCAGTGTTGCACTGGAAATCTTATTATGGGCAGGAAAGAAAACACACCTTATATGGGAAGCCATAAAGTTATTGTTAGTCTAACGAAAGTCTTAAGACTGATTACAATACAATAGACAGTTATGAAGATTAGTCTAGTCACAACAATACTACCTGCCACAGTGCAAATCATCTGATTAATGCAGAATGACATTAATAATAGAGTTAAAAACTGTTGTACAAAACCTTCCTAGTATCCATCTCAGCTGTTGGGGTCTCCCTTAGGCTCCCATTTTTGGTCCTGTATTTGATGGAATCAATATTGCTAAAGAAGAAGATGGGAACTGCAGCAAGACATCAGCATCCCATGCCCTTTGCCAGGAGAAGTGGGATGTTCACGATGGAGCTTCTTCCACGTCTTTGCTGGAAAGAGGAGCATGATGCTGATGGCTTCTTCCTCCCCACTCTGAGGACTCCCTCCAGGGGTTATTTCTCCAACACGCTGTTACACTTTGCTCTTGCTTCATTGGTTTGCAACTCTGGTTTATGTCAGAGTTTACTGTGTATGGTGTGTATTACGTCTGCTTGAGACTTGCTCTTCCAGCTCTTTGTTACTTCAGTTTTGCCCAGCTCCCAGCCTGCGCTTCTTTACCCACCACTGGTGAGCTCTTTGCAGCACGGGGGGCCCCAGTGGCATCCTGAGACCCCTCTTTTCAGCCCCTGCTCCTGCTCCTCCACCCACACCCTGTGTTGCTGCTTGCAAGGCCTCTGCTATCATACCACACCGATGCTCCTCTGCACTACACTGTTCTTTAAGGGTCACAAATTGGAACTGCTTGCTGCTACTGTCTGTAGAAAAATTATGGTTTGATACTAGGTGGTAACTACCCAGTCATTAGAAAAAATGCTGCTGCAGCTAAGCAAACCCAAAAACTGCTCCATGTAGGCAAAGACAAGTTTAGACGAGATCTGACAAGTCCTGAGCCCTTGCCCAGTTAGTGTGAAAGCTGGGGCCTGTCCCTAGCTCTAGCAGTACTGGGATGCAGGACAACATGAGATCCTTCTTTTGTATCCGTATCTTGGCCATTATTTTTTAGGGTAACACCTCCTCCTGGGGAGTTGACCTGGCTGTCTGTAAGACCCTTTCTTCTCTGAGAATCTTACATTTCTTTTCCAAACAGAGCAGCCTCAGCACGCAGCCACCGCTTGCCTCTTCCAAGACAGCTCCATGTGGCAACACAGACCTGTGACACAAGACATGGATTTGAACTTCCAGACTCAGAAAGGAAAGGGATCTGTCCCAGTGCCCAGATCACTGCACCTGTATGCAGAAGACAGGAGAGAACAATGCTCTTCCTGGTTTACAGGAAAAGAGTGAATCTTACTCTGTTTCTAAAAGAATAAATATTCTGGGATAGTGAGCTGACATGCAGCAAAGTTTGTCTGTCTTGGAGAGTGGTGGGATCTCATATACAGCCTTGTTTTTACTGTTTCTTAAAGGCTAATTCTAAATAGCAGTCTTTTCCAGGTGTCTGTATGTATATATGCTCCATTTAAGAAGCGTCGACCTCTGTCATAGGCTTTAAAATTCTTTTTAGAAGGAGAATCCTATGATATAGACACTTGAAGATGTAACTTGTAGGTACCAAAGTCCTTTTCTGGACTTGGTACTTCACATTCTGTCCTGACTAAAGTAATGCAATAAATGTGAAACAACTGGATCACAGCAGAGAGCTGAAGAATAGTCGACATGCGGTTATTATTAGTAGTGCTCTAAATTCCCTTTATGCTCTGCAGTGTCTTAACGCTGGAATTGCTCCTGCCTCAAAGAGATTAAATTAGGCTAAGGTTCAACATGTGGAATTTAAAGATAACCACAGAGGATGGGCAACAGACAGCACACAGAAAACAAATAATGCCAGATAATTACTTCTATTGATAAAATCAGTGAATGGAGACAATGCAATGTAATACATCTAGATTTTACTAAAGGGTTTGATATAATTTCTCACTAAATGATCTGTTGATTAAAAATTAGCACTATACAAAATGAATGCAGCACATACTAAGAAGATTATGACTCAGAAAGTAATTCTAGAGAACATTTAAAATGGTGTGTTGCAGGATCAGTTCTATTCAACATATTTATCATTTACTGGGAAACTTTGCAGATAAAACATAATGGAGACCATTAATCAGGAAAAAAGTAGTTCTGTCAAGTGACTGGAATTTCATGGTAGACTGAGTTCCCTGGAATAACAGTGCAATGTAGTTCAGTGCAAACACATGCCTATAAGACTCAAAGATAAAGGTCATACACATAATATACAGAGCTCTCTTTTAGAGAGCAGCATGTCCAGCATGGAACTGGAGACAAGATGGATAGCAGCTGTAAAGAGTTTATCGTGCTGTAGAACAGGAGAAGGCGAGTAGTAGCCTCTTCCCCAAGCTTGGACTGTCTGCAAGCAGCAGATGCTGTCTCCAAGGGACCTTGGAAAATACAGAACAGGAATCAGAGTGTCAGCCTGAAACTCAGGGGAATTAATTTAATGCACCTAAGACAGGAAAATTCTTCCCCCTTGACAAACAATATTTCGCACACGTGAGTTTAAGTAATACAAAATTTTAAGAGATTGGGTGAGAAACAATTTATAGCAAAGAAAACCACCCTTCCTCGGAATATACTGGCTGCATTCCTGACCTGGTGCACCCCAGAGAGCAAAGAAAATATCTGCCACAACCCTGCTCCTTTAATCATCCCCTGCTTTTCATCATATAGTTCATGTGATGCAGGGTCGAGCGGTTGTCCCAAAAGACAGAGCTTGGCTGGTGCAGTATCAGCTTAACATGTCACCACTCTGCTTTGGTATGGAGAAGCCAGAAAGGAACCCGTGCTCGAAGCTGAACTTAGCAACTCCACTCGGCTGCTCGCCACCCCCCAGCTGCTGGCCTGGCTCATAGCTCCTTCTGCCAGCTGTGTTCTCTGCCAGATGTGCCCATCAGCTGTGCTGGCTGCCTGCAGGCTCCTCCGCCTTGTCACCAGCAGGCAGAGCGGCTGCTCGTCTCTCAGCTGCAGGCTTTCTGCAGGGTTGTTTCACACAGCAGTGCCTGGGGTGCTCCAGCTCTTCAGGAGGGTTCGGTGATGCACAGGAATGTGGCAGAGTCAGCGCCACAGAAAGGAGAGTCCCTGAATACTGGGTCGTAGTCACCGTCTTCTTGGGGTTTCTTCGCCAACTCCTTCTGCTTCAGCAATTATTTCCCGTAAATTTGTAGAAGCACAGAATCATAGAATGTTCGGGGTTGGAAGGGACCTCTGTGGGTCATCTAGTCCAACCCTCCTGCCGAAGCAGGGTCACCCAGAGCAGGCTGCACAGAACCTTGTCCAGGCAGGTGTTGAATATCTCCAGAGAAGGAGACTCCACAACTTCCCTGGGCAGCCTGTTCCAGCACTCTGTCACCCTCAGAGTGAAGAAGCTCATCCTCATGTTCAGCTGGAACTTCCTCTGCTTCAGTTTGTGCCCATTGCCCCTTGTCCTGTCACTGGGCACCACTGAAAAGTGTTTGGCCCCATCCTCCTGATACCCACCCTTGAGATATTTGTAAGCATTTATTAGGTCCCCTCGCAGCCTTCTCTTCTTCAGGCTAGCTGCACTTCTCTGAAACTGAAACCAAGCCTATTGCAAGATCGCCTTCATTCTGGAGCATCCACTCTGTGCTGGCTCCCAGGCATGTCTCTGCCAAAGAAATTGCGGTTATTTTTCATTATACCTGGAGACTTGAAAAACTTAGAAAGCAGAGGTGGAAACCACTACTTTGATTGTCAAGAATTTACCTCGTAATGTGCCTAAATCTTGTTGGCTCAGATTATACAAGTGATTTAATTAAATTTATGTACTTTATCACTTTTTCTATGCATTAGTTCTTCCTGCAAATTTGCCTTTTTTTTTTTTCTTTCCCCAGCCTAGGTGAAGATTTGTTCATAGACGATCTATTTACTGTTGTATTTCATGGGGATCTATTCCTAAAAATGTCAATCTTTCTGTCATCATTTCTCTACAAGCACCTGACCAATAAAATAAAGACCAGAAAAAAGACTGCCGAATGGGACAGGAGACCAGTGGCAAAGGACATAGAAAAAGACAAAGATTTTCAAAGCATTTGTCACCTCAGTCTTAGCTGGTAAGACTAAACTGCGGGGATCCCAGGCCCCTGAGACGAGAAGGAAAGTCTGGAGCAAGGAAAACTTACTCTTGCTGGAGGAAGGCAAGGTTAGGGAGTGCTTATAAAAAGCAGATAATACGTTAACAACTTCATGGGTTGTACCCACAAATCCCTAGGCAGATGGTTGATGTCGTTACAAGGCCACTCTCTGTCATTATTGAGAGGTTGTGGCAATCATGGGAGGTTCCTGAGGACTGGAAGAAAGCAATTGTCACTGCAGCCTTTAAAAAAGGCAAGAAGAAATATCCGGGGACATACGGGATGGTCAGCCTCACCTGAGTCCCTGGGAAGGTGATGAAGCAACTAATCCTGGAAACCATATCCAGATGCATGGAAGACAAAAATTTGATCAGGAGAAGCCAGCGTGGATTTATGAAGAGGAAATCATTCCTAACAAACCTCCTAACCTTGTGGAAAGAGGTCGCTAGCTTGGTGAAAGAGGAAACAGCAGTGGATGTGGTTTACTTGACTCCAGTAGGGTTATTGACACTGTCTCCCACTGTACTCTTGCTGACAAGCTGATGAAACGATGACGAAGATAAGTCGATGGTGAGATGGACTGAAAACTGGCTGAACTGCCAGGCCCAAATAGTTCTGATCGCCGGCAAAAAATCCAGCTGGAGCTCCAGTGGTCTATCCCGGGTCTAGTCCAGTTTAACGTCTCCACAAGTGACCTGGACAATGGTATACAGAGTGCAACCTCAGCAAGTTTGCAGGTGATACAAAATTGGGACGGTGTGCTGCCATTTAGAAGGACCTTGACAGATTGGAGAACTGGGCAGAGAGGAATCTCATAAACTTCAACAATGGGAGGTACCAAGTCCTTTCCCTGGGCAGCAGTAACCCCATGCAGCTGTACATACTAGGGGCTGATCAACTGGAAAACAGCTCTGCACTCAAGAAACCTGGGGCCCTGGAGCACAGTGATTTGACTGTGAGCCAGTAAAGCACCCTCATGGCAAAGAAGGCCAACAGCACCCCGGGTTGCGCTGCCAGCAGGTTGAGGGAGGAGATCATGCCTCTCTACTCGCCACTGGTGAGACACATCTGGAGTGCTGGCTCCGATCCTGGGCTCCCCAGTCCCAGGCAGGGCTGGACTTACTGGAGTGAGTCCAGCACAGGATGACAAAGATGACTGAGGATCTGAAGCGCCTCCAATTCAGTGACAGGCGGAAAGAGGTAGGACTGTTCAGCCTGGAGGAGAGGACACTCAGGGGGATCTTCTCAATGCGTGTCTATACCAGATGGGAGGCAGTGAAGAAGAGGGAGCCAGCCTCTTTGCACAACCAGAGTTGAAACTGACCAGTGTTGTGTCAGACAACAAAAAAAGGCTTTTTGAAGTATGCCAAAAGCAAGAGGAGGTCTAAGGAAAGTATCAAATCAATACTTGATAAAGATGGTCACCTGACAAATGAGCATGAAGAAAAGATGGAGCCATTTAATACTTTTGTTTTGCCTCAGTCTTCAGTATGAGTGATAGACATTGGGCTGCCTGTTCCTGTGAGTCAGAAGACCGTGGCAGCAGGAGCAGTGACTTTCCATTTGTGGACATTGAAATTGAAAGGGAGCAGTCATGTTAGCTGAATGTTCACAAGTCCATGGGACTTGATGGGATTCATCCCAGAGTTCTGAAGGAACTAGCAAATGTTACGGCAGGACCCCTTTCAATCATCTGCCAAATGTCTTAGGACTCTCGGGAGGTCCTTGCAGACTGCAAGCTAGCCAACCTTATTCCACTTTATCACAAGGGCATGAGGGAAGACCCAGCAAGTGACAGACCCCTCCAAGTTTAACCTCAGTTGCTGGAAAAGTTATGAAGAAGCTCATCCGGGCTGCTATTAGAAGGCATTTGAAGGACAACGCAATCATCAGGCACAGTCAACAATGGTTCTGAAAGGGAAAATTCTGCTAAACTGATGTGATACCCTTGTATGATAAGGTCACCTGCCTAGTGGATGACAGGAAGGCAGTGGATGTAGATGTTCTGGATTTTAGTAAGGCTTTTGATACTGTTCCTCACAGGAGCCTTTTGGACAAGTTGTCCAGCTGTGAGATCAGCAGCTACATGGTGCACCGCCTGAAGAACTGTGGAATGGGGCTGCATCTGGCTGGTGACCGTTCAAACCAGCAGTGTTTGTCTTATCTTGGTGTTCTGTTCAGTATTTTTACCAATGATCTGGAGGCAAGAGTTGAATTAGCAAGTTTGCTGATGATACCACACTAGGAGGTGCTTTGGCCTCTCTCGAGGCACAAGAGGCCTTGCAGAGGGGTCTCAATAGAATGGAGCGTTGGGCAATCGTCAACGGCATGAAATTTAGCAGGAACAAATGCCAGAACCTGCACCTGGGACAGAGTAACGCCAGGCACAAGTACAGACTGGGAGAAGACTGGCTGGAGAGCAGCCCTGCAGAAAGGGGCCTGGGCATGCTGGCTGAAGGTCTGCTCCATGGGAGTCATCAGTGTCGGACTGCCTGATTAGGAGGGACAAGAGACTGAGAAGGCCGTCCTTCTTCACACTCCTCTCTTTACAAAGATGCCTTGCGGAAGGAGGAGGTATTGCAGTTCTTGAGATTCTTTCTGTTTTGGTTTCAGCTGCCACCGGCAACAAAAGCGCCACGCGGCCGCCCCTCCCCCCGCCGGCGTGCGGAGAGAATGGAAAGAAAAGAGGCAGAAACTGGTGGGTCGGGATAAGGGCAGTTTAACAGAACAGCAAACAGAGGGAAACAGGAACAACAACGGTACAAATAAGGAGAAAACACGACAACGAACCGCACGACCCACACAGCCGCTCTCCCGAACCGGACCGGCGCCGCGCCCCACCCCAAGCCGCGAGTGAGTCCCCGCCGTGCCGCCCCCCCCACCGGAACCCAGCGTGACGGCACATGGTATGGAACACCGGGCTCGGTTTGGCCAGGTGGGGTCAGCCCCCACCCCCCGGCTGTGCCCCTTCCTGGAGTCCGGTGAAAATTAACCCTGTCCTGGCCAAACCCAGGACACTTTCCTAGCCCTACTCTTAGAGGGCTTACAGAGAGCATTGCTTGTGCTTTCTCTCTCCTTCAGTCTCTTTCCTGCTGCTCTCTCCCTTTCTCCCTTTCCCCTTATTCTCTCTCTTGCTCTTTATCTCTTCTCTCTATTGCTTTTCTCTCTTTCTCTCATTCCCTGTCTCTCTTTTTTCTTTACATGCCTTCCTTCCTTCCTTTTCTTCTACAAAATGTCAAGGCAAGGTCACACAACAGCTCGGCATTTGCTTGTTAGCTCCTTCTTAACATGTTTCATCCCTTTGGAGCCAAAAAGACAACAGGGATGGCTTGAGCAGGCAGAAGCACTTGGACATATTAGACAGAGCCCCCCAGCGCCCCTCCGCTCCGCCCCACCCAGTGGAACTGCTGAGGTCAGAGCGGAATGCTGTGCTGACCCTGCCAACGGGGCTAGCAACAGCGCCAGTGCCTACACGGACGGAGCCGTGTTGGTACGGATTGGCACTGGAGAGCGTCCAGCTCTTGCCGAGCAGCACTGCCAGGGACCAGCATCGCCCTTTGCAGCCTCGCGCGGTCCAGCTGGGCAGTCTCCTCAGCCCCACCAGTGTGTCCCTCGCGGCACTGCTCCAGGCCTCGGCGGGATGGGCCAGTTCAACTGCTGCCTCGGCTGCAGGTGGGTTCTCGCTGCGGCTCGGGGAGACGCCGGCACAGCCAGGCCCCACAGCACCTGCCTTTCTCATGTGCGACGCTGTCTGCTCTGCAGGGACGTCTCTGGCCCTGTGCAGCAGCCCATCCCACCATCAGCCAAGCCGATGCTCTGTGGGGATGTGCTGGTGACCCAGGGCCACAAGACAAGCAGGAGGGACCTCCTCCTCTTCCAGGATATCTTGATCATTGCCAAGCTCAAGTAAGAGCCACACATCCCAGCTGCCTTTCTTCCCGAGCTCTGGCCCTTGCACCAGGGCAGGGACACCCAAGGAGCAGCCCAAGGTCTCCGGCACCCTGCTGCTGGATGCACCAATCTCCGCGCCCATGGCACGGTAAAGGGGAGCCCCTGGGCTGGCAGCAGCCAGCGTGTGCCCCTGGGGCAGTGCCCGTGGCTGGTGGCTGCTGACGGAGCCCGGGGGCCTCCCTTGCCGGGGCTCTGTGCGGGGGACACGGCTCTGCCGACCACGGCGCCCTGGGAGCCCCCACGGAGGCCACCCTGAGGTCACTGCCTGACTCTCCTTTCTGCAGACATGGCAGCACCCACTGGCCCCAGCTCCGCCTGGCCCTTGACCAGCTCCACGTGCTGAGCAGAGGGAAGGGCGAGGCTGGGGATGTGGCGGAGGAGGAGGAGGGCGGCAGCTACACCAAGTTGCTTGTCCTCGCCTGGCCCTGTGACTCCTGTATGGTCACCTTCTGGTGAGTGTCGGTGCCAAGTCCCACGGCAGGGATGGCCACTGCCTCTCTCCTGCACCAGCAACCTTCGTCCTGCCTCTGTAGCCATCCCCATGGGGCAAGGCTGTGCAGGCGCCCACTTCTGCCCACGGGCAGGGGAGCAGCAGGCACTCAGCTTCTTCCTCCTCTCTTTCGGCACTTCCCGGGCAGCAAAGGATCTCTGGCTCAGCAAACTCCGTGGGTAATCCTGGCCTGGCAACTTAGTCTTGGGGGCACACGCTCACGCTGGAGGGACGCTCCAGGCATAGTTGTACGCAGAAACATGGCTGCCGAGCCAGGGAGAGGTGCCCCCGTGGTTCTGAGCAGTTCTTGGGCAGAGCTGGCACAGATGCTTCGCCCAGCTGTGGCCACGCATCAACTGCCCAGCCCCATCCTCGCCACTGCCACTGCTCTCTGCTCGGCGGAGGAGCGGTAGCTGGGTGCTCCGGGGTCACTTGGAAGTGCTCCCCGGGCTGGCAGGAGAGAGAAAAAGTGGCTTGGTTCTCACACAGCTCTTGCTCTGCCCCTTCCCCACCAGAAGGAGTGGACGGAGCCCACGTCACCCACGTGCCCTCCATCAAGCTCCTTGCTGCCGCGATTGAGAGACGGGACACCGCTTGATGCAAGCAGGATGATCGTTTTATTGTTCTTACACACATACATTTATACAGATCAGAAGGTAGCGTGTTTTAAACTGATTGGTTAAGTTTCAAACTAGGCACCTATTGATTGGTTAACACAGTTGCTAATACAGACACATTCTTTTCCTAAGCTCATCTAAACTAAGGCCATGCAGACACATTCTTTTCTTATCTTATCCAAGGCCTTGCTTCCTCCCTCAGGATGGCTCGGCACTATCTCTCTTCTTCTCAGGGTCAGGATGGCTGGGCACTAACTCCCTTCTTCCCAGGGTTTATGGCCCACAAGTTCCAACACATCCTCCCTCATCAATTGCACCGCGCTGGGGGCCCTGCTGAGGCCCACACCTTGCAAAGGAGCTGAGCCACCGCCACGCTGTGAGTGTCCCTCCTGCATCCGCTCTGCCACCTGATGCCTCTCCACACCAGCAGCAGGTGCATTGCTTCTCGCCTTCCTCTTTTTTCCCCTTGCCCAGGCAATGACCCTTCATGCCAGCAGCCTGGAGAGGCTGGTCAAGAGCCTGGCAAAGGTGAGAATCACGTGCGCTGCCCTGGCTCTCAGGCCAGCATGGTGAGCTTCTGTGGGCAGGCCCCCTGTCCCAGCCTCCCTCAGCACTGGCGTCCTGCCCCGCCGGACACGTCCTGGGTCGCTGGCTGCAGCAAAGCCTCTCGGCCGTCTGCCCCTCTCACACACGGCCACGGGACGGTGCAGCTTGCTGGGGGCCCTTTCTACTGTGGGGCTGCTCACTGAGCACAGCACCTTTCTTGCAGGCTGGTGCACAGCAGCGGCCACCACCAGCCCCATCCAGCGGCGAAGGTGGACGTGGCCGCTCAGCAGGTGAGTTTGGAGAAGACCGGCAAGACTGCCCTTCTCTCTTGCTCTTGCAAGTGGGAACTCGTGCTGCCCTGGGGCTGCTGCTGCCCTTGCTGGAGGGCACGTCCATCGCCATTGCTCAGCAGCAGGAGAGAGCTGAGCCCCTGGGGGACCGGGCTCCAAAACGATGCCTCTCCCTTGCACTCGGCGCTGGGGGGATGGCACCGACAGGGTCCAAGAGAACTCACCTGCTGGTTCTCATGCAGGGGTTTTTGCTCTGTTTTCCTTGCTAGCAGGCAGAACCTGGAGGAGGAGCAAGTGGCTGCCCTGGCCCTTTCTGTGGAGAGCGACCACGGCTGCTGCAGAGGCACCGCGGCAGTCGGGCACTGCTGGCAGGGGGGCTTTCTTCAGAGAGGAACTCTTTGGGGAAGAGATGGCTGGGCTGGCCGATGCACCAGCCAAGGACCTGCCAGCACCGGAGGCAGAAGCAGAAACTGCAGAGGTATGTCGGGTCCACAGACAGCGTGACACCAAAAGCCTCCCACCTCAGAAAGTGGGACTGCTGCCACAGGGACAGCCAAGGGCATCCATCAGGCTGCAGCTCTGCAAAAGAGCAGGGTAAGGCTGATGGACATGGGACCATCGCATAGGGTAAGGCTGATGCACATCGCCCATTGCACCTTGGGCAATGTTCCCATTGGAACTGGCTCAGCTGCACACAGCTTTGAAAAGCATCCATGATCCCATGCTCTCCCTTGAAGAGCTAAGGCAGCAGTTTGGCAAACCATCACTTGCTGCTCCAGCTAGGCCCTTGCCACCTGCTAATTTCTACACCTCCACTGTAGGTGTCTCCGGGTCACCGCAGGAACGAAACACCTCAAGAGCATGGCTGGGGAAAGAAGGTACAATGACCTAGCTTGATTAAGAGAACAATTGATTCCAGTTTACCACGCCTCTACCCCTCTAACAATACTATTGAATGGAAAGATTTCCAGGCTTTTCACGGGAAAGGGAAAAACTGAGAAACCAGAAGAGAGAACTGAGCTGCGAAGAGCAGAGTTCAGGCCAGCTAGACAAGAAACGAAGGTGGGTAATGAGCTCTCAGGGATGGGACACTGAGAAGTTAAAAAAAATTATTTTTAAGCTAGAAGTTTAGAGATCTTTTGTGGATGATTAGAAAAGTATCATGACATCATGGTCTACCAAAGTATTACAAATCTGTGATCTGGACTCTTGATATAGAGGGAAAATATCCCAAAAGTATGTTATTTCTTCTTGTAGAAGGCTTCAGGACCAACGTTGAAAGGAAGAGGCTGAGACAGACCTAGAGCGGGAAACCACGTCAGGACAGAGCAGAACCTCATCATCCACCATCACCTATGGATGAAGACAGGATCTGGAGAAGGCTGCTAGCAACTGAGAGGATATTTTTTTTGCGAAAGTTTTGATACTGGTTTCTCAGAGATCTCAGATGTCCCATTAAATAAATGTCTCACTTGGTAGACACAATGTGGTTTAATCACTCCTGAATATGAAATGGTCAACCAGGAGCTCTAACTGAAGGGACATTAAGGAGTAGAAGTAGGGCCATGAAAGAGACGGGGTAGAATACTGAGCAGCCTTCCAGGTGTGAGTTTCAGCAGTATCCCAGAACATCCAGCTCTGCAGTGCTTTGCAGCCCTTGCTTTGTCGCCACATATGGTAACACAGATGACAAGTAGGTTGCATTTCACAGCACTTTCCATCTAAGAGGGAGTGTTGTCATACATCAAATAATCCATGCATCTGCAGGAATTTGTACAAGGTCAGTGGCACATAGAATTTCTGCACATCCTCGTTACTCCCCCTACTTCTGTGTGCTTAGATGGGCGAAAAGGAGGGAAAAAATTTGAGGAGGGAAAGTAGTCCCTCTGAGTTAGCAGCAAGATCATGAGAAGATTATATGATGTCCTACAGGTGCTATACCCTGGTCACATATCAGAAGTGGAGGTAGGGCTGCTAGTGACTGCTTGGGAAGCGCAGGTGAAGCAGAGTGAACCAAGGAGCAGATTGAGCAGAAAAATGTCCTCGGTGGGAAACTGGATTGCTCTGGGCCCAAAGGAGGGACCAGCCAGAGATTTTAAATGGATCTACCATGCCTTTTCTTTACAAAGCACCACAGAATGGCTGTGGTAAATTCCTGAAGCTCCATTATATTTGAACATAAGCTCCAACCACAACTATTTCCTGAGCAAAGTTTAATGAACAGAGAAGACTTATTTACAACTCTTGTTACTTGAGAATCATTTCCATGTGGGTCTTCCTTGGTAGTGCAACTCTGCAACAACCTTTAGAGAATGTCCAGTGGTTACAAGGTCTGCATGGTCCCGGCTGGGTCACTAGGAAAAACCTCCCCATCTGTCCCAGGCCTGATGCTGCTCAGAATAGCTCCCAGGCTCTGCTCCTGCTAGCTGTGCCCCTGTCCCCACCTCTGAGCTCGTGGGGCTTCTCCAGCTGACCGTGTTCAGTTGTGCTCAGGGAAGGACATTTTCCTCCCCTCCTTCATGGCTTTCACCAACCCTGAGGGCAGCAGCCAGGACAGAGGACAGAAGTATTGGGGGACCTCCTTCCTTGGTATTTAAAATTGTGGTGTCTACACATAATTCACAGGATTTGCTCAGTTTATCGAGTGACCTCAAACAGGAGAGGACAGCAGAATACTCTGCAATACGTTTTTTTCTTTGAGATGCTCATAGGATGGCTCCTCAGTGGCCATGGGGCAGTGGCTGACAAAGCCAGGGCATCATCTGGCATCATTGCTAGGGCTTATAGAGGCAGCATTCTGCTAGTTTTAATCCCTGTAGTTTGTTAGTCCCTAGAGAGACATCCCAATTTTATCTGCACATCCTCTGGCAGCTCCTTTTCCCGCTTGTGAAAGAAATGCTTCCCGCAAGAGAAAGCCCTGATAGTCTCCTTCCCTCTGAGGGCAATGTCCCTGCCTTGCCTCAGTTTCACAGTCCTCCCTGGCAGCGTTTGCATTCTGCGCGTTTGCTGTGGGCGCAGCGACAGGTCTCCCAGCCCAGGTCTCCACGTGCTGCTGTCGGGGTGCTGACCGCCTGCACCCGCAGATCTGGGAGCGGGGAAGCCAAGGTGCCCCTCCACAGCCCCGGGCAGGTGTCCCGGTGGGACCCTGTGCTCAGGGGCATCCCAGGGCGGTTGCGTTCTCGCTTGCATCGTGGTGCTGAGCACTGACATGTAACTGTTCCTACACCCACTCCGTGTGCTGTCACCCCAGAGCTCAGGGTCAGTGGCATGCAAGGACAACCCACTCACCTTTCCGTGTCACGCCAGCAGCCCAGTGCGGTTTGCAAGCCTGCCCCCGGGCAGGACGCGAGGGCTGGGAAGGGGGTCCGCACAGCCGGGCAGCAAGCTCTCTTGTTCTCTACTTCATGCTCAGCATAGACCCAGTGACCTTTTCCTTTCTTGTTCTAAACACGTTGGCAACCTGAGTGGCAAATAGTTCCTGCGTGAGAATGGGACTGAATTGCTTTAAATTTCAAAGAGATTCGAGTTACACCTGGTGACAGGAAAAAGTAGTTACCAGAACCTTCACAAGAATTTAAACATTCAAAATATATTATGTATCTAAACTTACCAAAAAAAGCTGACTGTATCAATGCCGTGTTACGGTCATTGTAACTACGTGGAGACCTCCAAAAGCACTGACTTGTCACTGAAATCTAAATATGTTTTGCAAAAAACCTACAAAACCCCCATTTCGTCATCCATAATTGCAAACCCAAGAGGGACAGCTGTGATCAGTTGGTAGGACACGGACTAGGGTTACGGTTCCAAAAAATTCCTGAATGACTGAGCAAGAGCATTTCTTTCAGAAAAGTGTTCAGTTCTTATTTTAAAATTTCTACTACAGGAGAACTCACCACAGCTCTTGACAAACTGTTAAAAGGTCAGCTTTTTAATTTGTCTAGTTCATTAACAGACAGAGTCTTACCTTCCACCACCAGATTTCTGCCCCTGTAGTTACAGTGAGACTCCCATGGGACTGAACTTTCTCTTGGCCATTAGACAGGTCGAGCTCCTTGGTGCTCTCACTGGAAGATGCATTTTTCTAGTCCTTCAGACATTTTTCTCTGCATCAAACTTTTTTTTTTCCAGTGTATATTCCACAAAATTCTGACACCCGAATGGGACACAGTATTCCAGCAGGATGGTGCCAGTATAACAAACAGATGAATTACAACGTCTCTGCCTTTATTTGTCTGTATATCTGAGATTACCTCTCTTTTCATTAAAATTTGCATTGGGAACTTGCGCTCAGGTGGTCGTTCAACAGGACCCCACATCTCCTCCAGTGTCTCTTTGCTCTAGCAGTGTCCCATCTTCTTTTGCCCATTCTTAGTTCCAAGACATACAATGCTACGTTTGGCCATGGGTGATTTTCATGTCCAGGTGACCGAGCATAGCAGACCCCTCTGTCCTTGTCCACTTCATTTAATTTGTGCTCTTTATCTCAGGGTAACTGATTCGAGCTACCGCCATCTTTTCATGTTATACAAAACCAGCATGAACCTTTCGCAAGAATGGGCAGCAGGATCCCTTGCGATTAAACTAAACTCACCCATTTTAGATTAAGAAAAATAATCAAAGCGTACATGGAGAAGTGTGGAGACTGTTTACTTTTCCTTTCTCTGCAGACATGAAGCCTAATGGCATATTCTTAGCGGTCAGCATACATTGGGTGGTGGTTTTCTGTGTTCCCTTTATGGCTTTGTAAGGCAGGAGCCTAGAATTAACTGGGCTTTGAAATGGAAAGTAAGATTTTTCCCTTTACATTTCAACTCCTTCAGGTTCGGAAGGACTCAGCTGGTGGCTTTTATGGCTAACAAAGGCAGGCTGGAGAAAGCAGCTGACTACGGACACTTTTAAATCCCTGCCTGAGAAGTTCTCTCTCCACTAAAGGTCTGTATCTGTAATAAATTTAATCCATGACAACACTTGGGGAAGTTCTTGTTTAATCTAATCTAATTTTAAAAGACAGTAAAATATTTGAAGGAACAAGCAGTCTAAGAAGAACTTCAAAAAAAGTGTTAAAAGATCTAAAATTACGCCTGCAGCTCAATGCTCAGAGAAGATAAATAGCCAGATATACACACACACATGCACACAAACTCCATTTTTCTTTGATGTCCTTAATGCAAATGCTGACCAAGGGCTGTCTTCCTGACTTCTAGGGAACTCAGAGCCCAAGGTGCATGTGTTACCAAGTAGCGATTTCCTGTTGTGTTCACTGAAGCTACAAGGAACAGGATAACAAGAAAGGAATAAAATCCAGGTTGCAATACAAGCCTGAACAGGATTGTATTTTTCTGCTTGTGTTTTATTAAGATGTATATGAAATTGCTAGGTTAGCCACTGATTTCACAGAAAACCAGTGAGCACTGGCTAGCTCCATCCAAGGGCTCTTTACGGAGGTGACATCTGCCCTGCTCTCCAGCCACGTCCATGCTCTGACTTCCACACCAGTCTCCTCTTTCACCATTTGTAAGCAAATTTACCACCCGTCCCCTCGTTTCCTACTCCCACTTTTACCCGCAGTGTAAGGCAGATGAGAGGCAAACCCTCCGCACCAAAAAAACCCAGCCATCCCCTCAAATAAACCGAAACAGCACGCCCCCTACCCACCCCCACCCCCCACCCCCCCACCCCCCCAGCCAGAGTGGCTTTCTCTGACCCAATGCTCAGATTTATCTCTGTCTTTGCTCTTTTGCCATGGTGAGGAGCCAACACCCTCACTTTCAGGGGAAAAACAAGAGCAGGTACTTCTTTGATGCCACCTTTGCAAAGCCCACGTGGGAGAGGTTGGATTCTGCACAGAATTGGTCTCCTTTAGTTGTCCCCATCTGTCCCGCGTTGTAAAGCCATCTGACGGCTTTCTCTGGTTATGGCTGTAACATGCACAGGGTGAGCAGCCACGAGGACGACTGGCAGGGTGGCCGAGCCCCGCGATGACATGTGCCCAGCCAGCAGCCATGGGCCAGGACCACCAGTGCCAGCTGGAGCCTCTGGCTGTTTGGCCCCGCTCTGAGCTCCCCGGTGCAGAGCTGTGACACACAGTGCATACACGTCCTCTGGGTCTCTGCTGTGCCTCAGATTTACACAAGTCCTGCTCTTTCTGGCTGCCCACCTCTGGTGTCTGCTCTGGCAGAGGTTCTCCTGATTTTCTGTCTCCCAAACACACACTTCTCACAAACCATACCGACATCCTTCCCTTGCACAAGGTCTTTAGTCTGCCTGGTCCACAGACTCGGAGGGGCACCCTTTTTAGAGCTTACAGAGTCACAGAATGGTAGGGTTTGGAAGGGACCTCTGTGGGTCATCCAGTCCAACCCCCCTGCCGAAACAGGGTCACCTACAGCAGGCTGCACAGGACCTTGTCCAGGTGGGTCTTGAATATCTCCAGAGAAGGAGACTCCACAACCTCCCTGGGCAGCCTGTTCCAGGGCTCCGTCACCCTCAGAGTGAAGAAGTTTATTTTATCAAGGAGTCTATTTTTGTGCTATACTCCTGTGGAGGGAGGATGGTTGTCACATCCATCACCTTAGCTCAGCTTTCACCCTACTGCCTAGAATCTGCTCTTCCTCATCCCTTCCTCACCATCTTCAGCTATGCCTTTTTGTAGTATCTTCTTCAACTTCACCCCACAAAAGAGCTGATGAGGAAGCTGTTTTCTCCTCACTGTGCAGGAGATATTTCACAGCAGACCCTGCTGCAGCCAGCAAAAGCTCTTGGTCAAGATGCAAGTCTGCAGCTTTCTCCGCAAGACCCATCTCGCTTTGAGAAAGGAAGCTTTGGCAGCCAGGCAGGACCGTGCTTGTCTTCCTGCAGCTGGCATAAACTGGAGACATTTACTGCTGGTTTTTGTGTCCTGGCTAATTCAGAAGAAATGTGATCACATAAAAACACCTGAATGACATCCTTATCCCTGAGTGGTGTAGAACTGAAGGTTGTGAAAATCGGACATTCTTGTTAAAACTTGCACTTGTGTCTGTATGTCAGGAGCAGTTTCCCATGGAGACCTAGGGTTGGGGAGCATTTTGCAGGAGTAGAATGTGGCTGAGGTCTCTCTCTGCAGAGTTTTGGAAGCAGAATTAATTTGCTGGGAACTAACCCGGCATTTCTGCCACGAGCAGGATTTTCCATACATTTTTGTTACGGTGGGAGACAGGAATAGGAAGAGTCGCAAGCACCTTAAGATGTGTGAGGCGAAGCTTAACACTGCCTGCAGTGTTCTGGGGGGAATGTCACTGCTGGCGAAGGGAGAGCTGCTGCTAGCAGACTAAACAGGAGATCACAGTCCCTTCCCAGCCTCCTTACCTGAGTATCTGTTCACTATTAAAGCTCTTATGGTTGCAGACTCTGACTTGGGTTTCTCATGAATAAATACCAACAAGAGTAAAAAGAGCTTTCTAGCTTAGAGCTAAAAGTGTGGGAACAGCTGAGTCTGTGAAGCCCTGACCTGGCCGTGATGTGGATCCCTCCTGGCAGAAGTCATGGTGTACATTTAAGGGCACCAACCGTTTGCTGCAGTCTGAGCTACTCTCACACTGGGAAAAGTCTCCGGAGAGAACCAGATTCTGAAAAAATCCCCCAAGTTTTCCACAAATTCTCTCTGTGATCAGTGGATCCCAATACATGCACGGGCTGCGTTTATTACAGTTCAGGAACAAGGAAAAGGAGACAAAAGCACGTGACCATGACAGTTGTAGGTTTTGTAGTCTGGAACTGTTGTCTGATTTATACCAGCTGCTTATATATAACATAATATTATATTTATTATCTGTGATATGCATTACAGGTTGTATTAATGGCTGATTATGTATTATATTATTAAAATAACAGCGACTCCTTAGAGCCATTTCCATAAGCTGGAGATTCTTATGTTGTTGGGAGATCATTCGGCAGCCAGAAATAGCTGAAGTACAAAATAGGTCTCGGTATCCCCAAACTTTGATGAGCTGTGTTTCCCGTGCATTCCCTTGACAAATTTCATTGCTTCCCCCAGAACAGGGCTCTGTGAGTTACACTGGCTATCCAGCTGTTCCTTCTCTTTTCTTTTTTTTTTTACCACCACAGGTTTGGAAAAGAAAAACCCAGTGTATGCTGTCCTGAATATGGCCCACCAAAAACAACTGCAAATATTATCTCCTTCTGAGATGACAGAGAAATTTCAGGATGAATTCTTCCATGCTATTTTGAACACACTTCAGTTTATGGTTATATTCATTAA
Organism: Opisthocomus hoazin; assembly: GCF_030867145.1. Taxonomy (NCBI): domain Eukaryota; kingdom Metazoa; phylum Chordata; class Aves; order Opisthocomiformes; family Opisthocomidae; genus Opisthocomus; species Opisthocomus hoazin. The sequence goes on from NC_134421.1 coordinate 57,526,374, forward strand.
CTACTATTGAAAATTTTATGTGTAGAACACTGAGTTACAAATACTAAATCGGAAAAGAACAGTCATCAGGTGCATAAGCAATGTTTTAATTGTAAAATGTTTTTTTACATTAAAATCAAAGTAAGATCCATATTTGAGGGCCAAGGATGCTAAATTATGTAGGTGTTTTCTGACCGTTCTAGTAAATCATAATGTTGAGTTCCTGAGTAAGTGGGGCAGAAATATGTAATATGAGTTTCTGTGGAAAAAAGAGAGACACAAAAATAATTAATAACTTTGTCTTAACTTAAAAAAGACCAGCTCAAAACAGAGAATGAGAAGTAAAACTTGAGCTTAGACCTTCATGATTCCCTTAACCTCATCTGGTAGGCAAGGCTGACTTGGTGGCAGTATGCATCTTTCTGCTGCTGTATCCAAGTCAACATCCCATTTAGAAATTCAGGAACAGTTTAAAATTAATTACTAAGATGAATTAAATATGCAGTTATAAATACAATACCTGTCCTGCTCTCTCTCTGTTAAATGTTCAGTTTGATGTATTTTTTGCTACTCACAGAATTTCCATTTTCAGTACTTCACTAGTTTTATCTTCAGGTTTCAGAATGAATAATAGCCTAAAATGCATAATATCCATTCACACCTCTTAGCTATTTCTTTGCCCACACACAAATCCATGTTAACATCGCTCTAACAGTCTATGCTTAGCTCACTTCTTCAAAGTATGTAGTGTTTTCATCTTTCATCAGAAACAGTTCTCTACCACCACTGGGTAAGAAGGAAGCCCACTTCTTGAATGATTTGCCTTTTACTCAAATACAGACAAAAATAGTGCGACCTCACCCAAACGCTAACCGGAAAGCTCCAGGCAGCCAGAAAGGCTGCTCCAGACTCCGCTACTGCGCGGACCTGGGGAACTGCGGACATGGGGAACCTCCCCGCACTTTCCAGCACAGGATACAAGTGGGAGAAAAAGGAGAATCTCCCTATGGCCAGGTCATTTGGTTGCCAGCACAAGCCTGGTTGGCAGAAGTGCTCCTCCAGCATCCCTGCTGCGGTTGCAATACAGTGCCTGTGGCTCTCAGGGTACGATACTCCAGGGGAGGAGATAAAGGGTGCTAATTATAGGAAGAGTCTGTGGTATTACAGATGTTGGATCGGGGTAGCACTGCATGAATCAGAGAGAAAGAGGCAGCCTATTACTCAGCAAACTCCTTCTATTTATATACAAATAACTATGGCTCAGTTAGGCACTTAAGCATTGCTTTTAGGCAAATTTGCTTTCTGTAAAGCAATAGCAATATGGTAGAAGTTATTTTCTACTACATCCCTTCAAACAGTACAGTCTTTGTACTTGAACTATTATACAGTGTGTAATCTCATTAAGCCTGTAAGAAAGTGGCAAATTTGCCCTTTAGATTTCATTATTTTTTTAATTACATGGATTGTAAGTTTTGAACTTCTAAGCCCAAACTGCTAGTTGGGGTTTTTTTTTAATAAAGTCAAACATGAGAGGATTATAGGTAATGGCATTACACCATGCATACAGGGTTGGTGGGAGAGGTTTGACTGAATCTCTTAGAATTGCAAAAGGAATTTATTTAGCTGGTTTAGGTTACTGTCTGATTTAAATAACGTGATTTTTGTGTAGTTTTGGACCTTTCCTACTAGAGCAGCTTGATGGTTTTTTTTCTCTATTGTTTGAAGTAGTTCTGAAGTCACTGAGATCATCTTTTGTGCTTAAATCAAATTTGAAATGATACTTTTGTGACAAGATTTTTAGTCTTTTTAATCATCTTTTTATGTGATGCTGTTAGTATGCAGTTATCTTCTGGATTTCTGTGATTGGTGCCTTCAAGCACATCTCAATGGAGTGTTTTCTTTACCCTGCCACATTTATGTTGCTTTCAGCTTGCTTAGAGGCAGTTTGGCTGTTAAACTGTTTCTTCCCTTGAGGCAATACTGATTATGCTTATTTACGACGTCGTCTCTGAAAGAGAGCTTTTTACGATTCTCCAAGGCAGAAATCTATTCTCTGCAATTTTCTTCTTTTACAGATTCTTTCAGTAAAACAAATGTTAGAACCAGGTGCATGTAATGGGGATCACACTTTGGTTACAATTAAAAGGTAAATCATTAAGCCAAGTGGGTAGAGTGACATATGATGTGACATCCGTTGCTTGCTGCCTGAGCTATCTTTGATTGAATGATGAGTTAGTGGCATTTTATAGTGTTAGTCCTGGGAGTTCCCTAGAGGCAGACCAGTGCTGAGATGTGAGTACCACATCTCATACAAAGTGTGCATGACCCACTACAGCTTGGTGGCTGGTGACAGATTAGGGACAAGTGACCAGAGCAAGGGACATTTACTCAGTGTTGTTCCCTTTGTCTACTCTCCTGTGGAAAAGGAAATTGGGACCACAGAGGCTGTCACAGCTGTTTGTTAGTGGTGTTCAGTCTGTCCCCTCCAGGGTGTCTCCGAGTTGGTGCTGGAGGAGGAGCGCTGCGCAAGCAGGTCACACATTTCAATCTGGGACACTGAGGTTGGGACACCTTAAGATGTTGAAACTGTACCTGTTGTCTCACTGTAGTGGTAGTTTCTTAGGAACAAACATACTGCACGGATTGACCTGTCCCTCCTCTGAAGATAGGGGACACTCATTAGAGGCTGTAATCATTTTGGGACACTAAGTAGTTTTAAGAAAATATCTCCACTCCTTTTCAGCAGCTGACATACAGATTTAAGAGGTTTTCTCATTTTATCAGGATGATAATAATGCCCATAAAACTGCTAACATTTCTCCCAGTTTGCAGAGCTATATCTTCTTTTCATTATTTCATTAGTTTAAAAACTTGTATAAATGGCAGACACTAAATGAGAGAGAGAATGAGTGTACATGTAATAGCAAAGATTAAAGTTTGCTAAAACAGCTCTTGCTGCCTCTTCTCCGCCCCCTCCCCAAAAACTCAGACTGTTCTATCAAGAATTGGTGTCTGCTTATAATTAGAATTGTAAAGGGGTGTGGATGAGAAATTGCTTCTGTTAGTGACTATCTTCCCTTCCCTAAGGTTTTTCATAATTGCTCAGCGCAGCTCTTACCCCACTCAGCTCATAAGAGAAAGCATCTCCACGGATGGCTCTTCCATTCAGAGCAACAGCATGAGGTCTCTGCTTCAGGCCAAGAATCGTAATTTTGTTGTACTTCAGAGTGTCAGCCCCTCGGTAGCCATTTTTAAGTATTTCCGTCTTCAGATTTCCCTGGAAAAAGCCACAGAGAAAATTTCAGGACCACAGCAACTCTTTGGAAGCGACTTACTGCGTACTGTTACTGCTGTGGTCTCATCTTTGTCAATGAACCTACAGAATGTCTTCCAATGTAGACATTAAAGTCTGAGATGGTAAAGGAAAAGCAACAAGACACGTTAATTTTCACATAAGAATGGTTTTGTGTATCATTATAAACTAAGAAAATAAGAAACAAAATAGCATTTACAACATTCATTTGGGATTATTGGACATGTTTTTTCTACTTTTAATCAATCCAAATTTGGTTCTTGTAGCAATTTACAGGGTACAGTGGCATATGCAAAGCCAAAATCCAGATACGGAGATTCAATTAGCGACCTTAAGGCAGATTTAATTAACATCCATGGCTAACTGCTTTAAACTGTTAGCGTCTTCCACAAACATCAGCTGCTAGATACTTTGCCCCTATTTTATGTCCCACTTCTCCACAACTCCTGCTAGAAATCTCTGCTGTCTACGTCCCAGCTTTAAGGACACTGAACGAACATCGTATGCCCGCAGAGCCTTGTTTGTTGTACTTCTTATTTACTACATAGCCCACATTTAGGGATGTACCGAGAGGACATACAAAGTCATTAAACAAATTCACTTGTATCACCAGCAACAGTAATTTCCCATACAAGCGATGAAGAGGAATCATTGCATTTGTTATGTGATCAAAGTTGTAAAGGAAATAAAGATGAATTACTCCACTCAGGAAATTATGAATTGCTATGCAATCATGACTTTTTAAAAATATGCCAAGGAGAAACCCATGATGGAACCTTTTGCATAAATTAGCTTATGTTATTTCAGTGGTGCATGGTAGGAGGGGAGCAGAAGTTAGATCACGGTGTTGTAACTTCGGGCTGTGCTCAGACTGCTTATTTCACTAAAAGTAAGTGCTAATCCCCAGGGCACAGATTTAAACTGCATAAATAAGGAAAGTTGGCTATTATTGAGCAAATGGGGAAAGGCCTCTAAAAGCCTCTGGAGAATGTGTTAGGGTACTGATATATGGTGTCTACTCCCCTTTGGCAGAGCTCCAGAATAGAGGGAGGTTCAGCATAGAGAGATCATCTCCATGCAGTGATTTATTTCTGTCTCAGGGGTGGCTAAGCAGGAGAGCTAGCTCAAGGTGGCCACATAGACCCAGTAAGCTCAGTGTGATGCTGAACTCGGTGATTATAACTGTATTAACAAATAAGGTTGCACTCAAGCTCTGAGGCCCTCAGCCAGGACTCTGCAGTAGACACCATTGTCCCTCTGACCACGGTCTAGAAGAAAGTCTTGGGGAGACAGGGAGGTGATGGTCCAGGGGAATGAGTGACCCTCTCCTCCTCTCCTCCCCAGGCATCTAGTGGTTAAACCAATTGCCCAAGAAGGTCCTGAGTTCTTGTCAGAGGGAGGGAAGTTAAGGATATCACTCAAAGCCCCACAAATGCAAAGCAAAAAGAAGTCCTGGATCCAAGGCCAGAAACCAGGACTTCCTCCCGCACTTCTGAGCAGCAGAGTCGTGATTTTTCTTTCTTGCTGTCTTGCACTGGTCCTATGAACTTCACCTGTTTTTCCCACCTCATTTTCTCCCTGAGAATTGGACCAGTTTTAGAAGGAGCTTGCTTTCAGGTTATTCAGTTAGTGGCTAGCACATTCTTTCAGAAGCTCCGCTTTCCTTGGGCAAGCTTTCCGGTTACCAGCCCTTTAGTGTGGTCTGGACTCGCTCAGCAAAGTCTGAGCACATCTTGCCTTGTCTGCCGCCTCTGGGGATGGAGGCAGAGTTTATGGCTCTCCGTGCTCATCCCTGAAGTACAGCAGATCTTCTACACCTGGCTGATGTATTTTTCTGGACTGGTAGGCTTAATTTATGGGGCACATTGACTTGGGGCACTTAGCCATTACGCGTGTCGAAATGGAGGTGTCAAGTGAATTAAAATACTGACCCCGGTGAGAGAGCACCCGAGAGCAGGCAGCCTGAATTGTTCACAGAGACTTAAGTGCCTGCACTAGTCTTGAGTTCTTCTTTGTATTCTGGGTTGTTTAAATGAAAATGTGAGAGAGTCTAATCCTGTAGCTGTTACCTGTGCAGCGCTCTGTGCTGGGTTCAGAGTAAGTGCTATGATATCAGACCTTATCGGTAAATCTCTTAGGGACTGAAACTTGTGTGTTCTTCTAAAACTAGCTGTGATTAAATTATTCATCCACAGTTTTTTAAGAATATAGAAATGTGCAACAAATACCAAGACTTATATACATTTCTCATACCTCTACAATTTGCTATTTGAGATGAATTTTTTTCTTTATAAACACATAATAAAAAATCAACATTAGAGATTATTGGAATGCAGATAGGGACTTCAGTCATGGATTTACGGGCAGAAGTCAAATGTGAGCAATGAGAAATGGAAGTGCCAGTGAATCAACAGTCTAATTTGCACAGATCAGAGTTTAATACAAAACTGGATATTGTTTTTCGGTAGCTTTCCTGCAATAAATTACTATACACAGACTACAGAAAGCCAAAGTGATTTTTCTTCCTTTTTGCCATTGAAATATCCTTTTTTTGAAGAAAAAGAAAATTTTTTCTTGGTAAATCAAGAAGAAAATAAATTCAAAATTAAAGTCTAGACACATGGTATTAGTTGCAGAAAAAATATCTCACAAATATACAATATTACATAATAAAACCCATCGGCTTACCCTGGCTTGCTCTCACTCCTGGAAGACATACATTCTAAGAGCAATATCACAATCAGAGCTAACACAATTTTATTCTTTTGAATATTTTCTGTAAACTACTCTGGGCCTTTTAGGAATACACAGTGTGAAAACCATGCCATAGTCTACATACAGTATTCTATTTCTTACCAGACATGGAAATTGTAGATAAAATATGATCTGTATAGATTGCTGAAGTAGGTTAAGTTTTTTTACAGTAACTCCCACAACTTAACCATCATGTAATTAATGAGCTTTTCGTAGATTTATTTTATTGTATTTTTCTCAGTTGAAGCCTAGACTGTAGGGTTCCTCTGTTGAGCTTTCTCAGGACATGTCTGCGCAGAAGTGAGTGCTGTGTGAAAGGCATTAGCTCACTGACCCTGGGCTGATCTCTTTCTGTGCTGCGTGGAGCGTCTGATCAGCACAGTGAGTTGCCTGTAGTGTGCAGAATCGCTCTGTGGGAGACTGACGATGGAAGCAATCTCCACACTGTCAGGCAAGGGAATGCAAACTAAAGAAGTGAGACTACGTGATTCTGTGGGCCACAAAATGCAGGCTTCAAGTGATCAAAGTTCAAAAGTTGCTGGGATATACTGAAGAGAGGAATGTAGCCTTCTCCCACCCATCAGACAAGTGTTTACAGGTGCAAGACAAGCAAAAGGTCCCTCGTCACATATTTGTAGGTACCTTGGATGTTGCTACTTACTTTGCTGTATGTATATTTAGCCAAGAAGTAGTTCTCATTTTCAATAGTGTCTGTCAAAACACAGAACAAGGATTGGTATCAAAACAGGGAGCAAAATCTATAATCAGTTCCCATTAATTGCAGCAAATGGCTAACATCAGACTAAGACAATTAGTGGTTTGTTTAATCTCTTCCTCTGGTCTCCTTAGGATGATCTCAGGGGAACACGACATGAGTGATTGCCCTCTCTAGCAGACCAGCTCTTCCCAGTGTCACACCTTTCTTGCTGACTTCAAGAGCAACCTGCTCCTCACCTCTGTAATGCTCAACTTCGGGTCAGTTCTCCAGCTATTTCTAGCAGAAGTTAGTGCCATTGTACTGCCAAAAAGATGGCCTAAGGAGAGGCCTGTACACAGACACTGCTTCACAGCAGGGAACCAGGCTTACCGATCGAATCACCGTCATCCCAGAAGAGAGACCCAGAAGCTTCTCCTTGTTCATCCAAGGCGATAATGAGCCCAAATGGATTCAGACGGCTGTTGACAAATGTGTTGAGAAGTGTCAGTACAAACTGGCAGGCACTGTCCCAAGTTATTTAACAAAAACTTCTGAACACCATTAACTCCAATTTGAAGGTTACAAAAAAGGCCACAACAGAAGAATGACAACCGTGCTCACCAAAATGGCTCCTGAAATGCTGACGAGAAGTTTATCTTGCCTTGTCCCACTGAAGTGTTAAATTCCCACCTTTCGAGTACTCATGTGGACAAGTTTCCCCTTCTTCAGTGGCCTTAATGTATGATAATTGGGCAGTCTGGGAGGCGACTGGTCACCAGTGCTACCTTACTATGGTTTGGTTTGGTTGCTGCACAGTGCTGTTCCCTTCCTTCACTACCCACCTTAGCTTCTGAGCATGGTTCAGATGTGAGGCCAGTGTATTGCTTATTGGTGGGGAGAAATCATCTTCCTCAAAAGAGATTTGAGCTTTTCCACCTTGCTCATGGCATTGGATAAATACATCCAAGGAGAAGAGTTTTGCATCTTCCCCTCGCAGGTGTTTGCTTTAAATGACCAGCAGCAGGTCAGTGTGGCAGCAAGAGGTGCAAAAGCTTTTCCGAGCATAACCACAGAGCCAGCAGTAAGTTTCAGCTGTGCCAACGATGACGTGGGTCATCTCTGGGGTGACTTCTCCTAATGCAATGGAGTGGATAGTGGGATAAAAATACCGTTCTTATCGTCTGGGATGGCAGCTGGGAGCTGCAGATAGCCTCTCTTCTGCACTTTCATTTGATTGCTTTCTTGGCTGTCTGTGGGTCTGACTCGCACCGTGGTTGGTTGGTGGCGGACACAGATGATGTTACCTCTTAGTGGTGGTCGTGGCTGGTTCCTGTTCTGGCAGGGCGTAGCCTCCACGGATGAACAGAGGGATCTTGCTCAGTGGGGCATCCACACTAACATATTGCTTGTTCCAGACACTTGGCACTTTAACACCCTACCACAAAAATTAATGCAGTTAAAAAAACCCGCAAATCAGGGCATTATACATAGTGACCGTATCCCACTGAAAAAGAGACCAAAGGGTACATTTTCGTCTCAATTACATCAATGAAAATCCAAAAAAAAAGTGGATTTCAGGAGTATTATTCCAGTTCCTTTTTTAACATGAAAGAGGATCTAGCCCCTGCAGTTATGCATATGCATGAGACAGAAGCATCATGAATGAAAGACAGCAAATCGTCTTTTAAAATGGCATCATTATTCCATATGCTGTGAAAAAAAAAGTCTCATCAAGACACTGAGCAAAAAGCAAAAGAAACTTTTGCTTCCTCTTTTTATGCATATGGAGCCTGTCAGATTTCAGTTTAAGGTAAGTGATTCATAATCATTTGGGAATGTAAACTGTAGATTTTCTTCTCTTTTAAGAACAAGTCTTCCCCTTTCAAAAAGTAATTACAGCATTCAATGAGTGAAACTCGTAGATGTGTAGACAACTAGCATAAGTTCTCTGCATCACGCCTTTCTGGTTTAATGCCTCAAAGCCAGGTGTAGGCAAGGCTTACGTAGATAAGGAGTAGATAACGGGCAGGCTGTGCTCTTGCCCTCTGTCAGTGGACTTCTAACTTAAGGGAAGTACCCAGCCTTGCTTTTAGATAAGCACTATGTGTATGGCAAGTAAGGGCCAAATGCTGGGAGCTGAGCTTTGCTAATGCCAGGGGCATTCCCCGTAGGCAGGGCAAGGGACACCGGGGCTGCCATCCCCATGCCCAGCCCAGCGAGGGGGGCTCAGAGGGAACCACAACAAGAAGATCTGGACAAAGTGCTCAACACTGCAGTGCCATGGCCTGCATGTCATGAAAAGAGAAGAGGGAAAGGATGGGATGAACATTCATCTGAGGACACCAGCCAAATGCTGAAAATGACCAAGTTTCTTTAAAAATAAGTCTGAATTTCCTCTGAGAGCGTTTCCGTCCTGCCCACTGCTCTGCCCGCATCGCTCAGGGTAGTTAACAACAACCTGATGCTCCTGGGCTCACACTTCCGACAGCTCTTAGCATCAGCCTAACTACTCCTGCTGAATCCAATGCTGGTCTCCTGCAGATTGCAGCAGAGCGTAGTTAGGTCACAGCTGAGTACTTTTGGAAATGCAGTACTGGGGCTGATGGTGTTTGAAAGGTCAAAACGTGTAGTCCCTGAAACTAGCCGAGGCTGGCATTTTCCACAGAGTAGATATTGTTCTGCATCTCTTGGAAGCATCTTTCGGAGGGGACCTTCACCCCCCTCTCTAAATATGCCTCTGTCAACAGCAAAACTGCATGCACGAAATGGTTTGCAGCATGTTCTCAGGAGTATGGCTTGGGTTTCTGTCTCTGTTTCTCTGCAGGGAAGTGTATCAGTACAAGAATTAAAACATGCAATAAGTGAGGGGAAAGAAAGAAATCCTGACTGTTTCACGAATTTCTAGGCTGCTCTTGAAAATTCAGTTCTCTGTGTCTTAGAGCTTTACAAACCAAAAATAGAAAACAAAATGCTACTGAAAGCTGTGTAATTTACTTTCCCAGCTAGCCTGGTGTAGGCTTTTTGTGCTCTAGCTTTCTTAAACACAGATGCTGACGTAAAAATACTGCTGAACATTGCTAAAAGTTATTTTGCTGGAACTGTATCATTTTAAATTATGTAAAAAATGTAAGAAACTGAATCTTAAAAGTACATACGGTATAGTAGTCAAACCACGGTGCTTCAGGGAAGTATACATCCACAGATCTTGCTCCCTGTAATTGTTATAAAGTGATTAAGGCCTTTTTTCTTTTTGCATTTCTGATATTACATTAGCTTTATTATATTTGCACATGGAGAGATGTATGCTGAATATTCTAATAATATCAAATCTTGGATGTTATGGCTGAGTTATTATCATAGCAGTGGACTACCGCTGGCTAATCTATAATGCTAAACAAACAAGCCTATCCTATTTGGGTGGGTTTGCTGCCATTCCGTGGCATGAGTCAAAGTTATGTGATTATTTCGGTCTAGTACATGGCTCTGTGTCTTGCAAATGTAACTGGCCTAGCTGCACTCCTCCAACATCTGAGCAATCCCAGGGAGGTCCACGGCAGCCTTGGCACGACAGGACTTCACATCTGATGACGGAGTGGGGGGACACCACTGCTCAGTGCCTCTTGCAGAAACAGGTGGAGAGTAAGGTCTGGCAAGGAGGGTACACAGATAGTTGTCTTCTTGGCAATAATTTAAAGTTGCAGATAAATAATAATAATAAATAATGTGCTGCTAATTGCACAATTGCTGTACTTCATTTTGCAGCATGTGTTGTGTCGTATTGCTGCAAGGACGAAATCACGCTAAAGACACTTTGAATTAATAACTCCAGAAAAAGTTGGAATCAAAACATATTTTCTTCTTTGTTGCAAGCTGCTTGTTCTCACCAACAGCTTAATTTTGATACTCAACATAGGTGTCTGCCCCTTTGCAGGGTTGTGGTTTCCCCAGGGAGCAGGTGGAGCATGAAAAGTAAAGGTGGAGGAGAAGAGTTAAGCCAAAGTTACCATCTGACATTTTAGTGATTATAAATATACATATATATAAATATCTATATAGATATATAAACCAATAGAAGGAGTAAGAAATAACAGATTTATTTAAAAAATGAAAATTTCACATTAGAATACAAGAATTGCTAAACTAAATTTGTCTTGTCCTGTGGCCTGTCTCCCGCAGTGGGCAGTGTGAGGTGTTTCGGGCAAGGTGTCCTAGTGCTGCGGTAAGGAAGGCTGGGGTAGTTTGCTTTGTCTATTTAGATCTTAGTAGCTGTTTAACAGTTACAGGTAGGTTTAATCTATAAAGTGCCTTGAAAACTTGAAGGAAAACCCCTACAAAGTCAAGAAGCCCCTCTCCATATTTTCTCTGCGTTATTATGACAACCCTGGATATGCTGGTCTGCAGAGAAACGTGTAACCACCACCTGAATCGTGATGCACCTTGCCTCTATGACTCCCTAAATAACAAGCCAGTGTGTAGAGCAGTTTGCCATTTTAATTCTGATGGATGTTTCACTTGCTCGCATGCTAGGACTCAAGGAGCAAAGGGAAAGCTGTCCCTGACCCATCTTCTCTAGACAAGCAGGTGCCATGCTGCAGTTTGATGCAGTCGCTGCTGGCCTGCAATGCCACGGTGCGGGGCTTACAGCCTACCTCTGCCCTGTACCCAGCTAGCTGGCACAAGCCCTGGCCACCACCTCCCTCCCACTGCAACACCCAGCTACATGTCTCTTCTGAAGCTCTGCGTCCTCTATCAGGCCACGGGCACCCAGCCTTCCTTTTGTGCTGCAGTGCCCCCCAAAACATTGAGAACCCATAATCGAGACCCTCTATCATTTTCTTTATCCTTCTAAAGTTCCCTTTCATTCACTTCTTCACAAGAAGCCACCTGGCTTGTCACCCTCTCTTCATGGGAAGGTTTCTCTCACATCTTTCATCATCTTGCTGGTCTGATACCCTGTGAAATCTCCCTGTTAGTCATCAGCTGTTAGAAACCTGGGGGAGTCTGAAGATGAAGGACTGACAAATGAAGTTCCTCAGTGGAGTCAGATGGTTTTAGATGCAGGAATAAGAATTTCATTTTAAATTCACAGAGGCATAAGGACTGGTTAAAGAAAAGGTGACTAGCAGTGGCCTGTTTATATATTTGATCATCAGCAATGTCCAGAAAATGTGTCTGTTATTCTGGCAGCATGCTGATCACAAACAGCTCTAGGAGATATCCCATGCAAATACTTAGCTCTGCTCAGATATACCTTTCTGGTGCTGTCAGCAGTCAGTGGTGGGGCAAGGAGAGAAACCCACCCTTGCTCCAGCCAAGCAGCGAGAGCCCTGACCTCAGCGCCATGCCCAGCACAGCCATAGGACAATGCTGCTCTTTAAAACCTGTCATATCAGCAGCTAACATTGTCATTACCATTTCCATAACGACTGTGCCTGTGATGCTGGGAAACTCCTAGCACAGCCCTTGAGATGCTGTAGTTCCAGAACGCTGTGGGTGAGTGGTAATATGGAAACCAGCTTGCTTTCATATCTGCATGTTTCTTCCTCGCTCTGCAATTACTGCTCTGCGTGCGCCCTTGGAGGGAGTTGTCAGCACAGCAACAGGAGCAGGCAAGCAGCAGCATCCAGCCTGTTTACATCCATTCAGCACTTGGAATAGCAGGGAAATGCCGTGCCCTTACTTTCACCCTCCCACTTCAAGCACTGGGCAGCTCTGCACTGTCTGTGCTGCTCAGAGATGCGTTCTGCAAGCTTTGACAGTGGAGAAATGGGTGGGTATGAGCAAACATGCCCTGAATGTCATCCAATGCCCTAAGCATAGTTCATTTCTTTTATTCCAGTATGATGGCATTTTTTAATTACAGTACTTGCCTCTTGAAGAACAGGAGCAATCATGAGAGCAGGTCCCCAAAGGAAGGCAGTATCTATTCCATGAGTCTGCTGATCGAAGGTAAATCTAGTGTTGAAAGTGAGATATGCAATGTTAATTCACATTTTTATAGAACTCGCAGAATATTTTGATATTACTCACTGCAACAAGAAATCTGTTTCCTCAAGACATCCTTCAACACCTCCAAATATTTTTCCTGGTTGAGAGAATGCCAAAAGCTGGACAGAGAGTCAGAAATTACAGTAATACATACCATGCTGGAGCAGATCAGAACCCTCACAAAATGCTGGTGCTGATTTCTTTTCAGAATAGCAGCAGTGGGAAAACAAGTAACTAAATTTCTGCCCAGTGGTTGAGACTTCATCGAGGGGGCCAAAGAACAGTATAGGGGCAGGATCAGAGAGGGAACACAGAGGAATGACACTGTGCTTTAGGATCTAAAGCATTTGTGAAAATCCTTGGATCTGGCTTCCTGCACCTTTTGCAGATTTACATTAGAAATCTTTTGCAGGACAAACACAAAGAAACGTTCATATATATTGCGCTTTTTAGCTGCCTTTCCTGAATGGATGAAAGCTTATGGAATTCAGCCCATTTTATTCAATGCATTAAGATAATTTTGGATTCTGATCATGTCCTCCAGAGTGCTTACAGCCCTGTTTGCCCGGCATCATCTGCCAGCTTGGGAAGAGATCTCTATTCCACCATGCATCCACTAAAGAAAATACTGAATAGCACCTGGCAAACAGGAGACATTCTCCCCCTCTCAGGAATGTCCAGTCATTTGGCATAAAATCCTTGAGAATTTAAATAGGCTTTCAATCATTTGTAAGCCTATCTCTGAAGAAATTCGTAACGGATCCTCATTCCCTAATTAGCTTATAAGAATGTCATGTGGAGTGTGTCCCAAGCCTTCCTAAAATCAAGGCACCTTGTACCTTCTGCTTTCTCCTGCTCCACTGCCCCCTCTCCCATCCAACAGCCCTGCTGCCTTGACAAAGATGGCAACTGGGCTGGGTTACCGTTACTCGTCTTTGACATATTCACACTGGTTGTTGCATATTAATGTATTCTTATCTCAGGACATACAAATTATTTGTTTAAAAATTTATTTACTGGGTCTGTGTAAATTACTTTGCAGCTGTTCCTGTCTAAGGACAGGTTTCTGTTGTACACTGGCCGGAGCAGAGCGGCTCAGTGTTGGTGTCCTGCTCTGACACCCTGCCTGCTCCAGCCGCAGGCATACACTGCACCCAGCCCAGACTTACAGCAAGTACCCCTAATCAGCAAAAACAGCTTGACCATAGAAAAGACATCTATCTGGTATTCAGATTTCTAAAATTTTGCAAGTTTAGGGGAGTATGTGGAACTCAGGATAAAATGTTCTGGAAGGCATGCCTCAGGCTCTGCCTGAAAGAAACCTCAGTTTATTCGGAGTTTCTTTTTCTGTCAAAAACAGTAGCTCTTTTGGACACCTTAATCTTGGTCATTATTGCATTTTGACATAATGCTTTGTAAATATTTAAAGTGGGGTGTGTTTTTTGATTAATTACCTTGTCTTCAAGTTTTTGAAATATAAACCATTAGTTTTTCTTGTCATCTCAATAGCTTCTCTGTATTTTTAATTTCGCTGTAGTAAAATTATGATACTGATTCAATATACTTTGTTGTGGGAGATTTCAGGACAAAAAGCTGATCAAGAAATTATAACAACAGAGAAGTTGATCTTATTTGCACGTGGAAACAAGCGTGTCACCATCTAACTCAGCAATACTTTCTCTTGCAATTATAGCAACCAAAAGCACAAATTCAGCAAACAAATTAACTTTCCCATTTTGAAAATAACCCTTTAAGCTATATCTGTGATTTATGAAAAGGGCTTAATTCCATCTGCATGCTTTCTCTGTTTAGATGCTGGCCTCTCTTCTGTCTTGTTTTTCCCCTGTTTAGCCATTAAGCAGAGCTTTCCCTTCCAGTAACGGAGTACCACCTCCCAGTCTTCTTGAAGAGTTAAGCTACTGGTGCCTCTGTTTCACGGAGTGAAAGCCTCAGAGGCACCTAAAACTCTTACAGGAAACTACTGGGATGTTGTTCTTGTTTCTTATTTGAAACGAGCACCTAAATGTTTGAAATGAAATGAAAAATCTGAAATGACCACATGAAAACACTATTGCTTGGAGACTCCCTGCCCAGGCAGAGTTGTTTTCACGGTGAGGCTTGTGAACTCGTAACAGCTCCATCTGAAAACTTAGTGCAGTTTTTTTGGCTCTGCTTTGTATTTGTTATAAGAGAAAGGCTTGACGTAGAATTCCATCATCAGTACATTGAAAATTCTGTTTCAGTTCTCTCTTTCTCGAAAACCCACATTTCTCCTCCTGTTAGCTTCTGGGTCACTTTCTCTACTTGAACAGACCGACTAAACCAATGAATATTAATTAGAAATAGTAAGAAATACTCATTAAGTAATAATAGTAACCAGAATTGACTAATAGTCAGAAGAAATACTTTCAAGCCATTTTAGAATCTACCTACGGCAACATTTGCAAGTGATGTGCTCACTAGGATGTGACCCGGATAGAGAAAGAGTTTGTGCTGATCTCCTGATGTCTACACTCCCTGAATGCATTTTAGAGGTTTTACTTCCTAGTAATCCCGATCTGGTACCACTGACTAAGCTCCCGTCAATGGCTGGAGTGCATCTTTTGTCTCAGCTTCACCCAACAGAAGTCTCCACTAGTTCATCTGAGACTGCTCTACAATTCAAATCAAAGCAAATGTGGAAGTTTGCCAATGTAGATGTGGCCCGAATAGAGTACAAGTAAAGGATGCTGGGAGTAGTCAGAAAGGCAGCTTTAACATCACTAAAGTAATTATATATTAGCAGAGATTAGCTAATATTAATGCTAAAATGAACTCGGACATTTCCAATATTAACACAAATATCATTAAGCAAAAATACAGCTAAAATAAATACTTGAAATACCATATAGCCCCTTGTAAGACATGAGTACCTATAAAACCTCTCCTAAATGTACCCAGTTAAATAAGGTATCAGAGTAGCAAGGGGAAGGATACTGCTTTTAAAATTTATCAGTTAACCATTACACTGAGTAAGTAAATCAGGTTTTGTGCATATACTTTCTGTACTCGAATGGCCTGCACTTTAGTGTAATCTCAGTTTAATTTGCAAAAAATGCCTTACCCTTTAACCAAAATGTTTTTGACCTAAAGGGAAAAAGAACATTAAATAATCCAGGATGTAGCCTGCACCAATGAGACTAAATTGTGTCAGAGCTTCAGGCAGTAGTCTTTCGTATGTGTTATTTGCAATCCTTTTGCTGAAGTCTTTGTATAAACCATTCTGAGATAGAAAATTTACCAAAAGCAGGTAAAAAGCTAATTAAAAGATGCTGAGAGGGAAACTAAACCTCACTTTAATTCCTGCTTCTCCCAAACAGAAAAAGAGAGTTATTCCAAAAATCTGAGGTCTCATTTTCCGAGGTATTTTTCAGTCTGTGTTTATTAATCTCAGCTTTGCACCTGCTTCTACACTCAAACATCTCTATCTCTGTTTTCTCTGTGCAATTTGTGGACACAGATGTAGGTTTCATACATAGCATGCAGATGCAAGTGCTAAATTGGAAAATGCAAATGTTGTGGATGATTGGATTGGAAAATGGAGCCTGCTCTGTATGAGGCCTTCTTGACATTCTGGACTGGAATACAGATTTCATAGATTTAAATCTAATGCAGAAAATATAGGTATGTAACTACTAATTTAAAATAAAAAAAAAAGACTGCCTATTTGCCTAAAACAAGAAATTTTCAGAATTCTTCTTCCATAGTTTTTTCATTTGAAACAAATGTAGGCTATACTTTAATGAAAATCCATTGCCTATGTTAAGAGTTATCTTTGTTGCATATAATTGGATTAGATTTCATTGTGGAAATGTTCTTTTTAAGAGACAGCATGCAATAATATTACTATGACTATTGTCAGATATCAACTAGCTTATACATAGAAGCTCAACTCCCGTTGTGAGTCAGATATGATAAAAAAAGAGGGACTCCAAACTCACTCGTGCATCAGTGACCGCACCACCGTGTTTCCGTGAACATGAGACTCGAAGAACAAGGTGTATAAGTATGGCAGCAGTGAGTATCTGATCCGAAGCGTAGCACGAGATATCTTGGCAAACTCTTCTCCAAACACTGCTGGGTCTTGTTCCTGTTAAGGAAAAGCTTTGTTTTGTACTGAGCATTATAACAAGGAACTGCAGATTCGACAGAGAACCTGCATGCGACCTAAAGAAAGCTGTTGCTGACATAATCCTACGAACATGAATGTTTAAGTAAGAAGAAGTACTGATCTGCAAACTGGAAGCTGTAGTAAGAACAAGGTCCATTATCAGCAAGCTAATATATGTATAACATTTTTCAACCTCAAAAAATTCCAGTGAGTTCAGAGAGATCAGGCCCCACTGCAGTGCACGTGAGACATCTGCAACCACCCCTAACCTCGTGATGGGAGGGGAGCTGGGGTTTCATGTCTGTAGCTGAGAACAGACACCCTGTCTCTAGAAATTAATTTATCCTGGAGATGGAAGCCCTCTGGGACAGAGAAGATGAACCACAGGAAGAAGGGAAGACTGATAATCTGCAGAACAAAGGCAGAAGCGTAATTATGTTGGCCAAGAACATAAAGGCAAATCTATTTAGAAGTAAGAATGAATTCATGGCCCTGCTGAAGCCAACAGGAGTAACCAAAGTCACTGTGTGTGGTGGGGAAAATATTTCATCCATACAAACAAACTCGATTTCTCCTCCTGTACCCACTCTCTTAGGATGCCCCAACCGAGAGGACACCCATGCATCAGCAGTGCCCCTTGCCTCCTCGCTACCAGTGATGCTCTCCTGGCAGAGAGGGCATGCATGCTGGGTCCCACCATCAAGAGGGCAGGTTGAAGCCTGTCTACGTTCGTTGGCTGCTTCTGGTCTACTTCAAGGCAACCTTGACTCTCCCCTGCGATGGGATGTGAAGCATGTATCCCAGGGCAGTGCTGATATGGGAAAGAGTTACACCCGCTTTAATTCCTCCTGTCCGACCTTCTCCAGAAGTAAACTGAGTCAGCTAACAAGACACACAGCTCCCTTCCTCCTTCACAAAATTTCCCACAATGCTCAGTTTTCTCATTAAAACTGAGGAATATAAGATGAATTGCAAGGATAATGAAACATAAAAGGAACACAAGTAACAAAGCTTTTTATGTTATCTAGTGCTTTTCAGAAAGGAAAGTATTAATTAAACTATTTGAAATCCCCAAAGGATTAGGCAAAGTGCATATTTAAGATTTCATTTTAGCACTAACTTAATATTAATTAAACTCAATATTTAAGTTAAATTTCTCCATTATTATGTTTACATCAGAATTAGTCACTGATAATATTCCCTGCTGGCTCTGAGCTCTGGAGCATCCATCTATTATTTCAAAAATTGCACTATATTTTTAACAGTATTCTGACCCTGTACAAATATTGCCTAAATTCACAAAAAAACAGTCAGGCTTCTTAGGTGATGCTGAGTCACCCAAAATGCCTTGTTCATTTCTTTCAGTGAACACAATGTTTTAAATGGATCTAAGTAATCCAATTAAACCAAATGTATCTTCTGTTACTTCTGTCATTCACTCAGTACTGAGTTGCAGTTCCCATCATGTAGACCCATTGCTCGTTTCCTGTTTATTAAGTTGTGCATATGTGATTAATACCCACTCACCCAAGTCAGACCCTATTTGCATGCCCAAAGGGCCAAGCAAACATATATAGATATAGGTACATCTAATTTTATTGGAGAAGTAAATAGAAAATATTTATCAAGAGCAGCAGATAACATTTCACAGACGTTTGTTCTCCTAGAGAGAAATATCTCAGCATATCTCAGGGATCTACAGGGTAATTTCTGACCCTCTTAATGACAGCACTATAGCTTATTACTCCTGCATTTGCCCAGTTGCTGAATGTCCATCGTAATTCCATGCAAAGACAGAGGTCTTTCTGGGGGTGTAAATGTTGCAACATTTTGATGGTGCAACGGTGCAACTTCAGAGAAAACTGAAGGTTAGCTAATAACTTGAGGTCCAACGTTGCACAGATCAGTTTACAGAAGGAAAAAATAAAAGACATTTGTTGAACTAGCAGAACCATTTCATCACAGTTGCAGATAAACACAGTGTACTTACAAAGGCTGCAAGGCCTTCGAACTATTCATAGTTAGAAACAGCCTGGTACTTCTGAGGCAAGTCTTGAAAGGACTTTACCATAAGTCAAAGCTGGGGCATGGGCCTGGGCTAACTGCACTTTTTCATCCTTCTCATGGGCCTGTTGGCCTTTTTCAGTTGTTGTTTCTTCTCGGCTGATAATGCTGTTGCTATCGCTGGTTCTTCTTGGAGCTCTCACATTTGTCTGGAGTTTCTGTCTACAGAATTTTTCTGAAACTTGCTTTTAAACAGCAAGGGTGGTGTATAATGCCCTCTCTCCCCTTCCTGCAATACCTATTATAGTTACAGAAGTACTGAAATAAAATCAAAGTCAACCAGGGAGTCGGAAGATGTGCTGACACTTATTGGCTCTTCTATAAAACCTTGGCTTCAGTAGGTAAGAGGTGGAGGGGATGAATCTACCAACAGCATGGGAAGACCATTTTCTGTCATTCAAAGTACATGGCACATGTATCTGCGTAGCTTTTGGAAGTTAGCTACTACGTATTTTTCAGCGTTTCTATGTCATCTTTACATTATGGATGGGAGAAATTTATGCTTCAGCGTGTAATTTCTGTTCTCATTGCAGCACTCCTTTTCACCTGCCACTCCAGTTTACCCAAGAATGGCAGGTTAATTTCTGAGAAAGTAATACAAATCACCGTCATCGTTACTGTAATCATAGACTACAGATTTGTGTAACTTCATTTACTTACACTATTTCCCACTGCATTGTGGTTCCTGGAAAATGGATAGAAAGAGCCCAGCTGCATCCAGCGCAAGCACAGTTCATAGGCAGTGTCATAGTTAAACCCACAGATATCAGCACCGATCTGAAAAAAAAATAGAATCGTTGGGTAAGGATTTGTCATTTTGACTGAGGCCCAGAAATGAGATACCACAGAAGTTTGTTAATAAAAATAATTTTTGGAAAGAGACACCAACTTCTCATGACTTATAAGAATGATCCATAAGGATATGATTTTTTCCAGGACTGAGATTGTACTGGCTCCTGGGAACATTAGCACCACTGTGGAAGATCTGATCATATTTCACTAATTCTACAAATTCTCCAGCCCAGCTTACAAAGCCAGAAATATATGGAGAGAACTCAATGATAGAATACATAATATAAAGAGATTGCATTTGGATGGCATTCAGTGATTTAATCTGAATCTAGCAGAGCTATTTTTGTTTCTCTTCAGCCAGCCAAGATTGATGACATTTAGCTTTTTTTAATCTGCAGTTCCTTATGCTGTGAGGGCCGTCACTGCTGGCCGTCTCAAGCAGCTTATTTCAGAAAACATTTGAGTTAATTTGAAGTGATATTGTATATGAGCCACCAACTGCCTGCAGGACACCAGACTTACGTAGGGGATACCAAAGAGGTTGAATTCCAGGATTCCAATGATTGACAGGTGCATGTCATTCCACTGAGAGAAGTTGTCACCCAGCCAGTGACCCCCATGCTTCCCACTGCCTACGAATGTAGACCGACTCAAGACAAATGCTCGCTTTCCAGTTGCCTGTTGGGCAACACTGTGAAGAAATACAACAAGATCATTAAAAATAAGAATGGTAACCAAAAGAGTCATATGACCAACCTGAGCTTTCAGGCACAATTTTGTCTGAAGGGGTGTCATTCGTGAAACAATTATTATTGTGGTCCCAAGTCATGTGAAAATGTGGCTGCAAAACTGCGAATAATGGTAAGTTCTACTCAGGGGCCAAAATAAAAAACTAAAATCTATCTATCTGATCCAGAAAATAATTTGTTTCAGGTATTTTTAGTATTCCTAAAAAATATGTGTTTAATTTATTCTCAACAGTATATCAAATCGAAAAATTGAAAAATAATTTCCTTTCTGTATTAGTACATTTAATTTAGTATCCTACAGGTTCCGAAAAACCAGTATAATATGGTTTTTTTTTCATAGAGGATTTATTTAGAAATTTGTATTGGCAAGTAAAGTTCTACTATCCAGGAATTTAAAACTAGATCTGAACATCTTAAAAAAAAATTCAGTATATAGAAAACAAAAATTTAATCATTCAAAATATCACCCAATCCTTGTAGTATTTCCTCTGGTTTCCTGTCATTATTTGATATATGAGGTTTCATTACAGAATTAGTGGTGTAATGATTTTTTCCTTGCCTTTTGAAAATTATTTTGCTGCATCACCAGAAAATCAAGGAAGTGCAATATGCCTTATTAATAAATCTGTTACAAAATTCCTCAACATAGGATAATCTCTGTACATTATTACATATTGTAATATTATATATTGCAGGAACTAAAATTCAGCTGTGCTTTAATATGATCTGGGCAACACAACTTAGATTCTCTGGGAAATCCTAGCATGAAATACTAATCAAGTTTTTCAGCACCCACCTCCTTCTCGCTTTCCTTAATTAGATTTGATCAGGAGCTCTTTCATCCCTATTCGTAATGGCCAATATCCAGTATTGGCTCTGTAATGGCACAGACCCTTGAAAACACATCAACATTTGTTTCTGAAGCAAAAACCCAGCCAGCTTTCATGCAAGCCTAAACATATTAACGTTACGGGCAGTATGCAGCAAGAGGTGCAATTCTTGACCCACGTGAGACCTGCTGGTTCGGGATTGTAGGTGCGCTGCTGGGCCCAAAAGCTGCGCAAGACTGCGTGTGCTTTGGATAAATGGCATTTTGGGGCCATTTCATGGATGTCCTGAGTGTGAGTCCTCTCCTCTGACTGTGCATCACAATTCTTTGGCTCCATTTGCAAATTCAGATGCTAATGAAGGCAACATCAGAGCAACTCAACTATGACCCAGAGCTGCATAAACAATATGCTACAAGTAATTTATTGAATAAATTTCTGTCTATTGTGAACCATTGCTGAACAGGTCCTAATGTTGTCAAATGTATTTGTTGATTGATATTATTTACAGAATATCATGTGCAAATAACTCCTGGTGCTAAGCTATGCACAAGTTGATTGCTGCTAGTTCATGTATTCAAATTCAAGCCATTTGACATGGGTCAGATGACATATGTCCTATTCTCTGGCTGCATTAGAATAATTCTTAGAATTGTTTTTTATACAATTATGAACTTGTTATTTGTTTTCAGCCAATATCCTGCAATTGATGCTGCTGTGCTAAATATTCCTGTCAGGAATTTAATTTAGTACATTATTTGTGAAGAACGAATGCGGAAATGGTATACAACTAGCCTTGAAAGGAAACGTGTTTGAGAAACCCAAATGAATATGTATGAAAAGCTCTCCACCAAAGTTTCCCAGCTTTGCAGTGAATCCTGCCTCTGCTTATGCTTTCAGTGGTGTTCTCCAGTTGTGAAGGTCTCTCTGGGTTTGGCTGAGCAAAACATGTGTTTCTGTGGAAGGAGCCCTGGAAGAAAGCACTGCAGGACTGGGGAAGGTTCACAGCCTTGGGGGAGGCTGCAAGGAGCCTTGCAGCAGTACCCGCCCCAACAGCGTTGGTCCGGGTTAGCGTGGCCAGGACAGTGTGTACGCTGAGGGGGCTGGGGAAGATAATGTCAGCACACAGAGCTTTTCCTGCTAAATTCACAAGGCTTGTCTCAGGCAATTGGCTTTGCTGGCAAAGAGCTTGAATAAAACTAAAAAAACAGCTCAAGAATATAGGCAAATCCGAAGTCTCTATTTGAGCCGTGTTACCAAGACAGTGGATGGTTATGTGGGCCCCAGTGTGCAGAGGACAAATCCCGGTGGAGAGACCAGTGATGGGAGGATCTTTACTGAGACTGGGGCATGGGGGCCCCAAAAACATACAAAGTCGCACGTGCCCTAGCAGGGCTGGGTGGCCAGCAAGGGTTTGAAGGCTTTCTGCTCCTTCTCTTGAAAGCTGGGGTCCTCTGCACCCAGGCCCACAAGAGCTGGCAAACTGCTTCTGGCTTTTACCCAGCGCTTCTCTTCCCCCAGGCTTGGCGTACAAAACACAAATGCATCAACACTGTAAGTAGGCTCGCTTAGCCATGTTCTTTGGATGCCATGACAGTACAACTGGTGAAAATGAGTGCTAAATAGTGAAAGAAGCCAGCACAAGGACCCCTGCTCTGGCACTCACATTGCAGTATTAAACTTCTCCGTGTTTTAGCTCAAGCTCTGGTGGAAAAGGCATGATTTGCCCATTTGATTTAACCCAACAGCTAGCTTTCCACTGTCACTCCAGTCCACAGTCTGCCTGCATAAGCCAGGTTTGAGTGCTTCCCAGCTACAGAATCAGTTTTACAGTAGCCGACAGCAATTGTGCTGCAACGCAGCTCTGCCCTCCTGGCCTGACTAAGCCCCAAGCCAAAATGCCAAACGCTGCCTGCCAGGAACCAGAGGCAGCTCCAGAAGCAGCTGGGGGAGCTGCACAGTTTGGACACTTCACTGGTGACAGAAACTCCTCTGCTTGGGCCACGGTAATGAAGGGATGGAAAAGTTCCCCTGGCACCGCACAAGGCTGCTTCTGCAGCAGCTGCAGGTGAGCAGCTCCAACAGAGGACAGGAACATCTTGCTCGAGTTATACAAAAGCAGCAGCTGAAGCGTTAAGCCCTCACAAGCAGATCCTGATTTTAGCTAAGACAAGTAAAATTGGAAAAGATTCTGTTTCTTCTTCCGAGATTCTCTTTTCTTGATATTTCTCACTAAATGACATAGAGTAAAATGAAGCATGGGGCTGTTTCTTATTAGATCCTATTACAGATTTCCCAGGTAACATCAGAGGCTTTTAAAATGTATTTTAATCACCTGAAATCTTTGAAAACTTACTGAAAAGTTAGTGCTGTCTGTGACCAGCCGAAGAGGGAGTGCGTGTTATAGTGCTCTCCCAGATAAGTCTTGGAGTCGGGACACAATGTCTTTTGCACCAGGGAACGGTCAGAAATGTCTGAGAAGGATACAAAACACTGTCAAATTATATACGTCACAGTCCAAATCTCTTCCTATTTTTACTCATTTAGGAGTGAAAACACCAAAGATTTGGGAAGACGAAAAGCTGAAGAAGTTCCAGATCTGCCATGAACAGCTGCTTGCCGACAGGCACCTGTTTTTAGGAGGGTGAGATGGCTGAGTAAACCCTGCTAATCAATTTCAAGTTTTATGTCAATAATTCAAAACACCTGTACAGATATCAAGTATTCAGTAAGTAACAGCCAGAAAGAAATATTCTGCATTGCTGAATTAAGAACATACCTACGTATTCTTTTACATAGTGACAAATTTTACTTAACAGCAAAGATGCTGCAAGAAAAAAAGAACAAAACCAGAAATTCAGACGCCCAGGGAACTCATACGGTTGTGCAAAATCACAAGACTTCGGTTTGTGTATCACTCAGCTGCAGATGCAGGTAGGCAGCACAATTCTGCCTTGTCATGGCAAAATTTACACCTAAGCTCAAGTCTGGCCCCTCTCTTCCCCTGAGACATCTAAGACTAAAAGACAACAGGACTTGTGGCACGGCCCCAAGCTGCACTGCGAGCGATGAGTGGGGAGTGTCGGACATGTGCAGGGGAGGAAAAAGCATGAGGTGCAGCAGTCCGCAGGGAGTCCTCTGCTGTGGCCCGATACGCTGCATGGGAGAGAGCGAGGACAGATTACAATGGGAAAATTCACAGGCGGATGGATTATGCAGTAACTCTTTCCATCAGCAGGTCACGGGCAGTGAAGGCAGAGGCAGCTTTCTGCCTTCAGTAACAGTCGGGAGTAGCCCTAATATCGCTGGCACAGCACCTATTTAGCTGAGCCGAGGGGAAGCAACACGGGGCAAAAACTGGCTGCACAGATGCTGCCTGATCTTTGATCCCATATTAAGGAGATGCTAGCAAAGCCCATTTGGTCTGGAAAATGTGATTCTCCTCCTCTGCAGGTAACCTCCATGAAAATGCCATGTGAAGTTCAGCGGAAATTGGGCAGGTCGGATGTTTGGTTTATACACTGTTTATTTTTAGAGATGGAGTTGAAAACATTATAAAATCCTCTGAAAAAAAGATGATAGATTCTTAAATATTGTTCTTTTGTATGCTTTATTAGGTGCATGCACTATTGTAAGTATTTCTCCATGAGCAAGCAATCTCAGTGCCTAATCACATTTTACTGTATGTTCACAGATCATTATGACAAAGTACATTTGTCTGTACCTGAAACCCCATTAGCCTCTTTGCTCTGCTGTGCCACCACAGCTGGAACCCCTGTGTCTGGATCCTTAGGCAAGACAACTCCAATGTGGCTGATCGGCATCAGAAATAATTTATAGGAAATTTCCAAGTAACTTTGACTGATACGTCTTTGAAGAAGACACTAAAGTTCTGGGGAAAGTCACACTTAATGTCCCAGTGGCACTTAATTATTAGCCCCATAAAATTAAGGTGGAATATGAAGGAAAATGCCTCTGTGAGTCATATTTTCGTTCTTCATTCTTATTCTGAGTATTTTGTATTCTGCCTTAGCAATACTGATAATTTTACAATTGCATATTAATCTTCAGAATAAAGTGTTTTATAGAAAACTGATTTGAAGGACATCTGTTTTTAGAAGTTCAAACCATGGTTACATGTAATCGTGGTTGTAATTTAGATAAGCAAGCTGAAGGCTACATTGCCAAAAAGCCTGAGGCATGGAGACTGGGACTTGCACAGTCACAGTCACCTAAGACAACAGCGAGCCTCCAAACCCCTGCCAATCCCAGGAAGGTCCTAATGTCTTCTTGGACTAAGCTGCTTATGTCCCACCTCACATATACACCAGTCAAGGGCTTGGACAGCCAAGGGCACGCACAGTGTTTGCAGAAAGTGGAATATAAAAGAAAGTCCTTAAACACTGGTTGAAAACAGATCTCCTGCACCTTGGGAAAAATGCCCTAGGCTCCTGTCTCCAGAAGGGAGACCAACACTGTGAGTCCCAAGAAGAAGCAGGTGCATCCTTGCACGAGAAAGAGCAAGTCAGAAAGAGAAACTGGCCTCAAAACACACCTTTCTTCAGCATCCCTCGTTGTCCTGACAAGTCATCTAGTTGTCTAGGTCTCTAAGTCTTCCTCTACAATGGCTGAAACTTCAGAGCTAGTTGTTGCAAAGCTCAGCTTCACGGCTCAGAAACCTCGTATGGGTCCATCCCTCAGTCCTTTATTTGTGAGGGTAAAGGCAGCTCTCCTGTTCTGGCCACCATCCCCAAAGTCTCACACCTTTCTTTTGCAGCTCTGAACACTGACAAAAATGAATGTAACTTAAGGCAAAGGTAGAAACATCTCATCAGTTCCTGGACTTTGGTCAATGACAGGACCCACAGGGCCAGTAACAACAGTTCTAATCAGCGCTTTCCCCACAAAGAGAACAAACACCAAAATAATAATTAAAAGCTCTGCTTCTGGTTTCAGTAATTTACAATTTTTCTATAGTATTTTGTCATGCCTTTCTTACGTTTAGGTCTGTCTTGTTTTGGAGTGAAAAGAAATGAGATTTAATAAATAAAATGAAGAAGGCACGTGACAGTACAACAGCCAGAAGGGAAAAAACGGAGATTTCTAATATTTCACTGTCAGTAACTCATTTAGGTATAAACTTCCTGCTGCATATTAGCATTGCTCGGGCAGCAGGGCTTTCCTGGGGAAATGTTGGCTGGGTTAATTGCCAGGACCACTGGCACTAATTGTAAGTACACATGGCTTCCTGAGGGAGAATGAGCATGTCATTAACTCGGCTACTGGAAGAGGTGTTCCCATTTCTATCAGTCTCCCATAGGCTTGGGCATTTTTAAACTTATTTTTAGCCCATTTCTAGTAAGACAATGAAAATTTCTTTCCTACAAGAAAGAAAAGATATTGAATTAAGGCACCAGGGAGATTCCATCTTCCGTGTCATGTTTGTGGAAAAAGCAGAAACTGCTCATCCCTGGGACTAGCATTGGTGATGGTAAGGCAAAAGGGTTACTCATTCCATAAATTCACAGCTGAGCTGCAGTGTATAGGTATCTTGCCCTTTCTCTGATGCAGACCTGTTGCTCAGAGAATGGCAGGGAAGGCCATTCTTCTAGTCCTGTTACAAGGCAGTCCCAGGCTGAACATGAGTCAGCAGTGTGCCCAGGTGGCCAAGAAGGCCAATGGCATCCTGGCTTGTATCAGGAATAGTGTGGCCAGCAGAAGTAGGGAGGGGATCGTCCCCCCTGTACTCAGCACTGGTGAGGCCGCACCTGGAGTGCTGTGTTCAGTTTTGGGCCCCTCACTACAAGAAGGACACTGAGTTGCTGGAGTGTGTCCAGAGAAGAGCAACGAGGCTGGTGAGGGCTCTAGAGAACAAGTCTTATGAGGAGTGGCTGAGGGAACTGGGGCTGTTTAGTCTGGAGAAGAGGAGGCTGAGGGGGGACCTTATCACTTTCTACAGCTGCCTGACAGGAGGTTGTAGTGAGGCGGGTGTTGGTCTCTGCTCCCAGGTAACTAGTGATAGGACAAGAGGCAACGGCCTCAAGTTGTGTCAGGGGAGGTTTAGATTAGATATTAGGACAAATTTCTTTACTGAAAGAGTGGTCAGGCATTGGAACAGGCTGCCCAGGGCAGTGGTGGAGTCACCATCCCTGGAGGTGTTCAAAAACATGTAGATGTGGCACTTTGGGACATGGTTTAGCAGATGTGGTGATGTTGGGTGGATGGTTGGACTTAATGATCTTAGATGTCTTTTCCAACCTGATTCTATGATTCAGTGACCGAGGAACCTGGCTTATGTTTGGTACTCCACCAAAGCTGAGTCAATTGAGTCCTGAACAAATACGTAACTGAGCACGCAGAACAGGGAGAGAAAGATGGAAAATGAGAAGATGGATTTTTTTTGTAAGAAATAGCCTATCCAGCATTAAAGAAAAAAAAAAGGTTGTCAAGGAAACTTTACTTACTAGGAACGTAGGGAGGGTTATTGATATCATTAACAGCGCATTCAGGATACTGACCATTTAAGAAATTGGACGGTTCGTTCATATCCTTTTATAAAGAGAGTAAGACACATGTCAAAAGCCTCATTTCCTTTTTTTAAAAGAAGGGGGGGAAAATATAATGAAGACATACAATCCAGATCCCATCGTAGTCAAGCACATCCTTAAACTCCAGACACATCTGGGTCCACCACTCAGCTGTCCTGGGGTTGGTGTAGTCAGGAAACACCGAGTCTCCGGAGGGCCAGGCCTGGAGCTCACAGGTATAACAACCGGTTATCTTCTCATTTCTGTTACACAGCTGCTTTATCACTTTGAAGCAGCACTCGGCCAAACGCATAAACCAACCTTTCCAACAGCAGGAGTTACGCCATCGGAGTTGTTCACCCAGATTCCCATTTCCTCTCCGAGATCGTAAGGCCTGTAAGTGCCTGGTTCTTCGTCCTTAGCTATGAAAGGGTCCTGAAAATCGTGATTACACTTCCATTATCAAAGTCCTAAAGGTAACAATTACTTTTCTATTTATTTATTTTAGAAAAATTTGGATGATGTCCTTAATGCAGATTGCAATAATATCAGAAGAAAACAAAATCAAAATTTAATAGGAGTTGAGAGCACATAATTATTTAGGAAAAGTCATTAAGGATATGTTGAGAGTATTTCTTGTGTAAGGCAAAAGTGATGTGAAATTATTAAATACCCTCGCGTTTATTTTTAAAAGACATTCTATATTGAAGTGATTTTAAAGAGACCCTAGATTTTATGGTCCCCCCTGCCAAGGTCTCTGCTTGGCAAAGCAGGGAGGGTGCCACACTGGCCATTCCCATGCTTGGGCTCCTCTGGGTTTCCTCCAAGGTAATCATCACTCCAGCTGCCTCAGCATCAGCAGCTCAGTGCTACATTGAAATTATGTAACTAAAACTTCTCAATGGGCTTGAAGTTGGGACACATCAACCTCAAAAGGACCTTATTAGCCCTCCCTTCATATCCTATGTCAGACAAGGGTGTTTTATGCCAGCCTGGTGCAGACTGACCAAGCTCATGCATGCTTGAGGGGCCAGACATTTCTGTTCTTCCCAGACATGAAGATCACAGCATTTTACACATCATGGCTCATCCTTCCTGCCGCTTTCACTGCTTGGGGTGGTCACCACTTCACATGGCTGCCAGAAGCATTGGCACCAGCTTCTCTGACCCAGGATGGCCATCAGCATCCACCAAGCTCATTGAAATGGAGCCTAAACAACTCCTGGGGAAGATGGTGGCCTACTATGCCGATAAGTAATAAAGTTAGGAATACTTTGAGATGCCAGTGAATGAAAAGACACTGTTCAACTCTGCTCTACAGTCAACTGGGACTGAGAGGAGCTAAGTGCGCTTTGCACTCTGTCCCTAATTGGAGCAGCTACCTGCTTTTTTTTATTTAGAAGAGAGGAAGGTTGCAGTCATTTTAGAATAAGGGAATTCTTTACTTTTGTCTTAGAAGATATTATTCCCTCAGGTGCTGCCTAAGGCAAAAAACTTTCAGTTATGGAACACAATGGAGAAAAATGCCACTGAACCAATTCTTCCACTCACAGCTTGTGCAATAGTTTACGTTAACTATGATTAAAAGGTGATAGAAATCTAACGATTAAACTTCTTAAGAACAAAAAATATCTGATCCCAAATGGTTAATTTCTTTAAAGGCATGTTTTAAAGCTCACACTAATACCTAAATTAATTGCCTGATTTAACTGTAAGCCCTCAGACAGCTATAGTCCTGAGGAGGAAAGTGTATTCTTCCATATATCAATAACAAAAGCCCCTGCTAAATCCCTACCTTAAGTGCAAAATTCAGTTCAGCTTCAACCATCTAAGCTCCAGCGTCACCTCCATAAAGAGTATACATGTCCATTGCATTTTTAACTTGTTTAATACTTCAGCTTTGGAAAAGAGAAAACTATCCATCTGCAATAATTATCTTATAATTGTGGAAAAAATGTCTCTCAAGGGACTTCACGGCTGGAAGAAGTCAGCTTAATTAGCTACTCCTAATCCAAACTTCTGGTTTCCTTCAGCTGAAAGGTTATCCCAGTGCATAAATCTAATATATTATGCAGATTTAATATCGTGTTAAAGAGAACAAAACCCTGTTGTGCATTCCATGCGTTGTTTGTGGGGAAGGACGTTCTTGTTTGTTAAATCTTCCCAAACTCATCTTTTTAGCAGTTCTTGGAGAGGAGGTGCTGAGCTTCCCTAACTCCAGCTGACTGCCCTAGGACCTGGGGCACCCAGCACTTATGCAGACCAACACACTTCCACCTGTGGCCCCACACACAGATTTTGATGCACAACCATAAGAACTCATCTCTAGAAATTTTAGCATCTACAGCTCATACAGCTGGGATTTAAAGTGTTAAAGCTATCAAGCATTATTTTAAATCATGAGCACGTTTCTTTTGACTTTCAAGTAATTTGTCACTCATGTCATTCCTAGCCGTTTCTATTTTTAGTGTGATTTAATGGAAGGTATACAAGGTCTTTCATTAAAGCTCCTCTTCAGTAATAATGTTTATCATTTCACATTGTAGTCATTGTTACTTTTAGAACTTCTTTCTTTGTTTCTAAAGAACGTACTTGTTCTGACTCAGCTGAAGCATGCACATTATAATAATGATGATCAACTACTGACACTCTTAGACAAAATTTCCCACAAATGGAGGTGGTCTCTGAAAGAGATTAGGAGAGAAGAGTGCTGAAGGACTGCATTTAGAGGCTCCAGTAATGGGGCCATGCGACTATCAAGGTGACCACAGGCATGGAGGGCTCTCAGCTTTGGATGCAAGTGTGAGGACTGGACTTCCTGATGACGAGGCACCAGCCACCCCAGCGGTGGTGGCACAACCAAGTTCAGGGTCCCATCATCAAGAAGGTTACTGGTGTTAATACTGCTGGCTCTCAGGATCTGCACTTTGCTTGTGATCATGGCAGTCTGAGATGAGGAGGACTGAACCCATCTCCCCTAAATCCATTTACTAGAGGTTTTACATGACACTAATTGACTGCAATCAGAGCCCATTTCCTGAAATCATCATGAGGGAGGCAACAATCTGCTACGCTTGGGGAACTCACTCATTACTGTCACTACCCAAAGGGAATCTAAGTAGAAAATTGTTCTTTCGGTATCAAACTGAATTACACTTGCCTTGATTGCAGTTAGCATGGCTTTGCTGTCACTTGGGAGTGAAACCCTTCATACTGTTCCAGCTCCTGACTCAACTTATGGGAATGCTTTACATCACTAAAGAATGCTAGCAGTCAGAGTTTGACAGAAATATCAGCATTTGTAATAAAGTGAAAATAGAACCTTCACTACCAGTGCAACCTATACTTCCCATTAGCTTTTAAAAAATGAAGGACTTACTGGACCAGCTTTTGTTCTTTTTCACAAGCTTGTCTGAGGAACTAGAGCAGAAGATAGTCCTTAGTTACAGGTTAGTGGGAGGAAGAAAAAAGGGCTTCCTATCTGGATTCCCATTAGTTCATTGCATGAATTCAGAATTGTTGTTACATTCCTTGCATCTGCCTAACAGCTGAATTTAGATTTATATAGCAGCAGCTCCTTGCACTTCTCTAGCATGTGCCATCTGAGAAACTGAAAGGGCTTTAAAGATGTTGCTCGAATTAAACTCACAAGTAAGAAGTTAAGGTAGCTCACCCACTAAACCATGACTGCTTGCACGTAACTTCTTACCTAGCAGCAACATAACAACAACTGGAGGCATCCTCACTTTGATGAAAAAGAGGTGACTACCACGTATTTACTGAAGGGCAAGAGTGTGCACAGGAAGAACTACCCCAAACTCACAGCATTTTGCTGGTATATTCATGTCTCGCAAACTTTTTTGAGATAAACCAATAAATGGTCAGGTGGTATTTAATGCTACAGCTCTAAGAGAGTAGATAATTTTTAGAGCAATACTGAGGATACAGGGAGTCTAAACTGCCTAACAGTTGGAAAGAGCGCTCAGTCCTGACAGCACATGTGCTCATCTGCCCCTTGGTTAGTTGTTTACAATGATGTATCCAGTTAATTTTGGACTTCTTTTGTCTTGAATTTGCTCTCCATCAGAGTGACTTAGTAACCCGTTACTGCTTAAATTCTGTGTCTTAAACATCCACTGATGGAAACTATTTTCACTGCTGCACCCTGGAGTGTCTCATGATTTACAGCTGCAGAAGAACTGAGACCTTCGTGGGGATTTATCTTTGAGGACAAATTGCTGGCAAACAGAGCTCACTATATACACTGCTATTTCCATTATCAATATGTAATTGATCACTTGGGCTGTGTGGTTTTATTTGAAATTCCTAGCAGAAAATGCAATTGTAGTACAACAAAGTGAAGGTTAGGCCAGTAATAAACATGAGTAGGTATTTTTCATGAAACTACTGGAAAAAAAAAACAGCAGACTGAAGAACAGCAAACCTCGTAACTGTTTTTTAAAAAGAAAACACTGATATGGATATCTGTGGTGCTGACTAGTCCATCCTCTGTCATATGCTAAACTATACAACAAATTGTGGAGGAAAAAATAAGACAGGGAGGCACTTCTGTCTTGCTTTATCTATTTGACAAGATAATGTGATTTTTAGATGAGGAAACTACAGTAGCTCTCGGTTGTCTTGTCTCCATTAAATGCCTGTTAACATCACCACCATGAAAGAGGAACTGTCCCGCAATCTAGGACTCTCGGTCTCTCTGCCCACAAGCCTTGGACAGTAATCCCACAAGATGAGGAATGTGGCCCTTATTTTAAAAGGACTGGATCAACTTAGGGCCCAAACATTAGTGGCCTGTCTCTTCTCAATTCAGCTGGATTAATTGGTCACATTACAAGTATGAGCCACCAGTGTAACTGTGCTTTGTCATACGAGACAGTTTTTAGCAGAAAGAAGGAAATATATCTGCCATTCTCCAGGCGCTGTGGGGGCATCATCTGGAGCACTGTGAAATCCAGTTATCTGCTACACAGGCAAATGCGTTCAAACTGGGGCACATATGAGGGAGATCTACTACAATGAGATCTGAAGACCTCACCTGATAAAAAGACAATAAAATACTTCAGTTTGTTTAGGCTAGCAGAAAAAGCTGAGGGAGAATATGCTTGTCTGAACAAGTGTATCAAGAAAGTAGAAGGATGAGACACTGGCAATTTTTGCTAAATAAGAAGTGTAGTACCCAAATGAAAGGTGTAAAGGAACATTTAGACTGGAAAACAGAAGACTGCAATTACAGCAAAAAATCCTGAGAGTCTCTCTGTGGGGTTGCCTCCTTCTCCTTCCCCTGTGGGTCAGCTCAGCCTGAGCTGTCCCTGATGCACGTCAGACTTGTTTGCACCACCCGCTTGGGCTTGGCCCCAGGCAGCCGACTCCCTCCTCAGCTCGCCTCACAGACAAGCAGCTTTGTCCTAATGTCTACCTCTTATGCTAAAATTTAAAGCACTTTTCATCTTATCCTATCCTTAGTCGTTAAGGAGAACAAATCACGCCTCTCTTCTCTGTGGTGATGTTTCACACCCGCATGCGACGCTCCAAGTCTCGGCACTCCTGAGCCTTCCCACCCCGGTCCTTCCCAGGTGGTGTGACTGTCTCAGCCTGTGCTGGGCCAGGTCTTATGAATCTATCAAGGACTTCTCTTTAATTTCTGGCCTCCTATTTCCTTGCCACCACTGGTACTCAGCTAGTGTGAGAAAAAAATTCAGTGCAAGGACATGTATGGGAACTCGCTAGAGAGAAGCAGCAATGTTTGTTGGAGAAATTGATGAGGGAAGATGGAAAACTCTGATTTTCACTTCTGCCCAAATTCATTCATTGGGTCGTACATCAATTTTAATTACAGGTTCAAGTTAGGTTTTCGTGCAAACAATCTTCTCTTATATTAACTTAGATGAAAAGTAAAAATAAGGCAAATGTGAACTGTATCTACTAGCTCTCCGGAGTGGTTGAGGGTAGATTTTTTCCCACTATTCTACTATTTTTGTGTGTGTATTAAACTCATTTGTTCTTTTTTAGGAAAGAAATTGAATTAAAGCAATCCTATCTCAACTCAGCCCTGAACAGAGGCAAAATTTCTCATAATTGAGTGGAAAAAAGTGAAAGAGAATGATTGTTATGGGATAGAGGTGGTGCTGGTACACAGATACCTGATAAATGCAACACATTTGAATATGAAATCTGTGAGAAATTGTTCTTCAGCTCTTCTCAACAAATGACAAAAATGGAAAATCTGCTACAATAGCATGCATGCATTAGCACCTAGATACCGCTATGAACACTATGCTGCAAATAGTTCTTCTAAATGGAGAAATAATTAGCAACATCATTAACTTACCAGAATCACGACACTGTGCATTCCTTCCTGCTTCAGCTGTTGGATGTACTCTGGCAGACCTGCATAATTCACTTTATCATAGGTAAAGTCCAGCTGACGTTCCATGGAGTCAATATCAAGATGTTGGACATCCTAGACGTTTTTAAAGTAAACATTACAGGAGTACCGTGTCCAGCTCTGCAGCCCTCAGCACAGGAAAGACATGGACCTGTTGGAGCAGGTCCAGAGGAGGCCACAAAATGATTGGAGGGCTGGAGCACTGCTCCTATGAGGAAAGACTGAGAGAGTTGGGTCTGTTCAGCCTGGAGAAGAAAAGGCTGTGGGGAGACCTTACTGTGGCCTTTCAATACTTCATGCAGGTTTATAAGAAAGATGGGGACAAACTTTTTAGCAGGGCCTGTTGCAACAGGACAAGGGGTCATGGTTTTAAACTGAAAGAGGGTAGATTCAGACTGGACATAAAGAAGAAATTTTTTACAATGAGATTGGTGAAAAACTGGAACGGGTTGCCCAGAGAGGTGTGTTTTGGTTTCGGCTGCCGCCGGCAACAAAAGTGCCACGCGGCCGCCCCTCCCCCCGCCGGCGTGCGGAGGAGAATGAAAAGAAAGAGGCAGAAACCGGTGGGTCGGGATAAGGGCAGTTTAACAGAACAGCAAAGAGAGGGAACAGGAACAACGACGATACAGATAAGGAGAAAACACGACAGAAACAGACCCACTCTCTCGGACCGCACCGGTGCCGCACGCTCCCGAGCCGCGAGAGAGAGTTCCCCCCACCCCGCCCCCCCCACCGGAACCCAGCGTGACGTTACATGGTATGGAATACCGGGCTCTGTTTGGCCAGGTGGGGTCAGCCCCCACCCCCCGACTGTGCCCCTTCCTGGAGTCCGGTGAAAATTAACCCTGTCCTGGCCAAACCCAGGACAAGGTGGTAGATGCCCCCGGAAACATTCAAGGTCAGGTTGGAAGGGGCTCTGAGCAACCTGATCTAGTTGAAGATGTCCCTGCTCACTGCAGAGGGGTTGGACTAGATGACCTTTAAAGGTCGCTTCCAACCCAAACTATTCTATGATTCTATGGTTGAAAGAGTTGATACAGAAAATCAGAATGTATGCAACTATATTTCTAAAAGGTAATGTATGAAATGATACCGAAGAGATTTGCTATAATAATTGTAAATAGTTGGCAGGCATAGCTCAGCTCCTATAAATTTATATGGTAGCAATGGACAAAATGGAAATGTAGAATTCCTAGTTTAGCAACTGTTTGGCAGAGATACGCATCAGAAGTACCATAATTTATTTTTAAAATGCTAGCACCTTATACTGCATAACAGTAAATCCACACCAGAATCGCCTGCTATGTGGCCAAAAGCAATACTTTAACCTCATGTTCAAAGCCTGCTTTAAATGTTCTTTTAATCATTATAAAGATATTACGTGTAAAACTACTACATAAAATTATGAACATATTTTTATTCTACAATTGTCTGTGTAGGATAATCACTTTTCCTATATTGTAATTTTATTCATCTCACTTTGGATTGTAAAATTAGCATACACGATGAAAAAATTCATACTTACATATGGGATATCGTAGTAGTGCATGCGATCGACAGTTTCTTTTAAAACATCAATGCTGCCATAACCCCATCGGGAAAGATGAAATCCCAGAGACCAGTAGGCAGGCATGTGTGGGCGTCCGATGGCCTACAGCAGGAACGGGGAATGCGGAAAAGCAAAGGGTGAGGTGAAGAGAAGTTATTCTGAAACACCAGGAGAGGCTCTCAGCTCATTTAAGCCACAAAGATCAGGACACAGATATCACACACACCCATGAAATACCCTTTCCTTCCTCAGAATGGCTCACGGTACAGTATGCTTGGCTTTAAAAAAACGCTTCTCCTGGTGGACCCTTGTCCTAAGGAGAGGCTCTGAGTGACACCCACACTGATCATCGCTTCTAATCATGTCCCAGTGGAAGACACAGTGTATAAAGCCCAGGCTAATGTTAAATCAGGGTCTTGCTGAGGTCTCAGCCTCCGTGCGGTAGCATGTGCCT
The DNA here is from genome assembly GCF_030867145.1 of Opisthocomus hoazin. Classification (NCBI taxonomy): domain Eukaryota; kingdom Metazoa; phylum Chordata; class Aves; order Opisthocomiformes; family Opisthocomidae; genus Opisthocomus; species Opisthocomus hoazin. The sequence goes on from NC_134421.1 coordinate 57,562,623, forward strand.
TCACTTATGCGGTGCACTCTGGCAGAAACCCAGTGTGGAGCGGAGCCTCACACTGCCTGACCCGTGCCAAGTCCACAAACCCTTTGGTCAACAGCAGGTAAATCTCCAAACTTACACCTCAATATCAGCTTTGCTAATTTCTTTTGCTGCATCCAGCTGAACTAACTCAGCAAGAGTCTGGTGTTTATTTGAGCTCTCTGAAGTGTTAATAATATTTACACACCACCCTGATGAAATTCAGTTATTTACGACTGACTGCTCATATTGTTGGCCCACAGCATTGTGTTGCCAGGCACTGACAAACCTCTTCAAGGTCAGAGTTACTGTTTGGTCCTAAAATTCTCAACTGAAACAGGAGGTAGTGAGTTAAATATGATTTTATAAATATTTGATTTCCACTGATTCCACATAATCCATCTGTAAATTGCATGAGGAAACTCGATTGAGAGCACAGGGGAGTGAGGCATCCTGCTCTGCTTCCCCCAATGAGAGCTGCTCTGGCAATCTGCGACAAGCAGCCAGCAACCACGATGTTGCTGTTCTAGAAAAAAGCTGAAATCTGGCATTGCCTCATTAGTGCACACTGGTGTTTTCTGGGGGACATCTCCTGAAATCCTCACTCCAGTATTAAACAGTTAGATCCCATGAAGTTAAACTTTGTTCAGTACTTGTGACATCTTTGCAGGCAATACCTGAAAATCAAGTAAATAGTAAGCACCCATGACTTATTAATCAGTTGCAGCTATTGACTCCCTTTGGCTAAATAACTGTTCCTTCCTTATTTCCTTATGGATCCTCATAGTTAGGTAATTACTCTAAGAAGCGAAAAAGAATGAAACTTGTATATTGGCAGCTAAACCCCCCATCTACTTTAATTAAATAAAACAAGACACTCCTGGCACTCTGTAACTTTTGCATTGCTAAGCTCTCTCAAGATCGCAATGCATAAAGGCACATCTTCCTATGGGATGTTCTCAAGTAAGAGTCTGACCTGGGAAAGCAATATTGAACTTGAAATTGCTCTAAAATACGTAATGGATGCTAGAGCTTGTAGGATGTGCAAACTGCAGCGGACAAAACAAGAGATGCAGGACAGAAGCAAGGAGCAGCAGAGGATGTTTTAATGCACCTGAGCTGGGGGAACACACAGGGAAAATTGCTTGCAAATGAGAGTGGTTTGTGGACAGATATGCGACATTTAACCACCAAGCAATACAACTTTGGCTACACAGTGTGCTTTCGCTTGTTGGGCTGCTGCTATCTCGCCTAAGAGAAAGCAGGAGGAGGCCAGAACAACCAGTGAGGTTAATGGTTTGAGTCCCTCCTGGAGGGATGCGCCAGCTGAGCAGCACAGCTGCCCTGTACGCCTACTACTCGTCCTGTTCCACCAGACTTAACTCACTTCACCCTCCTCAACACCTGCTTCAACCTCCACCTTGGCTGGAGGCTAAGCCCTTCAGAGGAAGCAAGCGCAGTTAACAGCAGCTGCACTCAGCGTTCACCCCATGCTGCTGAACCCTTGCTGGGAGAGGCCCTGGACAGAAGAAGGTGGCCCCCAGCCATGCTGGGGGAGGCCGGTGGGCAGAGACATGCCGTTGCCACCATGGTGCAGTCTCATCTGGTTACATGTGTCATTAGCTATTTCCAGCTTGTGTGAACACACCTGATCCCCTAGACCATCCTTTGAGCTCTGTTGGGGTTTCCCATGGAGAGCTGAATGGGGCATAATAGCTTGGGGTGGTCTCCTAGACACCTTGTGAGCTGGCACCGAGGTGTCCAGTACAGCATAGCAAGCCTCAGGGCAAGAAGTCTGCTCCTCTGTCACAACCACACTCGCCATATTAGGTATAAAAAAATCATCCGAGGAGACAGAAGAGCTGGTTTTAGACCAGCCAAAGCTGCAAGATGAGTTCTGTGAACCACACCACTTTGTGCTCCTAAAGCAGATGCACAGTTTGCCCTTGATTTCTCTGCTGTAAACAGAGTGACCTCTGCAAACAAGGTTAAAACACAGACCAAAAGAACTCCCTCATGGAATAAAATGTTTTGTGCACAGACTTCTCCTTTTGGACAAGAGGAGGAGGGAAAGCCAGCTGATAAATATTAATCCTGTGGCTGAACGCAGAGCCCGGTGCCCTGGCAGGATGTCTGCGTTGCATCTGCTGCCTCTCCCAGTGTGAGCCGACTTGGAAATAGGAACTGCCGTGGGGGTTACCAGCCTGGCAGAGGCAGCAGGAACCACCGGGCAGCCACGCTTCGGTCCAGCGGTACGCCGGGTCACTCCTGGATGGGGAGGACAGCCAGCCCGGGGCATCGCCAATATAACCTAGTCAAGAGCTGGATGGGGATGTGCTTCTGCCCCTATGTTCTACTGAGCACCAGCGGGGCTGGAGGTGGAGCTGTGGCCACCGGGATGCCAGCCAGGGTCCTTCCCACACAGCACATCCCCAGCGCTGGGGTTTGCTGAGGTTTGGCTGCTCACCCTTACATGACAATGCTATCTCACCTGCAGAACACAGAGCTGCCCCATGTCAAGGCACTATTTCATGACAGCATCCCTTGAGGAGTCTGGAATTTCAGCTGAGCCAACTGAAGAAAACCCACCTTGCAAGCAAGAAATTAAGTTTTAAAGCAATTAGTTCCCCAGGTTCACCAGGCTGGCACATCTACGGTGAGCTTAATTGAAATCAGCAGAACATTTGAAGAGGAAGGATGAAAACAGGGCAGCTGGGAAAACAAATGTTCTTTTTTCTAATTATGCTGTGGACTCTCTTTAATGGATCCCCCTGAAGTTTCCTGATAAAGTAACTGGCATATGGTACCTACTTGCAGAGGGATCAGCAGAGGCAGGGATGAAATTTTGCAAACCTGAAAAATCATGTTTGATTTGATATATATTTAGGATCTAGTTAATTCATACAGATTGCATTCTGCATACAAATGATCATAAAATGCAGTAGGCAGAGAATGCCTGCTTGGCAAAATTGACTCCCATAGAATCAGAAAAGGTAAATGAGGTATGGCAAGGGAACTGAGGGAGGAAAACATGAGAAATGCAAAAACAGCAAACATATGGGTTATCCAAACCGCGAAAAAAAATAAGGGAAGATACAGTAGTGCAGAAGCAGAAAAAAAATAGATCCTATTTTCTGTACCACAATTCCTCCTGCACTTAGTTCTTAAATAACTCCTGGTGTTGTTTAATAAATTCACTGTTAGTTTTTCCAGGTTTACATAACTTGGCATTATGTAATTTTTTTTCACTTTTTTTGAGACGCACCTGAGAGCTGATTAATCTCGGAGGTACCCTGGAAGCGTTTGGCAGTCAGAACAAACATCAGTGAAAACATGTATATCTAACAGCTGAAATCTGTGCCTGGGGAGCAGGTGAGCTGTATTCACTTTCTTTGTGTTGGGTTATTGGATGAATAATGTTATCACTGTGAGCGCAAAGATATCAACTAAGTTATAAACGTTATATAGTAAATCAGGATCCTATTAGCACGATGACCAAAGACTTTGATGAGAGAGACAGCTGAAGAATTTTGCCCCATATATCACAGAGGCCGTAGAGAGACATACTCTTTCACATGCTTAGAAAGGAGCTGACATCTCCAGCAATGCAGGTACAGGGGCTCGACGTGAAAGAGTGCTAATCTTGCACCCTAATCAGCCATGTAAAATGACTCCTGAAGCCTGATATTTGCTCAAACTTCCTTTCTTTAAGGAAGAGCTGTAGGAGGAAACTATATAAATCCAAGTGGGCTAACGCTCTGGATTTAGACACAGAAATAGTGTTTGGAGAATCACATAATGGCTACTTTACACGGGTGCTCCTGTGGCCCAGGTACCTGTATACATCTCATCCCCTGTGGCTGAGGCAGGCACGTGAATGCTGTGGACACCTAGTCAGCCAAGGGGTAAGATTCACTCAAAGTCTATGCACAGAAGCTGAACTTTGTTTTAGGAGAGCAAGAAGAAAGGCCCCGCAACAGCTGAGCCATTGTAAAGATGCTCACAACCTCAGGAGTCTAAACATTTTCAGGACTTTCAATGCCAAGGTCTTAAAATCTTTGCTGCACAGACACTTATCAGATGCTCAGTCTTTCTTGGGGGACCCACAAATTCAGCTGCGAGCATCTCACAGAATCATTTGTGATGAACTGTAGTACAAGCAGGGTCCCCATGTTACCTCTCAAATAGGAGGCTAGACTAGAGACGTGCTGAGATCCCTTCCACCCAGAATCACAGAATCACAGAATGTTCAGGGTTGGAAGGGACCTCCGTGGGTCATCTAGTCTAACCCCCCAGCTGTCCTATGGTTCTGTAAGGAGGAAGTAGACCAGCGATTTGCCCTCAAAACAGAATTAGGAGACATGCAGTATGGTCCCTTAAAGCTTGTCATTGGATAATTTGTGATAAAATAACAAATTCATAGCCTTCACCCAACAGCTGTTAAATGTCCATTTGCTGAACTATAACTTTCCCAAGTATCTTATTATGGAGCTCTTATGCTACTGCTACGCACTGTCACTCTGTTCTGAAAGGTCACCAGTGGACTTGGCAGTGGAGCTCTGGTATTAGATCTGGCAGTAGAGCCTCAGCTAGGCTCAGATCAATGGCTGAGCTCTTTAGCTTATTACTGCTTTTTCCGATCCTCCTACAAACCGAGGCTTTTGCATTAAAAAGTGAGATTTTTGTTATATAACTGTTCTGCACACTGGACCTCTTCTGTAGTGGGAGAAAAGTGTGATTGCTCTCAAATATATATATAGCTGTGGCAGGACCTTCTCTGATGTGCCAGGAGCAGCACTCCTCACGGCTGGGTTCAGGGACAGGAGTGAACAGAAGAACCAGGATGGAGATTTCTCCTTCCTTCTGCATGGTGCCCAGAACACACTTGATAGCCACCACCACTGCTGTAGCACTGTGGTGCCACTGGCAGGATGCGTCCTACAGCCCAGCTCTGCTCCACGCAAGACATAGCAGGGGGGATGGAGGCACTGGCTTTCAGACCTCTGCTCCCTTCCTGCTGCCTGCACCGCCCTTGGAGCCCATTTAAAGCAGATTAGCCAGGGTCAGGCTGGTACTTGGGGCTACCACAGCTTTTGTTGCTGCCTGCCCTTACCCCAAGGATGCACAGAGAGGCTGGTGGCCCCGGGAGGGCAGCTGCAGCCATCCATGATCACCATGCAGGGAGCCCACTCCTGGCACAGCCCAACTGTCCCCAGCTAGCCACGCAGTACCGGCCCTGGGCAAGAGCCTGTGGGCCACCCCCGGTGGCTGGCTGCAACCTGGAGAGGTGCACGGGGAAAGCCTGCATACCCCAGAGACCCAGTAAAGAGTCTCTCTACAAAGCTGTCCTAATGCACAGGTTTGGAGGGAGAGCTGCATAAAAGCACTGAGCAGAGCCAAGCTCCTGAATTTGTCCCAGAAACAAGCACGGCAGAGGCCGGGAGGGTTGCCCAGGTCTTGAAGCAGCAGTGAAGGCAACAGCACAAAATGTTTGAGAAAGGTGTGGAGCACTTTGCTCGGGACACAGCTCCCTTGCTCTCGATGGCCATGTGTTGGCTGGCATCTGGCCACCCTGCCATAGCACTGGGGCTGTCCTGGAGAAGATGCAATGGGTGGCCTGTGCAGACAGCCCCGTGCAGTGATTTTGAACAGATGCTTGCGCGGGTGGGAGGCAGGTGCCATTCCCCGAAAGAGCTCATTGCAGCAGGCCAGCCTGGCCCCACCAGGGTCCCCTGCAGCTGGTAGCTCCCAAAACACCACTTCCCAGAGGAGACCCATGCAAACAGCCAAGAGCTGAGGGATGCTGCTGAGCAGTGCCTTGCAGACATCGATCACACTGCTGCTTTCCACACACTCTCCTTCCCTGGGGCATGACAATGACTGTGCAGGACAGTCCTCTCAGTGTGACAGAAAATACAACCGAAAAATAAAGTCTTTCCTGTCTCCTTCACCTTCCCACATACCTTGTACATAAAAGCCAAATCATTACCCTAGCGACTAGTAATACAGTAATTGTAACGTTTGCAATCTGGGAATTTCAGGATGTTTACTGAAGAAGTTATTATTTCACTGTGAAATTGCTACCATGCATTCTTTAAGATTCCCTAGAGAGCTGAGCGCAAGCTCGAAGAACACAGAGCAAGGGATTTTTTGTCCTGGCATGTGACATCTCTAGTTCGGAGACGCCCACCGGCTCCCCTTTACCTTGTTTTCTTCACTCCAGCTCCATTTCCAGAGAGGCAGGGGTGGAAAGTGAGCTGCCAGTACCCATCAGCTGGGGAGTGAGAACTCTCTCATTTTATTTTCAGCTGCTGGCCACCTGCTAAGCCACAGAAATGCTGCCTTCAAACACTGGTGAAAGACTTTGAAAAGAAATGGGGATGGCTCTAATCTCCATCGCGCTGCCACACTGACTCCCTTGAAATATGTGTTTTCATCGCAGGGATCACAGCTGCGGGTAGGGGGAGAGTCGTTTTACTTTTTCTTTCTTTTTTGGTTTATTTTTTTCTTGTTTGATTGCTGATGTGTAAGTTCAAACCCCAGTTTGCTGGTTGGCCTGTGGCACTGGGGTCAGAAGTGGCTGGTGGGGAGGATGCACAAAGGGACTGGGAGCTGGAAACCTCTGAGTGTCAAAACAGTCACTCCCGCTCCGGTACACGAAGGGGCACCAGCAGCCTCCCACCTCTCTGGTAGGCACCACCTGAACTTCTTCTTGGAAAAGAAAGGTCTAGCAGAACCCAGCCATCCCAAAACAACAGCGTGCACGAAGCTTGTCCCTTCCATCACCAAAACAGAACCGAGCAATACTTTCCTTCTGGGCTAAATCCTCCGTTTCCCTCAGTCCAAACCACAATATTTCTGTTCCTATTTCAGACACTTTAAAAGAAGGCAAGCAAAGGATGTGGAGGCTTGAAAAAGACAGGAAAGACAAAACGTTTGCTGAAAATCAGAGCTAAGGCCCCTTGGTGGGACAGTGGAGGGAAAGGCAGAGCACACGCACATCTCACTGCGAGCTCCGGCTGCCCGGCTCCAGGACACGCTACCACAGGCTGCTGGGCACCTCCGGTTACAGCGTAATGCTCAGGGTCTGCATGCATGAATCCCCCTTCGCGCGGCAACTTGCCCCTTCTCAGCTTTGCTCCACACTCCTTAGGCTTGGCACTGGTTTCTTTATGCACAGAGCTTGGTTCTGAGGTGACGATTTTCTGTGCAAGTTCTCAGCTAACGCGTCCCCTGGCCTTGGGTGACCAGGAAGAAGATGTTACCTGCCACTTTTTTCTAGGCAGCCCTCACTGGGTGACAATTGCATGCACACTCCAAAAACAGCTATTTGCATGTGTACACTCAGGTTTTTGGAAAACACTGGGTAATTGGAAAGCAAGTAGTTATGCACTGTGAGACAGCAGAAAATATGGTTTTTTCACACCTGTGCTCTCCAATGCAATTACACAGGTTTTCATTAGGAAAAAAACAGGCTGAGGGGTCCAAAATCAACAGGCAATTCCACTGGCAAATAAAGGCTTGAAGCCTTTGAAGTTCATTCAAAATCCCTGAAAGTTCAGCAGACGTAAAGTTCGCAAACATTCCCATCTGATCTCTGCCTTATTGATGTGTCAAAACACAGTTACGGTCATGTAGTGAAGACTATAAAACTATCACGGCCTGGAAAAGAGTAAGCTTGGACAAATTTTTTTCTAATCCCTGTTACGCAATCCTGCTTTCGATACTGGTCATTACGAGATACTGCCCCATGTGCCACGTGGACCTTTCTACTGACCTCTGTGTATTGCTGAACTACGTTTTCAGGAGTGGGTCCAAGGAAGATGTAGAAGTCGAGGATCCCTCCAATAGTGCGGAAAGTTAAGGATGGGTTTGGACTCAGAGAAACGTCTGAAAGGAAAAAAAACAAGTTCTCAGTGCAAACCAGCTCTGCACTCTGTATCAAAATGGTTCACAGCTACTCCAGCAGAGGTTTAGACTGGATGTTAGGAAGCATTTCTTTACTGAGAGGGTGGTCGAACACCGGAACAGGCTTCTTAGAGAGGTGGTCAATGCCCCAAGCCCGTCAGTGTTAAAGAGGCATTTGGACAATGCCCTTAATAACACGCTTCAACTTTTGGTCAGGCAGTTGGACTAGATGAGCACTGTAGGTCCTTTCCAGCTGAACTATTTCATTCTTTTGTGTTCTGGCTCATCCCATTCTAGGTGTATGCACTCTGGGCTCTTCCATGCATAAATGTATCCCCAGGCAGAGGTGGCTACATGTTCAAGTCACTACCCGATGCCTTGTGGGTATGACTGGATGAGCAAACAGCACCTGTACTTAGGCTAGCAGTTGCCCAGTGTTTTCGCAGTCTCCACTTTCAGATTGGCATTGTGCAGCAATAAATCACAGAAACCTACAAAGAATAGATTGCACAGATCCATTTGTCTCTGCTTCATTTATATAAAAAGGAACCACAAGCTTGTGTTCAGGGTTCCTCTATGCTATTTTAATCTTCTTATTGGAAGTCATTGCCTGCCAGGGGAAACTGATTTTATAGACTGAGTGAAGATTCCCCTTTTCGGAAATTATACCACTGGATTAGTACAGTAAGGTGACCATGGCAACGCACAAAACTATTCTCCACAGACAGAATATAGGACTAACCTAAATTGATTTGATTCAGTTATGCCAATCCCAGAGGAAATTTCTTCTACATTCTTATTTCCCTGTATGTGTATCTATTTTTTAAAAAAAATTAATCATATATTTTCACTGAAAATACCTTTCCTTGTTAAATAGTCATTGTAATGTAATCCCTTTGAAAATTTCATAGTAATTCCTGGAGCCTCAGTTACAGAACAGTCACTCATATTTGGACCACGCTGAAAAAGCAAGCAGTAAAACAGGCTTTTATATTTACTAATTTACTATCTTTCTATATGCAGTCCATATGGGGAATCCATGTATCTTTACCTTGTGCATTGGAGTTCAGTAGGAGAACACCGTGTGCATTGGAGTCAGCTTCTACACACATATAGAAAGGGTGAACTCCATAGAGGTTGGCAAATGGCTGAAACATAAACAGCGCATTAGGTACAACTCGATTTTGTTTTTTCTCATAGGTTTTGTCAGCTAGGTACATATACAAAAAAAAAGGAAATCAATTCATTTGTAGGTAGAGACTTGTTTTGAAAGGTTGGGAATTCTTTCACCTAAAATGGTGTGAAAACAAATTGATGGAAAAGAGTTGTTTTTTCTGTCTCATCACCATGGTACTTTTTAGTGTCTCTCAATTAAACCTTGCATATTCTGCCAAACCCTCCAAAATGGCATGGGTGAGAACTGCTTTGCTAGTTAAAATAGACTCCTCAACCAGTGACCCCGGTTTAGCCAATTGTCCTGCTGAAGTCCAGCTTGTTTGGATGAACAGGGGTTGATCCATGCATGAAATTAAATGCTTTCCTGAACTAGGATCTTGGCACACAAAATACTTTTTTCAGAAAGCTAATCGCACTGTAAGAAAGTATCTGATTAAAGTTTCAAAGTCCACTGAAAATGACTCCTGGTTTTGTCGGTTAACTAAAACTTACAACACCTGCAAAACCTGTGACATTCCATGTCTGCCATTGATTCACATTAGCAGTGTTACCATACAGAGAGAGGTGCTCCCTGGCAAAGCTTGCCAACTCCTTTTGGTAATACAAGTTAGGACAAAATGTTTCATGAAGTGAATTACCGTTGGTGCCTGATCCCTGCTGAACGTGCCGTAGGTGACGAAGTCCATGCTGTGTTTGAAGGACAGGTGCTCGTGTTCACCAAACCCATAGACCGAAGTGGATGGCACAGTAGTTGTGATCTGAAGGTACTGGTTGGAGAAAATCAGATCAATGAGGGGACTGTCCCACCTGCAACAAATAGAGGGAGACATGATTAGTTTGCGTATCTTTGATATGCATCTTTTTAAGTTCATGTCTGGCTATTTGTACTTTTTCTGGATTTTGGATAGTAACAATATTAAAAAAATATTGTTCTATTCTATACATGCCTCTAACATGCTTAACCTAACACATATCAAATTCATCTTGCCTTGGCTGCAGATATCTCATCTACCTATACAATAAACTGCATCAGTATAATTTTGAAGAGAACAACTAAAATAACAGAAGATACTATCTATAATCCTATTACCAAAATAAGTGGTTGCTTGTGCTATTTCTATGACAACCAACAGGGCAGGCTAAAAATTGTTATTACGCAGTGGGGTTCAGAATCCTTAATGAGACAAACAGACATTTAGTTGTTATCAGTTTTTACTTTTTAATTCTTTGCTGGATCAGGACCCAAATACTGTTGTTACCCCCAACTTTATGCAGGCACCTAAAGCAGAGGGATAGCTTCCTCCAGACTCTGCTTGAATGAGATGCTTTTATTGTGATGACTCTCCTGCTTCTCTCACCAGATTAATGCCTTTATTTCTATTGAATCATCTGTGGACACAGGCTCACATTTTAATTAGGTGTTACATTCTGTTTCCTATCTCTAAGTGCTATAATGAGCTGCAGGCTAGATGGGGGAGAACATAGTCAAGCTGTGGAGAAGCGTTTCGTTAATGGTACTGTGTATGCCATGAGTACCACATTTAGATAGCACCCTCTCGAGCCTTGTTTAACCATGAATTTGTTACAGCTAATTAAAATAAATGAGCCAAAGCCATAGAGCATAGAAGTGGCATAACTCTCCTTTTAATGGTCTTTTGTCAGTGATTGTGACAAAATTAAATGTTTGATCAAATTGACCGATAAATCAGAGAAGTGGCAGAGGGGCTGTGTCGGCGAGTAGAAGCGCTGCCCCTGCGAGGGGACCGCTCTCTGCTGAGCCCTGGCTGCCCCTCACGCCACTGGCACCGCTGCCTGGGGACAAGTCCCTGCTGCTGGGAGAACTGGGAGGGCACCACCGCTCCCACCAGCCGGCCTGGGGCAGCTCTGCTCTCCCCAGAGGGAAGCAAGGACAGCCACTCACAGCGGTGCCTGGAGGCAGATCCAAGGTGCCCTCCTACCTCTCCATGCAAAAGGCAGCACAATCTACCCCTAAAGTGTCATAGACAAGTCCTAAGTCAAGCATGTGTACTGAAGGGTCTATATAGTTTTGAAAAAGCCTATCTGGTCTTTCTTACAAGCAGGAAAAGTAAGAATTTGTATTTAAGTCTTGGTTTGGTTGTTTGCAGCAGCAACCCTCCCTCCCTTCCATCATGTCTTCCACCTACACACAGATACTGAATAAGGTTATTTTCGTATAGAAAGGTTAAGGCGCACAAAACATCCCTGAGAATTGGATCCAACCCTTAGCAGACAGAGGCCTTTCTACAAGAGGCTGCTGCTGCACAGGAACGGGGCTGGGCTCTGGAGCTGTATTCCCATCCAAAGGAGTGCCATCATGTAGCTCTGCTCTGTGCCAAGGCAGGCACTGTCACTGCTCTGAGCAGGCCACGGGGTTATGCAAAAAGCAAAGGATGCTGGAGGGGAAATACTTTGGGAAGAGCTTAAGTATCTGTCCTAACTCATTGAGCGCTCTCCATGCTGTCTGTTCAGAGGACATGAGGCTTTTACATTCATGGTACCCACGTTATGGCACTGACATTTCCCATCGTGAGAGCAATTAGTGTTACCATGGTATTGAAAGCGCTCCTCCTGCTCAGCAAGTCCTCTCCCTGCCCAGGAGAGTTACTAGGACGATGCAAACTGCAGCCCCACCACATCTGTAAGTGGCATGGAGAACTGTTTTATACCTCATGCATTCCCTCAGGCCACTGTCATGCACTCAGCTTCTGCATGGCATCACCAAAAGGGTGCCTCGCTCCGTGCCTCTCCAGTGCTCGGCTCCGCAGGGGCTGCCACTTCCAACAGCACAGCTCCCCGCGCGGTGCTGCCAGCCATCGCTCTCCATCAGCCTCCTCTTCCATTAGGCCTCCGCTTGCCAGAACTGCCATGGGCTAAATACAACATTAACTACGACAAAATAAGACTGGTAATGACTCTCTTTTTTTTCCAGGCACCATTATGTCTCCCTCATCTGAAGGAAAGCATGGACGGGTTTTCCCCTGGCACCTCTCTCTGCCTCCGCTCCCCAGTGGCTGCCCCTGCGCTCCGCAGCGCACTGTGGAAAGCAGTTGTGTTACTTTATGTGTTCGCTCATGTTGTGTTGGCAGAGAGCAATCATTTAAATGAAAAAATTGGGTCTGTCATTCCTTCAACACTTGGAGGCAATAAAAGAAATTGTTAGATTTCTCCCACCTCCCCTCCTGCTGGTCTAACGCAGATAGAAGGAACAAAAAAGGAAGGAGCATAAAATGACACCATGTGCGCAGGAATTAGCGTGGTTCTCCCCCGACAGTCCTACAAACCATAACAGTGCTGTGGTGGACAACACAAGGGATCTAAAAACCTAAAAAGATCTAAAAATCTAAAAATATCTAAAAATACAGCTGAGCAGTTGTTCACTGTCAAAAATTCAACCCCCACCCGCAGTTAGACCTGGCAAAGCCTGTGTAGATGAGAATCCTTTTCTTTGCACAAGAGGTAATAGCTGCACTCAAGTTCACTGCTGAAAGTGCTAGCCCTTTGGTGCCTCTGTGGTGGGAACACTCCTGCCTGTGGGAATACAGACCGGGCTTCCCACACGCCTGCCCGGCGCGTTGCCTGCTCACAGCTGCCTGCTGCCTCTCCTGGAAGTCTGACTGACACAAGCTAGTGTTGCCTTCCAAACACCACACACTATACTCCAGAGTAAACCTCTCTGTTTTTTAACCTCATGTCAGGAGAAAAAGAATGATTCAGGACTGAGAAGATCTGTGTGAAAGTTAACATTTCTGGCCAGCAAGTGAACCAGTCCCACATCCAGCAGTCGACCCTTAGGCCACCGGGACAAAATGTAACTGCCGCAGACCGGGGAAATGGCATTACAGACAGGTGGGTAGGCAGATAGATAAAACATCCTGTTCCTGTTGAAGGTGTATTTTATGACTAACATTGTCGTGACTTTTGAGGGGGGTGACTAAAAGGCGGTATAAAATGGTTTTCAGAAGTGCAATCATCAGTCCATCTCAATAGAGACTGGACATGACGATTTACCTGGTTGAAAGACTTCGCTCTGTTGAAGTTTACCAGGGACCGATAACCTCAGTGTATGCAGTGGTTCAGAGCACTGACTCACCTGCCGTGAGCAAGCTGCTGGTGACACTGATAAAAGTGGTCTTACAAAACCTCCAGAATTAGGAGACTTGGGATACACATATGATACATCATTAGGACATTCATCATGCATTATCTGGACACTCAAAAATAATTTTCAGTTGGGAGAGGGTTTTTTTATCTTCTTGTTGCAATGAATCCAGGAGAAATGAGCTCATTTCTTTAAGGTGTGAACATTTGGCCCACTCAGTCGCTTGGAGAAAATGTCCTCTTTAACATCTGCTTTTCTTGGCCTCCAGACCCTTTGGAAACAACAGCCTTGTGGAAGGGAGCTCATCGTATATATTTATTACCTGCGTGGAAATTCAGGTGGAAACATCACACATCTATCAGAAAAGTGGGTCTAAGCCTCCTGGCAGAGCTTGGCCATACCTTTTCAGAGGGCATAGGCTATTGCTGTACACGCAGACTGCCTACAAAGCAGTAAAGCACCTCAGGGACTGAGGAGTATAGGCCCCATTTTCAGATGAACCTCAAACATACTTGGCCTCTGACTCACCCCACTTGAGCTGCTGGGGAGCATCATCACATGAGCCCAGGTCTCTGTGATTTTCCATTGCTTTCAGATTGCTGAAGAATGCCTCCACTGTCTCACAACAGCCCTATTCCTTACTAGCTGTAAGTCTTGGGGCACCACTGGACTACAAAAGGCACACTAAAAATGAATTTTTATATGCTTATCTCACTTCTAAGGTGATTTATCAAATAGGCGGAGAAAGTCGGCATGACCAACTAACAGATTTTCCACAAACGTGACATTTTAAAAGAAAGAATTACAGGGTATATTTACAGTTATTGACACAGTTCTGCTCTGCTTCTACTGTATTCATCGCCATGGTGTCAGGGTATCTCCTATAAGTGGCTGGATATATAACGCTTCATTTTTGTTCTGAAAAACACTTGGATAAGTGATAGACCTACAATACTTCTTGCCTACATAACATAAATCTTAATGATTGGAAGACTAAAATAACGGCTCTCACAAACCAAGAGCAAACCCAAGCAACCCATGGTGCACACAGTTTGCTCCTGTTGCTTTTAGCAAATTGCAGTTTAAGACAATAACATTATAAATCATTCTAATAGCCTTGCCTATGTAAAAAGTCTTCATGGTAAGTGGCGTCTGTTCTTACTACCACCATCAATAAAAAAAGGCATCTGAACTCTCCAGCAGCCTTTTTGGAAATTAGGGAAAATCTTGATTACATTTCAGTTATTTGTGCCCTATCTTCCCAAGCGTGATAGCAAACAAGGTATTCCAAACTCTTAATAGAGAGAAAGGAGCAGTTATCTGGCTTGGGAAAAATGTTCTGCCTTCCATTATTTGTATGACATCATGAAGGAAAAGTCAGCTGGAGAGCGGATATTGAAGTGGAGAATCAAATCAATAGCCCATCCCTCTGCAGCCTGTCTCCAGCAATGGCCCAGGCCAGATATCGCAGAGAAAGACATAGGATGTCACTCAGAGCCAGCCTTGCAATAATCTATTTATGGAGGAAGTTTCTGGCTGTTTTCATAGGATTAGCTTATGTTGTGGAACATGAAGACAGAAATAGTTGGGGTTTTTTTTGCCTACAGATGATTTCTGTATTATGCGTGAACGTGTACCCTGCTAAGCCTCCCGTGCCAGTACTGCCCTGGGGCAACGAGTCCCGCAGAGTAATCACACGCTGCAGAACAGAACGAGGATGTCTTTGTTATTTATCACTGCCTTCAAGCAAACTGTTCCCGGCCCTTTACTCTCTGTTCTTGAGGAAATCTATGCTTTGCTGAAGCCTTCATGCTCGCACTTGATGCTGCCTCCTCCAGTGGCTGCTGCTCTTGGTGGCAGGAGCGGAAAGGAGAACAGCACTCAGCCTGAGAGCACGGGCCGCTGAATAACGCAGGGGCTCTGTTTTGCTCCCTCGCCTGCCTTATCGCAACACAATATTTTCTCTCCTGTTTTTGTTACGGTAGGGCCCTGGCCAGCGATGGGCCAGTTTCCTGGTAGAGCTACAAGATCAGCTAGGATAGAGTGAGAGAGGATTTGTTAAATGGAAGCCAATTACAAATTTCTAAACAAAACGTTTTGCTGCTGATGCCGCCGGGTTGCCAAATCGGGTATTTTCCAAGCATCATGGGCATGGGGAGAGGTTCCCTGCAGTCTCCACTGCACCACAAGGCCGGTAGTTTGGGAGCTTCACCGCCGGGGCGAGACACCCAGGCCCCAGTCACTGTCCCTCAGGGGCCTGGGTCATGGTTCAGATCAAAGATTTGCAGCCTTAAATCAGCTGCAGGTTTCTGGTTTTCCCCAGCAAGACAGAAACCACCTGACATCTGTACGGGAGCGGGGGCTCTGCCTGCCCCTGGGTCTCATCTGGTCTCCTTGGCACCTCACCAGCCAACGCGTGGAGGAGGCACCTCTTCACCCCCTTGGCTTTGGAGAGCTGCTGAAATGGGGAAAGACCTTCCCCGGCCACCAGTGAAACGGCTGGAGCATGGGAGAGGGCAAAGGAGAGGAGCAGGAGCAGGTAGGACTGGATGGGACAGAGAAAAGGACAGCAGTGGAGGAGAAGGAGAAAGGTAAGAGGGAGCAAGCCAAGAGGCATTACTGGGGGGAGAAAGGGAGGCAGCCCAAGAGCTCCGGGTCCCGGAGCCCCCCAGCAGCGCCTGGATCATTTCCCTGCACGCTCCCATCTAATTTTCGCCCCATGCAGGCAAAGCAGCGGCTGTTGCCTGATTACCTTGGAGCAAGCTGAAAATGTAGCGGGACTTGGCCTTTTATTCTTGCTCCTGGCTCTGCATGAGGTTTGCAATCAGCTGTTAAAATCTCTCCCCTCACATAATTCATTCCTCTCCCCCATTACTGTGATTACACAGAGCCCTGAGTTTGTCCTGCCCTCCTTGAGCCCGTGCTTGGGTAGCTCAGCTACGGCAAAGGCTCCTCGCACACAGCAAGCAGGAGAAGCGCCTGTAAAGCAGATTCAGGAATACCTCAAAGTCTCCGCTGCCTCTCCCCTGCAACATTTCCAATGCAGTATTAAGTTATTGCTCACGAGGAGGAGGCTTTGTGTGCACGAGTGGCAGAGCTGAGATGGGGCTTTACATCAAGCAGACAGGCGGGGAGCCTGCCGTCAGCTGCCCCATCACCCATCACCACAGTCTGCAGCACAGAGGCATGACGGCAGGACAGCCTACACCATGGGAAGGAGGGGAGAGACAACCCAAATGCACACCACGTTTCTGCTCGGGACAGGCTGCTCCCTCCCCACGTGGACTGTCAGCTGTGCCACAGCACGCTGGGGATGGTGAGGGATTTCAGGCTTTTTTCGGGGGTGGGTCATCCAGTAGTGCGAAGCTGCTGGTGAGGGATAAGGAGCATCCTGTAAAACAGATTGCTGGGATTTGGGATTGCTTTACAATGGGAAAGCCTTCCTCAGAGACATTAGAAAGGTCCAGCAGAGCACCCGGACCTGGTTTGGTGTAGACACAAGTTGTTATCCACCCACACCTGGGAAGTGCAACTGCAGCGCCTGTTGAAGAGGCTTTATTCGCCCACATCCACTGTTCTGAGCAATATTTGTGTGCATATGAAGATTAATGATTGATTCAGCTGTTCGTTGAGACAGCAAGGCCATGGCCATTGACATCTTAAAATAGGAGACTTCAGTCCCCAGGTGTTACAGGCTTGCCTGTTTCTCAGGGACACTTGCCCACACAGCCTGCCCTAACCTGGCACAGCCGCGGAGGCCACCGGCTGTGCAGCTCGGCGCCTGGCCCCGGGCGTGCTGGTGCCCTGGAGCAGCAGCTCCCACCTCTGCAGGGAGTCCAAAGGAAAAGCCTTGAGTTTTAGCTCCTTCTCTGAAGACTGTTCCCGGAACAGGGGCTGGGGGACAAGGCAACGATGAAGATGCTCTGCAGCAGTTCCTGCTGAGCACTTGCTGCAGCCGCAGAGCTCTCTCAGACCCACCTCCCACACATCCAAACCTGTCTTTGGGCAGGTTGAACTAACATGAAAATCTACTTAATGTGCCAGATGCCACTGGTGCTCCCCTGGACCCAGCCAGTGCAGTCACTGGTGAGGATGTTCCTGCAACGTTGCTTGCTGAGGGTTCCTCCCCCCCCAGTCAAAAAAATGCAGCTGAACATGGCTTTCAGGCCAGGATATATAGCCTGCTATCTTGTTTTAGATTTCCATCTGCACAGCTCTGCTGGGCGCTAAGGAGGTTTCAAATCCCTCTAAGCTGGGCTGTGGAGGTATCCCTGAGCATCTGCATTCACTCACTCTGATGGAACGGACAGGCGGGCAAATGAAAGGGAAGCAGTTTTGCTCCTCATACAGGGAATTTAACTTCAAATCTGATTCAGCTGTGAGAGGAATGGCTCCCTGCCGGGATGTGATCCTCCAGTCTATGAGTACCGGCTGTGCCATTTCACACGAAACAAAAATTCCCAGGGACATCTGATTTCCCTTTCTATGTGCAAAATCCTGTGTCTCTGCTGATGAGAAACTTTCAGTAGCAGCCCTGCCATTGTTTGCAAGATAAAAGCCCATTAACTGCTCAATATACTGACCTGCAATTTCCTCTTTTTGGGGTCAGCTGGGTTTCAGGAGAACTCCTTTACCTGCCTGGAGGCAGCGTTCGCTTTTCCAGCGGCGATGCTCAATAGCAGAGCATCGCTGCCGAGTGCTGCGCCGATGATGCTAACCAAGACTGCCATCTACCTCCCCGGGCTCTGCAGGACAGGGCGGCTGCACCCCACGCCTGCGCCGCTGCCGAGGGCAGGTTTTGGGGGACAAAGGGTGCCCCACAGCCAGGGGTACAGAGGAGGCTTCCCCGGGCCCGTGGCAGGCCGGCCAATGTGCCCTCCCGCAAACGTGCTCAGCGGGGACCGACTTGTCCTCGTCTGCCTCTGGCTGGCCTTGTGCCTTTGGCAGCTCAGCAGACCAAACCCTGCGTCCGCTTCGTGGCTGGCCCCTTCCCTCAGCTGGGACAGCCCAGGTTTGAAGATGCCCTGACTAACCGAGGCTAAATCCTTGGCGTTTGGATGAAGGTGAGGAGGGCTGAGTGGGAACGGGCCATGGGCTAGCCCGTCATCATGTCTCATTACGCATTCACTTCTTACATCACCTTTCCAATTAGTGAACCTTGACAAAAATCTCGTATTACAAGGAGAAGAAAACTGGGCCTTTAACACAAGCCCACTGTTTTCACAAAGCTGTTAAGTCTAATGAGGAATTAAATTACTTTTGTTGTCGGAGTAATGCATAATACATTCACTTACAATGACCTGCAAAAAGAAAACTTTACAGGCTTGACAGTGATGTGTATAAAAAGAGATGCCACCAGACTGTACTTTAAAACGATGGGCAGCTAACTAAAAACCCAGTGCAGTGGTTCCACCTGCAGACTCAAACTATTCCAGATGCTGTGCTGTCTTCCTTGCCTCACACGTGTTAAGCCATCCTTACATTGCTCACAAAGATAATGCTTGTATTTTGAGTCTGTTTAACAAAGTGTTTCTTGGGAGGGGGGATTTCTGATCTGATTTTTTTAATTTCTGGATTTGGGATTAGATTTTCTAATGCATAAAATGAATGACTTGGACCCCAAAGACCTTCTGGGAATGTGCTTGCACCAGTAGTGGGGTGCAAGATGGGCAGAGCTGGTGCTGAGGACTCAGCGGCTGCACATACGCCCGGGGCTTGCTCTGAGGCAGCCTGTTAGCAGCCAGATCGCACTGCGTGTGTGCTCCCAGAGCACATCTCGCATTAACGTCAGGTAGAAGGGACTGAATCCATGCTCCTCAGGAGCACTGCAAGGTCAGCCAACGCACAAGAAGTGGGCATAACCAGGAGATTCACGTCAAAAGGTGCTGTTGATATGAATTAAAATGCTAAAATAGACACAACCACAGTCTGATATGAACAGTACCCATATTTCTGCATTTTATGAATCTCCTTTGCCCACCTGTGTCAAGCAGAGATAGCCCCGAACAGCCTGAAGCACTGTCATTTGTCACCGCAGACAGTAAAGACTGCTGCTACTGCCACGCTGTAGCATCCCCAAACACAACTGGCAGGAGCACACTTTGACTGGGACACTCTTGCTAAGTAGCATTACACACTAGGGATGTGTTGATGGAAGCCTGTAAAATGGGAAAGTATGGCACCTGGCAACATTTGCTAGTGAGGGGAGCTTTTGCTGAAGCTAAACTTACAGTACCAGCTTGAGAATACAACTTGTGTTTTGCAGAGTGGTGAACTAGACACACAAATACCATTCACTGAAACCAGTGGGAGTTAGAGGCTTACGGCCTCTGTGGCTTGGAGCTTCAGTTTCCTAGACCTACCTCTTGGAGAGTGTCAGGAGATCTGGTACTCAACTTCTGATACACCAAAACACCCCAAATTTCAGAAATCTTAGTTACATGCTTTCATGAGTTGAGCCTACCAGCGTCCCAAGCTGTGAAATTGTAGCCTCATAAGTTATTTGACTTGCTGAATAATCGTTCATATGTCCACGTAGATAATTGTCTGTTATGCAGGCACATACTCCTATTAATAATGAGCGTTGAGGGACAAGGCAGAAGTCTGTGTTTATGCCACATTCAGTTTGTGCTTGAGCCTGTGTCAGGCAGACCCGAGCCACAGGGTGTGAGGAGACAGTGCTCACCCCATCACGTATAATTTCTCCGAAAAGCAGCTTGAATGACGTCTGGTACTCACAGCACGGTGCCGGTGCTCTTCCTCTTGATCCTGAAGTGCGAGGAGTCATCTGTGAACTCCATGTCATAGTTGGCCTCATCGGTGGTAACCCCGGGGGAGTCGATCTTGAGTGGGACTTCAAAGCGCTGTCTGTTGGGGTCGTAGAACTGAAGCAAGGCAAGGAAGAGGCAGATTACCTCGTTCGTTAGAGTGCGTTGCTTTAGCTAAAGGATTCCCCCACCCTCTCCCAAATACTCACCCGGAACCGGAGTCTGTCCCTCGTCTGGAACTCCACTTCCATGATGAGCGGGGAAATGTCATTTCCGAAGAGGGACAAGGCCTGCCGCTTGTTCAGCGTTACCCTGAGGCAGAAACACGCGCTGGTGCCCACGCAGCCGCCTGCTGCCCGCGACCGCCCTGGCGCGGGCAGGGGGGAACAACTCAGCTCTCCTACTTCAACTCTTTGAAAATAGATCACTGACTTCTCCGGAGAGACAATCTCTGGGGGTAGCTTAGGCTCTCCTTCTAATGGATAAAATAGGTGCTGGAGAAGCGAGGAGACCTCACGGTCTCCTGGGACACAGCTCCCGGGGTGGGAGGGACCTCGCCTGGTTTCCTCACCGACAGCGCGGTGTGAGCGCAGGACCCCAACCCCGCGGGGGTCATACAGAGGGAAATGCATCCGTTACCCTCCTCGCCGCAAGCTGAGCACGTGGGGAAGGTCTCCATCGAGCTGCCCCGCGGCGGCAGCCGTGCAGGGCTGGGCCGCCGCCCCGCAGGCACCACGCACACGCTTACCTCCAGCCCTTGTCCGTCTGCTGGGTGCTCCCGCCCAGGGAGTAGCCGTAGGGACTGTCCTGGGTGAAGAAGCACCAGGGAGCATTGGCCACGTCGGTGGCGCACCAGGCGCAGCCCCGCGCCTCGCAGGCCTCCTGGGACGCGTCCGGCTGCGGGTGGCAGTCGACGCGCTGCTGCACCGGCACGGCGCTGGCACACTGCTCGTCCCGCGCCGAGCCGAGGCACCCGCCCAGGCCTGCGCGCGGCGGGAAACGGGCAGAGCAGCAGAGAACAACGTTAAAAAACCCACAATGCGACACTGTGAGGGCTGAAACTGTTACCCGTATCAAACCCCTACGTTTCCTGTACGCTGATTGTCTCATGTTACACACAGAGGTCATCTATATATATAGATAGGTGCAAAGATGTGAAATCAGCATGCACCCGTACAATATACATAAATATAAAAATATATATGTTCCTATCGGGTTTCAGTTTTACATCATACGACTACTACATATACGTAGTATTTGTAGTTTGTGTTCCTACAGGCACGGTTACGAGTAAAGGGAAGACGCCAGCGGTAAAAGAAAAGGCACAGGTTAGTCATTTGCAGAATCATCCTGACAAAAACCTCTTAGTAAGGTGCTAAATCCTTTCCATTTTGCGGCTGCAGGTCGAGCCCCGTGGCTCCCCTGCGTGGAGCGAGCCTCCTGAGAGCGAGGGGACTGCGAGACCAGCTCCCTGCTGCACTGACAGAACTCTCTGTTATCAAATGTCCATAAAGAGAGCAGGTGTACCACAGGCGGCACACTTATTTTGAAGTTACCTTATGCCACTTGAGTCATTACAGCAATATTCAAAGATAAAATCTGCTTGAACATTAATTGCACTTTTCTATATAATGACTAATATCTCTGCTTTAATTTTTTGTTTTTATGTGGACTGTTGTGTGCTTGAAAGCTTAAAATGTGATTGCTGTTGCAGTCTGGGCTTTTCCATATAAAAAGAACTTCACAAGCAGATGTGCACCAGCAGTAATTCTATATACTGGGAAGATTTACAGAATAAAACTGTAGATTCACTAGAAAATGCCACCATGCTGCAATGCCAGAGCTGATTTCCAGGTAGGGGATGGGAACACAGACAAGCAGGAGCTGAGTGCCATCTACCCTCTCTTTTGAGAAGACTCTCATCCCCCCTTCAATGCAGGAGTGTCTGATGCTCCCAGGACGGGACGTGCAGCCAGGCTTGTTCCTCGCTGCCCCAAGGCCTCGGCTTGCCTTCAAGAGGCCAGAATTCACAGCTGAAACCCTGTTGCTTTTCGCCAGCTGCCAGGCAGGCAGGCTTGGCTTCCACCTTTGTTAGATGGGGTGGACAGTCGTGCGCCACAGGCTGGCCACGTTCCGTCCAGCATTTACCCCCCGTAACCTGCCACGTAGGAAAGCCCTAAATTCCGATATCCTTTCTCATCCAAAGCGTAATAGGAATGTGAACATCCCTCTGCAATCCCTAAATTATTTCTTCTCGGAGCAGAGATCGGGGAGGATTCATCGCTGGTCTAATGAAGCACTGAAGGCACTGGGCTGGGTGTGTGCAGCCTTGCTATTTTGTGCTGGGTCCCTGCTGCAGATTTAAGAACAACAGACAGATTGCAAGCCTACGGAAAGAGCTGCCCTGCCTTTGCACCGCTGCGCACTGAATACCCCTGCGTGTTGAGGGAGGTGGAAGGATTTCAAGGGCATCCTGCAGCCCTCTGGGTCCTGAGGTCCTTAAACCTGTGCAACCACAGAGGCTAAAAAAATGCTGTACCAAGCACCACCTCTGCAGTCAATGCACAGCTTCTGTGTCCAGCAGCTTCGCACTGCTCTGCCTCGCATGTTCCAGTTACCACCTTGGCAGACACAGCACAAAATAGAGTAAATCCATCACATTTCATTAGGTTTTGAGTTGGGTTTTTATCCCCCCCCTAATGGGAGTCAAATGCAGCATCAGTGTTTTCATTGCTGAAATCAAAGAATCTGACTGAGCACACTACAGCAGATTATTAACTTGGCATCATTTTACATAGCATAGATTCACAGGAGACTTGTCCGCTCATTCGTATAGTAAAACACTTTTGAAATACTTCACAAAGAAGGATATTGTGAATGAAAAAGCTAGTTCAAGGGGAAAAAAAACAGCCCCAGCAGGAGCAAAGAAATTTCTTTTTTTTTTTTTTTCCCCCATCAATGCGAAGCTTAAATATTCCAGCAAATTTTGCAAAGCAGCATTTGCAGGTATGAGCACCTGAACAAGTCTGCAACCCCATTCATCCCTTGTTCCGGGCTTAACTTCAACTACAGTACAAAGGGAAGTATATCCCTTCGACTATATACTAGAGAGAGTAGCAAGTGGGAACATGCAATTTTCCTTCCCTACTTTTAAAAAACATTTTGATTTTAAAATCTCTGCATTATTTTCATGGCATTTATGGCCTGTGTCAGCAAACATATATACAAGATGAAATGCAAACAAGCAGTTGAATATAGCAACAGCTACAGCTACTTGCTGCTTTTGCATGATAATTTCCATGGGAACAGAAGGTAGAAGCTAAAGCAAGGTAGTTTGAAAGTTATACACAAAAAATTATCCCCATTGATTTTTAAAATCCTTGACGGCAATTTTGTGACATTAGATAAAAAAATGCTGCAATAAGGCATAAGGAATTGAAGTGTTACCACGTAACTTTTAATTTAATAGTATTAATCTTTACATTTTGGGTTCATCCACACATTTCAAAGGCATTTGCTGCAGAGGTTCCCTCTTTATCTAGCAACAGATTAAGACATGTTCTCCTTTTATTAGGCTCTGGACCGAATCAGCCTCTGCGATACGAAGGTGAAAGTCACAGCAAACTAGCAAAGCACAGGGTAACTCTGAGCAGCTGAATGGTCCCACTGACTCCAGTGTGTCGGTGCTGGTGCCTGAGACCCGAACACACTGTTGGACCGGGCTGTATTTCTAAACAAGCTAGCCCTGTCATCTTCCCACAGTCACCTCAGGCGGAGTTACAGCCATGCCCGTTCTCTCCTTTTCCATGGAAAATGATCGCCTCCCCTAACAGCTCTTCCATTGGTATCACTTTTGTATCTTGCTTTCAAAGCCTATGACAAAATACAAGCGCCACGCGTTTACCTGCTAGCACAACCGCCAAGAAACACAGGATCCCGATCCTCTCCATGGTCGAAGGCCAACTTCCGCAGGCAGCAGGGAGCCTTTTATACAAGGCAGCAGCACGATGAGCACTTGCTCCAGTAATAGGAAACATTGCAAATATTTTCTCAGCACTCATATCTCACATGAGATTAATTAGAACACATAACCTCGCCTGTATTTAAGAATTCAAGTAGATAAGATGGGATGTAGTCAGTACTTTGTCCACAAGCTTTGCTCAAGTTCTGAATTCCAAACTTTGAGAGAGAACATGATTTTCCCATGAATTCTTAGAAAATTAATTTTTCAGAGACCACCTGTGTTTTCTTTTAAACAAACATCTTCAGACAATCGGAGTCCAGTGCTTATCTTTTTCTGATTTCCTATCATCTTTTGTCACATACGTAGTCTTATAGCACAAATGAAAAGTTTGGAGAAAAACAAACAGTTGAAGAATTCTCCATTAAAACAAGACACTGATACCATGACCTTTACAAAATGACAATTTTCTTCCAATTACTTGATGGCAAGAACTTTCAGAGTAAAGCTGTGTTCTGTGGCAAGATCTGGTTTATGTGGAACGTCTTCCTGAAGGAGGAAAAAAAAAAAAAAAAGACCTTTCTATACACACGTTATCTAAGTTCCATTGGTGCCTGTCAGGAGATAACTCTGTAAAACAAAACGCCTGTGCTGTCAAGCACCACCAGAGAGAAGTTTCTGCAGTCCAGGCTGCTGCCGCGACAGCCCCTCACCGTACGGTCGTTAGAGCCGAGCAGCCTGACGGCAGGTAGACATTTCCCAGCTTTGGAAGGACTTTCATCCTGCAGCTGTAGACGATAATATTCGTATGAATCTTACACTAAAACACCCACAGCTACCCAGGGCTCCCCGATGGCAGCCACGGATGAGCATTTGGCTCCAAACCCAGGGGTCACCAAGCTGTTGGCATCATTTGTGCAGCGTGGCACGGTGGGTTCCTCGACCCGCTGGGCCAGGCGGAGTGGGGACCCTCCACCAGGCACACAGCGCTCTCACACCAGTCTTGCATGGAAACCCACCCGCCACTGGGAGGTGTGCTCAAAGTTGTGTTACCATCCCAAATCTTTGGCATGTACAGCCCTTGAGGAGTCAAAAAGCATGACAGATAAACACTAATCTGCATTGATGCTGTTTATTTTAACTCACCTATACATTGTTCCTTAACAATATGTATCATTACTCATTTCTGCCAAAACTTGGGATAAATCAGTAACCTCAAATCACATGCAGGATGCATTTTCATCTCCTTTCAAGCTGAGAAGGAAGTAATTCCTCTAGTATCAGTAAGAGGCATCAGAACTTCTCTTTGTTTGACAGACCATATGTAATAAGGTAAGAACCGTCATCTCTCGGGAACAGGAGCCATCTGCTTCATTTTAAGTCTGTACTGTACTCAATATGAGAGAATCCTACTATTATCTGTAATTTCTAAGTACTATCAAAACACAAATACTGGCTAATACTGGCACAGACGTGGGATACCAGAAGACCCTGTGCGCTGTGTCACTCAGCAAGCTGTTTTACTGCATTGTGTAAAATCATACATTTTATATTCGGGGCCTTTGCAAGGGAAGTGGATTTTTTATAAGGAAGTATCATGAAAAAGGCAAAAAGAAGTAGTTCACATTCACATCTTTATTTAAATGTTACCTACATAAGCTATAATTTACAGACTGATATTTTCAGGGGGAAAAAAAAAACCAAAACAACAAACCACCAAAAAAACCTCAGTATCCAAACACTGTATCTGAATCTACATAATTTTTTTTTAAGTTTGCAGAATTTACAAATTAATGTTCAGAGCAGTTGGGTAAATTATACATCCTCCCTCAATATCCACATTCTAAGAGCTTCAAAAGTCATACAGGCACAAGATAAGATATTTTCTTTGTACAACCATCTATTTACATAGCTTTTTCCAATACACGTGGTTCAGTTCTCAGAGTAACTGCCAAGGTTTGCAAAACAGTGTATTTAAAATACATTTAGCAGCATATAAAATTAGATAAAAAGGAAAGACATTTTGCTTTAAAAAAGAAAAAGTGAGATGATAGAAACAAATGCATAAGAAAAATAGATTAAGATCTATTTCTGTCATGACATTAAGAACACCTAGTCATTACAGAATATAGGCAAAACACTAATAGAACATACCAGTTCACGAGCGTTTGGGTTCTAGTCCTGAGCACAGAGTATACATAGCTGCACAACTTTGGTCAACAAGGATTATATGCTAACATTAACACAAATCATACGGCATTCTGTGTTAGCAGGAGACAGCCATGTCAGATAGATGTGTCATTAACAGCTTCTTCCCATCTTTTATTCACTCCACTTTCCTAACAACAGTGTGAGCGACCTTTAGAATCCTGAAACTGCCTGCCATAATCAAAGGCTTGTTACTGGGACATCATCATTCCCCTGCTACCCTAAAATGCAAAACAGCTGATCATACTTGTGAGTGAAACAGAGCAGAGCACTTCTGTTATACATTCCAGGTTGTAATTTTGAGATGGTCGTTACAGAAGACTGATTTCCAGTTAATTTAAACCGCAAGTGTTACATATGCACACAAATTCAGCCATAATAGACATACATATGTGATCACTGAGACACAAGCATGTTACCAAGAGGTTATTTTTTTCTTAAATACAGTACATATTTTAAGGACAGCAGGTCTAGTAGAAGAGTTCACTCTTATTTATTTGTGAGTTCATTCCAGTCATCAGTGTCTACCTAATAAGCATGCAGCAAACTGCATAGAGTGCACCTCAAAATCATCAATATATTCATTGATCCCCATCATTTCAATTACTGGCAAGGTCTTCACTTGCATCTCCTGTATCTGAGATCTGTCCATCTATTACATTTCGAGCTTTCCAGATCCTCACAGTCCGGTCACTGAAAAACATAACAAAGCAGTATTAGAGCTAGGGAATTAAACTGGGGAGGGAGGGAGACCAGGGAGGGCAGTGTGTGCGCAGGCAAGCTTTCTTAAAAGCTTGGGTGTCTTTTTCAGAAAGGCATTGTTGGTAAAGTAAGATTTTCTTACTGGATATGCAAGGGTCATTCCACCTCCAGGAGACTTTGTAATCTAAGATGTACAACTTTTAAGATTCCCTAACCTTACTACAGCACTGGCTACTACCTTTAACCATCTAGGCAAGTATAAAAATTATGTGTCTAAGGAAAGTAAAATCCTACTCTGCTATTACTTTTTTAAAATACAGCTAATGGTAATAGGCTTAAGCAGACTGACACCAGAGAAGAGCTTCCATCATGTGACTATTTACAACTCAGCAGACCACAGGCAAACCCCCAGCGTACTACAGAGTGACAGACTCTGCAGGGCAAGACTACTTCCTGCCATCAATAGTGTGAAAGGTTATTATGGGTTAAATCAAACAGGACCTGAAATGTGCTCTGTTTGCATGAGAGGTGTCAGTCTATAATATGAAAAGGTAAAAAAAGCACAGAATCACAAGACCCCAAACAAATAACCCACAGACCACCACACACCAAACCAAAAAACAAACCCCTCTACCAGTGAGCTGGTGTTCAGAAGCCCAGGAGAGGCAAGCAATAATTCTGTACTTTTAGCAACAATCACTATTTACACAATTATAAAGTATGTGCAAGTAAAGTATCACATGGAATCCGTTACAAAACTCTATTATCATAATTAAAAAGGAAAATAAAGAAGCAGTCTTGTTAAACAGCAATTTATCCTGTGCAAGAGAAGCAGAATTTATTAATTTCTAAAAAATATTGAGTTATGTGACTAGCAAACATTGACTTGTGTATAACTTATAACCTCTTCACAAAAAGCCAGGAGGCAGCAGTCAGGACAAGACTATCACACTACAGAGGTTTTCTGACTTGAGCCTTTGCTTCACTGTAAATTGTCAGGAATACCTTAAGTTGTGTAGACCTTCACCACAATGTTACAAGTGCCAAAAGGCTGGGATTTTCTTCACTAGTAATAAAGAATGAATTTCAGGTGCATGTATGTGGTAAACTTGTTAATAATCTTTAGGCAGAGACATAAGCTTTGACATCTCTACCAAACATAGGAACTCGGCAGCTTTGAAAACCTGCTTCGATTCAGAAGGACCTGCTTCCACTTCAGCAGGCCAGAAGCTTCCGCAGTTGGCATTAGAAGATAACACGACAGCTTCCACAGCTCCTGTGCTCACACTATGCCACTGAGTGGGCTCTGCTGCCATCTCCCACACTTTCTCCAGAATAAGGTATTTTACTCTGTCACGTCCCCTGAGGTTTCAGGTACTCAGTTTGCTCGTTTTTACTGAGGAGACAAATATTCAAATCAAGGTGTTTAAAGGACAGTAGAATAACAATCACATACCATGGCTTTTAGAAAAATTCCCACACGTCAGGAATCAGTTCTAGCAGTAAATAGCCTAACTATAGAAACAAGCTGGTAAAGTTCTCAATTACTGCCAAATTCTCCCTGTCATCCTGTGGATCAGTGGTCTCCAAACTTTTTTGATCATGCACCCATACCACCAAAAAATTTTTGAGCACGCACCTCCACGTGCATTTATTAATTTAGAAGTTATACACACGTACCACGGAAGTTCTAATGTTTTCTTCCCACACCCCAATGGATCACATTGTGCATCCCCTGGGGTGTGTGAACCCCACTCTGGAGATTACTGCAGTAGATTACTAGCATTTAGGGGCATGGACCAGGTCTTCCCATGCTTGATATGAAGTGAATCACACAACTGAGGATCTCCCCTAAATGCATTTGCATGGACAGAATTCTAGCAGGAGCTATGGAAAAGGAAGATTCACACAGAAGAAAAACTCACTCTGATGCTGTGAAAATCTGGCTGGCGTTGGTACAGATTGCATTTATCGGGCTGTCGTGTCCCTTCATCTCCCCAATGGGCGCGAAGGTATCCACATTCCAGAGCTTGAGGGTGCCTCCTCTGCAGCCGCTGAGCAGAACTGGAGCATCAGGCACCAGGCCAAGAGCACACACCCAGTCTTTATGAGCATTAGGAACTTGCTGAAAAAGAGAAGGCAGGCAAGACTTAACAGGGCTGCAAAAACATCTAGAGGAACAAGCGCAGAAATGGAAAAATCTCAAGTTCTAAGCCTGATTCCTGTCCTGCAGCAGATTCGCTACATGGTGCTGGGTATATCCCAGCCCTGTGCCTTCTCCTCCTTAAGAGCAAGGAGGGTGCTGCCACCCATGAGGCTACATCTATACTACAAGTTTATTGCTCTTTGTTAAGTAGTACTGCACAACAAAAAGAAAAACCAATATGCACAACTTACCTGACGTGGAAGAGAAATTAATTTAGGATAACGCTAAATCTGCATATGTTCAAATGCATATTTGAACATAGTCTCTGTAAATGTTTCAAGTCTGTCTGTACAACAGTTATAACACACATAAAAAGAAAATCCAAAATACTGCTCAAAAAATACACCAGGGAGACAGAAACTGTTTCTATATTTCTTCTTTTCCCATTACACATTCTAAATTGATTCTGTGGTGCAGCACTTAGCAAAAACACATTAATTCTTTATGGAGGAAGGACACTAGCATTCTGCTACTTCTTCAGAAAGCAAAATGCTGCACAGACCAGCTGAGAACAACATCCTTTTGATACCAACACTGGGGAAGTAATAGCTCAAGTTTGCTGTCTTTTAAGGGGACCAAGACTTGCTCTTCTCCAGTTCAGTTTGGTAGAAACCGCTTTGGTTTGCTGCCTTTCTCGTATTATGGAGCATATTCCACTTTCTAGGATCATCATGATGTTTTATCTAGAATATACACTGCTATCACAACACCGCTGGTCTGGTCCTGCAGCACTTCATAAAACTGGTGGGGGGGTGTGTGTCTGTATTCTTGTAAGTCTTAATTTTGTCACAGAAGCATTTTGTGGCTTGGGTTGCATAGCACCACATGAAGTATGTAACTGAATTCTTTTGAACAGCAAGTTTTTCATCAGCTATAGAGAACCAATCCTGTTTAACACATATATACCAAACCAGGACCTCTGCCGAAATTTTAGCATTTATAATTTAAAGTAGCTCAGCTCTGGTTTTAGGGTGGTGGGTTTTTCTCCTTCATCTAAAACAGTGAAGTGTATACACCAAAAGAAAGTTGCAACAATAGGAATTCTGGCTGGATAAGGAGGAGGTGGGGAAATTCATACAAGAGTACTTTAAGGATTGCAGTGGAATCTGTGACCTTGGAGATTTTGAAAACTCAGCTGGGCAAGACCTTGAGTAACCAGACCTAACTACAAAGTCAGCCTTGCTTGGATCAGTGGGCCAGCTTTGCACTGCGTGGCCTCCAGTGGGCTCTTTCACCGTTAATTACCCCACGATTAGTAAGAGTAACAGTACTTTTCTTCATTCCCTAAAAAGACAGTGAATAAAAATTATTTATATTGTTTTGTCAAATGCCTTAGTCTCACTTCCTTGAAAAACACACATTTTCTAGAAATAAAAAGAAAGGAATTTTTATTAAGTTCTAGTTTTAAAACAAAAAAACAGGGGAACACGAAATACAGAAATTATGAAAAGCACATATACCGAAAGGAAAAGGAATACACTTAGTCCAGTTACATACTACTTCACCCCCGCCCCTGTACTCTTTCTGATGTTAAATTACTTGCAACAGCAAAAATGCACACTGCATAACATTTTAACGAGCCTAAAGTGCAAGAGTGAAGACGCGTCTTACAACTTTAATAAAGTCATTCTGAGAACACAAAAACTGTCCTGTTCCTGCGGTCCTCCTGGTTGTGCTATCAGGCTGCTGAGTACATTTCCCTAGACAGACAGATACGAAGGTAGATGTCCCAATACAGCCAAGTGAAGATTTTCTGCAAGAAGCTGAATTTCTGAATCCTTATTTTAACTCTGAAGTCTTGGTAGTATTCTGAAAAGGAACTGGCACCTAATTGGACAATTTTGAAAGAAGGTCAAGAAAAATTGTATATTGATGGAATACCAAGTATGTCCATACAGAAATTTTCTTGAGGTAACCAGTCCATTATTCTCTCATGTCCCAAAACTTTAATGTTCTATTTGTTTACTTGCTATCAGTCTGCACATTAAGCGCACATAAAAGACATGTTCCTCGTCTCTCCAAAAATTAAATGACTGGTATGTAACCAAACTTTGCAAAAACAGCAGTACCTTCTGGCATTTGGTTTTTTGCCTTTCATTTCTCCCACAGTCTCAACTGAAATAATTGTATCTCTACATAAGACCTAAAAGAACAGATTGGCTTATAGCAAGTAGCCAAAAATCAAAGTTCTCCACGTCAGACAAATTACAATGAACTTCAAAGTTTCCCTGGATTTGAGGTCCCTTTTGAGCCCCCCCCACTTTTTAAAAAATAAAAACTAACAGCAAATATGTTCTAACAGCAAACAGACTATGTGTGTGTTGTATACATTACGTAACATATATGTTGTATAACTTCACAAATGGAGATCTATGGAGTAAGCTTTATAGAAAAAAAGTCTGGGTCGAGTGAGGTAGGTTGTAAACCCTCTTCACAAGAAAATTTTCTGTAGCATTGTTTGTCTTTAAAGAGTTCCCAGTCCAACATTTACCTGCTTGTCAATGACAAGGATGATATCCAATGGTTCACTCATAGAAGAGGCAAGTGCTGCCTTCATTCTGAAGCAAAAAAACCAAATCCCACATACTCAGAGCTAAAACAGAGCTAACCACTTCATCAGAATTTCATGATACACTGAAAAGAAAAGCAAGTGCATGCCGGGTGTAAAGATCAAGTACTTTATCGATTGATTTCACAGTCAGTGCTCTGTGCCTTCCCTATTAAAAATCATCATTATCTAAGTGAATAGTCATTGTACGAGCCTGAACGTTTACATAGCCTGAAAACAGTTCTACAGCATGACTGCCACATTAGCCACATGATTTTTTCGATTACCTGAAGAAGGTCTTTTTGAGCCAAATCCCATTTCTTAAGTCCATTATCTCTGGATCCGCTAAAAAGGTTGTCTCCCATAATAGCAAGTGCTTCAATGCCATCATAATGAGGAGGTTCAAAATTGTGTGTAGGACTTACACTTCCAAGAGCCCCTTCAGTCACATCAAACATCTAAAATAAACAAACAATCACATATGTTGAGCAAAATTATCTGCCATCTAACCAGCTTCGAAGACACTGCAGTGAATAACTGCAGGGGAAAAACTTGGAAAGTCTTGTCACACAGGCCACTGTATCATGATGCCTATTTGACACCATTTATCTACCAGAACAACTTCTTTCTCTTCTACCTCTTGCCTGCAGCACGAATGCTTCACTGATCGCAGGGAAGACAGCTCTGGTAAGAACTGCTACTACTTGGTTACAAAATACCCAGTATCTTCACAAGCAAGAGCCTATATATACTCTGTGGTGGGCTAGAGAAACACAGCTCATGAGCCAGTATGGGAAACACAACTCACACTGGGAGGACTGCACAGGCAGCTGCAGGAAGAGGCATCTGTTTTCCCAGACAAGGTGCTTGGTTGTTTAATGGTTACAGACCATCTCATGCTGATGCTTTCCATGGACTAGACACACCTCTCTCCTTGCCTGTGCTCCAAGAATGAGGTCTTAAAACAGATTCTTTAAGTGAGGCCATTTTAACAATTAAGGCATAGTCAACCTCATCAGCTTTTTGTCCCTAGATCTGCAGTGTAAGCAACCCTGTTTCATTTTGCATTGTAGCGAGCCAGAACTCACCCAGTTAGACTGAGCTGAGGTGAAACAGATGAGCTGTAACTTTTTAAACCACTACCTCTGTTTCACAAGCAAATATCAGACTTCATCCCCTATAATTTGCTCTTCATTAACCTTTTAAAATGAATAAGGTTGGCAGTAAAAAAGGGACAGCTTGGTAGCGTAAAAGAATATGTTCAGCAAGTTAAAGGTATTTTAAAAGTTACCACATTCAATTAACATGCATCAGTTCCAGTTGTAACAAAAGCTCAATGATACACACCAGAAAGATGAGGCACTTTGACAGAGGTGACTAACATTCCTGGCTCAGTAGACAAGCCAGTAGTTTCCTGTCGCAGGGGAAAGCAGTATCTGTGACCAGACCTACTACCCCCAGTGGACCTGCTAACGTGGAGAAGCACTGAGAATTCCCAAACTGCTGCACTGACCATGCATATACACATCGTTTGTACCATCCAGAGCAGCTTGACAATTATGGATGCACTCACCTTGCAGAACACCCACTACTCTGCAGCACGTACACATGGCCAAAATAACCCTGGAAATTCTAGTGGTGCAAGTCAAGAAGCAGGTGGCCTCATAAGGTTTTAAGTAGCCTGCCCACAGTAAAGGAGCACACAAAAATGGCAGATGAACTTCTCTGACTGTTGACAGCTCTGTTTTCCAGAAGCCCTTCCACCTCCTTGCTTGTCACACGAGTTGGTAGCATGACAAACTTGCATTACGTGATTACAGCCTGTTGTCCCCACTGTGGTCCTACACTCATTACTGTGCCAGGACGGCAGCTCTTAACTAACCCAATATTCCGAACCACGAAGAGAAGTAATTATCAGAGTGCGTTTCTCTGTCGCCTTACTGCCTAAGAATCCTCCGGCCTCTAACCATAGGGACTGCTGATAATGGCCCAAACTGTCAAGCTACGCACCCACCTTCCAGGCAATCTTCTGAGGCTGGCCCAGTGCACAGCTAAGCATCCGAGAATTGCAGGATAATGTGAAAAAGAGAAAACCCAGCTCAGTGAGAAAGCTTACTTAGGTTCTGGCTCCTGCTCCACTCCCAGATGTGCTTATACACTTTTTTCAGTGTGTGAGAAGTAAAAAGACTAAAGCAAAGGATATTCCCTTGCAACAAGCTAGAGTATCTAGCTCATTCTCTTCTTTGGCCTCATGAATCACATGTTCTTTGCAGTGTGAAGGTCAGATTCATGAGGAAGATGATGTACAGTTCCTATAGTCTTGTAGTTTGGGCATACTCCTGAGAAACAGGGAGTTCAAATACCCCCTGCCTGAGGTGGGTCCAAAAAAGAAAAACAAAAGAAAAAAACCTCAACAAAACCAGACACCACCACTCACCAGCCCCCACTCTACCTACCCCTGCCACTCCCCCCCCCCCCCCAGCAAAAAAAAACAATGCTGATCTCTCTCTCTCCTTCCTCACTCCAGAACTTGGGCAGCACTTAAGCAAGAGCCTGGGCTAGACCCCAAACGTTCTTCTGTGGGGAGCCCGCCACATGCCTCCGCTGAGGCAGTTAGTTCTGCTCTCCAAAACAGAGGCACTGACTTCAGATACTTCAAGAGCTACATGTTACTTAGGAGTAGGTGTTAGGAATATTTCTCTAAGACTTCATACACCTGATGTTCACCTTAATGGAGATCAAGAAAAAGTTTACCTACAGACAATCATCCAAACAAAAATAGCACTGAAGGGATAAGCGTTTATCAAGACAAAATGTTATTCATAAGCTATAACTGATGAAACAATTTCCATCTTGGCTATGACGTTTCAGATATAGAGACTTGAGTCACTTCTGCTGAAGCCTGCATCCCAATGCTGATGTGAAGAGCTAAAATAAATACGCAAATGCTGACGGTTTACCTTTATATAATGATCCTTTGAACCAGTGACAATAAGATCTTGTCCATTGGAAATTCTTTCTACAGTAAGGCACATAACAGGACCCTGGTGACCAGTTAGCTTTCCTGTAGACTGAAATCTTCAAGAATAAGAGAAGAAATGAGGGTTTGTTATTTTGTTATATATACAATACAATCTACAGCACAATTTCTGTCGGAATGGATCTTTCTATTTTCCCAATGCCTTCACCATTCATCCCCTGCTTAAATACACTCTATTGCTCATATCTGTGTGTAAATGTTAAATGTGAAACAAAAGCTTCTATTTTTGTAAAATAAGAATTAAAAAATTTTAAAGACAGACAAATTATACCCCTCAAAGTATTCTCTTTATTTTGAATGCACTCTTTGGGTGTGGGTTCTGTTTGGAAAAGTCATAGCTCCATGTTACATTCCATTCCATTCCATCAGATGGCTTTCATCATCTCATCATCAATTACTAGTCAGGATTCATGCATCTGTGACCTTACAAGAGGCTGTTTTACATTGCCTATCTTAAACAAAACCTTGTGGTTTTCCTTTCAGTGTGTTTAGTCCTTTTTCCTTTCTTATGTTTGTCCTTTCAATACTTAAAGGGGGCTCATAAGAAAGATGGGGACAGGCTTTTTAGCAGGGCCTGCTGTGGTAGGACAAGGGGTAATGGTTTTAAACTGAAAGAGGGTAGATTCAGACTGGACATAAAGAAGAAATTTTTAACGAGGGTGGTGAAACACTGGCACAGGTTGCCCAGAGAGGTGGTAGATGCCCCTAGAAACATTCAAGGTCAGGTTGGAAAGGGCTCTGAGCAATCTGATCTAGTTGAAGATGTCCTTGCTCACTGCGGGGGGCTTAGACTAGATGACCATTGAAGGTCCCTTCCAACCCAAACTATTCTATGATTCTATGATTTTTCCAATCATTTTTACTGAAATGATTCAGCATAACCTTAAGACACAAAGAGATCATGAGCACCTCCATTACCTCAGTAGCCACCACGGCATGGATTAGTTGATCCATATTTTGACCCAGGTTATGGACATTGCCATGAACATGAAACACTTTGTTGGCTTTGTTTCATATGCACATGTAACCACCTAAAGAACATTCTTTTCTGCTGGTGTTCAGTACCTTTTCAGGTCCCACATCCTCACTGAGTTTCCAGCAGCTGCATAGAGGAATGTGCCGGTTGGATTTAGTGCAATCTGATTGATCTGGTTCTCTCCAGCTGGGATAGTGACTGTTCTGTTAGTACTTCCTGAACACACATCACCAGGCATCGCCTGGCCCGAAGACCTGAGTACAGGGAGGACAGAGAAAACAAAACAGAAAAAGAAAACAAACTCCCTTATTACATATTCATAAGCCAACTATAAATACTGAACATTTGATAAAACACTACAGGCATGAATGTAAATTGTTTTGTGTTTCCATATATTACCAGTGCTCTACACTGACTTAGGCTGAACACATAAATAAAGCCTCCAACTCCAGTGTACTTAAATTACACTGTGCTGCACTATTAAATGTAACTTTTTTTTTTTAGATAAAAGTAAGATTCATTTAAACTCTTGACATTCAAGGTTTAACATACTTACGTCAGTGTCCGAACACACTTAGCAGAATCTCTGATGTCCCACACCTTGATATAGGAGGTTGAGACTGTGAAGACCAGGCTAGTGTAGTTGCAATATTTTATAGAAACAACATTATTTGGATGACCCCCCAGAGACATAATCTCTTGTCCAGTTACCAGATTCCAGACTTTACAGGTACGATCTAAATAAAGACAAGCAAAACCAGAAAAAATTAAAAACAAATAACCCCCCCACCAAACAAACACCACAGAGGACATGTTTTTCCAAAACTCAGTTAATTTAAAGGAAGTTCATATAATCATTTGCACTCATTCACAATCCTCCATTTTGTCAGGCACTTAAACATCTATGTAATTAATCTGTTTTTGTAGAGTACACATGGCCAATATCCACCATCATCAAAACTAAGCAAGGGTAACCATTAAATGTCATGCTGAAGATGTGTATATTAGCTCCCATTGCATTTTAAAAGGATAAAAATCCCATGTCAACCTCAAACTGTCCAACAGACAGTTTTGGAGGCTGTACAGTTTAGATGATGACAGATCAAGACTACTACTCCATTAGTAATTCAAGGATTTTTCATCAAGAACATAGTTCTGGAGGGGCTTTGAGCCTCAGCATGACAGAAGGACTGACCGCCACAACAAAATTACAAAAACAAGAAACAATCCAAACTATTTGGTGCTTTAGCAGCCTCTGAAAATCCCATCGTTAAGTGCTTTAGTCACAATTTTCATTCAGTAGCAAAGGAATTTAAATACCACAACCTTTTGTGTGCTAAGGGCCCAGATGCCCAGAAGTTTTCACGACTTTTGCAACACAAATGGAGTCCACACAGGAAACTCTCAGTGTGTTACCATGTCTGTATCACTCCATATATTTTGGAAGTACATTTTTACTGGAATAAGTACTATGAGGATGAAGAGCAAACTTCATATGTAGGCAGTGTTTATATAAGCACGAAGAAGGTAAGTATACCAGAAACTCATTAGTCACTTTAAAAATCCGAACTATCAAGACCAGAGCCCAATACCCGCATACTCCACCTGAAAACTTATTGGCATTCCTGAATTGGCACTGTCTGCTAGTGTTATGGCTGCCAGTGAGCTGAGGCTTTCTGCTTCAGCAACAATTTCCAAAAGATCTAACTTTAATTAAACTGCTGTTGACACTCTTGTACTCCTACAAGTACACTTCGTAAAGTTTTCCCCTCCAAAAATATACAAAGGAAAAATTCTTCCACAAACATGAGAAGCTAGTATATGACAATAAAGAACAAATATTTACATCTGCGAGCACCCCTATGTTAAAACCAAACCCTTTAGAACACAAATATAGTTGCAAACTAAAATATAAGTTTAAAAACCTATTTTTTTTCCACATAGACACTAAGTTTGAAATCTCAATACAAATTAACCAAGCAACATTTACTGAAGCTAAAAACACGTCCTTCTTTGCATTTGTATCCACTTGCACAAATACTAAAATGTTGGCTTCAGACTTACTAGACCAAAAGTTTGCCAATTCACTGTAAGAACGTGTCTTGGTATTTTTATCAGCCAGGTAGCAGAATGGCCGCAGAAACTATACCTTTTTCCAAAACACTATTTCTATCAGCTTGAAGCGTTCATAGAGTGGCTGCACCATCCAGTAGGGAACTTAGTGACTACTAGATGTAACCCTTCCCACAACCACCATACAACTCTTACACCCACAAGGGACAGGATGAGGTGCACAGGGGAAGCAGAAAATGGCCCTAGCTCTGCTAAAAGAATCAGCTATGGCAGGAAGAATCTATTCAAACTCTGTAGGCAGTAAAGCCAGAGATGTCCTAATTTCCACCTTTACCCCCACCCTGAAGCTATTATTTTGCATTGCACATCATGTGTGCACATGTTACCATGATTGGTTCCATCGTGTCACTCGACAAATGTCAATGTTATTCTTGAGAGTTATTTTTTCCACTACAAACAGCCATATACTATCTATTGGAATTCAAAACCTGTAGGCAATTGCCGTAAATCCTTCTTCAGGTTATGTTGCAAAAAGGATCCTCACAATTTTCCAGTGTGTTTACAACACTAAGCACAAACTGAGAATTTCACAATACCCCAAGCTGTCAAAGCTGCCTCTGTAGGCAGCACAGATGCACGAAGCTTGCCTAACCTTTAGATCCAGTGAAGAGAAGATCATCAGTTGCATCAACACAAAGCACAGCCTTGGCGTGTCCTTCAGCTGTATAGATACACTGAAGCAGGGATGATCTGATGCATTTTGAAGCAGGGAACGGGTTAATTATCCCCCTAAAGGAAAAAAAGAGAATGTGAGTTTGGTATAGTAATACACACAAATCAAATTAATTTACTTAAATGTAGGGAAAAAAATTAATCTGATTTTCTTACATGAACAGAACAGCTGAATGCCTTTCATAAACTATGTAAGGATTTTTACTGTTTAGCTTCAACAATTGTCAACTCTGGACTACTGGCTAAAGGAGATCACATACAAAAACAAATGAAAGAGACAAGATGCTGAGTATTGGGTATATGGGAAAGTCTGTGTAACGCTGGAAGAACCAGGATGCTTAAAGCTCCTGGGTTCATAGGACCAGCCTTAAGACAGCAAATTGCATAAAGACCTCTAAGTCCAAATAGCATGTCTGAAAAACGGAGCCAAACTCGGCAGGCATTTCACATCAACTGCCTTCTACGGTCAGGCTTGGAGAACAGCTGCTGACTTGTGTGCCTGAGGAAGGTTCCTACTGCACCTTGTACCCAATGCCACGCTTGTACTCAAATGGCTAAAAGGGAATATGGTTGGAGTACAGATATCCCAGAGGAATCTTCCCAAGCATTTGTAGCTAATCATGTGGTGATGCCAAAAGACTGTAACTCAGCAGGGGGTGGGGGGAGTGGAAATCACAGTTCCTCGCCAAAGAAAAATTATTAGCAGTCTAAAATGCCATTCATACACTGCACACACACAGGGACCCCACTGATTTCTGTAAAGTGTAAAAAAGCCTCAAGGTAATGCCTACAACATGCAATACAATGCTGTGTCCTGACCAGCTTGCAGTCATGCTCTTCTGGGGATTACACATGTAACGGAGAAAAATGAACTAAACTGTAGCCCTATCTCACAAATAAAAATAAAAAAGGAAAAGAGAAAAAAAGCGTCAGATGCTTTAGGAAAACGTAAAAATTCCACAGTATTGCCCAGAAGCTTGCTACAGGAAGGAAAAAGTCCTTCCTGATACTATCTAACTTCGTGACAATTAGACAGTTTATCTAGCACAGTCCTAGAAATTATTATTTTACACATTTTTACAGCTCAGGACATCTTAATTCATGTAATTCATTACTGCTCCACAATCCTTTAATAGATTTTACTAGTATTAATATTGTCTTAAATTGTTTGGCATTAACTTCCTCATTCTGGAAAGGCATTCACCTTTCAACTTGCACCTTTTTATGCCTTCAGGAATACAGGAACACTTTATTATTAATTTGGGGGTCTCTGCTTTTGTTTTGTAACACCACACAAAACTAATATGGTTTTCTCTGTAGTATTCCCCAGCTGATCATGCTGCCTCCAGGCTGCATTGTTCCTACTGCTGTTCTCACCCACTTGTTCCCTTGACGAGCCATGCAAAATACATGTCCCGAAGATATTTATCTACCTATGTGCACTGCTCTGAAATCTACACACAAAAAAAATGCTATGACTGCTACAACGACCAGATAAAGCCACCATAACATTATTATTAGCCCTTTGACTGCCCTTCTCTTGATAAACTGATTTTTCACCAAGTACCAAAACACTAAGCCACAGCTCAGGAACACAAGTGGGGACATCTCTCTCATCTCTTAAGCCACTGTGCATTCTGGCAGAAAAACGTAATAAAAAAACCTGCACCTTTTTATTTACACTGGGATTTAATTTTGAGTGTCCAAAGCATACAACTGAACAAGAAAAACAGAGAGAGAAGAGTATAAAACCTAAGAAAACGTCTACTCCTCTTTTTTTAAAGAAAACAAAGAAAGAAAGAATATGTCTAACGAAAGGTTTGCAGTGTACTTAAAAACAAAAAAAACTGACATGCTCAACAACAATAAAGACAACCCTAAAAAAAGAGAGGAGACATGCTTGACCAAAATTTCAGATTTTTAAGCTTGTGGTAAAAGTAAGAGAGACACAGTGCACAAGTATCAGGAAAATTCATGCAGCAAAATGAAATGTCCTAAGGACTGGAGTAACTTCCATGGAGATGCCAAGAAATGAGAAAAGAGAAAGAGAGTGTACCTGTGTACCTCCGACAGAGAGGAATCACTTTCATCAGACCTACAATCAACAGTGGTGGAATTGTGAGGAGAAAGAATATAGGTATCAGCAAAGTAAAGCCTCCATACGAGAAGAACAAACAACAGCACGGCCATTCAGAAAAGCAATGCAAATCCACCTACAGTGTGCAGCATTGCTCAGGGTGTACCTTAAATCCGTGATAACACGGGAAGGCAGAATAATAACCTTAAAACAGCACTCTCAGCAGTAAGTTAGGTTGGTAGATTGTCTCAGCCCAAGAACCTGAGTAACACCAGCTGAGCCGTTTATTTCCTCAACATTTTCTTACAGAAGTAAAGGCAACAAAGTAAAAGGAGAAGATGGATGGAGAATTTAACCTCCGTAACAGAGTGCTTGTTGAAAATATCAAAAGGAAAAAAAATTCTGAACGTCAATGCCTGTTAAGTGTAGAACAAACACATAGAATGTTAATCGTAAAAATATAAATATTAAACATATTGATAGCCTACTGAAGTAAGAACAGCAATTTGCAAATGATCCTAAGTTCAAAATCCTTCACCCCTCATTTTCAAAAACATTTAAAACTAAAAACCAAGAAAACACATAACAGGAAGAAGTCCCCCCCAGGCAAGAACATTTGCAATATGTCTTTAAGATGTCCTTCATTTTCAACTCAAATCAAACAGATTCAGCAGTTTCGATTTGACTTCAAAATCACAGAAAATGAAAAGGATTAGGTGGGAGTTAGCAATAAGATAAAGAAATTACAAGCACAGTTAACCACTGAAAGCCTTGCAAGCTATTGCTTGGTGACTCTGTAGACTACTGAAAAACCCCGAAGTTTTATACAAAACAACAGTGTAAACAGACAAAAGCAATTTCTTGTCTTGCTACAGTCAGAACTAAAGGTTTATTCTAAGTTTGAGTTGCACTTCATAAATGCTGCATGGCACTAGCATCAGTACGGAAACCTGCAGTGACGAGTCTGCTCAAGTCAAGTCCACTGCAATCTGGTGTAAGGCTCCTACAGAAATCGATGCCTAACATGTCAGGAAACTGAGCTCTACTTCTTCTAAACAAGGTATGAATATCATCTGCTCCTCCAGATAACCTCCTAAAGTCAGTCTGCTCGATAATTTGGATAACCTCTGAACAACTGTGTCCTGATCATTTCAATCTCCCAGCCTCATGGGTGCTGTTGTGACAGCACTCAAAGCAACGCTGGAGTAACCGAATGACTGACAAAAGCGCGGTGTCCTAAATTGTCAGCTAAATCCTACTTTCGAGTGTAAACACACACACAAATACACATACATCTAAGAATTCTACTGCTCTTTTCTATTTTGGGTTTAAAACTACAATACCAGACACAGCCTAGAAAACAGGAAACAAGGTTCAGCAGGAAATTACTTTTCTTGAGTTTTTCAATGGTTCCATGGAAGTTTAAAATACTTTCTTTGAAAACTACATGAAAACACAAGAAACATCTCTTCCTGTCTTACAGGAGGAGGGCAAAATTTCTAACACATACTACACTGAGCGCACTTTGCAATTCCTTGGTTGGGGGCTGAGGCTTCCCTCTGTGACTTACTTATCCTGCTGAACTGATGTGTTTCCCTGAGAAACAGTAAGACGACTAAAAACATTCATTTCATTACGGGGCCGGCTTGGTGGGGAAGTAGGAGGTGACAGACTAGCCTCTGGGGCTCCAGAATCTGAGCTACAAGAAAAAAAGAACATCTTCTTTAACAGGTTATGAATGGTTAAAGAAGTTAAATGCAACATGCCTCAAATGTTAGATGCTCTTTACTTAAGCAAATAAATACAATTATAAGGCTAGCTACAGATGTTTCCCAGAGAAGGTAATAAACTTAAGACTACAAACTGCAGCAGAGTGCAAGGTGGCACAACATTGAAAGCTTACGTGCTAACAGTGAAAGCTCCAGGCAGAAAACACATATGTAAAATGAAGAAATTCTTATAAAACTGCAGGGTTTTTTAGAGAAACTCATGACTTCCAGTTAAAAAAAAAAAAAAAAAAAAAGTCTTTTGCAAATGCTCCACAGGACATTTTCTTAGGGCTTTGCTCCTGAGTTTTGTCCAGAAAAACACTCAGGGAAAAAAAAACCCAGATTCAGAAGCTGAGCAGTGAATAACTTCACTGTCAAGAATAAAAACTGTCCTAGAATTAAAGAAATAGAAAAATACAAATTTATTTTTCAAGAAAATATACCCAAGGTTTAAATTATTTGAGAGAAAACAAATTTAAAAGAATCTTACAGTTTTTGTTCTTTTCCCTTTGTCTTTTCCATGGTTTTCTCATAGGCTTTTCTCTTTGCTAAAGGTGAAGGCTCAGGTATCTTCTTCTCTGACAGAGATGGCTGTCTAGAGCTAAAGCAAGAGGAATCATTATCTTACTTTAAGGCCCTTTACAAACTTACTTTTCTTACATCAACTGTCATTCTTCTACTCAGATTTCAAATTTCATAATGTGCTTCACCTATTACTGTCTCTCTTGAATCTATGGAGTTTAAATTTGTTCTTACATTTTAATATAAAAATACACCAAGTTTATTAACTTTCACAGTTCATTAACATATGAAAAAGATACTAAATATGCAAAGGAGATCTACTAATTCAATAATAAAAGAGACGGACTAGAAGAAATACAGTGAAGTATGCATCTCAAATTAATACCACAGAGAAGATGGAAGGTCTGACTAACATATTAAACTTTGTATTAACATATTCATGTTTCAATATCAAATTCAAAATTTTGATGTGAGAAAAAGTATTTCCCACTGACAGCCTGATTATTATTACATTGCTTCTCTGTGTCCCTCTTCCCTTTTTCCCTGCTTTCCATTCCTCCTTTGTGTCTCTTAGTTCTTGCTCTGAAATAATTCCAGTTCACAGTCACTGTGGTCTTTCTCCCAGTATTTTACAGCTGTTACAACAGCTAAAAGATCAAG
Source organism: Opisthocomus hoazin (assembly GCF_030867145.1). NCBI lineage: Eukaryota > Metazoa > Chordata > Aves > Opisthocomiformes > Opisthocomidae > Opisthocomus > Opisthocomus hoazin. Next base: position 57,606,083 of record NC_134421.1, read on the forward strand.
AGTGCAACATGAATACTGACACCCAAATGTCATCATTTCAGCACAGTCAGATTTAAAAAAAACAAAACAAAACGGGGGGGGGGGGGAAATCTGGATGGTCTCCACTCTTTCGAACTCTTGTCTCTCACTAGCCGGGCAATCAGAAAGGCAACATTTACTTTGGTTTATCCTTTTTTGTGTGTGTTTAGAAGTTGTTTCTAGAATATAAGGACCAGAAACACTTACTAAAAGAGAGAAAGCAAATTCTGATAGTGCAACTTTATTAAGGAGACAAAGTTCAGTTGGCAGACTACCTGCCCAACACGGTTATTAGCGTCTGGTCTCATAGTTCTACAAGCTCTGGATCTACATAGCTGCAACTTCCCTGCATGAGAAAAAGCTGCATCAGTTTCCCTTGAGAGGAAATCTGTGCTATAGAAAATCCACCTGCGGAGCGGCATGTGGAATAACATGATTTACTCATGAGAGCACAACCAAGAACAGCTACTTGACTCAAGTAGCCAAGACTGTCTCAAGTGACGCACACTGACCACAAGCCTAAACTGGAAGGTGAAGGTCCTACCTGTAGGACCTAGTGCCAAGAGTTGCGTGCAGACCCTACAGACCCCCCAGGGTCTTCACGAGACAGGAAAAGGAGGACAAGTGGTAACCCATCCGTTTTTGCACAAAAGCCTAGCAGTTAAAGTACACAAAAAGAAGGGGAAGGGGGGGTCCCAATTCCCTCCCCTCAGGGTCAGAGCACCTATTTCTTTACAGGGCTCCTTCACCTTTAGGCATACTTTACAAAGGACATAAAAATAGATGGAACAGGACACACTCCTTCCCTCTCTTTATGCTGGACCAGTATGCACTTAGGAACGTAGAACTTCCGGGGTCACGAGGCAAATCCTATGATCAGCCTGATGGCTGGATCTTTCAGCAAGGATGACACTTGGGTTATTGCCTCCACAGCCATGGCTGCCTATATTGTCTACTGTGCAGCTACCAGATTAAATAAACCACACCAGAAACTGGAACCCAAGCTCCTCTGCCTCACACCAGCATCCTGCATACTCAGACAGGGAGCCAGTTCCCTCTTGCTCACTCTGTACCGCGCCATGAGTCTTCCATATTTGACTCCACAGCGGTACATCCTCAGAAGGCGTAAAGAGCATGATCCTATTACAAATTCTTTTTGAAAACCTGGAAACGCTTGTATTTTAAAAATGCAGCACTCTTGCTGGAATGAACTTTGTAAGCATCAATGTAAAAACACAGGTGTATGATGTCAGTGACCCGAATGAGAAGGAGCAAGACACACACATAATTACAGGTTTCCAGTGCCCTTTTAGGTTTCCCAGGATATCAGACATCAGAACAGAGCTGGCACAAGACCTACAGGAGACCACTTCACCCCAAAGGGGCTGCTGTAGATGAGCTGAGCATATTAAAGGACAACGGCACTAGCAACCTTTGTAAACAGAATTCCAACCAAACTAACTGTTGCCCACGTGCATTTAGGTGTCCCCATGAATCACCACAGATCTGAGAAAACTGGTGGGTTTCCAGAGTGGAGCGGTTTGTACATATGCAGACACCTAAACTTGCACCTAAGCATGTAATTAATTTCTGTTGCTTCCAGAGAATGCATGTTTTGGATCACTGCTGTTACTGCTTCTAGACACCTGAATGCCACTTCACTAAGTGGCACACAGGAGATAATGTTTCTTGCAGGTAAGACCACACTCTGTTCCAGAAGAATGTATTTTTTTACAAGGAGGTTCTCCTTCCCCTCTACACTGCCCTGGTGAGGCCTCATCTGGAGTACTGTGTCCAGTTCTGGGCTCCCCAGTTCAAGAAGGATGAAGAGCTACTGGAGAGAGTCCAGCGGAGGGCTACAAGGATGGTGAGGGGACTGGAGCATCTCCACTACGAGGAGAGGTTGAGGGAACTGGGCTTGTTCAGCCTGAAGAAGAGAAGGCTGCGAGGGGACCTTATAAATGCCTACAAATATCTGAAGGGTGGGTGTCAGGAGGATGGGGCCAAGCTCTTTTCAGTGGTGCCCAGTGACAGGACAAGGGGTAATGGGCACAAACTGAGGCACAGGAAGTTCCGTCTGAACATGAGGAAGAACTTCTTCCCTCTGAGGGTGACGGAGCACTGGAACAGGCTGCCCAGGGAGGTTGTGGAGTCTCCTTCTCTGGAGATATTCAAGACCCGCCTGGACAAGGTCCTGTGCAGCCTGCTGTAGGTGACCCTGCTTCGGCGGGGGGGTTGGACTAGATGACCCACAGAGGTCCCTTCCAACCCCTACTATTCTGTGATTCTGTGAAATGATAGGATGGCACTACAGGCCCATATAGGAAGGCCAGATGGCTCACAAAGAAAACCTTTCTTCAACAATGACCAACGACCAGCAAAAATAGCAATACTGTATAAAGTATGCTGAGTTCTAGTTTTGAAAAAGCTTCTCAATTGGAGTGAGGAAGTCACTGCAGACTGGTTGTGGGAATTGTTGATCACTTATCTGCTAAAACATGATGAATAACAAACCAAAACATATGTGAAGCCCACTGCTGATTGAATTGTTTCACTGACGGCACGGAAACTCTAATGCTCACAGAACACAGTTTTGGGAAAATCCTGTTTTGCCTCACTGCTGGCTGACTTTCATAAAGGGATACATTCTAGAAGACAGAGTGAGGCAAAAGTTGGCATTACCTGAGTCTTGGATGCCAGGTCATAACACTTGATGTTTTAAATCTTGAAGCTTCAAAAGTCTCTAGTGATCTCACACTAACTGCTGAAACAAGTGAGTTTCTCTACCTCCCCTCACCCCCAAAAGCATTCTTTCCAAGCAGATTCTACTTGCAAAATGCACTGAAGCCATCAGCATGGGTTAATAATTGCTGTCAGCGGTGGTTTACTGTTCATGATTGCCACCTCAAGCACATGCTAGAAATACATAGTAAAAATAATACAAATTGCAAATGTACATTAGATGGAGACTGCTGTAAAAATATTATGCAAATAGGACAGACAGATAGTGAAAGATGCACAGTTCCAGAATCTGTAACATGAAGATAGTTATGTGACACAGTTTTTCTATATTGCTGAACATGGCTAGCGCATTCAGTTTACACGAGTTTGTGCAATATAGGAGCTAGTACCTAAAAAGCCAAGAGAAGGGTCTCTAGCAGCAATTGTATAATAACCAACAGTGATATAGGTAGATATAAAAAGAACAGCAAGAGCAAGTTAAAAAAAAAAAAGTGCATGTGAGAGAGGCCTGCTGGCCCCAAAGTAAAACGACAAAAATAGTATTTTGAGTTGTATTTGGCATCAAGTAATATTTCCAATTAGTAAAACTGTTCTGCAGGCGAGCACAACCTGCAAATTGAAAGGATTTTTGAGGATTCATAATATCCAACATGTTTCTTTCAACTTTGCAGTTGCGTACTCTATTAGTGCACAGACACCTCCATGTTAAGTATGGTCCACACAAGATGACTCACAGAAAGATTTTACCTAACAGTTGGAACCATATACAGATACCATTACTACATTATATAAAAGTTTTGGGGTTGTGTTTTGGAATGGTTTTTTATTTAATTTCTCTGCTGTTCCAAGCAGATTCTCACTACCTCCCTAGAATGTGTATTCCCCACAGCACTAATAAAGCAAAGTACCCAAGGTAGCAGATGGGGGTTTTCCCACTACTTACAAACAAGGCTACAATAATTTTACTATGACAAAGCAACCTAACAGAACTTATATCTTCAGTAAGAAACCCGTTACTTACAACAGCGCATTTACACTTGCTAGACTGGTGATGGTAGAAAAGAAGGAGGAGCTTTGTCAGTATTATTTAGTAAGCTTCAAGTACATCAACCTCCTTTAACAGATTACAAGAAATTGGCAACATGCATTTTTTAAAAGCACAGGGTCATTAGTACAGCATGGCCAAACTTACATGCCACCTATCTTAGAAGGTAAGCCAGATGGTGGGGGAATAAACTCTCTGTCCCTAGCAGAAGTATCATTTGTGTCAGCAGCCATCCCACTTTGTTGGGTTTCTGCAACTGATGGAAGAGGACCAGCCAAAGCAGAGTCTGCAGCACTAGTGTCAGAGACTAAATCGCTGCTGTCTGCATACAGCAATTCCATCTGGGTAGTGGTCCTCCGGCGGGCCTGGAGACAAATAAAAACCAAGTTGTGACTTAAACATTTTGTGGTATGTGTCAAAAGTGCTACATTTAAGCTTATAATTAGCTGGTACTTAGCATCCCCCTCAATTCACTTTGCAACTACCTTTGAAAACTAAATCAAGGAGCTTACCTCTACTCTTTGGCAACTACTTCAGAGCAAGCAAGTCAAATTCAACAGCATGAAACACTGATTTGACAACTGGTTTCCAAGGATATCCTTTCAACTAGCTACAAGTGCCTGTCAATACGGCACAAGTACAGTATTATTCTCCTAAGGTTTATCCAAATGAAATGTTACAAAGCAAAGTGTAAATGTAAATAGCTACAATTATATTGGCATTTCAACAATCTGAAAACAGAAAACCTCACAAAGGAGCCAAGCTTTGTGCAACACACTCATTCTTAAAAAACTCATCATACACGCTAGGTGTGATGATGCTGTGAAATTAAGATCTATTCCTCAGTGAAAGAAAGGCTACTGAGGAAGACGAAGGTCCAGTCTGAACAGAGCCATTACAAAAATGACATGTTTATCTTATGCCAACATTTTCAGGCCAAACTCAGTCAGTTCACCTGCCCAAAGAGCTGCACACCAATGAACGCTACCAATAATGCAGCAGCCAGCCTAGATTTGCTCCAAAGCCAGCTGCAGTTAGAAGAGCGGAGGCTAAGCTTCTATTTACTTTGCAAGCTTGGTTTATGCTCCTGTGCTCACAGGAGCGAAACGGCCATCAGTGCACATGTTTCCAGTCCCCACAGCCATGAAGATTAAACTGCAGCCAGCCTAGATATAGTCCTCCAATGGCATCTGTAATTATGAGCCTGGAAATCAAACTTTTATTTATTTCATAGACTTCCTCTCTTTACATTTCTATGACCACAGAAGCAAATTGCAAACAACAAGCACGTTCACAATTCCTACTGGCATTAAACTGCAGCCTGACTAACACTAAACTGCAAATCTACTCCAGTTTGGAGTGCTAGTAATTGGAAGAACGTATCTTTCTGAAACTGTAAAAATTCAACCAAAAAATACAAAAAAAGTACATTTTTATCACTGCTTCTCAGAAAGCACTATCAGACAAAAGCATATTACATACGAGTCACATGAACAGTATGTCAGTTCACCTTTTGCATGTTTTCGTTCATTAATGTCTCCACAACAAAGCAAGAACATTCCCCAGAAGGTGACATTTAAATATGAATTATTAGCATCATCATTGTACAGCCTACCTTGCTTTTGGGTTTGACTTCACCACAAAGCTTCAAAAGATCTGAAGATAATGAACTAAAAGAAAAATTGCATCACAGTTAGAAAGAAAATAGTCATATTTTGCAGAATGTGTATCTTTATTTCCTCCTTTCTACTGAAATGGTGGACAAAGTAGAATGAAACAATGTCAGAGGTATCTTCTATGGACACACGATGTGCTACAAAAAGAGGAAATGACAGTAATTTTTCTAGAGTCAGATCCAGTTACCTGTTAACAAAGATCGCTCACCTTCCTTCCGTCCCAGGACTATGCAATGGGGCATCCTCATCAGTACTATCTTCCAAATTTTCTAGAAAATTTCCAAAAGAATACTGTTAGTCTGTCCATCTATAATAGGATGTGCAGGTTTTTAGTGCTATACAAAACAGCTCAGACAACGTTGAATGTCAACGAACAGCATACAAAAGGCAGGGGTTTTCAAAATATCTTGACTATTTGGCAGCCAGTCCACACTGAATTTTCCTAGTATCTAAACTACGTTTTTTCATACAAGCTAAATAAATCTAGGCATATTGTGCCAAATGTGTTCCTCTATTTATTGTAGCAGAGCAACAGGGATGACAGAAAACCAGAAACAAATTCTAGAAGGAAATCTGGAAGAAAGAAGATAAAGCAAAGGAAATTAACTGCAAGACATGGAAGAGACAGCGTGTAAGTCAGTGGTCATTCGGGATGCCTCTTCCTGTTTATTGTAATTTTCTTGCTCGAAGACTGAATCAGCCTGGCTACAATGAAAAAAATTTTGTATTTTTAAGTAGCTAGTGAGCTGAGGCTCAGCCTCAGCTTATATAGAATGGCACCATTTGGACTGACAAGAAGCAAGCACTTCATTAGTATGTAAGCATTTAAGTTTCAAAACAGGATGATGCCACCATTTAATAATACAGAACTGCTTCCTAAAAAGAGATTAATTGTATTGAAGTTAATTGTAAAATGAACCTGTTCAGTAGAAATGCTCCTGAAGTAAAATGGGTACACAAACCTGTCCACAGAAGACAAAATCAGCATGCATGTCACACTGACACTGTCAAACATGAGATTAACATGTCTGCATGCAAACGGTGCACAACATTAAGCTGAGACAACCAATCCAGGGCACATGTGCAATCAATTCCAAACTCTTGGGAAGCCAAAACCCCTAACTTGCATATTATTATGATAATACATTTTAGGTGTAGTTTAAGGACAAAGGTAATAAATTCCTGCAAGTGAAGTCCCTAATTTTTTAGCATACTCATGAAACGTTAAGGATTAAATAACATTCTAATAATATTCCATTACATCTCTTTATTATTCGAGATGCTTGAAGTTTACTTAATTTCTGCCACCAAGCAGATACCATTTGTAATGCATAGAACCAATGTATTTGCTACCCACATTAAAGGAGGTTTGTCCATGTATGTTTTAAGTGCAAGTACATGCTTTGGATAAAGGAAGGAAAGATATATAGTTTCCAGTCAAATTCTGAGAAGAAATGAAGAAAAGCAAAGGAAGATGCTGCCTCCTTGTGTATGCTACATCTAAAAACGTTTCCTGAAAAAGTCAAAACTATACATCAATCTAGCACCAACAATGAACTTCAGAGGTACTCAACTGCTGTTTTAACAATGTAACCTCAATTATCATAATTGCAACAACATTATAAAGAAAGCATGGTCATATGAATAGCACTCTGAACTTTATTGTTCCATCCTGGACTTGAGTGCACGTTAAACCTTTTCTATACATGTTAGTATTCTATGTCTTCTGCAGAAGAGGGGATCTGGCGTATTGCTCCTTCTAGCAAGGCACAAAGGTAGCATCAATAAAATTAATGCATTTTCTTTTAAAATATAAGATTCATATTAGGGTAATGTTACTTTGTCCCCTTCTCATAAGCAACTTGCGATGAACTTTTACAGGTAACAAAGAAAGTATGGGATGGCCACAAAAGGTTGGATTTTATTTGTAGGCTCACACTCATATACCCTGACACATATTGGTATTTTTCTCCAGTTTGTCTGCAATTCAGCACAGGAAGACTGCAGGAAGCCTCCAGGTAGAAACCAGCACACAGAATCAACAAAAAGAAATGAGAAGAGGCAGAAGAGCAAGATTCTGCAAGAAGTCCTGAGCAAGAAGAGATGGAAAGGAGCACAAGTTAGTAAAGGCAGTACTGCTTGTGAGGAGCAGCTGAGGTGACTGCTAATAAATCAATAAGTGGTGCAGTTGACATGCCAGAAGGCCAAGTTGCCATCCAGAGGGACCTGGACAAGCTGGAGAGGTGGGCCTGTGTGAACCTCATAAGGTTCAACAAGGCCATGTGCAGGCTCCTGCACCTGGGCCAGGGCAACCCCAAATATCAATACAGGCTGGGGGACGAAGGGATTGAGAGCAGTCCTGCTGAGGAGGACTTGGGCGTACTTGTGGATGGAAAGCTAGAGGCCTTATTGCTGGAAACATTCAAGGTCAAGTTGGATGGGACTCTAAATGACCTGATCTAGTTAAAGATGTCCCTGCTCACTGCAGGGGGGTTGGGCTAGATGACTTCTAATGGTCCCTTCCAACCTAAAGCATTCTATGATTCTGTGACTGAAGAACAGTGGAGAGCTTTTCTGATGACTTGTTTTCATCCTCAGACAGAGGCAACTGGAGAGTACAACACAGCACACCAGCATGGTTCATCCAGAGGAAATGACGTTTGACCAGTCTTGTCAAGATCTGCAAATACATGGCTGTGAGTCACATCTACGAACATCCAGATGTCACAGGTAGGAAGCAAAAGCAGCTCCTACAGTTCTTCAGAAAGAAGTCACTCCAGCAACACTTCAGGACTCTTTTCTTAAGTCTATGCTTGAATGTAGGTGCACAACTACACTGGGGAATGTCTAAACTTCAAGCCAAGCGTATTCAAATGGTTAAGAACTTTTGAAGACATCAGCGCTGAAAGTAGGCATCAAGGGAATGGTTCACAAGCACGCTGGAAGTGCAGCCCCTCTGCTTAGGATGGGTAGTGCCACTGAGCTGTCAGGTAGCCTGGTGAAATTGGTCTCCGGATCTTCTGCCACCCACACTTCACCTCTGGGAATCGTGTCAGGTTACCAGGGAGCCCCTGCACCAACACGATCCCTGCTGACCAGCTGGCAGTCCCAGCCTCGAAGCCTCACTACAGCAGTGTCTGAATTCCCTGGAGCTCAAAAGGTTTAGCCACCAGTGATCTACAAAACACAGACTATAAACAGTTTGGATTTCAGTGTGGACTGAGGTTAGTACGGCACATTCAGCTGAGGTACATCCACAGTGAAGCTTCCTTCCTATAAAGTATTAGCATAGTCCTGAGTGGCTTAGGTATTTTAAAAGCTTTGGTTTGTGCTTGCAAAGTGTTAAAAAGCTTCTTTAATGAGATACACTCTACAGAAGTTTTCCACAATAAAGCTACAGTTTCAATGCATTTACGGGTGTCTCTTCACTGCTCCAGATGCTGTTAAGTAGTAAAAGCCTGTCCAGAGCTAAAGAAAACGCAATACTAACTTCCTGACTGGAAAAGCACTGCTCTCACTCCAACAGGGGCGAACACACACATGCACACACATTAAAGGTCTATTTTAGATATACTATAACACTGACAACCACTGAGGTTCCTGAACAAATGCTGGCTGTATGCAGCAAGATGCCCTGACGCAGAACTTCAGGTGTCACCTGTCAGGAAGCTGGCAAAGCTCTCACCAGTTTACACCGTATCATGATCTACACACTCTCAGGCAGTTTGTGCTTTTGAAATGTTTCAGATGGCTACGAAAACTAGCACAGGACAGCACAATTGGATTAGAAGGAATACAAGACAATACAAAAGGAATTGTTATTGACATCAGGAATATTCTTTTCAAGTTTCAAACATAATCCATTTTGTGGCTAGGAGTAATGGAGGGGAGCAAAGCACAATTTATTTGGGAATCATTTAAAAGCAACAACAAAAGACTCATCTCCTCAAAAAAATCAGTAAAGTCAGTAACTAAACCCAATTGAAAACATGAGATATAGCATTCTGTAAAATATTTACAAAGCAAGCTATCTGCAAAAGGTTAAAAATAACCTGCATGTTAAGAACTACTTTTTTTCAGACTCAAAAAGTTGAGCAGGATTTGTCACAACTACAGTGGTACTGTAACATGAAATAGCTTTATGTAGTCTGAACATACTGTAGCTTTGTAAGCAGTAAGTCATAAATCTGAAATACAGCTCTGCTTACTGTGTTCACTTCTTGTCTGACAAATCTAACGTGAGGGCTATGGGTGGTTTCAGAAAGGAAGAAATCTCTGTAAGCTCATGAGAATGAATACATTTACAAAACAGTTCATGCAAACTTCACAAACTTACGAATTCTAAGATGCACCAGTTAGTGAACATCAATGAATTAGTAACTCATGCAGCTGTACAGTACATGGAAAGCTAAACATACTTACCCAACGGTATGCTATCTAGGTCTGTGTAAATAACAGCAACAAGGAAACAAAAGCAACACTCCAATCAAAATATATCCATTTATAAAAAGAAATAAAACAAATGTACCCAAATGTGTTCTAAATTTTCTTAATGTCACCTCATGAGAAGTAGAATAGATGCCGTAACAGACATATGATGCCACTTTCATAATCACTAATGTGTGATGATTGAACAGGATTGCATATTTAGAATTTCACGTTTAGAAGTCAAAATGATATGAAATTGTAAAGGCATAGTCTTCTATAAAAATAATCAGCAGATCATTTAAATTTAAAAAGTCTCCATGATAAAAAAAAACCTTCTTTATTTCCTACATTTCACTGCTGAGGGGATATACTTAAAAATGACATACATGCACATCAGTTGCAAAATACAGTTTAAGATGTTAAAATACAGCATCTATTCAGAAAAGAAATAGCCTAGAATGCCCAGTACAGCATGCAAGGAAGGCAAACGTGACATGCAGCTGACTATTCAGAATACAAGATGACAGAATTACCTTGTAAAGCATGACCCAGCAAAGCATCAAGTTCAGGATTTAACTCAGCTTTTTCTTTTAGCATATGAAACAGCAGTTGGTTTTGAGTAGCACTTGTAATTTCTGTCTGCTTAAGACGTCCCTCAAGAACTTTAATCTGAGCTTCTTTCTGGGCTGCTTGGAGACCCTAGGAGAAAGAAAGAAAAAGATGACAAATGCTTTACCACAACTCCTTTGTTACAAAATAAGAATTGCCAAAACTTTTTAAAAACTACAAACAACATGTATGTTGTAACCTTCCTGACACATCCTAAAGGTCTCCTATCAACTAAAGGTTGGGGGTTTTTTTTTGCCCATTTTTTTTTTTTTGCTTTTTTTTTCCCCCCCTGTTAAAGGGACTGTACTGGGTTTGCATGGCAACGTTTCAGTAGCAGGGGGGCTATTAGGGGGAATTCCATGAGAAGCTGCCAGAAGCTTCCCCTGTGTCCAACAGAGCCAATACCAGCCAGCTCCAAGATGGACTCACTGTTGGCCAAGGCCAAGCCTATCTGTGACAGTGGTAGCAACTCAGGGATAACATAGTTAAGAAGCGGGAAAAAACCCACACCTGCATAAAGGCATTTGTAGCCAGAGAGAAGAGTGAGACTATGCAAGAAAAAAAACAACTCTGCAGACACCAAGGTCGATGCAGAAGGAGGGGGAGGAGGTGCTCCAGGCGCCAGAGCAGAGGTTCCCCTGCAGCCCGTGGAGCAGACCATGGTGAGGCAGGCTGTGCCCCTGCAGCCCAGGGAGGTCCACGGTGGAGCAGATCTCCACCTGCAGCCCATGGAGGACCCCACACCGGAGCAGGGGGATGCCCAAGGGAGGCTGTGACTTACACATTAGATTCTGATTTTATCGTTCACTAAAACAACATATCAATAGACACATTTCGCATGTGAAAACAAACAACAGAATAGACAGCAGGCATGACCATTTTTGCAAGAAAACATACCTATAGTTCTGCTACACAATAATTACTGATCAGAAAGAGGAGAAACACCTTCACATAGGTCCTGGGTTCAGCTAGTATAGGTTTACTTCTCATAAGAAGCCAGAAGGGGACACAGCCAGAATGGCTGACCCGAACTGGCCAAACGTATTTGATACCGTGGGACATCATGCTCAGGTCCGAGTGAGGCAGCTGGCCAGAGGGAGGTTAATCGCTGCTCCAGAGCGTGCTGTGCATCAGGCAGTGAATTGCTCTGTGTATTCAATTGTTCTTATCAGCTTCCTCTGCTGTTCTGTTAAACCATCCTTAACCCAACCCACGAGATTTGCTTTTTTTTTTCCCTTCCCATTCTCCTCCCCACCCCACCGGGGAGAGAGGCCATAGAGCGGCCACGTGGTTCTTTGTTGCTGGCCAGTGCTAAACCACATCCTTTTCAGCACCCAATGTGGGGCACAAATGGTTGGGATAACAGAAGGTGTTAAAACAACTTTGTTATATTTTGTTACATGCGTTTATTGCATTAGTTAAATAGTCGCTGGTCAAAATGTTGCTTTGTTTGGTCGTGTGGTTGGGGTATGTAAACCCTTACATGCTGTATGTGCTCCCTGAGGTGATGTTTATCACCTCTGGGAAAAGGACCAGGATTATGATTTTGCTGTACCGTGTAATATTGACTTACGATATGACATCACTGGGCATGAGGTTAGGCTTATATCTGTATGCAGCACTGCAGTCATTTCTGTACTGGGGATGCCATCTTTCAGAATTTATCAATAATCAAACCCACTCTATGTGGAAAACCAGAGGGGGTATCTTCCCCCACTCTTTCACTCCTCTTTTCTTCTTCAAGCTAGTGATAAAGGCTTTTGAGAATTTTGAGTATCCATGGGATGTTCAAACCAGCATGCTCCTAATGTTCTGTCTCCTGAATGGGTTTCAGGTCTTGTTTAGGGTTAAAAAACTATCTAAAAATATAACCCAGAGAACTGCCCCGGGGCTGGATAGCTACGAGTGGCAGGTGGTGTGGGAGAGCATGGGCAAGTATCTAGGACAGTGGGCACCTCTGGTGTTTTTAAACCTCACCCCTGAACAAGTGCAGAATCCTGACAAACTAGTAAAATATGTGGAAGAGTATGCTGTCACCTTGGCAATTCTAGAGACAAACAAATCACTGCATTGTGCTGGGGCCTAGCCCGTGCCTACCAAGCCTTATTCAACACCATTCAGTGCTCTCAAGGGGAAGTGGAGGGAAAACAAACTGACCAGCACTGCAGCTGCCCCAACCCCTACAACAGGCACTGTGGCTGTACCAGCCCACGCCGGTATCAGTTGCCCCCACACAGAAGAAGAAATACACAAATAAAAAAAATCAGTTCGCCCCATGAGGGGTGACAGTGAGCCAGGGCCATCACAGGAGCAGGAGGAGGCGGCAGAGGCAGAGATCATCACTCACTCTCTGTCCCTGAGAGAGCTGCAAGACGTGAGAAAGAATTCAGCCCCCACCCAGGCGACCACATTGTCACCGGCTGCTCTGGTGCTGGGATAACAGGGCCCGTAGCTTGGAATTAGAGGCCAGGGCAGCCAAGCAGCTGGGATCCCTGGCCAGGGAAGGGGGCATTGACATGGCGATTGGAAAAAAGGCACAAGCTCAGCCTCTGGAGGCGGCTTCTGTCAGGCATGAGGGAAAGATACCCTGACAGTGGGAATGTTGTATGTTATGCAGGCAAGTGGACCAATATGGAGAGCAGTATCCAGTACCTGAGAGAATTGGCTGTGCGGAACCTGGCTTACTATGACCCAGACAATGAGCAGTTACCCACAGACCCAGATGAAGTCCAGTACACACGACCCATGTGGAGGAAGTTTGTACAGAGCGCACCATCCTCATATGCCAACTCACTGGCAGTAATAGACTGGAAAGGTGAAGAGGCACCAATGGTGGATGAAGTGGCTGTCCGACTCCAGCAATATAAAGCAAGCCTCCCTTCCTCCCTCATCTCAGCTGTGGAGGAATTGTCCCAGAAGGTCCAAAAACTCAAAGAGGATAGATCCTACTCCCCACCTGTACAGACCACTATCTCTGCTGTTAAGAGTAAGCATTTCTCTGCTCTAGAGAGGCTACACACCACGAGGCATCCTGTGGTTTTACCTGCGTGACCACGGAGAGTACATGAGGAAGTGGGATGGAAAACCTACCTCAACCCAAGGCATGAGTTGCAAGGAAAAATAATCACAAAAGGGGATTCTTCTCGGAAAAATGCCACTCCAGTCTCCATTGGGCAGTTCTCCAGACAAAGCAGAAACCTTGATCTTACTTCTGAACCTCTTGAAGGGATTTCTCAGTCATTTTTACAGGAAGTGAGTAACAAATACTCTGACCTGGATTAGAGGGGTCCTGCCTCCAGCCAGGTAGAGGAAAGGGACCTCTGGGCTTATTGGACTGCATGGATTTGATGGCCTGGCACGCCAGATCCACGAGAGTATAAAGCGCTAGTGGACACCGGTGCACAGTGTACTTTAATGCCATCAGATTTCAAAGGGGCAGAACCCATCTGTATGTCTGGAATGGCAGGGGGATCCCAACAGCTAACTGTGTTGAGGCCAAAGTGAGCCTAACTGGAAAGCAGTGGCAGAAGCACCCCATTGTGACTGCCCCTGAATCCCTGGCACAGACTATCTCAAGAAAGCGTATTTCAAGGACCCAAAAGGGTACCAGTGGGCTTTTGGTATAGTTGCCTTGGAGACAGAGGAAATTACAACAGCTGTCTGCTTTGCCCAGTCTCTCAGAGGATCCTTCTGTTGTGGGATTGCTGAGAGTTGAAGAACGACAGGTGCCAATAGCTATCACAACAGTGCACTGGTGGTAATACTGCACCAACTGAGACTCCCTGGTCCCCATCCATAAGCTGATTCGTCAGCTGGAGAATCAAGGAGTGATCAGCAAGACTTCCTCACCCTTTAATAGTCCCATATGGCCAGTAAGAAAATCTGCTGGAGAGTGGAGACTGACAGTAGACTACCGTGGCCTGAGTGAAGTCATGCTGCCACTGAGTGCTGGCGTGCCAGACATGATAGAACTTCAATATCAGCTGGAGTCAAAGGCAGTCAAGTGGTATGCCACCACTGACATCACTAATGCATTCTTCTCAATCCTTTTAGCAGCAAAGTGCAGGCCACATTTTGCTTTCACTTGGAGGGGGTGTCCAGTACACCTGGAATCGACTGCCCCAGGGGTGGAAACGCAGCCCCACCATTTGCCGTGGACTAATCCAGACTGCACTGGAAAAGGGTGAAGCTCCAGAAGATAGAATCATCAAGGTTGGAAAAGACCTCCAAGATCATCAAGTCCAACATTTACAGTACATCAATGACATCACTGTGTGGGGCAATACAGTGGAATAAGTTTTTGAGAAAGGGGAGAAAATAGTTCAGATCCTTCTGAAAGCCGATTTCACCACAAAATGAAGTAAAGTCAAGGGACCTGCACAGGAGATCCAATTTTTAGGAACAGAATGGCAGGATGGGTGTCACCAGATCCCAATGGATGTGGTCAGCAAAACAGCAGCTACATCTCTACCAACTAGCAAGAAGGAAACACAAGCCTGCTTAGGTAGATACACATCCCAAATTACAACCAGATTGTAAGCCCTCTCTATCAAGTGGCCCAGAAAAAGGACGATTTTGAATGGGGCCCTGAACAATGACAAGCCTTTGAACAACTTAAACAGGAGATAGTTCATGCAGTAGCCCTTGGGTCAGTCCAGTCAGGACAGGATGTTAAAAACATGCTCTACACTGCAGCTGGGGAGAATGGCCCAACCTGGCATCTCTGGCAAAAAGCAGCAGGGGAGACTTGAGGTCGACCTCTGGAGTTTTGGAGTTGGAAATACAGAGGATCCGAGGCCCACTATACTCCAACTGAGAAAGAGATTCTGCCAGCATATGAAGGAGTTCGAGCTGCGCTGGAAGTGGTCGGTCCTGAAGCACAGCTCCTCTTAGCACAACTGCCAGTCCTGTGCTGGATGTTCAAAGAGAGGGTCCCCTCTACACATCATACAGCTGATGCTACATGGAGTAAACCAGCTGCACTGATCACAGAGCCAGCCCAAACGGGAATCCCCAGTCACCCACGAATTCTAGAAGTGATCATGGACTCAGAGGAGGAGGTGACATGTGCTGAAGAGGCCCCTCTGCACAATAAACTGCCAGAAAATGAGAAGCAATATGCCCTGTTCACTGATGGGTCCTGTCGCATTGTGGGAAAGCATTAGGAGGTGGAAGGCTGCTGTATGGAGTCCCACACAACAAGTTGCAGAAACTGCTGAGGGAGGTGAGTCAAGCCAGTTTGCAGAAGTAAAAGCCATCCAGCCAGATTTAGACACTGCCAGTCGAGAAAAGCAGCCAGTGCTCTATCTCTACCCTGACTCATGGATGGTGGCAAATGCCCTATGGGGGTGGCTACAGCAGTGGAAGCAGAGCAACTGGCAGCACAGGGGCAAA
Source organism: Opisthocomus hoazin (assembly GCF_030867145.1). Lineage (NCBI taxonomy): Eukaryota > Metazoa > Chordata > Aves > Opisthocomiformes > Opisthocomidae > Opisthocomus > Opisthocomus hoazin. The sequence goes on from NC_134421.1 coordinate 57,621,995, forward strand.
CCCATCTGGGCTGTCCCACTGTAGCAAGATACTGCTGCTTGGCTGGAGAAGCTGGTTGTAAAAGTACATCATGTGGATGCCCCTGTACTCAAGAGTCAGCCCACTGAGGAACATCAAAACACCCAGCAGGTGCATCAGGCTGCTAAAACTGAAGTGGCTCAGGTGGATCTGGACTGGCAACATAAGGGTGAATTGTTTGTGGCTCAGTGGGCTCACAACTCCTCAGGCCATCAAGGAAGAGACACAACATATAGATGGGCTTGTGACTGAGGGGTGGACTTGACCATGGACACCATTGCACAGGTTATCCATGAAACACACGCTGCAATCAAGCAAGCCAGCTAAGCAGGTAAAGCCTCAGTGGTATGGAGGACAATAGCTGAAATATAAATATGGGGAAGCTTGGCAGATTGATCATATCGCACTGCCACAAACCCACCAAGGCAAGCCAAGCCACAAGCTCCGGATGCAGCATGTAATCATCCAACACCATATATCATCTCTCCTACCCTGAAAGACTGTTCTGACCGATGGAGCCCAAAGTCATTGATTGTCAGTGGACATTTTAGAGGAATGGTCCATAGACTAAGAGAATGATATCTGTATGTGTATATATATTCAAGACAGGAAAAGTGGTGGTGATTAATTGGAAAATGGGGGACCTGGGCATGATGTAGATGGTATACAACAAGGGGTGGATAATGTCCTGGGTTCAGCTGAGATAGGGTTAATTCTCACAAGAAGCCAGGGAGGGACACAGACCATATGGCTGACCCAAACTGGCCAAACAAACAGGGTATTCAATACCATGGGACATCACGCTTGGGTCTGAGTGGGGAAGCTGCCTGGGGGGAGGTTAATCACTGCTCCAGAGCACACTGGGCATCGGGCGGTGAGAGAGAATTGCTCTGTGTATTCCCTTGTTCTTACCAGTATTACTGCTGTTGCTGCTCACTTCCTTTGCTGTTTTGTTAAACTGTCTTTATCCCAACCCACAAGTTATGCCTTTTTCTTCCCATTCTCCTCTCCACCCCACCAGGGAGAGGGGTGATAGTGGCCACATAGTTCTCTGTTGCTGGCCAGGGCTAAATCATGACAACAAATTAACCTTTTTATCACTGTTCACAATTTCTCCTTATCGTAAGTCAGAGATAGCCATTCAACCCAAGGGCTACAAAAAAAAAAAAGGACTGAAAATTGCAGAAGTCAATGTGATTGGGGGAATTTTTAAAAAAAAACAAAAAACACACACAAAATCACAACACAAATATTTTTGATTACCTGCACAGCAATGAATCAAGAATGCATAAAATGAACAGAGAATTGGTCACTGGAACTGACCCAAAGCCCATTTCAACAGCCTTGAAATCTTTCATTTGATTCGGTGACACCGAGTATGGCCTCCAAACAGCAAGCAAAAGCAGCAGCAAGAGCACATGACGCATGTGTGCAAAGGACTATATGAACTGCCAAATATTCATTTTGAAAATATTACTCCCCAAGGCTTTCAGAAAAAGCTCATATTGCTCTACTCAAAAGTAGAAGTCTGACTAAATGTTATGCATAAACATATTTTAAAAGCTCACGATTTTAAGAAAGTGGCTGAGTCAGTCTTCAAAAAAAGATCCTGAGTGTTCTTTAGGAGCTTATTGAAAAACATAGAAGGAGATTATTTATTTCATTACAAAACGCTACTGCTCTTATAAGAGCAACATGAGGTAATAAATGAAGTAGGCTCTACTGGGAGTTGAAAAACAGGCAACAGATTGAAGCGGACAATGGATCTCACGGGCCTCCACAGTGAGAACCAGCATGACTCGGTAGCATTGGCCAACTTTTTTTGTCTGGCTTACTTTTCACAGTCATAAATTCACATTACTTAGTCTTTATGTCAGCACAGCTCTGTTCCTGGTACATGCCATAGTCCTGGCACACACATATTTCACTTCGTGCATTACCTTATTGATACCCATCGTGAGGAAGTGGTCAAGCAAATATCGAGCTTCTGTCAAAGTGCAAGCATTAATCACTGCTGTTACATCCAAGGTCTCACCTTCTTCCTATGTGTGCAACAAAAAAATCAGAGAGAAACGCATTTTTAGATTTTTCTTTTTAATTCATTACTGTAATCAGAAAGCAGAAACAGTGAAGACACTGCAGTATCACCCAGTTCATCCTCTTGGTACCTCTAAACCATGTCTGACATTTTTTTTCCCAAACTATCCCCAAAACACTCCACTGTACAGACTGCAAAATTCCCAGTCTCTCCCAGTGCTTCAGTTCCTTTCCTATTAGAAAGCTCTTCTCAACCTCCAACTCAGATTCTCTTCTTTCTACAAGCAAAGCTATTCACCGTGGATGCAGAAATGAGTGTATTTGTTCACTCTCTGCAGCCTTCATGCACCCGAAGACTTCTCCCCCTAGTCTTTCCCTCTTTTTTCTTCCAATCATTCTCAGTCTGTATTAAGCACTCTAGTACCCTCAAGAATGATTAAGCCTTTTGTGTTCACTACTACTTCTCTGATAAAGTCCTGTAATCTTGCACCATGCTGTCCAAAATGAAAGAAAACCTGATGTGAGTAAAATAGTGAAAGCTGCTCGCAGTGTAACATTTATTAAAGCACAGATTAGCTCAAGGCAGGAGAGGAAGAACTCAAGCACTGCCATGTAAAAATACCGGTAAGCATTGCAGTTCAGACAAGCTGACCATGAGTCAGCAGTGTGCCCTGGTTGCCAAGAAGGCCAATGGGATCCTGGGTGCATTAAGAAGAGTGTGGCCAGCAGGTCAATGGAGGTTCTCCTCCCCCCTCTACTATGTCCCGTTCCTGTTGAGGCCGCATCTAGAATACTCTGTCCAGTTCTGGGCTCCTCACTTCAAGAAAGAGGAGGAGCTACTGGAGAGAGTCCAGTAGAGGGCTACAAAGATGATGAGGGGACTGGAGCATCTCTCCTTTGAGGAAAGGCTGAGGGAGCTGGGCTTGTTCAGCCTGAAGAAGAGAAGGCTGCGAGGGGACCTAATAAATGCTTATAAAAACCTTAAGGGCCAGTGACAAGAGTATGGAGCCAGACTCTCTTCTGTGGTACCCAGCAATGGGAAAAGGGGCAACGGGCACAAACCGAAACATAGCAAGTTCCAGCTGAACATGAGAAAGAACTTCTTCCCTCTGAGGGTGACGGAGCCCTGGAACAGGTTGCCCAGAGGGGCTGTGGAGTCTTCTTCTCTGGAGATATTCAAGACCCGCCTGGACAAGCTTCTGTGCAGCCTGCTCTAGGCAACCCTGCTTTAGCAGGGGGGTTAGACTAGATGACCCCTTCCATTCTGTGATTTCATGCTACCACATACCAAGAGACCTAGGAGACTGTATGTGGTGGATTCTTCCTGCTAGATCATGTAAGATATGATACACATTATAAGAGTTTTCACATTTGGATTTCCCTGCTTTTGGTAATACTCAAATTTCTACATCAATCGTAACAGACAACTTCCCTTTACTAAATTACTATTTGAAAAGTCAACCCTAAACACACAACTTGGCCTGAAAAGGCTCTCTAGTTACAGAAAGCCACTGTTCCATGATTGAAAATATACCAAAATGCAATATTATGAATTTATATGAATTCTTACACGCAAGAATACTTAACTATACTTACAGTATACAGAAACAATACAAGGGAGGGGAAGCGTATCAACAGCTGCAGGAAGATAATGCAAGCTGTTAGCCTTCAGTCCCAAATAACATTAATTTAATGCCAGCAGAATAGAAAGCATCCGCTTTGACATTTAAATGCTTTGCAATCTTAACTTGCATTATGCTATTGACACTAAAATTCAGATCTGAAAACTCAGCTGTATAAACGCTCTGTTTCAGACTTCACCCAAGCTTTCACCAGTTTTAAATTCTGGGTTCAACAGTTATACAGCCAAAACAAAATTCATTTTTAAGTGAGAACATTTTCAAGGCTAACACAGTTGGTTTTTCTTTTCTCCATTATGCCGATTTTGCACTAAGATTTGACCTACCTTTGCTTCTTCCATTTGCATAATATTTGCTTGGCAGTCAGAAATGCTGTCATTAATGTAGTCTATATTTGCAGTTAGTGACTCCACCTCTTCATTTATGTTTTGGACATTTCTATCTGCTTCACTTCCACCTCCGTCCTTGATGAGCTTCTCCCTTTTCTTTGAAAGCTTCTCTCTTCTTTTTGTAAGTTCTTCACGTTGCTATTTTCCCAAAAAACATAATATTACATAAAAAGGAATTAGTAAACACTTAGGGCATTTAAGCGCCTTTTTGTTTTGTTTTCCTTCTTATATTTCAACTAATATATCATGATTTTTACAGGAAGAAGTAATACAAACTAATATATTTGCACGTGATTCCATTAATGTGCTTTTTATTTCTTACTAAGCACAGCAATCCCATGATCCAAATGCTTACTGGCGTTGTTTAGAGCTGCTTCATTGATTGCAATGGATTCCAATCACTTTGCCTAGGCCACCATCACAGCAATTCATTTACAGTGAACATAAATGCACTTCTCTCTCTATTTAATATGATGATACAGCTAACAGTGTTTAGTAGATCACCCACCGTAAGTAACCTGTTCATATCTGCCTCCATATTGGAAATGGTCATCCTCTGCATAATGATATCAGTCACTCTGCGTTCGAGTAACTGCCACTTCATCCTGGCTGCCCTTGAGGAGTAAATTCTGCTTGTCACTGCTTTCCGCTGATACTTCTTTCTGTGATAAATTCAAGAGAAACATACAGCTGAGTCTAAAGTAGTCCAATTACACATTTGAATGTGGAAATGATCAGGCCAGAATATATTTCACAGACAACTTAAACTTTTCTTGCAGAATTTCTTGCACTTTTTCATTGCAACAGACAGCTACCTGCACCCAGCCCTGAATTCTACTGCACTTTAACATATTGCATTAAAAAAAAAAAAGTATCAAACACTGTAGCATCTTGTATGATGCACCACTGAAATCAAATGCCACCTAAAAGTTGTTCGCTATTTAACAAGGAGATCTGCCTCAAACCACAGCAGATCACCAATAAGCCTAATACATTAAATTGTGTTTCCACAGAATCACAGAATGGTAGGGGTTGGAAGGGACCTCTGTGGGTCATCTAGTCCAACCCTCCTGCCGAAGCAGGGTCACCTACAGTAGGCTACAGAGGACCTTGTCCAGGCAGGTCTTGAATATCCCCAGAGAAGGAGAATCCACAACCTCCCTGGGCAGCCTGTTCCAGGGCTCCGTCACCCTCAGAGGGAAGAAGTTCTTCCTCATGTTCAGACGGAACTTCCTCTGCTTCAGTTTGTGCCCATTGCCCCTTGTCCTGTCACTGGGCACCACTGAAAAGAGTTTGGCCCCATCCTCCTGACACCCACCCTTAAGATATTTGTAGGCATTTATTAGGTCCCCTCGCAGCCTTCTCTTCTTCAGGCTGAACAAGCCCAGCTCCCTCAGCCTCTCCTCATAGGAGAGATGTTCCAGTCCCCTCATCATCATCGTAGGCCTCTGCTGGACTCTCTCCAGTAGCTCCTCATCTTTCTTGAAGTGGGGACCCCAGAACTGGACACACTACTCCCGACGGGGCCTCACTAGGGCAGTGTAGAGGGGAAGGAGAACCTCCCTCCACCTGCTGGCCACACTCCTCCTAATGCACCCCAGGATCCCATTGGCCTTTTTGGCAACCAGGGCACACTGCTGGCTCATGGTTAACCTGTCGTCCACCAGGACACCCAGGTCCCTCTCCACAGAGCTGCTCTCCAGCAGGTCTGCCCCAAGCCTGTACTGGTGCATGGGGTTGTTCCTCCCCAGGTGCAGCACCCTGCATTTGCCTTTGTTGAACCTCATCAGGTTCCTCTCTGCCCAACCTTCCAGCCTGTCCAGGTCACGCTGAATGGCAGCACAGCCTGCCGGTGTATCCACCACTCCTCCCAGTTTGGTGTCATCAGCAAACTTGCTGAGGGTACATTCTAACTCTTCATCCAGGTCGTTGATGAAGAAGTTGAACAAGACTGGGCCCAGTACTGACCCCTGGGGGACACCACTAGTTACCGGCCTCCAACTAGACTCAGCGCCGCTGATGACAACCCTCTGAGTTCTGCCATTCAGCCAGTTCTCAATCCACCTCACTGACCATTCATCCAGCTCACACTTCCTGAGCTTCCCTAGGAGGATGTTATGGGAGACAGTGTTGAAAGCCTTGCTGAAGTCGAGGTGGACAACTTCCACTGCTCTCCCCTCATTTACCCAGCCAGTCATGCCATTGTAGAAAGCTATCAGATTGGTCAAGACTAATTTCCCCTTGGTGAATCCATGCTGACTACTGCTGCCAACCTTCTTTTCCTCCACTTGCTTGATGATGACCTCAAGGATGAGCTGCTCCATCATCTTTCCTGGGATGGAGGTGAGGCTGACCGGCCTGTAGTTCCCTGGGTCCTCCTTCTTGCCCCTTTTGAACACTGGAGCGACAATGGCTTTCCTCTAGTCCTCAGGCACCTCTCCTGTCCTCCAGGACCTCTCAAAGATGATGGAGATTGGCTCAGCAATGACATCCGCCAGCTCCCTCAGCACTCGTGGCTGCATTCCATCGGGGCCCATGGATTTGTGGGTGTCCAGATTGCTTAAGTGGTCCCTCACACAGTCCTCCTCAACCAAGGCAAAGTCTTCCTCTCTGTAGGCTTCCTCTCTTGCCACAAGAGCCTGGGATTCCTGAGGGCCTGCCTTAGCACTGAAGACTGAAGCAAAGAAGGCATTCAGTAACTCTGCCTTCTCTGCATCCTCCGTCACCAGGACACCCACCTCATTCAGTAGTGGCCCCACATTGTCCCTAGCCTTCCATTTGCTACAGATGTAGTTGAAGAAGCCCTTCTTGTTGTTTCTGACAAGTTTTCCGTTGTACTTAAGAACACTGCAGGCATTAGACCAACAAGGGCATTTCTGTAAGAACAGATAAACTGGATTTTGAAATTTTGGGGTTTCTTAATGTGATTTGTCCTTTAATGCCATTTTATATTATTCCACACTGTCTTAAACCCACAAAACTCAAATTACATTTGATAATGGTAAAATGCCCATTTTATGAGCATTACACGATACCAGTTTGAAAAATAACTCCTGCAATATGTATCATCACAAGATTATCTGCTAGAAAGTCCATGCAATTTTCAGTTCTTAGAGTACTAAACAGTTTTAATCCTTACCCTGTTCCATTTGTTGCAGTTACAGATAATGCTTGAACCCTTGCAACAGGGATTCTCATCTTCTGCAGTGCTGCTGTTCTTGAACCATCATGCTCAACTGATGAGCTAGAACTTGGTTCCTGTGTAGGATGCTCAGGCAGACTCAGCTTTCGACTTACTTTTCCTGCCACTTTATCCGACAGAGGCCTTACTTGCCGACGAAGGGCTGTGACCTGAAACAGAGTGCAAAGACATAATCACATCTCCAAAATCACATTCTAAGTTATAGTAATACAGTATCATTCTGTTTTCAAAGATGTGTTACTCTTTTAGCACAATACCTCTTCAGTTTTGCGACGTAAGATAACTTCTTGATTTCTTTTCTGAGCTTCCAGAAGCTTGAGCTGATGCTGTGAAAAAAATAAGAGGAATACATGATATTTTTTCCATTATTTGCAACAAGGACCATATTGTGTTAAAAAAAAAAAAAGCCTTTACACACTAATGCAATTTCCCAAACTGTTGTGACATGAAGAGATCAAGTGAAAATGAATTCTTGTTTTCTAGGGCAGAATGAAAATAAGTGTGTCTATATCAGTTCTCTATTAAAAAGAACACTTGGCATCCAAGTAAGGTGATAGCAACAGATTTACAAAGATTAACTAATAAAATAATACTGAAATACATATTCAATAAGTCTTCTATTTTCTGTTACGCTTATCACCTGAAGCTAGGAACTAAATTATCCTAGAAGTCGAACCAAATTATGCGCATTTTGACTGGTGAAAACAGAGGTATGTGTCAGTGCCAGTGAATGCATATATACATGGCGTGCCTGCAAGTTAATGCACATCATTATGACAGATGCTTATTCCAAATGAAAGTTATTTATCTGTTAAATCACCTCTCGCTTGCGTTGCTCCTTTTTAAGCTGTGCAATCTCTCTGTTTCTTCTAGATTCAGTCATCCTAGCTTTCTCTTGCTCTTCTTTCATTTGTTTCATCAAGCGAACCTATAAAGAGGTTATCACTTAGAAAAAGCTGTCTACACTGAAGTGCTGTTTCCCTGCCCCCACTCTATATATATATATATATATACAGTTTCTTCTTCAAATTGCCATCTTCCAGCATATTACATGGTTTTAGCAATTCACCTCCTCCATCTAATGTGTCTTCTTCACTAAGTGCTGAATAACAGCTGATTAACAGTGCAAGCTTCTCCATGTCTGATACTGTAATTTCTGCTCATTAAGCCTAAAAGCCACCCCTCTCCCCCAGGAATAGCCTAGTCTTCATATCTTTTCTGTTTTCAGACTTCTGAGCAGCTGACAGAAAGAACAGAGTTATCTGGTAGATAAATGCAGAGAAGATTTCAACCCATTTTTCAGTAAACACTCACTGTACAACACTTCAATATACTGAAATATACCTTGGTTTTCTTCATCTCTGTCACCTCCTGCTGCAATTTCTTCAGTTGCTTTTCATATTGAGACTGATTTTTAAGCAATCGTGCATGCTCCTTTTGCGCTGTTTGAAGCCTCTGCAGTTCTTTATTCATGGCTTGGAGTTTCTTTTCATATTCTGACTTGATTTTTTTTGCCTTTTCTTCTGAATAGGTCTCTACAGAACCTAGAGCAAAAGCGAGTTCTTAATCTGCTTTTGTTCAGGATATTTTCACTTTGCCAGCCACAGCAGATGACTGCTTCCTCTGCTTTTAGCATTATCTGCAATATCTTTGAAAAAGTTAATTAGTCTCTAGCTCCTGTCACCTGCACTGCTTCAAACTTCCCACCTTGTATGTCTTCTTGGATAAGAGATCAAGTATTAACACTTGCCTTCTGATTTCTTTGCACTAGACAACAAATATGTGAGAACTTGAAGACAGATACACATATGCTTGTTCACACGTATGTGCACAAGATCAGAACAACAGTCCCAAGAGCCGTCAAGCCTAGTATCCCTTTTTGGGCACTGATCAAAAGAAGGTCTAAGGAAGAATAAGGGAATAGCAAAAGCATATAAAAGTATACAACTATAAAGCAGATAATAGTATATTGAAAAAAAGAAAAAAAAAGAAACAAACAAAACACTTTCCCCAGTACTCTCCCAAAGTTCAGCTATTTGTGGCTTCAGACTTCCTAAGCCAGAGTTTGTTTTTCATCTCAATATGATTGCACATTCAAAAAGGTCTGGTCAGTAAAACATCTCTGCAAGGGCACTGATCCCAGTTCTGATTTTTATGCAAATCAAAAGGAAGTAGAGGGAGGAGTGGGAAACAACTTTTAATTCAGGAACTACGTCAAGGACTACGTTAAAATGAGAGCTCCTAGAAAACTGAAAATGCTTGTTCATCCAAATCAAATACATGTTAGTGGCAGTATCTTTTTAAAAGATTCCTCTCAATTCTGGTAGAAACTAGAATGAGTTTTCTCATTCTGGTAGAAACTAGAATGATTCATTGGCATTCAATGGCAATAACCATGTACAAACATATTTCTGTTTTCTGCAATTTCTTATCACATTTGAAAAAGTGATGAAAGCAGCAAACAATTCAATTTGAATATTTTACACAACATCTAGATTTAAATGATTTTGTACTTCTTACCCAGGTTTTGAAGAACTTGATCTCTTTCAAGCTGAGTGTCTCGAATCTTGTGTTGTAGCATCATTAGTTTCTCTTCATATTGTCTTTTTAGTGTTTGCAACCTTCGCTGGCTGTTCTCTAGCTCATCTATCAGCTTTTGCTTAATAGCTATTTCACAGGTGATATTTGCCAAGTCAGCCTGATAATTTTCTAAAATAAAAAGAATCAGGTAATTAAAAATTAAGACTTCTGCTACAGTAAGAGCGAAGATCACCTAACTATATTTAGTCCCTGCAACGTTAGGGTCATTTCCTGACATGTAAATTATGCATAGGAGAATTCTACACAAAGCACAATGTAGCAAGCAAAATTTGTCTGCAATTCATGATAAAGTCTCCTCCCTACACACTTTCCCCATCCTAGAACTGGAAAGAGGTAGGGAAAGATACCTCTCATTAGATCACAGTTGCCAATATGTTGCAATTCCTCACATTTAAATCTCAACATCAGAAATCTGTCCTTTCCCATACAAAAGCTGCACAGGCTATGAGACTTCGGTCACATTTCAGGGCTGGAAAATAACTGTCATTCATAAACCCAGCAGATTATGAAAGGAAAAACTGACTGCTGGCAGACTCCAAAGGGAGACTTCCCTTCTCTAGCTCTTAGAAAAAAACAGCCAAAATTCTGAGAAGAGAGGAGCCACCTCAATCATTGAAGTGGAATGGTGAAGGGAATGAGAAAAGTAGGAGGAAAAAGTAAGGGAAAAGGACTAACCCAGACACTAAGTTTATAAAAGTTTGATTAATTTCTTTGTCAATTAGGTCCTTTTTTTGTTTAAGATTATGCGCTCCAGAATAAGGATGTCAGTCGAGGATTTTTTTTTTCCAGGTTCTGCAATTCCTGCTGATGGTTTGCATGACTCTCAAATAAGAAGGAACGAGCAGACTTGGTTTGCCCATTTTTGGCCCAACTCACATGAGTGAATTGCTGGTCATACTGTCTCTGACTTTAGCAGTCCTAATTCGCGTGCCACACATAAGCCAGCTGTTAATGCTTCTACATAAAGCCACAGCCTCTGAAAACGAGGAAGGCCGATTAGGCTTCCAGCCTTTCAAAATTAAATTTTACCAATTTCCAAATTAGCTGAATGGGAGCTATCCCAAGGAATACAAATAAACTACTACGTAAACTTACACTTCGGATATTCTAACTAAGGAAGAAATGTGTTATCTAACAGCTGATGGTCTCTGGTCAATTTTAAAGCCAGTATGGGGACACTTGATCAGATGTATATTACATGTTTTAGCACCATAACCAAAAAAGAATTCACTGGACACACAATCCACAGAGAATTATGGACAGTGGATTGACAGCATGCTGTCATGCCTACCAAAACCCAGGGAATGACAGATAGCATTTGTAAAATTTTACAAAATGTTGCACTGAAATCACCTTTTTCATCAGAGTCAGAATCTGATTCATCTGAGCTTTCGACAACTTCCATGTCATCTTCATCCTCATCATCTTCCTCTTCTTCATCCTCATGATCACTTACTTCCTGAACTTCCTCCTACAAAATTTACAAAATAGAAAGATGAAGCACATCCGCACTTCTCCATCCCCCAGTCACTTGTAACTATCACTGTGAAGCCACAGTATTCACTTGACCCATTCCTAATAGCCTTTTTATAAACTTGTAAATTTTTAAACAGACAATGAACAAATAAACCAAACACTTCCAGATACTTACTGCTTCCAATTCATTATTCTCTCTCTCCGAAGTGCCTTTTTCATCTCTCTTCTCCTGCTCATTATCTGTGTTATCCTCTTTAACACTAGCAGAAGAGGCACAGACACAAAACATTCACAAACTGAAATGCATGTGCTTCCCATCCCCCAAACCAGTAAGTTGCAATTCCAAATAAAGAGGAAAACCAAAGAGTAGTTAGACAAAGGCACAGGTGTTGGGCATGGGTAAAACACAACTTCCAAACTCCCATAGATAACAAAATAATGCTTAATTACTCTTAATCTTAGTTTGTACAATAATTTTAATGATTAGCACATTGTTTTAGGGCATATTGCACAATTAGGACAACAAGAATACACATCTTCATATATTACAGTATTACACATTTTGCATGGAAGTTGCAGTGTACCCAGAATAGCTTTTACAAAACAAAGGAAGAACATTGTGTGTAGGTACAACATACTTTTCAGGTATTACTATTCTCTCAGGCTATCACAGAGCCCACTCTGCATACAATCGTATGAAAAAATATGTATAAGCCTAACAATGTCATAATTTATTATACTATAACTATTTTTTGATCAGTTATCTACCTTGACATAAAGGGAATGCTCAAACTAGGTATTGACAGAACAACAGAGAGTCAAAAAATACTGAAATTCTCACAGTAGGACTGTCTGTCTCCAAAAGAAACTTTTCCCAATTATTTTAGTATATTCCCATGCTTTTTTTTTTTTTTCAGACTATGGCTCAAAACTTATTTAAAAGTCATATATCTCTTGGCAACATGAACCGTAGTGATGGCTTGTGCAAATTACAGGAGGGGTTTGATTTAGTTTTAAAGGTTGGCGTGTTCGCCAATAGGAAGAGTTTTAACATTTTAAAGTGCACTTTTGAGGCATCACATGAAAATGTAAAATTCAAAAAAATCAGTGACACTCCACAAATTGTCACGGACCAAATGTCAGTCCCTCTAGTGCTACATGTGCAAAACCCAAACCATCCCCAGTAGATGGGAAATCATGATAGAACAGGGCTAGACACCACAGGGGGCAATAACGAAAATATGTGGTTAGGACTGCATAGTGTGGAATCCACTTCACCTAACATCAGCTGCATAAAAGTTTGGCAAGTTATGTGTCCCTGACCAGGCAGGGTAACTAGAAATGCACATCTCCCTCCACTGACACTGAGGAGCTCAGACTCAAGGTCTAACTCTTAGACAAATTAAATACTCAGTGCAGTGACAAGAAACATTCAGTAGATGTTAGACACTATAATTTGGCAAGTGACACCTAAAAAGCCACCTGTAAAACAGAGGTCTACTCTGAAGAGTGCCAGTAAAGTAACACAGTGCTTCTGTGCACACACTACTTTTTTTATTGTACTTTTTAACCTGCTTAGTGCTAACTGGTTCCTTCTGCCCCACTCATCACCCGTGAAGCCAAATCCAGTACAGCTGACCATGTGCAAGGCAGAAAGTTTTTGCTTGGACCATCTGAAATCACACAGAAGCCAGGGAGGCTGGAAGTAAAAAGCCTAACCAGTTTGTACCGAGCCATGCAATCTCATTTCCACAGATTGTCATCTCACTCAGCCCACAAAATATCCTGTTTTACGTTGGTTAATTAAATGGTAACAGATCTTAGCTGCAATCTTCATGCAGATTGAGGCAAAATCCCAGTTTCCTGTCTGCCTGCACACAGCGTGGAGCTCAGCACTGCAGAGAATTTGTGTTCTGCCTAATAAAGGAGAGCGACAGGAGGAAGGAGAGCCAGCAGCTCTCCCAGGCAGAACTGTACCGCTTAATTTGTGTACTACTGATATGTGGATTCACATCATCTGCATGAAATCAGTGGGATTTCTTTTTTTTATCAGAGTAGCCAGCTGAAAAACAAAAGCTCCATTACTTTCATTTTTCAGGACAGGTTATTTCTCTTTTTAGAGCACTCAGCTGCTCTCTGACTATTGTATCTACTGCTTTGGCTGAAACTGAATGGAAGGAATGGTCAAGGCTTCAGTCGCATGCTTTCAAAACTAAAAGAAGCGGACTTCACTGAGGTGTGAAGGACCAAGACCTTTTTGATCCCACATGCCACAATTATTATTGTCATACACTGTCTGCTACACATTTCATACCATATGTGCTACTGCGCCTTCCTCCTGCCTTGCATTCCATACAGGCCATGCAAGAAAAATCTACTTAAATCTATAGCTATTCCCAAAGGCACCACCTCCCCACAAATGCTTGCTCAACACTGCAATCCAAGAGTCAACCTCAATTCCACAATGGAGGTTTCTTCCAGTTAAAACACTTCTTGAAAGTCAAAACATAGGGAAGAATTTTGAAGAGCCAAATGAAACTACTCTTCAAGTATCTATGAATCTGCCCAACTTCTTTTCATGTATGACAACCAGTTAATTAAAATGACAGGTAATTAAAAACCTGGGAAATATTCCAACCTTCTTTCTTCTTGACTGCTTTCCTCAAGTTTCTGTAGCCTTCAAAAGCACGAGGTACAGTATTGGAAGGCCAAGCCAATGAAGGACAAACCAGACAGTGAAAAGCAAAAGTGATAAGAAGGTAAAATAATGATATATGAGCTTGTGGAGTTTAAAATGAAATTTTAAAAGATACTATCAAGAGACAACAAGTAGTAAAAAGGCAATACATTTTGCACAGTTGGAAAGTAAATAGAAAACAAAGAAGAAGCATTTGTAGGTTAACTAATCTGTCACTGCCAACAACTGTAAATTCAAATTACACTAAGGAAGAAGTTTTAGATATAGACAATATATTTCACTGAGAATTATTTCTAATATAGATTTTAAAAGTCTCTTAGTTCTAGAAAAAGCTTTATCTTCTTTTGCCACTTAAAATTGGCAGGTAAAACACCGAAAACTGCAAGAAGTACTGCCACTGAGCCCAAGTTATATATCCTCAGGCATATATCAGGAAGAAACCAATACGCTAGTTTTACATATGCTGATAACATTGTAAAATATAAATATTTCATAATATATAAAATAGTAATAAGAACTTTTAGTACTAATATTCTAAATCATATAGTCTGAATATAATTCATAAAGATCTTCAAACTGCCTTTATTTTTTTGTTTGGTGTTTTGTTGATTGTTTTTAAATAAAAAGCAGAAAACTGTAGTTCATTTCTCTGGGATTCAAAAGGTACATGCCAATAATTGCTTGGCTTTTTTTTTAATAAATTAACAAAACGTATGCATCAGAAGCAATGAGATGGACAAAGTGTTAGTATTTTTACTTGTACTTTTTCCTCTTGAACAAATGTGGATGTATCAGTAAACAAATGTCTGCATGACTTATGTAAGTGCAGAGATGGCTTAAATTTCAACGACTACTGAAATTCCTCATGTCCCCATCACAAGAAACTTTTGAGCAAAAGCTTTTGCTGCCTTTTCACCTTGCACTGCCTGCCATCTTCCTTCAGTATTAGCTAGGAGCTAACACACTGAACCTGATGTAATTTTGTCACTACTTTAGTTTAATAAAGGTTAGGGAAGTCAAAAAGACAACAGTCAAAAAAGGTTAGCCAGGATGTAAGGCTGACTAACGATTGAAAGGGGTGTGGGAGGTTTGCTCTGGGGCCTCTGGTAGTAGGTCACACTGTGGGACACTCCAATCAAGCACATCAGTATTTCAGTATCCAAAACATTACTGCCATGGAAACCATTTCTGATAAAGTTTATGACAGATTCTTATTAAAGGCTACAGATATATAGCAGTACATACCTGCTGCTCATTCAGAAACTGGCTCTTAGATCTTCAGGCTAGCTCACAACAATTTAGATGAGTTGCATGTATTTAAAATTATGCACCTTTCATCATACTGACCCGTAACCAGGAAAAGAACAGATCAAGAAAGGTATCAGATGGGGCAGAACTAGTAACTAGGCTTACCAATCCCATTTTAACAGGGACGCTAGATAAACTTTAAAAGAACAACCACCCTAAACAGAAATAGCACAGTAAAAGCACCTAAATGCCTGCAGAAGACAGAAGTAGAGCAAAGAATCCCTACCAAATCGCAGGGCAAAATGTCCTTTTGCAATACATTAGCATACCCATAGCCAATTCCTCAAATTTCAATGGAAGAAAAATTCAGTGATATATCCTGAACACAGGCTTCACATTTCATTAATTAAATAGAAGCACTCTGCAGGTAACAAGTATGACAGGCTACATGCATAATCCCTCAAATTCTAACATTTCTTAGCTTCTAAGGAATTTTTCTCTTACCATATGCATCTCAGAAATTTCTAAATATTTATTAACAAGCAGTCTGCAGACGGGCAAGTAGATAGATTCAAACCTTACCAGCACTTTGAAGAGCGTGATGCTATTCTATAGCACACAAGACCTGCTTTAAGATGGGGGATGGACCATCAAGAGGTCTCTTTCAACTTCAGTTTTTCTCTGGTTCTCTAATTCAATAATGCTAGGATAGAAAACTGATCTCAAAAATAGTTTATGGTAAGTAGTCCCTACTTTGGGTCAGCCCACTTGGCTATCCCATTCACATGGTTACTGTCCTGGTGTAAGCAAGTGTGACTGCATGAAGAAGCTTCTTTCAGAAAAAAAAAAAAAGAAAGAAAAAACTAAAATGAACAACCATACTTTTACTTACTACTGTATGTAGGGTAAAACTTCCAAATGTTTTTTTTAAAGTGATCATCTCCCACAATAAGAGAGATTACTCAATATATCTAGCAACCTTTCTCTGTTTTCTGGTCACTATCCTGCTTAGGCCCCACCCTAACAACTGGGGCTCTATCTAAGCATGTATTTAAATGCATGCTTGAATTTAAAATGTTTTGAAACATCGAATCTCTTTGTTCTTGCATTTACAGTTAAAGAACATATTGAAGTGATTGGCTGAAGAGATGCTCTGCTGATTTCATTTAATACTTCCATCCTGCCCTTAAGTTCCTACAAACACGAGACAGAAAATCTATCAAAATCCCCGTAAAAGTATAAGAGTTTTCTGAAAAATGATACGCAGAGGAAGAATCTAGGTGTACTTAACATGAGTGTTCTGTACAAGTATCAGACATTTGTGTGGTGAATGGGTTTATAGATATAGGATCCTAGATTGCAGATATCACTAATTCAAATTTACTTTATACTTCAACTATCCTTCAGGCTTATACTGTTTTAGTTTCACTCTTAACTTGATTAGAAGCATGGAAGATTTCAAGGAAAAGGGAAAGATCTCAAACACAATCAACATCTCTGAGTACACAAACAGATCCTTGCTGTACTAACTGCTGTCTGAACAGGCATTTCTACCAATCTCTAAGAGCATTTTAGCAGATGAGAAGTTGGAGAGCAAAAAAAGCAAAGCATGATGTCGCAGAGAATTAGGAAACCTCAAATTAAAAACATTCACAAAAGCAGAGAGATAAAGCAAAAGAAGCCATTCCAAGAGCTACCAAAGAATTCCCAGCTATTCAGAATATCTTTTCTTCAGAAAGCTGTTTCAGTTTTGACATAGGGCAGAAAAAAGTTTATAATTTTTGGTTTTGAAAGCTCGTGTTGAATTTCAGATGCATTTTAAAAACTTTTTAATATTAAAGTTTATGGAGAGCATCTGTGCTTTTACCATTGTGCATAATTATATAGAAAAATTAATTACAACAGACATATTCATTCTACAAATACTGCATACTTCACTGGAAGAAAAGATGCAAAGGAAAAACACCTATAACTTCAATGTGTAAAAAGATCTGAAGTAACAGCAGTTTAAGATCCAAACCCACACAGCAACAACAAATGAACTTTAAAGTCTCAGTGGTTAAAAAAAAAAATCTACCTCTCTACTAATAAAGAGAAACCAAATAGCATTATAATTCATACACCACCTCTTCTTCTTTTTCCTTTCTTTTTTTTTCAGCTTTTCCAGATCTTTCTTAGCTATGTCTAGAATTTCCATTGTCTCTTTCTCTGAAGAAAGCATAGAAGCAGAAAATGCTGATGGTCCACCAAAGTACGTAGATCTTGTTGATGCTCTTGACAAGTTGCGTCGAAGATTTTCATTCACTGCTTCACTTTCTAATAATTTTGCTCTTAAAAAAGAATTGTAGACCAGTCACAAATATTGCCAACGCATGAGGTATATACTCTTTAGCATCTGTAATTGCAATGCATTACCTTCATTTTAAAAAGAAACTACAAAGCAAGGCGAAGTCTCACCAAATACAAGTGTAGTAAATGCCTTGATGAGACCATTTTATAAAATGGTTATGGATATTGTATATATATCCTATACCCCAGACAGAATACATATAAATCTCTGTATAGATGTACACACAGATATATATCTGCTTACACTATATGTATATACACAAAACCTAAAGTATTATGTAGCCCTAAAACTAACTGGGAATAGGCCAGATTTTTTTTTTTTTTGCATGATACACCTCCAAGAAATAGAGAAATAAAAATATCTGAAATATTTAATATTTGTTTTAATTTAAAAGGAAAGCAGATGCTTTTTTTAATACTAAATTTTTCAGTACTATCATTTATATACGAGGTTATGAAGTTATAAAATAATCATTCCAAGTTTTGCTGTCCTTTGGACAACAATATCAAGTCATTAACATTACTGAGGCAACACGTTACTTTCATTTCTATTGTCAGCTTCATCTTTAACATTTTAATTTTCTGTAGCCAAGAGCAAGACCAATGGTCTTAAAAGTTGAAGGACCACTTGCACACAGAAAAGCTGAAGTATTTACCTGCTAACACTTCTAATGCTTTAGGGTTTTTTTTTAATAAAAATTGTTCAAATACATATTATGCAAATACCTGAGATCTTCAATTTCCTTGATATAATTATGAATCATGTTGCTAATTTCTTCATTTCCTTCTCCTTTAGAGGACAGAAAAGGTGGGTGGGGGGACGAGAAAGATTGAGAAAGGACAGTAACAATATAAATGTCTGAATACAGCTACTAGGCACAAGGCACCAGCAAAGAGAAAGCATCATACAGGCTAAACATTTAGATCTTCTCCAATTTGTAAAATATATTTCCTCCTTAAGATGGATTAAGTTTTTGGTTCCTCTGTGTCATACGATCAGGATTATCACAAGTAACTTTTTCCATTTCATTTGTTTTCCATATTAGCAGCTTTTAACAACACATGTAAAATAAACCCAAAGTAACCTGACAAACAGTGCACAAAAAGAATAATGCAGCCATGGTAAGTTAATTGGCTGACTATTCTATGAAGTGAAAAGCAAGCCAACATTCACCCATCTCTGTCCAGGCTCTCATCCAAAGCAAAATATTTCAGTCCACGAACAGCTAAGCATACAAGTAATTCCAGTCCAAAGGTATTCTTTCACGTTTCACGTTGCTCTTAGTCCTCGGTGAATGGTCAAACTGGGGTACCAAACTACTTCTATTAACAGAAGTCTCCAGAAATGGAGGAAAGAATTAGTTGGGGGCCTATCCCTGCCAAAGCAGGTCCTACATTACTGTTACAAAGGCATCACTTCATTCCAAGAGACCCATGAAGCAAAAATATGTAACTGATTTAAGTTTAGGAACTTATTACACATGCACAACGCGCTCACAGCATACCTGCTCTGGCTAGCACTTGGTTGGCCTGATCACTCATAAGTTGTGTTATTCTGGCTCTCAGTGCATCAATTGTCTCTTGCATTGCTTTAATTCTAACACGTAGGTTGTTGTTTTCTGTTTGCAGCATTGCATTTTCATGAAACATGTCATTGATGCTTTCAACGCCTTCTTCATCTATAATCCTTTTACCCTTAAAAAAAATATATATATAATTTATTACTAGCAAAGGCCGACCTACATGAAAAATTTTTAAACATGGCAAAGGCAATCCACAGATTAGTTGAAATTCCAAATAGACACTCATAGCAAAAGATAATCTTCTCCCATAAAGCTTAAAACAATGGATAAATGGATAGTTTTCATGACATTGATGTCTGGTCAACACTGTAGCATTTGGGTCCTCTGTAATTCCATTTAGTCTGAAATATAAGTTCTTGAAGAGGTGATGAAATGAAAAGGCAATTCTTTATCACATCAGGATATTATTTCAAGGATAACAAAGAGGAGGACATTGCTGATAAGCAAATTTATTGCTGAAAACATTCTTTGCTTAAAATTTCAGAAAGAAATGGGCATTGTGTAGTATGACTATTCAGCTTATAATTTAAAATATATTTTTAAAACTAACTTTTTTAACTGTCTGGTAAGTTTTTTTTAAAGTAATACATAATAAATGTTCACATTCTTGTATATACACCAATCTAAATTGTGGTCATTGTTGCTTTGGAGGTGACTATTTCTCATCACTGCGCATGACATGGTCAATTTTTGCCTTTCAAAAAGCAAACAGCATGCAGCGTCTGTTGACATCAATGGCATTTACTGGTGTACCTTTCCACAGAATCACAGAATAGTTTGGGTTGGAAGGGACCTTCAATGGTCATCTAGCCCAACCCCCCTGCAGTGAGCAGTGACATCTTCAACTAGATCAGGTGGCTCAGAACTCTCATGCAGCCTGACTTCCAGTGTTTCCAGGGGTGGCGCATCTACCACCTCTCTGGGCAACCTGTGCCAGTGTTTCACCACCCTCATGGTAAAAAATTTCTTCCTTTTATCTAGTCTGAATCTACCCTCTTTTAGTTTAAAATCATTACACCTTGTCCTGTTGCAACAGACCCTGCTAAAAAGGCTGTTCCCATCTTTCTTATAAGCTCTCTAAGTACTGGAAAGCCGTAATAAGGTCTCCCCAGAGCCTTCTTTTCCCCAGGCTGAAAAACCCCACCTCTCTCAGCCTTTCCTCATAGCAGAGGTGCTCCAGCCCTTGGATCATCTTTGTGGCCCAACTCTGGACCCGCTCCAACAGGTCCATCTACTTCTTGTGCTGGGGGCTCCAGAGCTGGATGCAGGACTCCATGTGAGCTCTCCCCAGAGCAGAGTAGAGGGGCAGAATCCCCTCTCTCGACCTGCTGGCCATGCTTCTTTCGGTGAAGCCCGGGATATGTTTGGCCTTCTGGGCTGCAAGTGCACACTGCTGGGTCATGACCAGCTTTTCATCCACTAGTACCCCCAAGTCCTTCTCAGCAGGGCTGCGCTCAATCCCTTCATCCCCCAGCCAATATTGATAGGGAGGGTTGCTCCGACCCAGGTGCAGGAGCCTGCACTTGGCCTTGTTGAACCTCATGAGGTTCACACAGGCCCACTTCTCAAGCTTGTCCAGGTCCCTCTGGATGGCAACTGGTCCCTCAGGCATGTCAACCACACCACTCCAAGCTTGGTGTTTTCTGCAAACTCGATGAGGGTGCACTCGATCCCACTGTCCATGTCATTGATGAAGATACTAAACAGTACTGGTCCCAGTACGGACCCCTGAGGGACACCACTTGTCACTGATCTCCATCTGGACATTGAGCCACTGACCACTACCCTCTGGATGTGACCATACAACCAACTCCTCATCCACTAAACAGTCCACCCATCAGATCCAGATCTCTCCAATTTAGAGAGAAGGATGTTGTGGGGGACCATGTCAAAGGCCTTACAGAAGTCCAGATATGACACCTGTAGCTCTTCCCTTGTTCACCAATACAGTCAGTCAATCACAGAAGGCCACCAGGTTGGCCAGGCAGGACTTGTCCTTGGTGAAGCCATGCTGGCTGTCTCGAATCACAGAATATCACAGAATATCACAGAATAGTAGGGGTTGGAAGGGACCTCTGTGGGTCATCTAGTCCAACCCCTCTGCCGAAGCAGGGTCACCTACAGCAAGCTGCACAGGACCTTGTCCAGGCGGGTCTTGAATATCTCCAGAGAAGGAAACTCCACAACCTCCCTGGGCAGCCTGTTCCAGTGCTCCGTCACCCTCAGAGGGAAGAAGTTCTTCCTCATGTTCAGACGGAACTTCCTGTGCCTCAGTTTGTGCCCATTGCCCCTTGTCCTGTCACTGGGCACCACTGAAAAGAGCTTGGCCCCATCCTCCTGACACCCACCCTTCAGATATTTGTAGGCATTTATAAGGTCCCCTCGCAGCCTTCTCTTCTTCAGGCTGAACAAGCCCTTTAGTTTGACTAGCAGGTCTCAACTCAGCCATGCTGGTCTCTTACCTTCCTGTTCTCTTACACTTCGGGATCAAGAGCTCATGCTCTATGGAAAACATCCTTAAAGATACGCCAGCTCTGTTCTGCTCCCTTGTCCCTGAGGCCAGTTTCCCAGGGGGTCCTACTTACTAACTCCTTGAAGAGCAGGAAGTTTGCTTTCCTAAAATTACATGTCCTGACTTTTACTCTTCACCTGACCCATATCCCTCATCACTCCAAACTCCACCAGCGCGTGATCACTGCAGCCCGGGCTGCCTCCAATCTTTATGTCACCAGTTAGCTCACTTGCGTTGGTGACCAACAGGTCCAGTGTCGCATGCCCTCTGGTAGGGCTGTATTACCTGGCTTAAGCAGTTATCCTCCATACACTCCGCCAGTATCCTGGACTGCCTACAGCTTGCCGTGCTACTTTTCCAGCAGATGTCGGGGTGGTTGAAATCTCCCAGCAGGATGAAAGCCTGTGAGCACGAAGCCTGCTGTAGCTGGATTAAGGCAGCTTTGTCAATAGGCTCACCTTGATTGGGTGGCCTGTAGTAGACACCAGCTACAGGGTTCTCAAAAGTTTCCTCTGGGGATGTAACCTAAGTTTGCTAAAAACATTTGGTAATCACTGGAATTAGAAGTGTTGTTTAAGTGAGGGTTGCTACTAAAATTTTTTTAGCGTATGAAGTTGTAGTAGCCAACAGAAAAACAAGCTGTAGAACTATAAGCATTTTGAAGCAGAAGTCCTAAGAGGATCAACTTACTGTTTTGTATTCCATGAGTTCCATCTGCAGCCGTGTAATCTCACTGCGCAAAGCATTTATTTGTTGACTAGCCCTATCCTGATTTACCATCACCTTGTTCTTGATGTTCCGTGCCCGATTGGCATATTTTAAGGTGTTCAAGGTTTCCATGAAATCTCGATCTGAAGGGCTCACACAGGCTATCATGAGTGTTTGACTGCAAGTTACAAACATAAGTCAGCATTACACATCAAGAACAAAATGACTAGAGAAGCTAACAGGTCTTCAGGTAGAAGGTGAAACGAGAATAGTGACTTCATAAGATATGTGAAAATATGCCTCGATCTAATTCACAGTAGAACACTGTCAAGCACAAAGTTCACCACTTACATCTTGTATTACCCTAGCATAGGAGATGCTACATCATTAATTGTTCTACATGTAAAATTATAAGAGCAATTAATTGGTTTTCTTAGAAGTGTTTTTCAAATTATATTCCATTTACCTAATCATGAAACTGAAATTTAGGAACATAAGATCAATCTAAAGTCCTAGACAGTGACTTGGATCATGCAGTTGTCAGGACTACCTACCCTAATTCCTAAGGTGCCTACCTACTTAATCTGAAATTTGCCTGAAAGCTTATCTTAGCTGTCCATGCATGTGCACTGCTAGGTACCTATTGTCTACCTCAGGTTCTACCGAGATCCAAGCTGCCTGAATTCTCCACTGCAAATTATCTCCTATTCTTCAACAAAAGCCCAAAAGCTAGCACTTACCCTTAGTACATCTGGCCATGACTTTATTTATTCCATGTTTCATAACACCACTGCTTAGAGCACTTCCACAAAAAGTAGCAGGACCTGAGCTCTAGGTCCAAATGGGCTACAAACAACCATCTTCCATTCAGGTTCCTACAACACCCTCTAGTCATCCCATAATGGGATAAAACAGAGTGAGAACACACTCCCTGCTCCAAATGAAGATCTGAGCAGACAGACCACTAAGAACGAGTGGCACAAAATCAGAAAGGCAAAAGATTTGTCATTCCAACTAAGCGGTTTCATCATTCAACAGGCTGACAGAGGAACCAGGGTCCCTTCCCTCACTCCGTGGAGCACAATCATTTCACATCACATGAGAACAGCCTAGAGGGGTCAGAACTAGAGGTCCAGCTGCACATCACACTCTGAAGGTGCCTACATGGCCTAAATTCTCAATAGATAGGGGAAAACACCTACATTTGAAGGACAGAGTCCTGCTCTCCAGGTTTTAGAGGAATTTGCTTCTCCGCAGTATGTTAAAGCTTAGGTGGTTGCGTTAGGAAGCACTGTCTCCAGGGCAATGGAGCAACATCTGCATTAGGCAGACTGGATTCTGACCTTCACTTTCTACATTTTCAGACTGAGACAAACAAATGAATCCCTGCCACCCCTTGTGAGGCAAACAATTACATTCACCATACACACTGGGAAACTGAACTGGTACACACTGGGAAACTGAACTGGAAAGACTAACTAGCCTGAGGATACAAGAAGATTCAGTTTCAGCAATTCTTCCTCAAACCTCCTGTATACCTTTGTGTCAGTTCTCCAAATTGTTTGAGTTTAGTCTTCAAGACAAGACTATGCAAGATCCAGAATAAATTTTTAATTCTGACATTAGGACTACTTGTGCTTTCAGTTGAGAATGTGATTACTTTTCTAAATCTCAGAGGACTGGTTCTGCTATGTGTCTGTCTTGAAAACTGAACAAGTTGAACTCTACTGTCCTATCTGAACTGTATTATGGACTACTTAAAAAACAAAACAAAAAAACTATTCTACTCCATTTATTTTACCACTTCTTTAAACTGCTCCCCCCCACCCCAGAAGTTACGAAGGATTTCATTTTTCATGTTATAGGTTATAAAATTCCATTCTAAAAACACTAGTATTCCATATTCTTACTTGAATAATTCAATAAACATTAATATTTAAATGCTACTTCAGAATTGTTACAGCATTATATTTAAAATAGAGATTATGGCAAGAATAGCACAGGGATACAATGTTAACTCAGGACTCACTGCAATCTAACCTGAATCACTACTAGTAAATCTTTTTTAAGTATTTGCCGAAGAGAAGAAATAATGTGGACTGTAATATCTAAGGTGGAATTTGGAAGGCTACAGAACAGGCTAACAAAAATCTAAATCTGATTTCCCAGAATAAAAATTGCACATTTATTAAAATTTAGCTTCCCCACACTTTATGGTTGCTAAAGCATGGATAAGAAATTATTCAAATTCTGTTAATATGTATAACTCCTCCTTAACAGCAAACAGCTAATTTCACATGTCTCGGTACACATAACACATATGTAAAAATTGGGGGGTTGGGTGGTGGGGGTGTGGTGTTGGAGAAGTGTCCACAAATTTAACATCACTCAGAAACACACAGAAAGAATATATCTGAATATCCTTGAAAATGCTTTGGGACAGCATTTGCTATCTGTACATTGTACAGCAAACTAACTTCTCCTGAAGAACAGGAGAGGGAGCACAGGAGCTACAAGATGGAAAGATATTTTGAATCAAAATAATATTTCAACAAAAGTGCATTTTAGAAGTGGTTTAAAAAAAATGCTCCTTAGCTAGTGTATTTGATACAAAATTTAGTCAAGAAAGGCTATTTGTTATTGTTTCCAGAAAGAGCTTAGAAGAGCTATGCTCTTGATTTCTATTGATTTTTTCCATAATTCTTGAGTTTCTTCCTCCCTTAAGCACTTCTGAAAATCCTAGCCTTTACTTTGTTTTGTTTGACACTCTGCTTTTCCTCACACTGCAGTGCTGCAAGGTGCTACTGAAGTTCTCTCTCTGCAGAGCAGTGCAACAACTTAGAAATTCTCTTCCACTTCTCCCTGTTCCTTTATGAAACGCCTGGAAAATTTCCTGCCCTCCCCAAAAAAAAGAAAACAGCCAGCCATATTGGATTAAAGAGAGGAATAAGAGTACTACCTTGCTAAAACATATTCAGTTATGATCCCTTTTGTATTTGTACATGTTAATATTACAAATACAAAATTCATGTTTTTTTAATAAATTTGTGAATGTTTTCTTGGACAAAGCTTTCAGAGGCTATAGCCTGGCTTCCTTGTATGCGCAGTAGGTATACAGAACAGCTTCATACAAACAATTCTGGTGATGCAGTAGTTTGTTTTTATTACGCTCTAATCCAACGTCAGATAACTGGACAGATGCACCATACCGTGAGATACACAACCTTTACAAAAAGATGGTAGTGTCTTGTGTAAGCTGATTCCAAGCTCTTGTGCATGGCAATCACAGAAAACAATTTTGAAAAAAAATAACAAAACAACTCTGAAGGAGAAACTCATCACCACTTTAAACTATGCTGTAATTAGTAAGGCTATAACACAATAATAAAGTTTACCATTTACGTTATCTACAACCTAAAGATGTCTTCACAGAAAGGACGTGTCCTGAAAATGGTGACTTCTAAGTAACTTGAAGCCTCGTGTCTAGTAAAGCTACAATAGCACTGAAAAGAACAATGCAAAAATCCTCTTTAAAATCTTTTCCCTGCACTGCCAGTGTTTTCTGTCATGACAGTAATTTATTTTTGGAACCTCCCTCCAACAAAGCGTGGCTATTTTTATCATTGTTCAATGTTTATTTTACTTTCT
Source organism: Opisthocomus hoazin (assembly GCF_030867145.1). Classification (NCBI taxonomy): domain Eukaryota; kingdom Metazoa; phylum Chordata; class Aves; order Opisthocomiformes; family Opisthocomidae; genus Opisthocomus; species Opisthocomus hoazin. The sequence goes on from NC_134421.1 coordinate 57,648,104, forward strand.
GAAGATTATGTACTCATTCATTCCCACTCACAATGAAATACATAAAAAATTCTAGTTTTCATACCTGTTTCCCCCAAGAGAGTCTTGAAGCAGCCTTGTAAGCTTTGAATCTCTGTATGGTACATGAGTTGCCTTCTTACTTTTATCTCCTAGTGCACTTATTACATTGCCAAGCGCCAGCTACAAAACACCAAATCATGTAACGCGTAAGTTAAAACTATGCATGAACTGATTCTATTTTAAACACAGCTACGAACTGGGGTCTACACATTGTGAAGAAAATGAATATACTCATGAAAATTAACAAAAATATTTCTGAAGATTTTTACATTTTACAGTAGACATCTATAAACTTTCGTGCTACCAACAGTGAATCACATGGCTTGCAGTCTGGTATCTGCAAGTGTGAAGTGCTTAGCACAATTTGTGTGCAGTGTCTATTGATAACTCATTTCAGTCGAAACTATAGTTACAACTACTTCATGCAACAAACATATACTTTCCATGATTATTAAAGCTGATCGCTACTAGCAGTAGTTACATGCTTTTTTTAAATTAATTTTATCAATTTGCTTTATGCTAGATTTAGAATAAAATATGGGTCATCAATACTAAAAAAACCCGAATTTACTACCTCTACAGATATGAAACAAGGAATGTCTGATTAAGATTTAAAGCTTGAAATTCTAAAGTCCATGGCTATCCTATTTCATTGCTAAAAGAGTAATTCCTGTTTATAAACAGGCTAACATTTGGCTGCAAATTATTTTTTTTAATGTGCAACTGCAGGTACATCAATCATACACCAAATAAAGAATATTCCTGTAGATGGCACCCTGCACAGCAGTTCTTAGCCTTGAAAATGGTCTTGCTGCATCCAGCAGCTGAACAACTGCGTATACACCACATTCTGTGACTGCCATGAAGTGTACTTTCAATCTGTTTCCCAAAGCTGAGGGCTGGTATTCATTGTAAATGAAAGTTTTATGATCATATAAAATAATACTTTAAATCTTGCAGATTTTCACCTTCATGCATTCTGTATCCTATTTGTTAAGGATACATCTATATCACCTAAACCCCCAAATTTCTTTAGGCTTTGCACTTCTATCAATAATCAAACTGAAGAGAATTCTCTTTCTTTTCCATATAGCATAACCAGAGTAACTACAGAATATAACCACTGTCATGATAGTGAGAGAATCACTAAGAAAGTTCTAGCTGCAGAATACCTCTCCGGTACTACACGCTAGACAAAAAAAAAAAAACAACACACAACACACACACCACACACACGTTTCCATGTCCAAGACAAATATCTATTTTTTCGTCTTTAAAAGAGAATTGCACAGCGCCTCCACACAGCCAAGTAGCTCAAAACAAAGGCATGAAACTACAACCTCCACTGATAAACACCAGCTCTACTTTTCACTGTAGTTAAGTAAATGTTCAGTAAAATATTCAATACAGTTAATTAAAAAAACTACACAGAGAGCCAGTACAGACAAAAAAAAAAGTGATGCTAGAAATTAAAAATCTTAATTCTACTTAGAAGTGTTTTGCCTAGGATTGGTTTACATTACGTTTCAAAATTATAACAAAGAACTAGTATTTGTTGACCAATTAAGCTTATTCATTGTCCATATTTTACATGCCTGTACTCCTTGCAAACTGCTTGTAATGTTCTCCAATTGTTTGGGTCTTCAAAGAATGAAAAATTAAAAAAAAGTGAAAGGAACTCTACAATATATTTTTAAAAGTTAGAGTATCTAACCATATTTCACAACACTTATAAGTACCATAATATGCTAGTTAGGGCCTAGTACAACCAAGAAAACATCAGCAAGCCAGAACCCAGTAAGAATCAATATATACTGTTACATTGCATGCTACAGTCCTTGTTCTGCACACAATGCATTTCTACTTTAGGGGTTACTAAAATCAAGTGATCCAAAAAGGAAGAGAAGATGGTACCAACAGTCTATAGAAATAAGTTGTATAGTCTTACTAGTCCACAGTTGATGGAAATGCCTTCTTTTGCCCTTTCTCCTGTAGCTCCTGTTCGCTTTAGCCTTTCAGATCCCGCTAGATCAACAAAATGGAATTTGGCCGTAAGAGTTTCAAATTCATTCATCTCAGAAGATTCAGATATTATCCTGTTATCGGTGGCATTATCCTGAAATAAACAAGAACACAAAGACTGGCAAGATTTTTCACATTAATGTTTGTCTACTGCAAAGTTCAATCAACAATTATTTACAAGACTATCCATCTGTCATGTTCATCTCTTTCCTTATTTACTCAATCTTTTATAACAACAGTATCTCTCAGAAAATTATCCCTACTTTAATTATATGTACTAACATATCATTCTGGAAGACCCAGCTCTAGATGCATGTGAATACCAATTACTTTAAGTATGAGCTACAATTGTTTCTTGACGGAGGAATGCAGGGATACATAAATTAAAATATACAAGTCTTCAGCCAGGTGGGCAACAAAATTTTTACCTCTCCTGGGATGCAAGTCTTAAATCAAATGTCGAAGGAAATTGATGAAAAAAACCACCTAATTATATTATTATCTCCTCAAAATTACCAGACCCACTTAATGCATAAATAAACTTAGTTATTTAGTTCACGAATAACTGAAAGATATTTTGATTTTAAACTTCTCTAATCCCCATCATCAGCTTCCCTGTGGCATGATTCTTCAACTTTACTGTAGGAATTATTTTTTTAAGCCAGTTTTCCTGGCAGCCAGTATTCCACCAGCACTTCTGACTTGACCAGAAAATAAGGACAGCAGAGGGAACGAGGGAAACAGAAGAGGTTCCTCTCTCCCCATCCTCCCCCAGGTAAGCTGTAATTAGACTGGCACCTGACGCACGCCTCCGTCAGCGCAGGGAGTCTGCCCAGGAACACGGTGCACTACGGGCAGCTAAGGCAGCCTCAGCCTCTTTCCACTTCAGATCCCAAAGCGCAGCAGGAAAATTCTCCTTTTTTGTTACATAATCCCCAGCTTTTTTCTGTCGATTAGTGTAACTGCAGCATATACTGGAGTTTTATTTTACTGTAAGTGTAGTTAGACTTGTCATCAGGAAAGCAACACTGAATGGGAAAAATCTTCAAATCACTCACTTCTTGCCCTTCCTGGTAAGATACCCATCTCAGGGCAATTTCTACCTACTTGTCATGGCGGCATGTAATAGGCAATATATTGAGCATATACTGGATTTATAATACTCACACAGCCAATCTACAGGCTTTATTAGGAATTTCTATCACAGTAAGCATAGATTGTTCTGGTTTTTCTCTTAAAAAAAACCCTCAGGTATCCTGTAGCAATGATCTTTATGCCCTTGGTCAGCTAGCTCACAGCTTAATTTGCTACTGCAAGGGGTAATGCATGTCGTTGCAGATCAAACCCTTCTCATGGTAGTTAAGCATTTCATGCTTCTTAAATGATCTTTTCTAGCACTTTCAGAAGAGGACAGGAATTATGCCACTTCCGCAAGACTGGAAATGACTATTTCTGGTATTTTGACATTTACACTGCTATGGACCGCAGCTCTCAAAGTAATGATTAATTCATGCTTTCACTCTCACCTACTTAGTAAGTCAACTACACATCCAGAAACTTCTGAGAAGCATAGATGGTGTGAGCACAGCACGAGGAGCAGCGCCTGTGCACTGCAGCCCCGGCTGCCTGCACACACTGGGCACCAGCAACCACACATGGAGGGGTCACAGCCAGCACTGCCACCGGAGGAGGGGAGACTACGTTGCCCTAGTAACAAAGGTCTCCCAAAACTGTTGTCTACAGAAGCTTGAGCTGCATCTCTCCTGGCCACTCACCAACAGCTTATATTAATTTGTATTCCAGAAGTGTTCAGAGGCCAGCAGCAGGTCTAACCTCTACTCTCCTAAACACTACAGGGAAAGAAAAGGGCACAGTCTTCACAGATTAAAGATCTCGGAATGCCCAGCTCCAGACAGTCAGATTATCTTGCTCATATCTCCTCCCCTCCCCCCCCCAAAAAAAAAAGAAAAAGCAGAAACAAAACACAGTTTAACATGAGGCAGAAGGCGGTCACCTATTCATTTAACACAACCCCTGTTAAAACCAGGCAGGGCCAGGCAACAGCCCTGCGTGCGGCTCAGCTGGTGGGGAGGGTTGTGAGTGCACCAGTGCCAGTGGGCTGCTGTGCTGACAGCCTGCGGGAACTAAGGCTCCCAGGCGAGTTCCCCTTCCCCAGCTACACAGACAGTTTTTTTTAAGAAAACCTCCGAGCAGACAGTGTCACCATGCAGTGACTGAGGTGCCCTGTCTGGGCTCCGAGTGTGATGCCAGTCCCTCACGAGTGACAAGACAGACAGCTGCCCACACCACCAGATCCACAGTTCCAGTGTGGAAAGCAGGAAGCAGTGTTTTTAACAGGTGTGTAAAGATCTACATACCACAAAGGACCAGGGAGCAGCCCTCATTTTGCCTACAAATGATTGTTTGTAGTGTTAAAATAAAAAGCAACGCCCACCCTCCCCCTCCAAGAAGGCACTACAAATCAAATTCACTGTTCCACATGCTTAGAGATGTGATATCTATGTGTAAAACGCTTGCCAAATACTTAGGAGTTCACCAAAATATTTAAAAATTTTGATACATTTAGAATAATCATATTAAGTCCCTCTGAAGTTACTGTAGTTTTTAGTAATATGCATTTATTCACAACTCTCCTCTTTACAAGATACACCAACAGCAACTACAACTGCACAGTCACATGAAAATCTTCTACAAAAGAGCTCCATGTACATTCATAGTTTAAATTTCAGGTTAAGTGCATAGACTTAACAACACATCTGAATCCCAAATATGTATCTATAAAATACACTAAGCCTTAGAACTGAATGCTTTTCTACTTGCTCCTGGTTGGATATCAACACTTCATCTGGAATATCCAAGCATTTTCAGTTAGCTGACTGCGAGTTTAAACCCACTAACTAGTAAGACACCTAAAACACTTTCCCAATTAAATACAAATTACTTTTTTACTTTCTTACTTGTGTATGTTGCAACAAAATACTGAAGAAAACGCTAGAGGAGAATGGGCAGGCTCATGTAAGAGGCTGCAGTTTATGGTTGCCTCTGGCTAGACGATGGTTACATATGCACAGATTAAATCAAATTATTATAATACTTAGCAAATTCATCGAGCATGATGATGACTGTAGCATCTTTACCAAGTGCAATTCAAACAGCAGTGGCTGCCAAAACAACACTCACATTTTGAAAAATGGTTACTAAAGCGAAGTTTAATAACAGCAAAGATACGTACAGTGCTAAATGCAGGGCAGACTCTGGTTTGACATAAGTGTATAGTGAAGATAGCATGTGACCGTGAGCTCTGAACATTCATCTGCGTGCTGGCAGTGGTTCGAGACAAAGCCCCCAGCTTCAAGCACTGCATCATCTAAGAAACAGAAAAGAAGTACATTGCCCTGCTGCAGTTTAAATAAAAAGTGTTCCTATAACACTTACTGTTTCGGATAATATAAATAAGCTTTTTCTCTTTGCTATGATTTCAGTTCCTACACACCAAAAAGCACACAGATCCTTAAATAAGCAAACCAATAGTATTTTTTGTGGTTTCTGAAAGGAAACACTTAAATCTCTGTACCCCTCTTTCTCCTGTCCCCTGATACTAATACAGCAATCTCCATTCACCTGGGGCACAGTGTACAATTTTTGAACTTTCTGTACAAAAATGTAGAGTACAATAACATTTGTATCCAGATTTGGAACGCACATGAATGGCAGTTTACCTTGTATCAGTTATCATGCAAAGCTTTCCTGTCACAAGGAAAACAACATATATAAGATTTGGAAAATCAGATTTACACACATGCCAAAATTTTCTCTCCTAGCAGAACTGTATTATTAGCAGAAGTCTGTTTCTAGCATGAACTGAAAGTGGTATGCACTTAATATCAAACATTTATTACATTTAAGACTACAGAAACTAAAGAAAATAAATTTCAGCTACATTTTACACCTAAATTGTCTAAGATGCAGATGTTAGCAAGCATAACTTCTATTAACAACTGCTTATCAAAACAAGACAACATTTTTAGAATGCACTTGGTATGCTGCAGAGTAGCTTATTTTCAATTATTACCTCTGATTCTCCATTCACAGTTCGGGTTGTAACACCCACTGTATAAATTCCTCCCGCTGAATCTTCATGTATTTTAATATTTGATTTTTTATTCTTCGCATCAATATCACGTGTAGTATCAAACAGATCAAGAATTTCTTCATTGTAAAGCTGAGGACAAAAAAAAGGCAAAAAATATATATTGCTTTAGGAAGGAATTCATTCAAAGACTAACAAATCTGTGCATGGCACATACAGGAAGTTCTTCTAAAAATCCAAATGCCAAAGCTCTCAAAAAAGGATGCTGTGAAACATACAGACATATAAGGACAACAGGATGACAGAGCAACTGCAACTTAAGTCACCTACACACATTACTATTATGCCCCCCAAAGAAACAGTAACTTCCTCCACATTGTCAGATCTGGGAGGAAATTCTTTGGTGGGACCAGGGAAGGGGAGGCACTTGATGCCAGCAGAACGGCAGCAGTGGGTGCTGTGGCAGGCACCTGCTGTCTTCAAGTTTGACCTTGGGCTTGGCTTTTGTTTTGTTCATTCAGTTGGCTGCACCCTCCTCTAAACACTTTATATATAAACTCACTCCACTTGCTCTCCCTGTCATCACACCTTTTCTCGTCTCCTCTCTCACACCTTAATAATTTTACGTCTCTCTTTCATTTAGATAATCTGTTCCCATCCTGGAAGGAATTTAACACATAATAGTTTTTGTCCAGGCTGCTTATTAAAGACACCAACCAGCAGGCCAAAAATACTACGGCATCGTTTCTTGAGCAGCACTTTTGTACTTTCCTCTGTACAGGATCTACACTTTGGTGTCACAGATTTAATTACAACTTTCAGGCACAATCATCTGAGCAACAGCAATTATTTACTATATATTTCAGGCTGCTTGGTGTTTACTGCCTCTTTCACTGGGTCTCTTGAAGATTAAGCACATGTACATTTACTCATCCTTCAACTCAGTATCACTCAGCACATCAGACTTCTAGGTCAGTAAATGATATCAGAACCAGGAAAGACATCAGAAATTACTACGCAGTTATGGGTGTTAGAGGAGATGGATTATCATTTCATAAGAATGTTCTGAGTTTACATCAGGGCAAACATTAAAAGAAGAAAAAAAAAAAAAAAACACAACAGGAAAAGCAGCATCTCACTGCATCTCATGGCTCAGGTCTCTGCTGATTTACATTGCAACAGTTCCAGCATCGTTAATTTGGTTACACCAATTCACTTCAGCAGAGCTTAGGCCAGACTGATTAAATCCCCGATCAAAGTCCCTCGGTAAAAGCCCAAGAACCACTACAATAGATCTGTATTCACCCAATGTACTCTCCCACATATTGAAAGCAAACAGCTTTCTCCTCTCACAAGCAAAAATCCATCCCGAAGAAAAGTATCAGCATTTGTGAATGTGACACTTTTTATTCTTTACATATTATACAGGAATTACATTTAATAATTAGGCACAAATATTCTAAGTAGGAGCCTTGTTACTAATGTTTTACCTTGCTAAGTGCAAACAAACTGATGCCACAGTTTCGAGAGGATCTGATAATACACCTACAACTGCATGGGACTGCATATGCCTATCTTTTGGGAAAGTTAGCAGGAAAAGCGAGGAGTTGAGAGGCAGACTGCAGCAAATTAAAGAAAAGCCAGAAAGCAGCAAACAGAAGTCACCGTCCCCAATAGTTGTCCAGCTGTCAGACTTCAAAGTTGTTTTTGCTTCAACTTGTTCAATGACTAAATTATTGGTTATGTAATCCAGCTCTTATGGTACACAGGATGGGAAGAGGATACTTTCTGATACAAGAGTAGTGTATACTACTTAATTAATCAGAAACAACTTCTTTCTGGGAAAGCTCCAATTTAGCCTCAGTAGAATAAAAAAAAATCTACCAAAGACAGCAATGTTTTAAGGGAAAAAATATTATATATGTAATTTAACCTTTCTCTAAATTAGATAAACAAGATAGGTTTTAGTATGTACATTTAATCTGAAATACGTTGCAATGGCTGCAATTCTGCATATCATTATCACTGTAACATTCCATTAGTGCTCTGTATTTTGGGACTCTCAATGTCACATTTGCAATGTTATGTCAAAAAACACACGGAATTCAAAAACTAGACTGGTTACTACTCCTTACACTACTACTGTTGCAGCTCCTCATTGTTCAAAAAGAGAACAGAAAAGTACAGCATTCCCACAGCCCACACTTAAGCCTCAACTCTCTCTATGCAAACATTAGCCAGAGTGACAAAAAGTTCTGCTTAAGGTTAGCAGTGACAAACCTATACTAATGCAAAACTAATGCCAGCTTGTTAATCTTTAAAACAATTATAGCAACATATGACTAAAGGACCTAGTTTACTCCAGCAGTAATAAAACAAACAACTTTTCTCCTGGGTAATATAAAAAAGTGGATTTCCCCACCCTTGAAGTAGATATGTAAAGTTGCAAATACTGAACTAAGCAATACACATTTACACCTGCTCTTCCTTAAATTGATTCCTCCTCTCCATGTGCTTAAAGTATCAGATTTTGCAGCTTGGTAGCGAATGTAAATATGTTACACTCAAATCAATCAATTTAAAAAATCGTTCCATGGGCAGGAGACACAGCTTAAAAGCTGCAAGACTTAAACCCAGCTGCTGCAGCTCGGAAGGATCACAGATGTTATGACCTCTCTTACCAGTAGCTGTGTCTACAAGAAAACACAAAGGGAACAGTTTTTCCACAGTACTGACCCAAGTTTCCTCTGGGTCTGATGGAAGAGGAAACAGCGATACAGAAGCCCTGTCTTAAGCCACTGGGGATCACAGAAAGAAGTATTTTTATGCTAGGTTTCTTCTTTGGTGAAAGGAATATAACAAGTCTCCTGCACAGATTTTGAAAGCTAAAGAAATCTATGGCAAAGTAACAATAGCAGGTAAAGCACTGCCACTATTCAAAGGAAAAAAGCACAACTGTTTTCTTTTTTTTTAATATATAGTTTCTTGCTTTAAGGTTTTGTAAAGAATTACAAACAGACAAGAGCAACAGGTCCCCCACAAACAAATGTGTGCTGCAGAAAGGGATAAATGATGACTAATATAACTATTATATTTCTACACTTCAAAATAACCCTGTAAAGGAAACTACTACGTGGAATCAGATAAAATGCTCTTTTTCATAAACTGAAGAGTTGACGCAAACTCCACAAAATTTCCTTTTGCAATCTTGAAGATTAATTCAAAACACCTTGTGGGAAAAGAATGTAGAAGTAGCAAGCAGAAAAAAAAAGTTTAATTGGCTTTCCAAAAAAATATATGAAGTTACACACACAAACACAGATTGTATTTACCTCTAAGAACTGTGCATTCACTTTAAAATCTGGAGGTGGAAGTCCTTGTTTAATAGCAGCTTGTTTTTTTTCTTCAATACATCTGAAAAGATGCTTAACAGCACGCGATATAATGCCTTGTTCCTCTTCTGTTATGTTGACATCAAATCCAGTGCCCATGGTGTATGTTTTGCCAGCACCTGTCTAAATTGACAAAGGGGTAGTCACTAGAACACTTTAATAGTACAGAGTCATCACAGAGAAACACAATTTGTGAACGCTAGTGCTAGACAGCGACTACTAAGTCAGTCTGTCATCTTTACAATATTAACATGCACAACAACAGGTCATTTTTAAAATTAGATAAACAGCAGAAGTTGGGCAAACTGTACTGCTTATCCACAGATCACACACAAGAAGGCAGCAACCTGTTCAATCTTTTCATAACCTTTCCTGTACAAACTTCCTCTAAGCTACTTACATCAGCCTTGAGCTATCATCTCTGAGGTCAAAAGAATAATTCACGTTTTCAACCAAGACTATTGATTAAAGCATATATTTTGGAGGTAGAAGCAGCATTTGCAATTCTTTACTGAAGTAGATCAAATTACTCTGTTAATTACAACGCCTGAATATCTCGGGTAGAATATTACTGTTGTTCTCAATTTATTGACGGCACTGAAGCTGCACCTTCACTAGGAAAATAATTTAATGTCAAGTCCTATAAAAGACAACATAGTGTTGTGTTTTCACTTAATTAGTGGGTCAAGTCTAAGACAAAGATAGTATCATGCAGCTGAATATAATCTACTAAACTGGATCTGCAAACTGCTTTGTTTCTCTAGGACTAGACTTCACCTAGCTAACTTGAGATAAGACATCTAACAGTGGTGAAATTCAGCATTCAAGCCCAAATTTTATGCAATCAATTCCTAAACAAATATTCAGAAGACAATAGCACATTCTCCACATTGCGCTCAATCATTTCAGCTTTTCTGAGAAGTGAAATGTGTCCCCAGTGTACAGAGACGGTGTGTTCTCTACAAAAAATTCTCTGCATTTAGAATCTGATCTCTGCATTTTGCTCACAAACAATGTGGCCTGAAGTTCCCTAGGATCTGTTTTTAAAAAGCTCCTCTCCCCAGAAGTGTCTGAAAATGCAGAAGGATGGATAACTGTTACGAAAAAGAATCCCAGTACAACATATCTCTCTATATCAACTGATTAAGTCACTAATTTGTATTGCTGCATTGGGGTGAATTCAGGAATTATATGGACTCATGTTATTTTCAGCATTACTATTAATTCAGACCTACTGACTATATATATGTTGTGTTTCAATTGCCATTCTGCACAGTATCTATACAAACTCCTGAACAGTCTCCTACAGGATACCTCATTTAAAATAAAACCAAGATGCTAAAAAACAAATTCATGCATTCTGAAACTGAAGACAGTGATCAGTTACAAGAAAATGTTTATTCCAAAATAAATACTTTCATATAAAATTGAAAAGCTTACTTGGCCATAAGCAAAGACAGTGGCATTATAGCCTTCAAAGCAACCTTCAATCAGTTTTTCTATACATTGTAAATAGATCTCTTCTTGTTGCGAATCAATGTTAAAGACATAATCAAAAGTGAAGGCCTTATCTTTTCCCAAGAACACTTGAGGTTCACCAGGTGTGACGGATGTACAAATATGGCATCCTTCAATCTTCTCTTTAGCTAGCTGTGGTCTAATTCTGTTTTGGAAGAGAGAAAAAGAACAATTAGAAATCCTCATAATCAGAAAGAAAGGCATACAATGTAAACAAGAGTTCTGAAAATAATTCCTTACTGACTGAAAAATTAGAATTTTTCATCTTGCGAAGAAGCTTTCAGTCGAGCCACAGTGCTGACTGTATCAGAACCCCACTCATACAACTGTTCATGCAAATGATATTATCTTCCCTGAAGGTTCACCCACCAACTTCAAGCTGATGACCTGCCTAGAATTCCTAATGCTTCTGTATGCGTACTATGCATTACTAAAGAATAACTTGCATGACCTGTTTCAGACTTTCAAATCAAGCTTTCCAGTTTTATCAGACTTCTTCATGCTTTCATCGTAAAAATTGATTTTTTTTATTTTTAAAATAGTAACAGAAAGATATAAAAATGCAGAACAGTTTAAGTAGTAATTTGGGAGCAAGGACCTCCAAAGCCTGGACGTCACCTCAAATGAAAGCCTCCTTGCTACGAGAGCAATGAGAAGGCTCACACTTCTCCTTTGACTGGAAAGGAGCTTTGTCAGAGCCAGAACACTTCTGTGAAATGTTTGATTTCAGTGGAGCAGCATACCTTCAGAGGAAAGAAAAAGAACAATATCTAGCAAGTTCCAAAGGTAAGAGTGCCTCATTCATCATTATTTCCCCACTGAGACAAACTCTAGCTTTTGTTCCAGTTTGTTTGGTTTCTGACAAACTACTTCGTAGCATACAGCCGTCTCAGACTTCTTATACCCTATCATTCTGTTAATTGCTCTGCATTCTTAACACTCTTGCAGTCTCATCAAAATTCAATTCATGTACTGGCTCCATGACTAAAGATTGTGGAAGCGAAGAAAAACTCTGGCCAACATAACATATCGTTCTAGCTGTAATTAACTAATATTTGGTTTACAAAATTACCTTTATGTAAAAAAGTGTTTTCAAGTTCCCAAAGTGTAACCAAATTTAAAAAAAAAACACAAAAAAAACCACACACATCAAAATGTGCGTGTCTGAAAAGACAGGGAACAAATAAAGCTACATATAAGGGTGATAAAACGTCAGCAGTACAGCTACATACAAACAAAATCATGGAATATTTTATATAGATTCCCCATTTACACCAAACTTCACGTACCTATATTTATCTTGGTGTGGATACTGTCAATTACACAACATCAAAGTTGAAGATCTGTATACACAGAGTATACTTTAAAGGCATCTCATACTCTCAGCTTTAGGGGCCACGACCACATTAGTGTTTGGTTTGGAGTAGCTGTGCTGTCTCAAAGCAAATTCCCCGACATCTTCACTTACCACGTGTTGGTTTGGATCACAAAGCAGTTTCAGTGTACACAAATTATACCCTTTTCAATGGAAACTAAGCCAAAATGCTCCACTCCAGACACAAAACTTGTTCCAAAATCTAATGGAAACATAAGGGCCCAAAGCTACCTACTGATCTACTATGACCGTGCCAATGCTTGCTGATGCAGAGCGTGCCCGTCTCCAACAATGCTGAGTGGACTGCTGCCAACTAACTGAAATTATATCAGCACACATATAGCATCATAGAATTATAGGTTGGAAAAGACCTCTAAGATCATCAAGTCCAACCATCCACCCAACACCACCATGCCTACTAAACCATGTCCCAAAGTGACACATCTACATGTTTTTTGAACACCTCCAGGGATGGGGACTCCACCACTGCCCTGGGCAGCCTGTTCCAATGCCTGACCACTCTTTCAGTAAAGAAATTTGTCCTAATATCTAATCTAAACCTTCCTTGATGCAACTTGAGGCCATTGCTTCTCATCCTATCACTAGTTACTTGGGAGAAGAGACCAACACCTGCCTCACTACAACCTCCTTTCAGATAGTCGTAGAGAGCAATAAGGTCTCCCCTCAGCCTTTTCTTCTCCAGACTTAACAGCCCCAGTTCCCTCAGCCACTCCTCATAAGACTTGTTCTCTAGACCCCCCACCAGCCTCGTTGCCCTTCTCTGGACACGCTCCAGCAACTCAATGTCCTTCTTTTAGTGAGGGGCCCAAAACTGAACACAGTACTCCAGATGCAGCCTCACCAGTGCCCAGTACAGGGGCACGATCACCTCCCTACTCCTGCTGGCCACACTATTCCTGACACAAGCCAGGATGCCCTTGGCCTTCTTGGCCACCTGGGCACACTGCTGGCTCATGGTCAGCCAGCTGTAGACCAGTACCCCCAGGTCCTTTTCCACCAGGCAGCTTTCCAGCCACTCCTCCCCAAGCCTGTAGCGTTGCATGGGGTTGTTGTGACCCAAGTGCAGGACCCGGCACTTGGCCTTGTTGAGCCTCATACAATTGGCCTCGGCCCATGGATCCAGTCTGCCCAGATCCCTCTGCAGACCCTTCCTACCCTCCAGCAGATCAACACTCCCGCCCAGCTTGGTGTCATCTGCAAACTGACTGAGGGAGCACTCCATCCCCTCATCCAGATCATTGATAAAGATGTTAAACAAGACCAGACCCAAAACTGAGCCCTGGGGAACACCACTTGTGACCGGCCACCAGCTGGATTTAACTCCATTCACCACCACTCTCTGCACTTGGCCATTCAGCCGATTCTTTACCCAGTGAAGATTACACCCGTCCAAACCACGGGCAGCTAGTTTCTCCAGGAGGATGCTGTGGGGAACAGTGTCCAAGGCCTTACTAAAGTCCAGGTAGATAACATCCACAGCCTCTCCCTAATCCACTAGGCAGGTCATCTGGTCATAGAAGGAGACCAGGTTGGTCAAGCAGGACCATATACTTTAGTTCAAGCTAGAAATACCCTGTACAAATCACACAGAGCACAATTGTATCTTTTTTTTATTGCAGATTACAGATTTTTCACCCAGGGATATGTGTCACTGTCAGGAGTGCTTTTCAGAATTTTGATTTTAAAGGTATCATTACATCCCACTGTGTGACACTAGAGAACAACCATAATTTATTTGTAAGGTTTTCTGCACACACATTCTTTATGGAAAGTTCATTAATGATCAGGTGGTACCTCACTTGTCAGCATACCCTCTAGTATGGAGTGGAAATCAAGCAAACCTTTGAAAAATATCATTAAAGGAAAGACTATATGATGTGTAAAATAGGCATAACTATTCTACAAATAGTATTTGCATTTAAGGACCCAGTGTGCAACACAGATCACACATTTTCTCTCTAATAACATAATCATTATTATAAGGGGGTTTTTTTCTTTTAAATTAAATAAGAATTAAAAATAATTCAGGATTTACACAGCTCCTTCACTAACAACCAATTTGATCCACTAGCACCTGTGTCGACTAAACACAAAACCTGGCAAATACTAGAAGCTCATAATAAAGCTACTTTCATCTACATTAATGAACATTTTGTAAGAAAATAGCTTTTATTTCTAGGTAGAGAAAGTCTTCAAATAGAAATTAATCATATGACTTTCCTAAAAGCACTCTACACAACTGGAAAGTTGAGCAAATAAAACACTGTAGTATGCTGTCTATAACACTTAATATTTAGAAAATGTCAACTGGGTAGATAGTTCTACTGCCTTATTTTAATGTCGTGAGGTCAGCCAGAGGGCAAGCTTCTTCTTAAGACTAAGCAGTCTTATTCTTTCACTAATCCAGTGCAGACAGCACAAAGGCAATCAATTGTTCTTACCAGCACCAAACTCTTGAGGGCTTCTAAAGCTCCAGAGGTACTTCTCACATTACTTGCTAGTACAAAAAAGCCTAGAAAGACTTATTCTGATAATCAAGATGGAAAACATATTTCCGAAACTAAGTAGCCTCTTGTGCATCCCAATAACCCAACTTGCCCCCAGTTCTGAAAGGCTTTTAACATTGACTTGGAGAACGTTGGTTGAAGTAAAAAAAATTTTTCTTCATATATTTTCATTCTGATTTTTTTTTTTAAAAAAAAAAGGTCAAAATTTATTTTCTACACTAATGAATTGATGAAGTTATGACTGATGCCACATAATTTTCTCTTTTCTACTACTAAGTAAAGGCTCAGAGTGACCACAAAGAAGAACAGCGTGCCTAAAATATCAATAATTTGCATGACAAATATTACAGTGATGACAGGACTGTCAGGCAAGCCATTCTGATGCCGGCCTGTGGAGGCTTCCCATAAGAATCCTCCCAGCTAGCTCCCTGCCTTGCAGCTGGGCTGCACCTCCGAGTGCTCTGCTGCTCTAAAACTCAGTGTAACAGCAAGCTGCAAGTGCATTATGCATAACCATAACCAGGCCACAGCGAGACACCATTCCAGAGACAGCTGAGCTGACAGAAATCTCTCACTTCTAGCAGCTTGTTACCAGCTCAATTCCTCCCCTGGGTTGCAGTACAACATCCAGAGACCCAGCAGTGATGATGGTGTCCTTCCCTCCCTCACCACTAAATCTGAAGGCAGTGCTAAGAGAAAAATCAGCATTTCACTAGCATATATGCAGCACAGAGAAAAAAATAAAAAAGCAAGAATCACCACATCAGGAAAGTTTCACCCCGAGGACAGACACGCTTCTCATTTTATAATTGCTCTTACACAATGTATCACTGCCACAGAGCTGGGAGTCAGCAACCAGAGAGTGGCCATGGCTGTGTGAGGTTTGAAAGACACCTTCCCCAAAAAGGATGTGCAGACAAGAGATCTCTGTCACCCAACCTGAGGTCTGCTCAAGGGATAATTCATGCTCTGAAATCTATATAGCTCTCAAGTTTAGCACCAAACTAACATGATGACCTCAATGAGCAAGCAACAAATGCCTCACCTTCAACCTGATCTCTGGCCACTTGTGACCAGTGTGAGAGGATTACTTGAACCTCATGGCTCTCAAAATGTTTTACCATTTGCACTGAATGCATGGTCCAGCAAGAAACAATCCTCATGCAAGCCAGATTATGCTCCAGCACATTTCCTCCTCCTCCCCCGTCCCACACATAAACGGGAAAGTGATTTTTTCCGTCTGCTTACAGCCAAACCTTTTCCACTCTCATGTCTTCATGCGGTCACTTCTGCTAGAAAAGCAGGTAGTGCCCATGCTTTAAAATGTGAAAGAGTTCATTCTGGTCATCTCTCCTTGCCCAGTTCCCAACCTGGCAGTCTGCCACTAGGCTTTTTCTCCAGGACCAATTTAACTTCACCCATTTTGCCTTCTACAGGGTCCCATCTCACCTGTCTTTCAGGCTACTGTCTTAACTGGAAATAGGTAGAAAATGCCTGATTGTGTACAATCACACCTCTTTAGATGTGGCAACTTCTCAAACAATGTTTTGCCTTGCATCCTTCCCTGTCCTCCTCTCCAAAGCATGAACACACCAATTCTTGTTTACATGTACCTTGCAGAGCGTCCAGGCCACACATATGAAACTTAATCCCCTAAATCTATTCTGCCTCAGCACTCTGGGACAAGCTGTCTACTCAGGGAGGGCTAAAATAGCCAGTGGTGGCACAGTAATGCTCTGTATTGTACTGGAACTAATCTCTCAGTAGAATAGGTGCTCAATGTCTCTGCTAAAAATACCGTCTGCTGGAACATACTCAGATAATACAGTTCAGGGACTACAGCAATCATTAGGTCAATACCCTGCATTATGCAAGACATCAGAGTTCCCAGAATTGATTCCTGTTTGAACTAGGTAATATCACAATATCTCTTTGAAAAAACATCCTATCTTAGCCTATTTCTAGGGATGGAAAAATCGTCCCAGTGATTTAAATATATATTATTTATATATACGGCCATAAAAGGATATAGACAGATAGACATACATACACACACACACATCCCCTTTCAGCTACCGAACAAATTTTTCTCTCAGTCTGTTCATTTAAGAACTTCCCTATTACCTACTTTTTCCCCAGGAATCTCCACACATCTATGATCAAGCCATCCCTTAATCTCATTTCACGTACTAAACAAAATGAGACCAGTGAATTTTTCGTTTTGCATCTCCATGTGAAGTACTGCAAACATTACTCTGACAACGGGTAATTATCATAACAATTACCATATACCTTCCCAGCACCTGGAGAGAACAGCTATAAGCAAACAGAACTTCTAAGAGTGACCTATAAAGAGCAAAGCACCAAATTATTCTTGTTCCACAGAAATAAAGAGAAAAAAAAAATTGCACATTAACCTTTCAGATAGCATTAACTAGCCAAAAGCTGTATGTTGCAAAGAAAAAAAGATGATGATGAAGTACCAAGTAAAGTTCTTCTTCCTTAAACTTTGCTGTGGGGAAAAGGTCCATGTTCACCTTATTCAAAAAAGCATAACTTCAAATATCACTCAAACCACGTGCAGTGCTGATCAGGGAACAGGTTAACCTGTAAACCTAAGACTCTCCAATATTCCCCTCTCACTACCCTAAACCTATTAAATTTTGCACAATTAAGTTCCACATGTAGGTATATGAAATATTTAATTCAAGAGCACCTAATGAAACATTTAATGAAATATAGCAGGCAACAAACTTGGAAACAAACAAGTGAAAGCTCTCAAAAACAAGAAAAAAACAAAACAAAACAGCTTCTTGCCCTTACTTTGGAATCACAATTCCCTCTCCTTTCTATTCCATTTATGCTCAAATTGCTCCTATTAAACATACTGCTTTACTACATGTAGGGAGTAAAGAAAGCTAAACAGATTTCATCCCAAAGACACCTAATACTTCTGCTTGCATAAACTTTTCAGTTTTTGCTAGCACACATTGGAAGCTTGTTTGCTTCTATGATTATCAGCACCTCCAAATGAGACCACAGCTACAGCATCTGAATGCATTCAGACCTAGCCGATTGGTATATAAATTCTTTACCTCTCAAAGAGGTTAAAGGACATGAAAAAGGCTGGCATGTGACAATGCCAGGTCTACCTCTTGTTACCACAGTAATAAGGACGCAGGAATAAAACTTCCAGCTGCCATCACCCACTAAGAGTTTCTGCTCTGTTGCCTGCACATCTCGGCACAAAGGCCCCTGCAACTCTGCTGCCCAGGGCAACAGTCTGTGGTGCTAAACAACACCGGCGAGTAAAAAAAATATGCTCATATTTGGTGAGTCACCGTTCAGTACCTTTAGTACAGATGTAGTTCTCTAATGTCCTTCTCAACATTTCCAAAGAGGTTTTTGATGGACAGTGAAACAAGTATGGAAAATCTGAGAACCGTTCTAGTATGCTTTTACCATGCTTTTTCCCCTCCAGAAACAGACACACATACCTATAGTTCATAAAAGGCAAGTACTACTAGTCAATACCTCACCTTCCAGCCCAACTCCTTTTGAAGAAATATCTCAATGTTGTTGTTTTTTTTTTTTAATTCTACTTCAGAATGACACAAAATACAAATTAAATTCAAACCCAGTGCCTACAGAAAATACCACACGGCACACTTTCCCAAGGTTAGCATCAAAATAGCCCCTTACACTGTTACGGTAAACTACAGGTAAAGTCCAGCTCATTTGTCTTCTGCTTTTTGTTCCAAGTGCCAGCTAGGTAGTTGTTTCTG
Source organism: Opisthocomus hoazin (assembly GCF_030867145.1). Lineage (NCBI taxonomy): Eukaryota > Metazoa > Chordata > Aves > Opisthocomiformes > Opisthocomidae > Opisthocomus > Opisthocomus hoazin. The sequence continues at coordinate 57,666,895 of NC_134421.1, forward strand.
ATCAAGTCATAAATATACTGTACTATCAGTAGCCCTTGACAGCCTTCAGGGCGGAATCCATTTGTTTAAACTGCCTTAATGGCAGAAAAAAACCAAGCCTTCACAAAGTACTTTAACAATGGAATGAATGTAGGGATAAAAGCCACCTTTATAAACAAAAGCAAACAAGGCGCGACAAATTCAAGATACCTTTGTAATGGTGCCACTTCTGCAGAAAGACTAACTCAGTTTCTGGATGCACATTAAGATTCAGTGGTATCAGTTCACGGTACAATTTCATGTTAACAGTACCAGCCACTTGCATCATACATACTGGTATTAAGATGCAAAAATTGACATGCAATTACAGATACGCAAGCTACTGCAATCACACGAGACACTGCTCAGCAGCTAAGCTGTGGCACTTGGCCACGCAGCACACTGAGCTCCCACCATGTGAACCTGCTGCGCTGGCGAGCAGCACGGGCACAGGCCCATCACCCAGCCAGGGCAACGAGCACCAGCGTGCTGCCACTGCGACTCAGCTGCTCGTACGCAAGGTTTGGGCATCACTCCCGTCAGTGTTTCTCTGAAGTTGCCATGGCTGCCATGGTCTAGACCGAGCTCAGTGCTGCCAGCAGGCATTGTGCATGCCCAGAGCCCACAGGAGCTGCGCAGAGCCCGGGGGTTACTTGGCCGAAACTTACACCAGCTCCCTGAGCAAGCACAAGCAAGGCAGATGTTTTGCATGAGTACCAATGCTTGCCTTTAGATGCCAGGAAACTTTCAGGCATGTCATGTAGGTATCTGGATGCAAGTTTGGCAACATCAGAGAATAAAACTTCCCGGATACCTCTTGGACATAAAAATGTACTAAGGACTGCAGTAGAAGCTAAAGCAGGATCTACGTGGTCCAGACTTTACTCCAAAGTCCCATTAAGACACTGATAGAAAGGTATTAGAATCCCTTCAATCTATGTATAGCCATTAAGCATGACCATTAAGCCCTCAGCTTAAAACATCCAGCAAGATTGGCATTAAAATATCAAATGGGCTCTCAGATAGTACATTTTCAATAGCTAACTTATTTTACTGCAAATTTAAAAAATTCCTACTCAAAAATACACAGGCAGAATATTTTGTTTCAGTGCTGCAGACTGTCACTTCCAATTTGCACGCAATGCAAAGGCAGCAAATGGAAAACTGAAATTAAATTAAGTTGAGGAAATATACCGTTGTTGTAACTAGATTTGCCCAGTTCTCCCCCTCTACACTCTACCTCCTCGGCTACTTTTTTTCATTTTTAAACCCAGAGTTAATTTAATAAAACAATTACCCTTTTCAGCAGCTTGCGTCTGCTCAGCCCATCTACCCATTAACTGTTCATACTGGGGATTACGTTCGCAGTGCCAGGCTGAGGCGGTTCCGCAGGCTGCTGCTTTCGCTTGGTTCCTGACGCACCGTACAATAGCTGCATCCCTGGGCGGCCACTACAGCTAGCCAGAAAACAGTTTAGCAGTATGATTTTGGATTAATTCTTGCGCAATTGTGTAACAGCCTAGCAGGCTGTGCAGTGCAGATGGCATCCTCACACTGACAGACACAGTCCTGTGCTTTTGCCAAGAGAACACAGGGGAGGTGAAAGGCCCGAACCTGCCCTCACACAGACCTCCTGCTGCCCCGCATGCTCCCTTCCCCATCCCCACCTCCCACACACAGGCAAAAACACCCTCCGGTAGATCTAGCAGACCTCCAACGTCTTTCCTTAAAACGTGAATGAATGCTTTCATCCAAACCTCCTTCTCGTGATTTCTCCTGGACTGATTTACTCTCTAGTGAGCAAAGAGATCCAGCAGCTTGCGAGAACAATTTGACTTTTGAGAGGAAGAAGAAGGAACTGTTCTGCAGGATTTGTACAGGCCCTGATTATTTCTAGTTCACGACAAGGTCAGCTGCAATGGAAAAGCAGCACTACCATAAGCTTCCACGTGTCTGCCAAGCACAGAACTGGCATGCCTCCAAATCCAAGCGCAATTTGATTAGAACTAAACTGATATTGGAAATGACATTTCTAGTGCAAGCAGATTTTTGTTTGCATTGTTCTACTGTGCTACTTGCCTTGGTTTTTATTGAAAATTTAGTGTTATATCTGTCTCATCAATCTCAGAAAGCTACAAGAGAAATAATTATAAAATATCTTAGAGAAAATCCTAAAACTAAAGTTCAAAATTAATTTTATACCATAGAGGAATGCAGGCACACCTGTATCATGCAATGAAGTGGCAGAATAGCGACCGTGGTCCCAGCAATCATGGGTCGAACACTCTCCAGTGCTGAAAGGGACTACAGACACCTGAGCTCCATGTAGCTAACCAGCCTGGAGAGGCTGTCCCTCCTCATCAGGGAGCACGAACAAGCAATTTTAGAGAGTAAGAAGCATGAGTATCTCCGCTGTTACAGCACAGCAGAACACAGTGCTTCACCGTACTACTAGCATGGCTGGCATTAGCTCAAGGCTTGCACACCACATTGTAACAAATATGTGGACATACCCTAAAATATTCAAGTCACCCACAGGCTACTCCTCCTGTAAGGATTAACCCTGAAAATACAATTCGTGTGAACCTTTTCACCTTTTAAAAAAGGAGCAAAAAGGAACTCCAGAGGGTGCTACCTCATTTCAGTTTGAGAGGTAGCTTCTAGACTTTCAGAAAATCCCACCTACACTTTCACCCTATTAGTCTGCTTACACCGCCCTTCTGGACATCACCCCAAAGTTAGTACACCATCAGAGACATCCCAAATACCTTGTTCAGGCACGAAGGGCAGGTCTCTTCCCCAAGAGGTCTGGGAAACCTAACATCTCCAAAAGGCTTATCAGAAATCAAAGAAACGCCTTCAGAGCCAACACAGAAAAGGCAGGAATGAGGAAAATATGTAACACACAAATTTACCACAAGCAAAGCACAGCCATCTGTGGCTCTGGGTTTGGATGACCGCTCCATGTCACCAAAACTGTAGTTTCCCAGAAGGTTCAAGCAGCTAGAAGCCTGTAATTTGATGGCTGTGCTCCAGATATATTTACATATCAAGCCCAATATCCAAAAAACAAATCAAGGACAGAAGGACTGCCTTAAACTGCATGTTAAATCTGCGTCTCTCACATGAGTGCACTTGCTTCTTGCAAGTTTCAGGTTTTTATTGGAAGATGTTTTAGCTTTTATGACTGATAAGCTTGTGCATAGGAGTATGAAACACCATCTTCATTTTGTTGGTGTTACTTCACATCAATCACTAGCACCGACAATACCAAAGACTAGTAAAGATTACTATCATGAAAAATGTATGACAACAGCACCTCACAGTCACGCTGTTTAAAGAACTTATAAGTCACAAATTCCAAAGAAGAAAGGTCTTTTGATGTGTCCCCAGACCCATGTCTACATGTACTGCACTGAGATACAAAGAGGTCAATTAGGCAATCAAGTGTATCTTTCTGTGGATAAGCACTCATGAAGAAAGCAATTCTATATACCAAAGGAAGAGCATGGTATCCTAGAATTCTTTTGCAAGTTATGGGGTTTCTTCCTCCAAAAATGTAGCTTTACGATGTAAGTTAGCAGCTCGCATAATTCCTGCTCTGGAGCGCATAGCTGTAAGGAGTGGCTGAGTCACGCTGGTAGTCTTTATGTAATTAGGGCAGTATCAGGAAGAGGAATGCACTTTCTGCAGCATCTTTCTGCTATATGACTGAATGCTTAACAGAGATTAAATCTGCTAAACAAATGTCATTATATGCAACTTAGGATGAAAAAAAATTAATCAAAAGAGAGTTTAAGGAAAGCTTGTTGAAGAGTACACAGCCTAGCAACCTAGCAATGAGTCATGATAACAAGTGCTGCCGGTATTTTAGAGACATTTTGTTTCCAGAAATTTTAGAGTGCAAGAATTCAGCTGAGATAAAACAGTGCTGTCAAAAGTAATGTGATGAATATTGGCTATCCAACCTCTCAAAATTCTATAGACACTGCTGCTTTACCAAGCTACGGAACAACATTTATTTGTGTGTAAGGGGAAAAATGGGAGCAAACAAAAAAAAAAACCACACACAAACCACCCACACCACATTCTGAAAACCTGCAAACAAACTCAGAGTGCAGGGATTTGGGTGTTATTCAGGTACCCCTTGTAAGCCAGGGCCTAATCAGCCTAACACACCTAAATACACCACACCAGTAAAAAGTACACCACTCAAACGTGGATGGTGTCAACTTGTACAAGGCATACTTGTAACTACTGTATAACTACCAGAGTCAGACTTTACTAAAAATACAGTTTTGTGAGTCAGCTGGTTTCAAAAACACTGCCCACAGCATCACAGTACACCAACGAATGAATGAATAATGCCCACACAGTATTTTCAATTAAAGGCACAGAATTGACAGTGGCTTTCTGGTTCAAAAGCTGAACACTCCTACTTGCAGAGCAATGACACTATTTCTGCACACCCCCACAAAAAAAAATCTGGTGTACCTGTAAACTCAAAGGAATAACTTCAAAAGAAAAGAATTTCATGCAATTCAGTGACATATTTTAAGTACATACATTCAGGAACTTTCTCACATTCCAAGTTACCAACACCTTTAAGGAAATCAAGAATAAGTGCCACATGTATATTCATTAATAAGCAAACAAAATGTTTATTCACTACAGGAAAATAATATTTTTGAATATGAGAGAAAACAAACTGATGTAATGCAAGATCACCCAGATAACCAAAAAAACATCTGTCATGCCAACACTAGACTTCATCTAATTTCTTCCTCTTAACAGTTAAACGTATGTCTATTCTAGAAGAATACTAGAATTCTAGAAGTAGTCCACTACTTATTCAAAATAGCCCAGTTTTTAAAGAGGCACTCTAGCATTTTAAAAAAGTTAGAAGGGTTTCGTATATCTGCAAAGGACAGCTCTTAGTTATTGTCTCCTTTACCCAGATCTCCCCTTCTTTTTCACAAACACCCACACACCCACCTACCCACACATACACACTTACTTTCCCAGCCCTTGGAGCTGTAGTCCATAGATCACTACACATTCATGTCAAGACTACTGCAGCTCTGAAAATTGTTTTCATTTCTTTCACCTCCATACAGAGAATTCACCTTCCAGTTACATGTACGCAAGTCTAGGGCAGTTGGTTGCTTTACACTCATGAACCACAGGGTCAAGAGTTACATTTCACCAAGTTCATTTAACTGAAAAAAAGCACAAAGTTACTGACATACTTGTTATAGCTAAAGCTACAAGCCACTTCCCAAGTAATTACAGTTAAATAATACAACAAAACAAAAGGATGATCAGTCAGTTAAAAGAAAATTACAAGTTGTCATTAATCATTACTGAAATGACTGCTTAGCTAACGCTACTAAAATAACAGACATTTCACAATGGGACAAGACAGATAAAAACAGTGTTTCAATACTCTGCTCTGAATAGTGCCTTCACTCTGTTAATTTTCAATGCAACATTCTTGGAACAAAAACCACTGTATGACTTTTCTGCCACTCCTTGTTAGAAAAAAAAAAAAAGCGTTGTATCCATAACACCCGATCCACCAAGTTCCAAAGCAAACTACGGAAAATTTCTTCATATTTATTGTTGACTGTTTCTAATGAACAGAAGTTGCTCTGTTTCAAAACAGAAGGTAGACTGTTCAAGTAGTGACTGAAAGCTCTGAGCTGCTAAATCCTAACTGTGCAGTAAGGGAAAATAACCCACTTGCTTTATTTAGTACTGTTTTAAAACTTGCAAAACAGAAAGGAACAATATTATCCACCTTCTTCAGTCCTCCTGGTTCAGCCATACATTTTCATATGTCCAAATGTCAACCCCCAGTTTTAATTCTTTCCTTCGTGTCTATGCATCCTATTTGCAAGGCTGCAAAAACATCCACATAAGCACCAACAGCATCAAAAATTAAAGATTCATTTTTCCATCCTCTTGTTCCTATGCAGTGACACTGTATTCAGCTGCCCTGTGAAGACTTGAGCATCTCGCTGCTCTTTGTTGGCTTCAGATGATGCTTTAAAAGGCGGCCTCTAAAAAGTTGATTAAAAGGGCAATTCAAGAAACTATGCTAGAAATTCAGTAGGTAGCATTTTTCCACACTGAGTCATGCTCCAAACTGATGACTTTGTACAATGCTGGATGCTCTTTTGTTGTAAGCAAGCATTTCAGGCAAATATAAACTGACAGTCCCCAAACTCTCCTCCCCAGTCCATTCCTCCATTCTCCAATCCCCCCAACAGCCAAGATGTTTGCAGGTCTCTCCATACCGATTCTGACAACATTTCTCATGAAGTTTCAACCAGGTGCAAAATGTGAATTATTTACAGGCCATAATCTTTTGTTCTGCTAACTGCAGGCTGATTTTCAGATATGGTAGAGAGGGGACAGGAAAAAAACATTTTTTTTAATTAGAGAATAATTAGCATTGGAAAGCTGAAATAATTGGAGCTTAAACAACAAGTCAAAAGAAAGGGACTGGTCACAGCTGACTAGTGAAACACATTTGCAGTTAGTACTGCTATAAAGACTATCAGGGCCTCACTCAATGTCATATGTGCAAGAAATTCACTGGAATCTGGAACTTCCCAGGAAACCCAGTTTCCACATACAAATTCACATCCCAAGGCTAGCAGGAAGAGAGCTCTCCACCGCAACAACATCTGCGCCAAGGGCTGAGCTGCTACCATTTCACATCCTCAGCTTTTTATCCAGTCCAAGGGAAGTAACACAGAAAAGACTTAAAAGACAATGTACGCACGGGACTACAAAAGTGCTGGGTAGTAGCTTCTCAAACAAACCTAATTCTCTTCATCCATAGACCTTCAGTTCTCACAGAAGACGACACCTGTAGCGCACACTCAGACATATTACCCTTAGGAAAGGCACGAAATGAGCATGATCAAAAGCTTTTTTAATAAAACAATTCTGGCAGAAAATTGGGAATTTGATTAAAATTAAGACCTGTGTCTAAATGTGGATACTGCATGGAAAATAGCTTTCTGACTGTTAAACCAGAAACTTTTTCTAAACTTTTTCGTATTTTACTACATACCTGAATAATTGGAATATTTCAACTACTTCTTCATTTGATTTGGGCAAAGACATCTACATTGGGCAAAAAGCTGCAACCACTATAGTTTCTGCACATTGCCCAGGGTATTAAATTTCCCCACTGCCAGTAGAGAGAATATCCTCTACATAAAGATGAAGAAACATATTAGAGAATGCCTTAAGTTGAAGAAAACATTTAAAAACCGATCAACTGATGCTTATCACCTGACTAAAGTTAAACATGTGATGTTTCAATATTAATTCTACTAGTTCTCCATTAAGAGTTAAAACTATCCAAATAACTTAGTGACTATAATATCCAACATATCACTGAAAATTTTAACCTAAAAGAAAGTGAAAGAGCGCACCCCACTATCGCAGCAGGAAAGTATGGGCTAATTCCATATTCTTCACTTTTCGTAACATATAAAATAGAGAAAGCTGCTTGATTTTCTAACAGTTCAGCTTCCACTCCAGGCAGGTAGCAAGCCCTTGTTGGCTAGGTTGAACAAATTCAATGTGGAAATCATTGTGGAAATACTGTCATTCTCCTGATTTAATTGCTACTAGCATGCAGACCTCACTGCACTGGCAAGCCTACAGTCTGGAATTACCACTAATAGAAACAGTACTGATTTCAGTACATTTCAGTAAAATTTTAGCTTCAGGACAGAGCACACTGCCATGAAATAAGTGCACCTTGGTAACACACAATGTAAACTGACAGGCTCACAATACTCATGACATACACGCTGTGAATAAAATCCAGAAAGAACTAACGAGTTCTTTGCTACTTGTAGCTGCATTAAACAACTAGTATCTATGCTGGCGTAATACTGAGGCTAAGTACTTTCTGCTTCACATTCTAGCTGTAGGCCTTATTTTTCATTAAGGCTCAGGTTCCCTGATTAGATTACAAATCCAACCAGAATGCCAAAACTATTAATGTAAAGTCACTTCAAAAAAAAAAAAAAAAAAAAGTCAGTCATGCAGCAAGGTAGCTCACACAAAAGCAGTTCTCTCAGTTTTACATTACAGGCATGGGAGGCTCTGCCTCTGTTTCTGGAACAATCCTCCTCCCCGGCGCACAGCTGCCAGCCTGGGCACTGCTCTGCCAGCCTCCCTCGGCTCCAGCGCACACAAAGCAGCAACACCTGATCCGGGGATCACTTCTGTCTGCTGAACACTTGGCTGCAGCTCCTCGGGGACAGAAAGAAAAGTCTGTCCTGACAAGTTTCTACAGGGTCAAAACCCATTGCTTTGTCTTGACTGAATTAAATCAGCTCTTCTTGGCACATAATACTTTTAAATTAGGCATTACCCAGCTGCTCTCAGAAATCATCAATGCAAATCACTTGTGGTTTGTCTGCATAAGAGTTCATCGTCCCTCATGCACTGGAGGTACCACAGATGCTCCCCGAACAAGTATTCTTATATAAAATTAGTTGTTTCAAATTGCCTTAGAAATTTCAGCTTACAGTAACTGTTTACACATCGGGACTACAGTAAAATGAATCTGCCACAAAACTTACAATCAAATGTCTCGTTCCTCTGAATACTTAACATCAGACAAGATAAGAGTGCCTTTGGCTTAAACAAGACCTAACAGGACAGTGCACGAAGGGAGGTACACACAAGGTTTTCTAGGATCAATACCTAAGCTAACAAGAGACTTTGCTGGTAAATGGAGAACTATGAGTTCACGTAAAATAATGCAGTAATGGCATACTGGTACTGTCTAAAAACCAGGGAAGGTCTTACGCTAAGGCTTATATAAAGCCTTCATAAAGGGTCATACAATTATGTATGTGACAGACAGATATATCTACATATTACCATAACTTTAAAGCTGTGTCACAGTTTTCCTGACCAGCACCAAGAAGTCAGAAGACTGGATGTTAAGGCAAGCTACAAACTCTGCATCACCAACTGCTATGAATCCAGCAGCTGTCTCCTACACCTATACATGTACACAACTTCCACTCCATTGCTGCACTTGGCTTCAGCCACATGCTACAGTAAACCTCAAAAAAAAATCCCCCACACCATCACACAGCAAAGATCTAGTGTTTTGGCTGACCTTGTTTCCACTTAAAATAATTTCCTTTAGCACTACAAACAACATTTGGGGGATGGGGAGAAGAGGTAGAAGGCTGTTTCTTCCAGGATATGCTAAGGTTACAGATATTTAGAAATAAAAATTCAATATTTAGACAAAACTTCTTAAGTTAACTGATGTTCTACCCAAATCACCAGGAAGTATTAAGCAAGGTCTTAAAAGGGTGTTAGTAAATCAATACTATTCATTTTTTCTAGAAATTTCCAGATTTCTCTAAAACAGTTATTTCTAATTCTTCAAGACAGTCTGCTTTTACAATTTTGATGTCAAAGCTATAGAAAAAAAACTACGCAGTTTCAAATTTTAATATTTTGCTAACTCATGCTACACAAAAATTTAATTGTACGATTTAACTGATTTCACCGCTGAATCTGAAGAAATGCTAAATCAAGGAACAATGATAGCAATGAAGGCTCTTTCAGTTCTTAAAAAAAAAGTTTTCTTCTTTTTAAATAAAATACTGCCAGCATTGGTTTGGGGGTTTTTTGTTTTGTTTTTTAAAAGAAACATGACAGTTAAGCAGACAGTACCACCTTAAGATCCTCCCAGAAAAGTTTGTTTTCTCCCCAGTTTCAACTATAGACTTTGCCTGCCCATGCCTTATCACCTGACTTTTGTTTAAACAGAAATACAGAACTCTCTCATCAAATGAAGTGCAACTGCAATGCAGCCCTTATGTAAGCCTCATCACATGAATAATTAGCAGTGCCCATAGGAAACTACAAACGGCTTATTTCCCAACTATATTTACCAGAATTAACCATTTCTGGATCACTGAATTAAAAACCAGTGGCTGAAGAATGGGAACAAGCCAAACTGAAATTATAAGTGAGCAACAGATTCAGGACAGGGAGCAGGATTACCTGGAATGAGTGAGAGGATTTCCCTGCCTCTTGAAGTTTGAGATCAGGACTGGTTGCACTTCGCAAACAATCATGTTTTTAACTAAACACATAATTGGATTCTCAATCAAATCCAATTGGCTGGTATTACACAATATGTCTGATAATATCATCAGTGTCAGAATGGATCAAAAACATACTCAATCTCTTGTGTCTTTTCTATAGTACCCATCATCACCCTAACCTGGAGGTACCAGAAACAGTTTTCAGTTCTGAGCCTCTGTGTTCCCAGGCAGCCACTGCAAAGCAGCATATGTAGGTTGTTGACCTCTAATCTACAGCACCAGTGTTGGCAGAGGGGTCTTCCAAAGGCAGCAAAAACAGAGCAACACAAAGACTCTCAGCAGCTGGAAAACAGTACAGCAGTGACACTCCATCTAAAACCTGCTGTCACAGCAGGAACTGCTAGCTTCAATACCTCTAGCAACCCTTGCTAGAACCACAGCTTTTTCAAAAAACAATACAATCTGGTATTTCAAATCCTTTGTTCACCTAGCTTACCTAACACTGTAAAGTAAACAAGCTAGACCAAGACTCAAACAAGTGAAAAAAACCTGACAAAAAAAACAGTTTTTCCTTTCTAAAAAAGAAAACCCTAGACCTCACAAGAGAGGTCCTTGTGTGATCTGTAGTTCTCGTGTGATTTTTGCATCAGTCACATGCACAGTGAACTGAACAAGTCCAGCATGTAATGGCACATAACAAGGATATCCAGAAAGATTTGTGGATTAGAAGAAAGGAAAAAAGCTCTGGCTGTCCTTGAACCTTTCAGACTTTACAATAAAAACAGAAAGTCCCTGGCTCTATACCCTCTTGTCATTGCTACCTAGCTATGGGGAAAGAAGGGGAGAGCTTTGAAAGTCCATTTCCTTTAGCAACAAAACTTTTCAGCTGTTTCCAAAGTAATTAAAGATTTCCCCTACCTCTGTGCTCCAGTTGCACCTAGATCAATAGGAGTCTCTCCAGCACATTAAACACTGAACGAATACTCAGAAGATGAGATCACCGATACTCCAACAGCAGAGCTGACCCTATAAACAACAGCAGTTGTCCAAGACCTTGTAGCTTAGCCTTGCACTGAAGAAAAAAACCACCTGAAACGAGTCACACAGATTATTTCAGTATTTCCAACTTTGCAAGTGAGATGGCCAGTGTCCCCTAACTCGGCATTTGCTCACACTGGCACACAGAAGCAGTGTACAAGTACACTGGTGTATATAGGGTATTTGGCATCACCCACCCCGACAGGTAGTAGTATATCCAGAGAATTCCCAGTTCTGCAGCCACTGCAGCAGAGAGAGACCCCTTAAACACAAAATCTCTTTCACCTGTTTCTCCCAGCAGTACCTTGTAAGTTATCCACCTAGCATCACTTTACATCAACCAACACTAGTGCTCACCTATTAATATCTACACAGCTTTGTTTTAGCCTAGCAGTTTTCCCTCTGATGTTTCACTCATCTACTTTTAAGATCTTCGGAGATGGAGCTTTCAGCCTCAAAAGACAAACAAATAAGAAAAATAAGCCTTAATAATCTAATTTATGTATTGCACTTTAAAAGAAAAGTGTATCAGAGGGAAAAGTCTTACAACGTGTTGATTGCATTAGTACCTGAAACATAACTATAAATCATGCCTTAAACTGATTGGCTTTGGGGGTAGCATTCAAATATTCAAAACCATTCTGAAGGCTCTGATATTCAGAAGCTGGAGGCAGATCTTGCAGAAATGTGAGATAACTAAATGGCCAACACGTGATTAGCTGACAAGGAAGAACCAAGCCAAAACCCTATGCCCTACAGAAAATCACAAGAGTGACTCAAGAAAAACAAGTTCATAAATTTGGTATATGAAAAGCAGTTATGATCACTAAAACATTTAATGCAGTAACACACTAAATTCATATTGTAACACTGTTGCTATTTGGAACAAAAAGTAGGTTAACAGTCAGGATACTACAGTTTATTTATTATCAGAATGGAAAAATAACACAATGCCAATTCATGTAACTTCTGAGCACAGGAGGGGACCTCTCACATACTTTGCTGTGCAAGGAGGCAGCAAAACCAGAAAGCAATTTTCACTAGAACAATGCAGTACATTACAAGCGTTCTGCCCTATTGGGTATTCCTATTCCTTGGTTCGGCATACAGCCTTGCACAGAAGATTAAAGAGGAAAAATGTATATATAAATTACAGAATACACATACAAAAAAAAGCAGTCAGTCATCCGGCTAGACTACAATTAGTCATATTTCCTTGACATATCCGATAAAACTTGGAAGTCAGTAGCATTTTCTAGCTGCAATCTGAGAAACCAAAAGCATGTATCTTCAAGAGATGCAGATATCATGAGCTTCTAAGCATTTTCCTCACTCTACCAATAAATTCCTGTATTTTAAACAGATTGAACTTCAACCAGGTAACTCTTACACAGATATTAGGCAGACATCCAACAATACAAACCAAGGTGAATGTTAACTTTGCCCAGTGCTCCACACACATTGTATGAACACACAAACCCAAAGAAATAAAATTTTAAAATCCATTTTTCACAGACAAGACAAAAACTGATAATGCACACATTATAATTAATTTCCAAAGAGTCATAAAAAACTGTTCCAAAGTAAGTAACTGATGCTTTGGGTTGTATTCATATGATTATCACATGCTTCATGTGACAAACTACTGACTACTGTATGCATTTCTTTCCAACTTACAGAAGATATTGTTTGAACAAGCCAGAACAACTGAAAGAATGAAACATGAACTGTCACGGGGGAGACAGGGAAACAGACACAATTATGCTATGAGATAGCTGAGGAGAGCATGAACATCTGAAAAGCAAAGGAACATTAAACAGTGATGGAGGTTAATCATTCTCATTAGTCAGCCTGACCAAAAGAGTAAGTGAGCTTAAACTGTGGCAGAGGCAATGCAGGCAGGTGGTGACCACCACATATTCCTGTTGGGAGAAGAGGAAAGCAGATTGTTACCCATAACTGAAACACACTCCAAATGCCTTCACAGCAGCAACATCGCATCTACCATGAAAGACAGGTAGGGGAGGGTCGGATGAGGGGAAGGAACAGACTTTAGAACATAAAGAATATAGAAACTATGCAAACAACAAAAGCCTCCAGCACTTCATGCCATGTATGCTTACAACACATTACCTCCTAATAGCAGCCATATCACCAGCACCACTGGATGACTGTCAGTCCCTCAAGCATCTGCTCTACCACACTCAGAACTCCTCTGGAGAAGAGGCTGCACTCCCATTGCTGAAGCTGTCCCTCATATCTCAGCCTTTCCAACAGATCATAGACACAGAGCTCTTCAATATCTTCCTGGCTTTTAGGCCTTGCCTGCTCTCTTCCAATACAGAAGTGAAGATCACCAAGCTCCTTACTGAGGTTCATACCGTGAGGACAAGAGGTACCAATCATAAACCAAAGCAAGAGACTTCCCAACTTGGTGTAAGGAAACAATTCTTTCCTTTAAGACAGTCAAGTATTGGGTGCTCAAAGAGACTGAGGAACCTCCATCCTTGGAGATTTTTGCAAGACATAATTTGCCAGAACCTTAAGCAAACTCACCTGAATTTAGTTTTGACCCCGTTTTCAGTGGGAGGTTGGATCAGATGATCTCCTAAGGTCCCCTCAAACTTGAATTAGTCTAAGCTTACCCTCCCAAATCCATAAGGCTTCATTGTTCATACGGACACTGTCACACCCCTGTAAACATATTCTGACATCTGAATGGGATCATTCAATCGCGCTGAATTCAGCTCCTGGCACTCGACATGCAGCTTCACAGAATTACAGACAATTGGGACAGAAAAGAGCTGGAAAGGTCATCAAGTTTATTCACCCACTATCTTCCTGAACCAAGGTAATATCAACTATGTCCAAAACGTTCCTGGCAGTTATCAGTTTGAACTGTTTTTAAAAGTCCCCTAGATGGGCGATTCCACATCTCCACAGACAAATCATTTCAGGACATGTTTTGTATTCTATGGATGGATATTTTCTTCCTATATTTTACTTTTCTTACTGTAATTTAGCCTATTATCTTTTATCCACTTCATCCTGAACATGAAGGACAATTTATTCCCTTCTACTTTGTATATGACTCTAGGTACTTAAAGACACGCCTCTTAGCAATCTTCACTCCTCATATCTCACACTATGGACCTGGTCACGTTTTCTAGACAGTCATTTCACTTCTCTTTTCAATTCCCCTCAGTCAGTCCACATTTTTCTTTTATCACATCACCCAAAACCTAACACTAGACATCAGCCAAGACATTAGCAGTACTGAACAAAGGGTATGGACTACTCTGCACCTTACACAAGACCTCCAATATCTATATGCACTAATTTTCTTCTTTTGCCACAATACAACATAGCTATTACATGCTTAATTTTTAAGCATTAATCATGATCACTTGAGTTTTTGCCTAACGGAGCAGCAGGGAGCATACTGGCCCTTCATTTGCAGTCAAGTATCATGCAAGATGTAGGCCAACACAATTTTATGCAAGTCCACGTTTCCCAAAGAAACACCTCAGCATCCAGCAGTCATGAGAGTTAAAAATCAACAGAAGCACTGGCCTGGCACAGGTCAGCCCTGTTTTCAGGGCTGCAAGCACAGGACAAAGCACTTTCATCTGAACCTCTCAGCTGCACAATCTTTCGTCCTTTTTGGGGCCTACCAAGGCTGTACTTGTTGACATTTAGAGAACAAAGAAAAGTCCATCTGTTCCTCAAAAGCATTGCTAATAACAATAATGAAATATATCTGCAGCTATGCTTTGAAATGCAGAGCCAAGACAGTGGGTTGACTAGCTGACCAGCTAATGTAGATCACTTTGGAGACTGTGTGGGGAAGAAAGAAAACAAAGACATCCACAAAACAAAACAACCCAGAAAAGCAAACAAAAGCCTAAAGTCTGAAGCTTTGGGGAGCACAAAAGAAAAAAAAAAAAAGGAAAACAGGACATTTAATTATCCTGATGTTTAATTTTCAGATAGTTTACCTGTCAACACCAGTTCAGCCCTACCTCACATCTCATTTTTAGAACTCACCGAACACCAATCCACTTTTGCTGAACTCAGTTCTGCTACTGAAGATCAAAATGGCAATTTTATTGCTCTTGAGTGATGGGCTGACTGATTAGACAGAAGTTTAAGCTGTGCTCAGTGACAGAGATTGAAAAAGGTGGCCTTCTCTCTGACCTGCTACCGCTTCAAACACTGTTAAAAGTCTAATCCTTCTCTCTTCTCTCATGTCGAGAAAATATATATCCAGATATTTACTCCCCCTTAACCCAACATGCAAACATTTTTCTGGTCTTTCATGTGTTTCAAACAGTTTGCTCATTAAAACAAATCAACCTTTCCCAAATATACCAGTTTTTCACATGCATGATATAATTCTACTAGAAAAAGAAAATACAGGAGATGTTTAGATGGTATCAACATCCCTAGTCTGCAAATTAATGTGTATAGATAAGACTTCTTAAAAAAAACAAAGGCATCACGTTATGGAGCCAGAGTCTAAAAATAATTATTTCATATATAATAAAAATTAGAGACCAGACTTCAAAAGGAATGCATTTGAGAACAGGGAGTGAAATAAACCTTACCTGGACAACACATAGAGTGACAACTGAAGCAATGTATAGTTTGCTTAGCAGGCAAAAAAATGGGTAGTCCGCTCTTTCCTACAGATCAAAGTGTCTGGTACAGGCATAATTTTTTTTCTTCTTCACACAGAAACAAATGGCGGGGGCAGGGAGAAACAAAGCTATACATGCTTTAGCAAAATAGAATTTTTAATTGTAACACTTTTCACAGAAAGTAATAACTAACTCAGACATTTTAGTAGCAGTTGCTTTTCTCATGATACTACATCATGTATTATTTATATCACATTGTAAGTGTTTACTGTACTTTGAAGCTACATCTTTGGCCTGAAGAGCTTAGGACATAATTCTGACATGACAATACACAAAGTGCCAGTGGAGCATGGGAAGGGAAAAGCAAGAAGACAAAAGACTCTCTACCTACACTCATAGCCTCGTAAGAGTGGAGATAGGGACACAGAGATTCTGTCCTAGGACAAAAATCAAGCACAAACTAAGAGGCACTGCTGCAGCTGGCAAATACATTTAATCAACACTATTGAGTGAGAAATTAGCAACTCCAAGATCTTGGGATAATGAGCTGCTTGGTGTGACACAAAAGGTCTCAGGTCTCATCTCCCAATTAGTCCCAAGCTAAAGGGAAGAAGTGTCCAACAAAATGAATACTAAGCATTGCTGGCTTTGAAAAGCAAAGTTAATTAGTTGACTTCATGTTCCATATTTTGAATAAGCTATATAAACAGACATCTTAAGTCAGTCTACCTTCTTAGCACTTTATTCCAAGAAGATGCAGTCTCACAAGCAATGCGGTACCAAATGCTTCAAAGAATTTGGCTTATCTGGGTTCCTACGCTCTATACAATACCAAAGATTATACTGTACATGGGACTTTTCTTAGCAAGCTTGCCAGTGACCCCAGAACAATGCAAGATTATATTTTATTATTTGCAACATATTTTTAGAGAATACTCCTTCCTTTATGTTTTAAACTGATGACTTGCATGACCTTTTAATCGACATTGCTAACAAGTCACATGCTTCAACAAAGTCTATTTACAAACATAGACTCCACAGCTACATAGCTTTTCACATTAAGATGGCCCCTTAACTTTTTTTAGCAGTATTAAGTGAAAGACAACTAACACTGTTAGGAATGGGAGGAAAAAATAGTCAATGAAAATAATTATAACACACAGGCTTAAACAAAGACAATAACCAAGTGGTCAGAGCATCAACTCAATATGTGGAAGACCTTTGTTCCAGACTCCAAATGAGATTAGACCAGGTAAAGAGAGAAGGCCGTTTGATCAAATTATTCCATTATCAAAAGAAATCAGGGCAGAAGAGAAAGTGTCAGACGTTGAGATGTCTCACGAAAGAGAAACATTTTCTGTCCAGTCCTACTAGCTATGATCTTCCGTATGTTCAGCTGTGTTAACTGAACCATCATGCTATAGCATGCTACAGTCCTTCAACTCTTCTCCATCTTGAGAATCACGTTTTATTCACAGAATCACAGAATGCTTAGAGTTGGAAGGGACCTTTAGACGACATCTAGTCCAACACCCCTCCTGCAATGAGCAGGGGCATCTTCAACTAGACCAGGTTGCTCAGAGCCCCATCCAGCCTGACCTTGAATGTTTCCAGGGATGGGGCCTCCACTACCTCTCTGGGCTACCTGTGCCAGCGTTTCACCACCCCCATGGTAAAAAATTTCTTCCTCGTACCTAGTCTGAAATCTACCCTCTTTTAGTTTAATCTCATTACTCCTTGTCCTGTCACAACAGGCCTTGTTAAAAAGATTGTCTCCCTATTTCCTATAGGCACCTTTTAAGCACTGTAAGGCTGTAATAAGGTCTCCCTGCAGCCTTCTCTTCTCTAGGCTGAACAGCCCCAACTCTCTCAGCCTGTCCTCATAGCAGAGGTGCTCCAGCCCCTCTGATCATTTTTGTGGCCCAACTCTAGACACACTCCAACAGCTCCATGTCCTTCTTGGGCTGAGGGCTCCAGAGCTGGACGCAGGACTCCAGGTGGGCTCTCACCAGAGTGGAACAGAGGGGCAGAATCCCCTCCCTCACCGTGCTGGCCACTCTGCTGGGGATGCAGCCCAGGATACAGTGGGCCTTCTGGGCTGCGAGCGCACGTTGTCAGCTCATGTCCAGCTTAATGTTTTTAAAGGATCAGTTATGAACATAAATGAAAGGGATAGTGTCCTTCAATGCTACAGTATATAAGAGAAAGCATTTTAAGAAACTTGGAAGTATTTAAGCACGAGTATGTGAAAACTACATTAAATGTAATATGTCCCAGAAAGAGATAGGTATTTGCTAACCAAATGAACTATGCAGAGTTCCTGTAACAACATGAATGCAAGAGCCACCAGTGAGACACCAAAAAAATACCTAGACAACAAATCCTTTTGTCTATTTCTAAATCCAACAATGGAATGCACTATTCAACTTGAATGCGTATAAGTTACTGTGTGTAGTAGAACAATAATATCACAACTTTTTACTAAGGTTTTGTTGCTCTCAGTTTTCTGTGTTGAAACTCCACAGTAAACAGGCTCAAGGGATGTGTCATTCATTTTTCTTAAGTAGACTTAAAGACCTAAAGATGCTAAAGCGTGCATTGTCCCAAAAAGTAAGCTTAACATTTGTCAGTTGATTAAAAAACAGTTCTTTAAACAAAAAATCATTACTCCAAGAGCAGCCAACTTTATTTTTGCTAGTATCCTCAACAGATTTCATAAAGGACCAGATGGTGCCCCTCCCTCACTCCTTATTTCCATACAGCGTCTATCCAGGAAATATTTTATGCTAATCAATCATTAGCTCTGGATTAGCAGTTTTTCACATTTTAAAATACATATGGATCAGACCTTCTCTATGCATCAAACTCACTGTGACGCTGACCTTCAAATCCTTTCACCGTTCTCCATTTGCATCTTGTTGCTATGGTAAATATATCAAACAGGAGAACACGTTTGAAAAAAAAGGCTGCACTTCTCTCTTTCGTCACACTGGAGCAGATATATTTGTTCCAGAAAAGTTTTACCAGGGAAAAGCAGAAATAAACACAGAGATCTACAAAAATGGAGGAAGCATGGGAAGAAATTGAACAATGATTTAAAACAATTTTAGAGGAAAGGAGAAAGAAAGCACAAGAAAGGCACAGCTCATGAAGTTACTCTTGCTGGACTTGTTCAGGTCTGGTTTGATTTCTAATTAAACTTTCTTGTTCACCAGTTCAAATGACACTTTTAACTTCTCACAAGTATTTTACATAGGAATAATACTAGCATAACAAAAAATTCTCTGCTCCAGCAGCCACAGATACAGCAGGATACTGAATCTTTAACAGAAAAAAAATGCACCTAAAATGGCTTTATTCCTCAGCAGTAATCAGGCAACAGAACATGAAAGCAAGAATTCCAGCAGCCATCTCTGAGGGGGCAGCAAGGGCAATCTATAAAACGCTTAAAGCAAATGAAGAGAAAGCAGAGGGAGGGAGCACAGCAACCTTGATCCCAAGCACAAGGGCCATTCAACTATTATAGAAGAATTTACAGAAGTGACACAGAAAAACTGAGAATGTGAAGCCTAGAGTTCAGTAATAAGGAATGTCTAGGCCAACAATACGCTCTATGAAGAGTTAAGATCTACTAGTAGTAAAGAAAACACCATTAAATGGAAATTGGTGACTATGTATGGATTCTCAAGGCAAAGTAAACTCCCAAGTCTTCTACAAATTTGGGGAAATGCCAAGTTAAAAATATAATTCATCTGCAAGCATAAACAGACCACTCGCTCACACCACTCACTGCTTTTTTTCTTCTTCCTAAATTCAAGACATACCCATCTCTTGGCAAGGAATACATGACATCAAGGGAAATGTCCAAGCAGGATTTCTTTCCCCTCCATCAAAGATGGAGTTTGTGTTTACATCACACACTTGGTGGAAAGGAAAGTTTATTTCCTAGAAAGCAAGATCACAGATTTCAGCCTGCCCCAAGCAGTATCAGTTACGGATGATCAAGTCAGAGATGATGAAACCAGAATTAATTCAGCAGCAGATGGTGTTGTGTCTTTTTTTCAGCTAATATGCAGAACATATGGATGGGGTAGAGTAAAGTTTCAGTGGAGGACAAGGGATGTTTGTTTAAGTCAGGGAGCAAAGAGAAACATCAAAACTAACAAAAGATATGCAATATGAGCTTTCCAAAAACAAGATCTCTTTTGTTGCTTCCCATTAACAGACTCTCTCTCCAAAAGAGGTATTTCCCAACACTTCAATACTGTTGAACAATTTTTTTTTTTGTCTTTTGTGGAGCATATTTGCATACTGATAGACAGATGAACTTCATAAATACAGTTATTTGGAGACATTTTCCCCCCAAAACAAACTTTCACTGCTTTACATGATTACAGATGGGTAATAACTCTTGTCTAATAAAGGAAAACATTGGTTTATTTTAAGGAGCCAATGGATAGTACTGTAATCTATTGCTGTTGTTTATCTAGTCACAGAATGATTTATGAGAATGCTTAGCACTGTATGGGAAGCGTGAAATTACCACCTCTGCCCTCCAGAGCTCATGATATATACGACAGCATACACAACCACTCACCCGACATTTGAGGATCTATTCATAGTAGGAAGCTTAAACACAGCTATAAGTGTTTGCAGAACAGCAGCCCAAGAAAGAAAATCAATTTCAACAGTCAAAGTGCTTCAAAACACACCTATCAAAAAAGACAGGTTCCTTCCACTCAGCTGTTTCTTTTCTAGGGTATTCAACAGTAGCTGGATCTAGCACAGAGAAGAACTTCGGTGTAAAAGCTATTAGAAAAAAATGCTGAAAAAGAGGAATGCAAAAGATATAAGAAACTCTACAGTACGAGGCTGGCAAGGCACTAGCACAGGCTGTCCACAGAAGCTGTGGGTGCCCTCTCCCTGGCAGTGTTTAAGGCCAGGCTGGATGGGGCTTTGAGCAACCTGGTCCAGCAGAAGGTGTCCCTGCCCATGGCAGGGGGGTTGGAACTAGATGATCTTTAAGGTCTCTTCAAACCCAAACCATTCTATAATTCTATGAAAAAATGAAAAGGTAGAGGGAGGCATGACAACAACAAACAGCAGATTCTGTATGGGGAGAAAAAACACAAAGAAACTATCAAAGGAGGAAAAAATATGCAGAGGGGGTCCAACCGGTCACATAGTTCGAGAACTAGGGGTACGAAAAGAAGAAATCCAGCGTTCCCGTAACAAACCTCTGCAGTGGAAGGCTAAGGTTACAAGGGATGATCACATTTGCCTTAGCAAAAGTTAACACTGTATCCTGACTTCCTGCCACAAGCAGCTTCATTAATTGCAAAAATCTCTCCTCCTAAATTGAATTAGTAATCAATACATTTTTCTGGAGTACTTCATCTCCCTTTTGGAATATCAGAAACAGAAGCTGGGTGGTTTTAATTCATCAGATACGCTTATTACTCCCACCATTACTGGAAAAGTTTCCCAATAGATCCGTTACATTTTGCACACATAACTTCTGTACTTGGCAAACATCAACATTTCACCTTTGTGAAGCAGTGTCACAACGCATTGCAGACACCCAGGGCGGGTATGAGAAGCAAACTTTTTAAATGATTCAGGGAAGAGCTGGGTGGCCAGATCTCACAGCCTCTCTACACACGTGAGGAGGAAGGCAGCAACACTCCCCTTGTTTGCTTGAGGGATGAAACACAGAGCGGACGTCAATCACAGCAGACAAAGCAGTAGCAGTGAGGTACTCTCACCAAAGTAGGGAAGCAGGCACATACACACAAACATACCAAGGATGATGAAAAGTGGAAACTTTCACAGCTCTGCTCTTCACTGCTCACTGATGTTAAACATATCCAATTATAAAACACCATTCCCTAACTTCCCTCTCCCCTGGTTCTTTGCATTCTGCCCCTAACACAGTTTCAGCTGGGCTCCAATGACAACATGCCCAGTGCCAAAGCCCTACTTCCTTTTAGCTTCACCAGCTGGCACTTCATGTCCTATTACCATCCACTCCACTTGAGGTGTCACTCATGTCTGAGTGACCATCTTACTTCTCTTGACTACTGGTCAGCTTCCACAGCTACTCATCTTTTCACATTGTTCATTATTTCTTCTTCTGTTTTCATACAGCATCTCAAAAGGCAGTATTACAAATCAACACTGAAGCTTATCATCTATATGACTCAGAGTGACCCAAGGTCATCTTCCTCCTTTGGAGGACTAGAAGAAAGATGTTTACTTCAACATTCTACGTTGCTATGTCTTTTCCATTAAAGGATCCAAATAACAGACAACCTTCCATGCTTTATCTGATGGCAGTCCTCCACGCAAGCCAAGATCTATCCGAACATTGTTACTCTCCAAGAGTTCCCTTGTTTAGCATGTATCCAAAAACGCAAAGGACCAAAGTCCAACTTTCTTGTCGTCTTAAATCATTACTGCTAGGACTTCCTACGCCTACGGCTCCAAGCCATACAGAGCGAGGACAGGCACTAACTGTTACCTCTCCTGTTGAAGCTATTTCTATTCCTCCAGTCTGGGTGGTAAAAGTAAGCGTAACTGACCTAGTGGTTACGGGCAGTGACTGCAGCGACCCTGTCCAGCTCCTGAATGGAACTCCTACAGTGACTCTCTAAAACAATACTGACAGACTGTGGCTGTTGAAGATCTCAATCTTAGGGGAGAACTTCATCTACCAAATATGTTGGAAGCCCACAGGCTGTATTTTGGCTGTGGACACCACAACAGTGGCAAGACACACAAGAGTGAAAAACTATCATCTACATCCTTTTGTGGACTTGGTTCCAGAAACAGTTGGCTATGGTGTTTATACCCTTTCATAGCATTTTCAGCATATGAAAACTAACTTTCATGAGAAGACATTTACAAAAGAAAAACAGCAATTTCAGATTTACAAAAAGGACAGCTTTTCACATTTAAAAGAACAAACAGCCATCTGATTAGATAACCAACATGGGGCCACTCTGATTTTATCGTAAAACAGACACTATACACAGCCACACAGAGAGCAAAACTCTTTGTTGAAGTTGCACACCATCATCAAAATTGTAAGTCCACAAGTCTTTTGGGGTGGATGACAACAGAGAAAGAATTTTCTTAATTGGGGAATTTAACATCAGTTACTGGATTATCTGCCAAACTATTTTCAGCTTTCATGCTTCACTAACCAGGAGTATTTAGCTCATCATTCACAAACTCATTATTACACTGAAGAAAAATGGGGAGCAATTAGCGTACAAGACGATAGCTTAAAGGTGGTGCTAATTGGAAAGAATGAAGTATATTTTAACTCTGCTGTATAAAATTAAGTGAGATAACCAGGTTCTGGAAAAACAATTTGCTAAACAATTTCAATGATGTCTATACTCTAACCTATGTTTAAAGTTCAAGCAAATTCAGTTTTGCAGTAAGTGCAGTGCAACATGCCTCTGCAGCATCTTACTTTAGTTACTACCACGGGGGTTGCAAACTAAAAGCTGGTCCTGCTGTAGAGCAAGCCTTGTTCAGGGAAACACACATACAAAAACAGCGACTAATTCAACACAACAGTGGAGATTTTGGGAACCTGAGCTTAGTTCAATGACAAAGAACTGCAGAACAAAACCAACAAGGAAACAGAATGTAATATTCATAATGCATAGTACGGCATGGTGCTGATACACAGCGAGTTGCAAGACCAGTTGAATTGTAAGGCTGTGCAAAACTCACAACCAGAAATAAAAGAAAATCATCTACAAAAAGCTACTGGTGCATGCTTTTGTTCATGACTGCTAAGCAGAGAAGGAGAAATCTTGCACATGAATAGTTAATCTGCTAAAAGGAAGAAAGCAAATAGGAGGCAAGACGCAATTCTTCATTACTACTGAACTGCACTCAGGCATAAGATGTCAGTGAGACAATTATAACACAGAAATATGCCTTGTGACATTAGGGATTTGTTTTCAAGAGCTACAGCTAGACAATTTTAATTCACTTTTACAAATTCTTTGCCACATATTATTTCTAATCTATTTATCACACACCTACAATGATAAACATATCTGCACAAGTAGGTTTTGTTTTTTTTTTTTTAATTCCCACCTACCTGCAACAAACCTCTGTATTTGTAAATACACTTCTACATCGCTATTTTTTTTGGCTCAGAACATATTTAATATCTTCTTCAAATGACAGAGCAGTCTGTAAACGTGTAACACACCCTATTTTTAGGATCACACCTATCTCATATTTTCCTCTTCAAAAATACAGCCTAATTATGCTTTGGAATAATGTCTCCCTGTACTGCATGTGAAAAATGCCTCAACAGACAACACCACTCACAAAAGCATCTCTCCCCACAGAAAATGCTACTGCAATCGGCAAGCCGACTTTAACGTACAACTGCAGCAGACACCCCATGCTATCATGCAGGGGCGGTGTTTCTCTGTTTACTGAAAATGTTATTGAACCGTTCCCCCCACACGCACATACCAACCACAGCGGGCAGTAACATCGCCCATTCCTACACCCTTCGGAGAAGAAAAAAAAAAAAAAAAAAAGATCCACTCTCTTCTTCTTCTTGCACAACCCTTTAATTTTCTAAGCAGGCGAGATGCATATACTGGTTCCAAGGACCCACTGGTAGAAACAGACCTGCCCCTAAAGTCTGATTTCTTGTGGCATAACACTCCAAGTGTGTCAGCATATAATATATAGAAACAAATCATCATTCAGTACCACAATTAAAACCCAAATATTGACATACATATACATATTCAGACATGTATATACGCATATATATATGTATTTCTCCTCATGTTGGAATTACGTAAAGCCAACCTGAAAATTAAGGCATCCGTGGGCTAATCTGGAAGCTCTTCAAACAATAAAATAATATCTTCACATAGAAAACCGAAAAGAGCCAAGAGTTCACTGATGAACAACAGATTTTTATCTCTGATTAAAGAGTAATTTGAATTAGCTGATGTTTTAAAATGATTTAAGCTCCACTCCCATTACGACTTCTACATATACCTGTTCCTACGTACCGCGAGCAGCCCCATCCCTCCCCGCACGCAAGGCCAGACACAGCCTCCCCGGGATCAAAGTCTTTATCCTTCCAAAAATGCCCGTCTGCCTGGATCCACTCTCGCACAGCTCCGCAATGCCAGCGGCATCGCTACCCTCCAGGGGCTGCCTTACTCCCAGGAGTAAGCACTTGCGGCACCGGGCTATAATTAGCTGGAGTATTTTTAGGGTCACTGCTAAAAAACAGAGAGAAATGACTGAGAACGACCTCGGAACGGGGTTTGGGGGGGGTTCCCCCCCCCCCCCCCTTTGGCTGTTTCCAACCGCTGTAAGGAACAAGCGCCTGGGCAGGAGCGGCGGTGCCGCGCTCTCCCCGCGGGGAAGGAGCCCCTCGCTGCCGTCCCCGGGCGGCCATCCGGCTCTGCGCGGCTCCCGGGCACGGCCGGCCGCGGTCACCCGTTGCGTGAGGGCCCGCGAGGAGCCCCCCCCCCCCCCCCCCCCCCCCCCCGCCCCCACCGCTTACCTGACCGCCACCCGCACCGAGCTCTCGTCCTGGCCGGCCGACATGGTGCCGGAAGGCGGGCGAGGGGCGGCCGCCAGCCTTGCCGGGAGCGGGGGTGGGGGGGCTGCGGGGCCGCGGAGGGACCCGGTGGGGAGGAGACGGGGGCGCTGCCGTGGCTCCCCCCTCACCTCCTCCGCCTGCTCCGCCACCTCCTCTCTCCAGCCATTTTAGGTGCCTGAATGAATAGGTAGGAGCCGCGGCAGCGTAGGGCGGTTCGCGCCGCTCCTCCTCCTACCCCCCCGCCCCGCTCCGGCCCTTCCAGTCCCTGTGCGGGGAGCGCTGTCAGTCAGCCCGCCGGCGGGCGGAGGGACGGCCCCGGCCCCCCGCCCCTCTGGGGTCCGGCTCCCCCGTCCCGGCCGCCCCGCGCCCGCTCCAGCCGCAATGCGTCAGCCGGCCCCGCCCCGGGCAGCCGCCGCCGCGGGCACGGCGGCCGGCGGGGCGCGCGCCTCGCGGGCCCGTGCGCGCGGCTCTGCTGGTGCGCGCACGGCCCCGCGCTCCACGCGCCCACGGTCCCCTGACACACCCACGGCCCCCTCACACCCCTGCCTCTCCACACACCCACAGTCCCCTCACACACCCACGGCCCCCTCACACCCCTGCCTCTCCACGCACGCACCTGCTGTTCGGACACACTCCCCCTCAGACACAGCCCTTCCCACAGAGGCCTCTTCCACGCCCACCTCACGCACGCCTTTCCACGCGCCCGCAGTGCGCAGCTCCCCACGTGTAGCCCCACACACACCTCTTGCACGTGTGCTGGCAGCTGTGGGCGCACACGACGCCATTCGCGGCGCCTGGCTTCCGCAGACCTCTTCCCGCAGCGCGTACCCACGCGTGGCGCTTGCCCGCCTGCCCGCAGCGCTCCACCCGCGCAGCTCGTCCCACCACAGCTCTCCACCCGTGCTGCCAACGCGCACGGCTCTCGCACACGCACGTGCGCAGCCACGCACGAGGGCTCTGCACAGAGCTTTTGAAGCCTCTGTGCTGCGGAAGAGGAGCTTAACCCCCCATCAGGGCTGGGCTTTTCGCTCTTCCACCTGTGTCCTTCTCCCGAGCAGGAAGGTGACGTCCTCGTTCCTCTGCGTTCCTCCCCTGACCCTGCACGGTTGTCAGGACCCTCATGCCAGCGGGAACTCGCAGCTCTCCCATTTTTCCAGGCATACTCAGCAGATTTGATTGCCCTGGTTGCTCCAGCCAGGCATCGCTGTTCTCACTTTGCTAATGAAACGCCTGGTTTTCAGTTGGAAACTGAGTGGGTGGAAGACATTAATTTTTGATGCAAATAGTATCCCTGCCAGGAAACAAGCCTGGTTATTTTGCCCAAAACAATTCATATTCCTAAGGAAGATTTTCCATCAGAATAGGCCCGGGTTTGAATTTGTAATGATATGCTAAAAACCTTGCAGTTCAAGTTGTTTTACTTCTGATAGCACAGGGTGTTCACGCCCAGGCCCCAGCCTCCGTCAGAGATGGGCAGGTGAGGTCTGCCGGCAGGACGGAGCCTCCAGCCGTGCCCCCCGAAAGGCACGACCCTCCTCCTTCTCATAAGAAATCAACCGCGTTATTGTTAATCTGCATGTTTCTTGTAGTTATTTTATCACCCTTTTCTATTTTTCTCTACTCATTAAGAAATTCTATTGTTTCTGGAAACTGGCCTACCTGGAAGCTGCTGTATAAAATGACAGTCTTCTGCTTTCTTCTGGATTACACAGCACCACCAGGCAAAGCTCCAACAGCATTGGAAAGTGTGGGGAACTTTAGCTACACAGCATATCACTGAGGTATACGGAGATAATACTTATCTGAAAGGCAGAAAAACGGAGACACGGATAGTTCAGTCTGAAGCCACCGAGGGAATCTGGCTCAGGCAGAACAAAACCCGTGTTTCCCTGGGCTTCCAGGCTGGTTATGCTCTATTTGATGCTGTAGTCCAGATGCTGTGCTTCTCCTTTTCTTGCAAGATTTCACATAACAGGCAAGGCATCCTATAAAGAAAAAACTCTTGCAGGTGAATTATGTTAGCATTCATATGAAATGAAAGTGATGGAAAGCTCCTATTCACGGCGTTTGCAGCTAGTGGGGAATACACACTCATGGCTGTGTCATACATCTGCCTGTGTTGTACTGAGCCATTTAAAAATACCTGCAGCCCATCCACGGTGAGTGGCATCCTACAGCATAATTAGATTAGCATAATTTATTTACATCAGATTTACAAATCAAGCTAACAATAAAGCTTAAGCAAATACGGAAAAGGCAGAGGTTGCTATGTTTTCACTGTAATAGCTTTAGTAACTCAGATACTTTATTGTCCATAAGTATCCAATGCATTTTTTTCAGCTGGCACAGCTACAAGGTTAATGTAACAAGCATGCTCAAGCCAAATCCGTACCTTGGCAGTATCTGGCTGCACTTGTTTCACGCAGGATCTTTTGCTGGGTAGGCCCCAGCACAGCAAAGCTCAACCACATCGCCCTGAGCATGCGTCTAGAATCCTGCTAAGTCAGTGCCTCCAGTCTACTGTGCGAGCTGTGCTAAAACCCAGTGGGAACAGCAGCCACAGCAGCTGCCTGCAACTTTCTCAGTCCCCGCTGCTCAGACCCGGGATCATACTCTAGGTCTTGCCAGGGCCATTTGTTTTCTGGGCCTTGTGTGCCCTTAGACATTTGCTGCAGCCTGACCACATCCAGCCCTCTCCCTTCCACACCAAAGTTAGCAGATCAAAAATTCTGGCAGAAGTCCTCCTGAGATTAATGTTTCGTATACAGATGTGTTGGTATATACAGGTTTCAGACATCAATGACAAAGATTTTTTATCTACTTTGGGATTAAACAGCAAGTTGTAAATGTTGGTGTTGTAGTAAAACTATTCTTTTCTAACTTGTGGTTCTTTCAGTCCTACAGTATTATGCACATATTTTCTATCTTAAAAGATTTCATTCATGTAGTCAGCATGGATTCACCAAGGGGAAATCATGCCTGACCAATCTAATAGCTTTCTACGACGACATGACTGGCTGGGTAGACGAAGGGAGAGCCATGGATGTTGTCTACCTGGAGTTCAGCAAGGCTTTCGACACAGTCTCCCATGATATCCTCGTAGGGAAGCTGAGGAAGTGTGGGCTGGATGAATGGTCGGTGAAGTGGATTGAGAACTGGCTGAATGGCAGAACTCAGAGGGTTGTCATCAGCGGCTCTGAGTCTAGTTGGAGGCCGGTAACTAGTGGTGTCCCCCAGGGGTCAGTACTGGGCCCAGTCTTGTTCAACTTCTTCATCAACGACCTGGATGAAGAGTTAGAATGTACCCTCAGCAAGTTTGCTGATGACACCAAACTGGGAGGTGTGGTAGACACACCGGCAGGCTGTGCTGCCATTCAGCGTGACCTGGATAGGCTGGAAAGTTGGGCAGAGAGGAACCTGATGAGGTTCAACAAAGGCAAGTGCAGGGTCCTGCACCTGGGGAGGAATAACGTCATGCACCAGTACAGGCTTGGGGTGGACCTGCTGGAGAGCAGCTCTGTGGAGAGGGACCTGGGTGTCCTGGTGGACGACAGGTTAACCATGAGCCAGCAGTGTGCCCTGGCTGCCAAGAAAGCCAATGGAATCCTGGGGTGCATCAAGAAGAGTGTGGCCAGCAGGACGAGGGAGGTTCTCCTTCCCCTCTACACTGCCCTGGTGAGGCCCCATCGGGAGTACTGTGTCCAGTTCTGGGCTCCCCAGTTCAAGAAAGATGAAGAGCTACTGGAGAGAGTCCAGGCGAGGGCTACGATGATGATGAGGGGACTGGAACATCTCCCCTACGAGGAGAGGCTGAGGGAGCTGGGCTTGTTCAGCCTGAAGAAGAGAAGGCTGCGAGGGGACCTAATAAATGCTTATAAATATCTGAAGGGTGGGTGTCAGGAGGATGGGGCCAAGCTCTTTTCAGTGGTGCCCAGTGACAGGACAAGGGGCAATGGGCACAAACTGAGGCACAGGAAGTTCCGTCTGAACATGAGGAAGATCTTCTTCCCTCTGAGGGTGACGGAGCCCTGGAACAGGCTGCCCAGGGAGGTTGTGGAGTCTCCTTCTCTGGAGATATTCAAGACCCGCCTGGACAAGGTCCTGTGCAGCCTGCTGTAGGTGACCCTGTAGGAGGGTTGGACTAGATGACCCACAGAGGTCCCTTCCAACCCCTACTATTCTGTGATTCTGTGATTCTGTGATTCCAGTGCTAGACTCCTCTGAAATTGATATAGCAAATTACATTCAGCTTCGTGCCATGTTTCATGCAAATTGTCTGATTTGTGACCAGTCGGATGTAAAATAGGAAGAAGACACAGGTCCTATCTCTTTGACGGCAGATTTTTTTCTGGATTTCCCATTTCCAGAAAGCATACCATCCTTTTGTTAAAATAAACTCTTTTATTTTGGTTTTTCCCAACTTGTCCAACGTAAACAATCAGTCTGCTATACTGTTAACTTGGCTGCCCCAGGAAACTTAAATCAATTCTGTTTTTCATTTCCTACAGTGTGGTTGACCTTTGGTCTCCAGCATCCTATTCATCTCATTGAAGGATTAACTTGAATAAATAAGGGCACGATCGCTTGCTTTCTTTCATTGTCTAAGTACGGAGCCATACTGCCAATGTCTTGTTTATCTTGAATAAAGCTGTATGGTAACATTTACAGACTTGCCCAATCTCACAGCTAATGAATGAGGTTTCCCAGAAGGTTCCCTCCCCTCCCCCTGCTTGGTCAGCACGCCTACAGGTGGGACCTGCAGCAGAGCACACCATCTCTCTTGTGGCTCAAACACCACAGGTACCAACCACCTCTGGTCACCCCCTGGTCAGCTGCAGGGCTTCCCAGAGGGGACTAACTGCAAGGCTGGGGAGCAGTGAGGGAGTTCACAGCTCTGGCCCTTGCTCGGTGCTCAGAGGAGGACTGGGGAGGAACATCCCTCCCTGGCAGCCGTCCCAGCTGATGGCTGTTGCACTTTCACCTCCTCCATCCTCCTGACGCATGACTCGGCACCATCAGCTTCATCCACTGGAGCAACCAAAGAAAGACCTGCGTTTGGCGGGGTGAGGACTCTGACTGACGCGCGTACACACACACACACACACACACGCACACCCTGCACAGATGGTGAATCTGCCCGCAGAGTTCCTTTAAGCATCAGAAGCTGCCTAAAGTCGCTGAGCTGTACACAACCTGAAAGCCAAGCTGACTCCGCTCAGGAGGTGGAGCCCTGTGTTTTGACCTATGTATGTCTGCAGAGACCTTGTTTAGGCCGTGCCTATGCTGTACCAGCTGGTTTTGAAATGGTCTAATTAAAATAGACCACTTAAAACAGTAAAATCCTCAGTTCAAATTTTTTAACCATGATAATTTACCAGTGCTAAGTAAACCAACTTATTCAAAGGTTCAACTTGTTAGTTAGGGCCATGTTAAGGCTGTCTATTACTTTGACCGCTGAAAATATAATTTAGTTCAGAGAAGAGATTCTGTTCATGGAAATAGCAGAACAGTGTTAGAAGACATTGACACTGAGACTATTCATAGCCATGAGGATCTGTCCAGTAAGTTTGATAATGATCTTTTACTGAAGATTTCACTGCACAAAACTTTATCAGGTAACAGCCTGACATTCATTGTGCAATTGTGATGTTCTCCAGTGCTTTTTCTGCCGAGTAGTGGAGGAGACACTGTTTCACTGAGACAGGCCATAATATATGAAATCACTGGTTTCTGATTAATCTGTATCAATTAGAACAATTGCACCATGGCTGGTAGAAGGCTTCAAGAAAAAATTAGTAGGCTTTATCAAGTTAAGCCCTTGGCCCACTATTATGGAAGGCAGATGTTCTTTCGGATACAGACAGCAACACATGAAATGTATGGAAAAGCAATACTGATGCCTTGTTCTGCAGATCAGTAAGTCTCATCATCTGCATAGTTCATGCTGTTTTATCAAATTCACACACATAAACAGCTAGTACATCATCTTGTCAGTGACTATGTTTTCTTGAATGTATGTATTAAATAAACTCTTTTTAGCCACATACAAGCCACAATTTAGTCAGTGACTTTGGAATGACACACCATGAAGCCTAAATATGGTATAATATATACAGTCTAATGCGCAACATTTTTATTGTATTCATTCATATAACAGTTTGAAAAACATACAGATTTTGGCTCACGTAAGTGATCACAGATTTTCTCCATAGCTTTTTCCTTGTCCAGGTCTGTCATAATTCTATGAACTGTGTGACCCAATAACAGCTTGTGTTCCAGTATCTTCTGACACAGGAAGGGTAACCGGACTCCTATGGAACTGGGTTTCATGAGCTGTTGCTGATGGAAATTGTATCAGCAACATTCACTCCTCAGCAATAACTAGTCCATTTTATCTAATAAACATTAAACTCTTCAACATTAACATACACAGTGCTTCCAGGTTTCTACTTGGCAAAGTGAAACTTCTGTTTGCATTTTCTGTGTGATGCCTTGGGCTTACATGAACCTTAGGCTTTTCCATAGTCATCTTTTGAAAGATCTTTCTTTGCTACAAACTAAACAAAACTTCTAAAAACGCTTACATCTTGATTTTTAAAGACTTTCTAGAAGTAGATTTTTTCTTCTCTGACTGGCTTCTCATTTCAAACTGCATGTCTTGGAAAGCAGTCAAGCTTATGAAAGACATTTCAAATGCTTTCCCTTTTCTTCCCATCACTCACCGAGACTTTTCATTAAAGAACAATGAGGAAAGAAAAGTGTTAAGCCACTCTAAACCAGCAGGCTAAAAAGTACAACAAGGGAGCCTTTGCTTCCAATAACTGTGGAAAAGAAAGCAGGCTGCTGAAGGAAATTATCACTTGGCTCGTGACAGGATGGGGGAAGGTAATTTCAAAGATGAGAAGGAAGAAAGGAGTGCAAGATGATGTTTATATAATCAGAATAACACCAGATAAGGAAAGGAAACAGGCTGGTTTAGCACAGACAAGTGTGGAGAGAAGATGGTAGAGAAACCAGAAAGGACAGCATGGGGAAGCAAAAGGGATCTCTGGAGTCAAAGCCAAGTAACAGCTTTGCAGGGTCATTGCTAGAGCTGGTCAGCACAAGAGGAAAAGCAGCATCAGGCACCTCCAAAGCGAGAAGAAAGGAGACAGGGCTTTTCTGTCCACCTTCCAGAAAATGAATGAATTGTAGCAGAAAAAATATAATGAAAAGAAACACACGACTAAGGGATCATGCCTGGCGCTGAGCGAAGGATTCAGTGGGAATATAGCTGCTAGCTACACCACTACACTTCGCAAAGAAAAAATGAATTTCTTTACGTATTAATGTTTTTTACACACAAAGATTGTACTGTGTTAACTACACTGCTGTTAACAAAGCAGTACAGTTTTTCTCCGCTTCTGGCAGCCCAGTGTTTGTGTTATGTGACAAAAATCTGCTTGTACCCATACACTTATCTTGCTTCCAGGCCTAAGGACCACTGTAGTTTGTACTACTATAACTGCTGTCTACACTGAGATGATTCTATCAGGATAAGTATTTTGATATAAATATACATATTGCATCATATCCCATGTAGTACACACATACATAGATCCCCACTAAACCAGCGCTGCTAGACTAGAAGAAAGCATAAGAAAGAGAACAGGGCTAAAACACATCTCTGGGGAAAACCTCCCCTACGTGATCTTAACAGACTCATAACTCGCATCAGTGGATATACACTAAGGACGAACATGTCTTTTATGTCACCTTGTTTTAAGAATTTGTTGGTTAACTCAGAGTTGCGATCCGCTCTTCTGCGTAAAATCTTGAAAATTCACCCTGGCAACTGGAAGTCCCTTCAGGTATTACAGGAAGAATATGAATAACAGAGATGAGGGGAAAAAAATCAGAAAGTAGCCTTTACCATAATGTAATTTAATCATTTATGATTACACTATTCCAATCTAACGTAGTATGAAGACGAAAATAACTCAGGTCTTAGCAGGACGAGACTTTATAGTGGCTTTGTCATTAAATATCTCCTGAGGTGTAGTCAGGTCCTGCAGTTTTTTGCAAGGGACCCCATCCTGTGGGTCAGAAACCTGACCTTTTAAACCTGATCCTTGGGCCTGATTCACTAACGCCCTGAAATAAATCCAAAACGCTACTAGATCAGGATGACTGAATATTGTGCTTTCTTCATGCTGTTGTAAAAGACTACAAAGTATCTCCAAAGGAACAGAGTAGTAGGCCAACTGTGGTACAGATCTGAACCAAAGCAAGTATAGCTCTTCCCCTGTCTTGTACAGGGAAATTGAGGCAAGAAGGGCATGAGAATCACAGATGCCCGAAGCAGCAGTGGTTGTCAGAACCAGTATTGGGGCTGCCTCCTGAGCCTCTACAAACACTACTAGACCACGCCTTAATCAGATGAATTATTAATACAAAAGCTGCACGGGAAATTAATTTCTGCTGCCTCTCACCAGAACCAGCTGTTCAGACTTGAATGTGTCACAGTTGCACAACCCAAATTTTGCCTTAAGGATGCCGTTACTCAACTTGATGGATTTTTCATAATGTCCCTCCCAGTAGTATCCTCATCCTTCCTCTGTCTTCCACCTTTCCCCCATCACCACCATGCTTTCAATTTTTGTCTCAGCCTTGTGGCAGGTACTGAATTGAGAGAAGTCCGGTAGTGCATGGTGAGCACAGCATTAGCAGTCACAGGGCAGTCTTGCCAATCTGCCCTAGATAAGATAGAAGAAAACGGGTTTACATATTTAAACGACAAGCACCAAAACGCTAGCATGTTCCAGAGGAAACAGATTTTAAGTTCTCCATCTCTGGTAAAATACCCAGATTAAATTAGTTCCAACGAGGCCAAGAATTTTTCTGTTTCCCTGCGGAGCCTGCTGATGACTATTAGCAGAGGCTAGTCAGTGACCAGTTTTATGATGACTCTGTGTAAACACCTTGTCCTCCTGTGTTGTCCTCCCAGGCTTCCTCCCTCTTGTCTTTGTATTCAGCAGCCACGGTATGCCTAAGCCCCAGATGGTGAGTGCTTTGGGTTAGACCTTGTTGTACAGTTTTCTATGATTAAGTCCTTTTGCCTAATTGGCATCCTTAGGCATTACCGCAATAAAAACAATAAATAGTAATAACAAAAAACTAAGGATGGAAGGTGGGTGAAGACATGACTAATTACCTAAATAATACTGGGACCACAAGCCACAGGCAGCACAGGAGCTTGGGGAAGAGCGAGTGGGTGGAGAGTCACCTGCATAACAGAGGGTGGGGCGGGTAAAGAATAGGTCTTGCAAGACAAAACTGAGAGTCTTTATTTTGATAGCATAATGGAATTTCTAAATTAAGGGATGACAGCTGTAGATTAAGCATGGCACAAGTTGCTTTACTCTCTACATGTGTGCAGTCTGGCTTGGGACTGTCACACAGACTTGTGAACAAAAAGGGTAGTCGAAATGGTGGCATAGCAAGCTGGGAGATGTCAGAAGCAGGAGTTCCCAAACAGGGTTTGCAGAAGGACCACCACTGTGCTGTGTGCTGTACCATGGCAGCAGCAGCCAGGGCCACTGCGCCAAGCTCTGTGGCAGGCTGCAAGCCTCTCTTCCCCTTCCCATAAGAAAACACATGCTTCCAGGGCTGTGCTGGGCTACACGGATGCAGAGAAGAGGCCTTCACTTATCCAGGTAGCAGCCACGGCTAAGCAACGAGTCCCCACCTTTCCCCAGAAAAATGCAACAAACTGAGTGTTGTTTTGCTTAATATTTATTTGAAGTTATTTTCATACCACTCCTTGTGTACATATCCATTGGGAAAACTTAGGCCAAAGGATAATACTCAGAACAGTGACAAGCTGAATCTTATTTAAATTTGCATTTATGGACAGGGAATGCAGATATAGTTTGGTCCTGAAATGAAAGAGCACTTCTTTGCACAGCAGGTAATGAACTTCTGGAATTCATTGCCACAGGAGGTTGGGGAAGCAGGCTATTAGCAGGCATAAAGAGGGATTAGACAAGATTTGTGAACAATGCTTCTATTAACAGATAATAAAAGGAACAGGCGGTTCCAATGACTGCGATCGTAGGAGGCTGGACCGGAGGAAGAGGCCAGGTACAGGTGCTGTCCCTGAACAGCATCTCCTGTTGTCACTCTTCAGACTTTACTGTCTGGATCTGCCTGCCCAGGTAACATTGCGCTGGGAGCCCAGGGGACCTTGCAGGGTCTGCTGGGGCCTTCAAAAGCTGTGACTTCAGCAGGGCAGATGGCCAGCACGCATGCAGCCACCCCAGTGCCATCATGGGCGTTTGCGGCTGTTGGTCTGACCCAGCAGGGCGCTTCCTAATGCTCTGATGGCTTAAGCCCTAAGCGTTGCTGCTGTCACCAAAGGGGCCAGCAACCAGCATGGTAGACTTGGAAGGCGGTTATAAAGAGCAAAAAGGAACTGGCTTTAACAAACCGTTCACTGAGGTTCAGAAAAATACAGATGGAGGAAGACAGAAGATCCTGTTAATAAAGTATGAGTTTTGTAACTGTTTGGGATATCACCAAAAGGGCTCACTCTCCAAAAAGTGCATGAGAACAGACATTCCTCAATTTCAGGGGTGACGCTGAAAGAAAGAGTGGACAGCAAACCAGCCACGACTTTGCAGCTGTCTCTTTTTCCAGCTGAAGGCTCTAACTTCATTTGATTTCTCCTCCTGTCACTTCTGAGCACTTCTATGGCTCTTCTCTTTTCCCCTCCAGCTCTATTACCTCTTGCCTAGATTAGGCAACTGGATTGGAAGCTGCACTCAAGATTAGGCTGCACCGTGGATTCTTGCCCTAGCACAAGGATGTCCTCTGTTTTTCCCAGTCCTTTTGTAAGTCCTGAGATTGTGTTTGTCTGATTGACAGGCACTGAGCTGCCACTTGTTATCCACCATCTAACATCTTCTTCCTGTATGGTAATAATGATTTTTTTTTTTTCCCCCGCAAAATGAAAGACGGTTTTCTCCTCTATCTTTTTGCTCTGAATTTCATTTACCACTTGTTATCCCTGAGTCATTCTGTATTAGGAGAGCCTTCTAGATCTTTTCATAACTGTTAAAGTTGTTATCTCATTGTCTGGCTTTTCGTGGAAAACATAGAACTCAGCAAAGATTCTCACGAGTCTCTGCTAATAAAAAGCACCGACAAATTTGAGGCTGTTTGTAGAAAAATAACAGGAAGGAGGAAGACCTGTAATGACTGATAGACTGATATACAAGGGAAAAGACTTAAAACAACTCATTATGTATATATGTATCTCTAACTAAATAACAGCCGCAGAGCACATAACTGAAGAGCAGAAATATATGGAGGGAAAGAACGAAGAATGACTTAGGGTAGGACACATACCGTGGTTGAGAAGAAGAACACAAACATAAAGGGAACACAGAAGATCTCGGGAATAAATTTCATGACAGTGAACTATGTACAGATCCAACAGAATCTCTATAGGGAAGTAAGAAATCCCTCACCACTGGGACTCTGCAAACAGCACTGTGGAAAAACGACCAGGAGCAACGGCAGTGAGCACTCACAGAAATCGACTGCATGACCTGATACATATTTCTGGGCTGACAGGTGATGACTAATCAACAGAGAAAAGCACTCTGGTTTGCTTTACATTTTTGCTTATGAGTTTTCTGTTCTTTAAGTGAAGTTCTACTGTAACAAATGTGGCATAGTGTCACAAAAAAGCCTATTCCTCTCACAGCTATTGAATCGTAATTTAGTAGAGAAAAGAGCACCACCTAGTGCTAAATGCTATTCGTTGATGCTGAAGTGTCTCCATACGCTGTCTTCTCCATGTCTTGATTTTACTGTTCTCCCACAGCTCATCCAGCCACCGAGGAATTAATCCTTAGTAGCAAAGAGCACCCCAGCTCCTACTAAGAGTAGCTGGTTCATCTAGAGCGCAACATCTCTCCGAGTTTTGTGCACACAAAGGTAATGCCTTAGGCATCTAGTTAACAAAATTATGGTTATTTGTCTGATTCATTCAGGCCAGATTCTACTATCCTTACTCACCCAGTGGAGTTATGTGCTTCACGGATAAGCTTCACTGCTTTCACCGGTCTGAAAATTAATTAACACTTACAGGACAGGCTTAAGACACCAGAAGACCGAACTCCAAATACTTGCACATTTAAAATCAGGGGATACATTGTATTTACCTTCTGATTCTGCAGGCACATCAATTTTTCTAGCTTTTCTTACAAATATGAAACCTGTACAAATTTTTGTTTGTTTTCCTGGTGTTTTTTTGCTTTTTTGATTTTTTTTTAGGAGGGAGGTCTTCAAAGAAAACATTATTTTCCATGAGAGTTGCCGTCATTAAAGATAGACCATGTGTAACCGTAATTTTTTTTCAGCATTTATAGTTAAAATCCACTACTGTTGGCTTTGTTTTCTTCTGATCATGAATCCATATAACGTTAGTGTTCATATTTTTGGTCTTGAAACCCTTCTACTTTGTCTCACAGCATCAAGTTTTCTGTCACAATGCAATTAACATTTCAAAAGAAGCGAAGAAACAGGTAAATCAACTTAGAATGATTCTGCATCAGCTATCATTGTGTATTATTTAAATAGCTCCAGACTTGAAGATACATGTAGCATTGGTTATGTGGGTTAATTTGCATAAAATGTCTATAGTAAAATATTATTTAAATATCTTACTCCATTTACATTTGTGAGTTTCCTAAGTGATCTTCAGTGACACCATGTTACCATGGCTAGATTAAATTTCCCTTCTATGTTTAATAGAATTACATCAAATTCTTTCTTCTCCACTTGAAATGTGTCAGCATTGCACCATTCATTTGCACTGGAAGATGAGGAAACTCAGTATTCAAATTCCTTCTGCTCCCTCTGATTTGCAAAACATAGCTTAGTCCATAGAGCTTTTTATTTCTGTCCTTTATAATCCTTCTGCATTTTCACCCTAGCAGACAGTCTTCAGCAAGTGCGTGCTTCAATTGAAAAGACATGCCCTGGAATACCTGTAGCTGTTTCTGTCATATTGTACCTATAGTTTCACTGTTTCAACCACTGCCATCCACTTATGACCATTTCTTACCTGGAATGTTATTTTCCTTTCTAAAATATCAGATGGCTTGTTTTGGATGTTCTTCTTTATAGGAATGTTTTGTTGGTTTGGTTTTTTTTAGTGAGTAGGATCTTGATTTATTCTTACACATTTATGCCCTTTATCAAGAAAAGACAGCAGAATTTGGCTGTATGAGTACATATATGTGAATACACGCACAGGTCACAGCGTAAGGGTGGTACAGGGTGTGGGTACTTGTACGATAACCATGGCGCCTATGTGTGGTATGTGGTTGGTGCACATTAACATTTTGAAGGCTACACGGCTGCAGGGTTCTAATTCCCCCTAAAGCTACAGGGGTGCAGACCGTTACCAGCGCAGCTGCAAAGGCTGCGGTCTGGGGACAGCTAGTGCTCACCTCTTCCCGGGACGTGGCAGGACTACCACTGGAGACAAAATCCTGCCCCAGCCTGTCCACGAAACACCGACCTCCGTGGCTGAGGCTGCGCTGATTGACGTGGGTCACCAGTGGGTGTCGTCAGGGCTCTTTAAGGGGCATAATTTCAAAATGATGTCATGATACATAATACTTTGGGAAAGGCTGGCTCTGTGTTTGCATCTTTTCTGTAGTAACAACTGTGGGGAGCGTGGGAGAGTCTGTAGTGAGTGTTATCTCCTTGCACGTGGGTTTAATTCTGTCATCGCACTCCGCAATTGAATTTAACATCTATTCATAGATACACTAGTGACAGTGTAATTAATTAATTAGTAGAGACTAATTGTTAAAATGTGGTATTGCAACTATACTAAATTAAGTAGCCTGTGGACTCCTAACTGGGAGAGTTACGAGTCCATGATTTTTCTCCTCAGGAAACAAACAAACTCCTGAGAAATAAAACTAAACCTAGCAATTCAAAGCGAATTTATACTTCACGATGACTAAACCAGGAGCAATAAGAGACCCTGGCAGCTGCATACAGGTCACGTTTACGGCCTCATGCAAGGAGGAGAGTGTGCAGCCACACATTCACGGCACCCAGAAGCAGGGAAGATCCCTGCAGGCACCAAGGGCCTGCTGCTCTGCTCTCCCCAGTCTGGCGCCTTGGCTTTTTGCTTTGAAAGGAAGCAGAAGTCACCAACCCTACCCTTCCCTTCGAACTGAGCGGTGCTGGGCTCCCTTCACACCGGCGCAGGGGGAGGGCGAGGCTCGCTCAGCTCTGCCTCGCAGCTGTTCGACCTCCACGCGTCAAACCAGAGACGTTGTCAGGGTCTAGGGAAGCAAACCCCCACCTCTTAAAAGATACAGTTGTGTTAATGCCAGTTAGGGAGGGCTAGGGTTCCCCAGGGCACCTCATTCTTTTCCCAGACCCTGACACCATGCCCACCCTCAGGAAAGTTGATCAGGGGTGAGGCTAGTTGCAGGCAAGGAGCAGGAGTCCAGCTGTGCTTTAACCGCAGTTTTTGCAGGAGCAAACAAAAGGCATCTATTTTAAAACTGCTACAGACCAAAGAATTTCTTTTCCCAGACTGCCTATTTGTTTCTAGTTATGGTTTTGCTCTGTGTTTTCAGGGAGCATATAATTACCATGAATTATCTAGCAGAACAGGGTGTGTATAAGGCACACCTTGAACAAGCTGGTTCTCATTGGCTTAAGCAATGGCTTGAGAAGTGCTGTTTCCCAAGCACGGCTTCCAAACCCACGGGCTGAGAGGCCTGTGCAGAAAACCGTCTTGGTTTCAAGCTTTAAAAAGTGACATACGGTACCTCGTGCAACCCTGATAGTGCACTCCGTAGCTCTTGGATTAACGAACCATAGCCCCTCCTTATAGGAAACATGGAAACATTAAAGCTCACAAATTAGGACGATATTAATGCAGATACAGATAGTCACTGTGAATCATTTTTAGCAGACGTCTAATAAATCCTTCTTTTCATGTTTGGGCGGGGAAAAGTACCTATCTTGCAGATTTTGATCCACCACTGTATTTCAGTTTAGCCCTTAGATTATGCTGTTACAGAAGTCTTTCATGAAGGCGTCCTGAAGGCTTCAACCCGCAAGGTGATTTTAATATGATGATGCTATTAAAAGCTAAAGTGAAGAGCAATTCCTTGACCGAAATGCTCAGTAGCAGAGTATGCTGGGAGAGTGAGCTCACCTGATTGGAAATCAGCGCTGTTGCTCAAGCCAAAATAAGAGCTAACTGACTATCATTATAGGCACAGGACTAAAATATATAGGGTATATAGGTTGATACTTCCTGTTTACTTATTTCTGCATTACACCTGCTCAGTCTAATTTCCCAGTTGGGTTGATACAACAATGATTTAGAAATTGTCTGAGAACTTGTTACAGTTACTATTTGTGCTCTTTGCTGACAAAGCAAAGCGCAGTAAATCCGACCTGCTACCCATGCAGCAGTTAGCTCGGGTGGTAGATGGGGGCAGGACATGAAGAAGCCCCAGGGCTGTATACAGAGGATTTCCAGGCTGATTTCAACTCCCATATCTGTCACTACTGGAGTTAAGGTTTCCAGATTGAAGACCTTAAGTCAGTTTTTCTGCTCTGAATTAGCCTATTCACCTGGCAAAACAGTGACCACATTTTACTGCTTGATAAATCGTGGGACAAAGTCCTTCCTCGCTTTCCTTTTTGTTCGAACTGATGTGCATGATGTACACCCAGGCTTGGAAACAGGGAACATGTCCAGCTGAACTGTGACACTCCCTGCCACTAGATACCATCACAGCAAAACCCCCAGCGACGTTCAGAAGAGACCAAGATCTTTCTGTGTCCTTGTATGAGGTGCTCCTTGGTTGTACAAGCAGTTGAGTGGTGCTAGTGGCCTGTACTTTGCCATGCAAAGTGACAACTAAAAATGATAAATAAACCCTTCACATACCAAAGTCCAAGCCACATAGTGAATAACTGGGATTATAGGAAACCACACCCACGGGCAAATTTTTATATAATTGTCACCACAGGTACCTGTCCATGCAGCTTCTGAACTGTCTTTCAAATTAAGCTACACTGCTCAAGCTTTTGTCAAATTCAGTGCAGCAGCTCTTTCACCTGGCCAGCCCTCTCAAGATCCACAGAATGTTTGGTCTGAAGTTGAGCAAAAGCCAAAGGAATCGACATAGTACTGCTTTTATCTTAGGAGGCAGTTCTTGCCTTGCCTTGGCCAGGCAGCGGTGTGGGCAGCCATTTCATTAGGGAGGCAGGATTTGTCATGAAAGCCTTTGTGCTGTTTTCTCTCTAAGCCTGAAGTTAGGAGGCAATGGAGTGAGGAGTGCTGTTTTCTCTCTAAGCCCAGAATTAGGAATCATCAATGAGTTGTGCCTAAGGCCTTTAGACCCAGAGTCCAGCTACATACTAGTACATCTTAATATTCACCACTATTCACCATGAACTCTTTAGCATGACTATATATACATATTTCTGTAGAACACTCAGTTAAGCATCCTTAATTATACAGGTCCTCCCATACATTTTCTAATTGAACTACTACTTAGAGTATTTCTTTCAACCTGTGAATCATGTTCTTTCATATGAATCTGAACCTTAACCTGTGTTTCAGTCATTTGCTGTGTGCTGAGCTGTCTTCTGTTGCACAGCATATTTCATAAATTGATTTTTGGGTGGCACATTCTGATTTATGCACTATGATACAAACCTCTTTTTAGTTGCTAATAATATCTCATGAAATCTTATTGAGGAGGACTGAAATTTTCCAGGCTCAACTCTGTTCAAAGGTATACTGATGAAAGAAAAAAAAATCATTTTGTTTTGTTTTGTTAGATGACATAGATAAAGACAAAAGATTTTTTTATCTTATAAAAAGTCAGTTTTGCCTGTTCTTGTAATTTTATCAAGAATTTCAAAGATTTGATGTTTTCCATAAAGCCCAAGATCCTGTACACCCATAATTATGCAAGAGTAAAATCCTTCAGGATTAATTAGAAAGTATCCGGCACTCCTATCCGCAGAGAAAATAGGAAAATTTAAATTAGTGGTATCCTAAACGCTTGGAGACCAGAAACACAAAGATACAATCCAGTATTTGTTGTTCTGCAAAAAATATCACTATTTTTAAGCAAAGCTGCTTGAGGTGTGGCGTTAGGAAACATGAAACCTTGCTCCATTCTTCCTCATGTAAGAAATGTTTGAACTCTGTCATTGGAAACAGATTTTGAAAGTCGTCCCCAGCACGTAACACCTAGTTTTGAAGCATGAAGAAACAGGTTTTGAGTCGCCAGGAAAATGGCACCGAAATACCTCTCGGTAAGAACAGGCAGGGAAATCTTTCATCACGTTCAGTAACTCGCAGGTCCAGCTGGCTGCGGCACGTGCAGCAGCGGTCCGCAGAAAACAGATTTTCCACGTTTATTTACGCAAGATGTGTTGCATGCCTTGCCAGAAAGGCACAAACACCATAGAACCTTGTCCACATATTTCCCAGGCTGCAGCGACCAGCAGCTCAGGAACATTCTGGTCTGGCGATCGCATTTAGAACATTCAGGGGACATACGTACCTAAAGATGTACATGGGTGGAACTCAGCGCTGGCAATGCCGAGTGGTGCTGCATCCACATGAGGCATAACAACTGCTCTCAAAAATCTTGATTACAGTGGAAATAAGGAGTAATTTCACGTCTGTGCAAGCTGGCTGACGATCCACCAACAACCTTCACACAGTGCATTGTGTCTGACCCACACAACAGCCACCCAGTTTGGCTATTCTCCTGTTCTCCTCAGGGCAATGGGGAGCTGGCCACTGTGGGCTCTTGTGCCAGCACATGTCACACACAAAGCATTAGGTGGCCTTTGCAGTCTATCCTTGTGCCCCACATGCTCAGCATGCTTATCACCAGACAGAGGTGGGTGGCTTGGGACAAGTGTCTTCTAGCGTGACAGGAGGATGCTGGAAGTGCTGGTGTTCGAGTAGGGAAACCATAGCATGCCAGAAAGGCATTCCTGGGGTCATGGTTGGATGTGGCCAGAGCTACCTGACAGCATCCAGTGTCCCATAAGGACCAGGGGCGTAAAAATGCTCTGCAAATGGGTTGAAAAAGCAGCATTTAAACTATCTTTGGCCCACACAATGCTGGCTAACATCCCACAGTCCAGGGCTTGAAGTTAGCCTGGTTCTAACGATTTGCTAGAGGTGGGCAGCAGCTCCCCTAGCTGTGGGCACTCTTTTGGGGTGGGAATGAGGTCTCTCCGCAGTGGGAGGAGTGGTTTTCCAGCTGCTCCACCTCACCATTGCAGCTGGTTAGGGAGCGAGTCCCCGGCTGGCAGTCCCACCTCTCTGTGCCAGCTGGGGAGCGGCTCCTTGGGCTCATTCCTGGTTGGCTT
Organism: Opisthocomus hoazin; assembly: GCF_030867145.1. NCBI lineage: Eukaryota > Metazoa > Chordata > Aves > Opisthocomiformes > Opisthocomidae > Opisthocomus > Opisthocomus hoazin. The sequence goes on from NC_134421.1 coordinate 57,710,748, forward strand.
CATGGCAGCCCTTGCACAACCCTTGAAACTACCGCCAGGCATCTCTGCTATGTGAACACCCCCAGAGCTCTTGTGTACTCCGCATGAAACAAACTTCAAAGATGCGCTGCTCCCGGTCTTCAAAAGAAAGCTGCTGCTGCCTGCAGAGAGGAAGCATCCCCTGGCTTCCCCCCACCCCAGCTTTCCCTTTCCCTTGCCCCACCACTCACTTTCCTCTCCTCTGACATGCAGCTGCCCTTTCAGCCTCTCAGCCTTCAGCCTTGCCTCACCAGCGTGATGGGTTCCTCCTTTCCCACACATTTCGGCCACGGCAGGCGGCTCTAGCAGAGAGGCAGGGTGCACTGGTGAGGTTTCCTCGCCCAGAAGCCCTGCAGAAGGACACCCCGCTATCGCTGCTGGCCTCTGCCCCGCTCCTGCGCCGGGGCCAGGGGGACGTGGTGCTTGGGGAAGCCAGGCTGGCTGCTGTGTTTGCAACGCAGAACAAACATTTAAGCTGAAAGGGACTTCGAGGACTAAGCTGTTATCTCAGGAAAGCCAGTTCTCACTTTTTTTATTACAAATCTCCTAACAGGGGGATTTTTTTTCCCAATTCCAGTTCTGTGAAGGTAAGTAAAGAGGAGAAGGCCACAGCCCTTTCAAGAAATAGAATACATGAAAGCAACCTGTTTCTAACTTCACAGCCAGAGAGTAAAGCCTGAAAATGTGAACCACAGGCAAAAAGCCAAATGCAGAGCGGTGCCGTGGGTGTGTGTGCCAGCTAGGTACTGCCAGCGCTGTGTGGCAGCCTCCAGTCCTGGGGACCTTCCTCAGCACCTCCTCTCCCAAAAGCCAGGCCAGGGTGTAAGCAATTATGTGCAAAACTTGGTGAAGAAAAAGCAGCACGAACACAAGGGGAAAAAACCTTAAGATTTTCCAAAAGATCCATAGAATCGTAGAATGGTTTGGGTTGGAAGGGACCTTAAAGATCATCTGGTTCCACCCCCCTGCCATGAGCAGGGACCTCTTTCACTAGACCAGGTTGCTCACTCAACCCCCTTAATTCACCACGAAAGGGTAGAGTCGGGAGCATGTCCCTCTAATGCTGTCTGTCATCTTCAAATTCTCCGGTCCATGGACAGACAGGCAGTGCTGGTGATCCCTGCAGTGGAAACCTGTCTGGGGTGAGATCTGACAGCCTCAGATCTGCCTGCTCTGGAAGCCTCTCTGGCTGAACCTCTTCAAAGTGCAGGAGGGAAGCACCATCTGCCTGCTGGATCAGAGGAGGAATGAGTGAGATTTAATTAAGATGATTTTTGCCCTCCAGTCAGGTTGTTTAAAAATTAATTTTAGCTCTCCTACCCCTTCACTTAAACTTGTAAGCTAGAGGGAGCAATGCACCCTGAAGTATTGATTCTGCCCCTCAGATGGCAGTGACCTACATTTGCGGTGCTCAGCCCACGAGCCAATGCCCAGGATTGCTGCTGCCCTGCCACACTGCGTGCGGGACTGACCATCAAGGTGCTGCCTTGGATTAGAGGCAGAGTTTGACGTGAATCCTTTAATTTCTTTTAAATGCATCATGATTCATTATCTCAGGCAGAATCCCATATCAGGTGAACGAAGGAAGCTTTGTGAGAAGCAGGCTGAGGTTGTTTGATCAAAGCTACGCCCTAGGCAACGGGAGAGCACTTCCCAGCCTCCTACAGCTGGTTTCTGTACAGGCAGACAGCACGGGTCTGAGTGCTGGAGTCGACTGGAAGGAAATTTAGATGTGTTTCATTTTCGCCGTCGGCTTATCAGTCATGTCAGTCCTACACAACAAGGCATAACTAAAGGCCAAATTCAGCTTGGCTTTCATCTACACCTGCAAAGCTTACGTCATCTTCACTGAAGGCTTCCAAAGTGTGGCAGACAAGTATTCAGCTAGGAAAATATCAGCCTGGCAGAGACAGTCGTGAAACTCCTGGGAAGTGCTGTGGTTACCGAGCCCTGCCCACAGCAGCGCTGATCAGGAGGCAGATCTGCTCCAATTAATTAACGCAGCATGCAAACAATGAGGAAAAGAATTTAGGAAGGAATTTAGGATCTGTGAATAACTTTGACTCTCATCAGCTATATATTCCATGGTGTGTTGCATAGTCAGTCATTCCCAAGAGCCACTGTGCACCCTGAAGTCATTTTCGTACAAAACAAACCCATAAGTGCCTTCATCACGTTAAGGGCCATAAATGCAGTCGCTATTATATGTGTTGTGCCTGAAAGTAATGGCAATTTCTTAGACTGCTACTGGCAAAAGGAGTTGCATACGTCATCACCAGAATGCACTCACTATCAGTAATCTTGCCAATAAAATTACTCCAGCTGTTCTGTGAAGGGAGCAAGCCTGGCTCGGGAGCAAACCTTGGCAATGAGTCTGCAAGCTCAGCAGTCACGCGGGTGCTTGTGAGTTTCTCTCTAATAATCTAATCAGCATCATTAAGGAAACCTTTTAAGAACAGTTGGAGGTGCCCGGTGACTCCAAGCTTCACGGACCAAACATGTGCTGTGTTTAGTTTCCCTGACAAGCGCTGTGTTTCACTGGCAGTAAATTTGGCTCTGCTGCTTGATGTGGTGTTCAGCCCGGGGTCCCCTTTCTTTCCTGCCAGCAGCCCACTGGACCGGAGCTTTAGCAGCACTTTCCAAGCAGGATTCCTGAGGCTTAGCACTACACGTGGAGCAGGAGCTCTGAGCCTGTGAGACTGCACAAAACTTGTGTATTTGTGCTGGAATCTGGTGCTCAGCCAACTGCAGGAGAAACCGATGAAGGTAAATGAAGCAAGACACAGGTGATGAAGAGCTCTCCCAGCTCTTAAGTATTCCTGTGTGCCGATGAAGTGTGTTTGTAGTGAAACTCTTTGACCGTCAGGTCTCGACGGCATGCAGCAGAGCTGTGTTCTTGCCCCGACCCGAGCCCGCTGTGGATGAGGACTCAGCTTCAAGTGCCACAAAGCAAATAGTTTCTGCCCACACATGCCTCATTCTTCAGGAGAGCGTGCAGCTGTTCTTCTTTGGCCTCCACCCTCAAGAAATCCAAAAAAGCTTGAAAAGATTGTGACAGTCAGACGGGATTAGAGCACAAACCCAGATTACGGCCATCTGACCTGTTTGGGCAGGTGGATGCGGACAGCAGAGGTCTTCTGCCCATGCTCCAGGCGGGCACGGCAGCAGCCTGCTCTGATCCAGAGGCTGCCCAGTGCTGTGTTTCGTGCAGCCCGGCGTCAGGTTCAGCCCGGCCATGGGCAATGCAGGGCAGCTCCTGCGTGAAAAAGTGCTTTATCAAGGTGGGCAGTGTGGCTAAACACGCTTTCCCGGGTGCCGGGGTAGGGCAGCTTGGGTCTGCCCGTACTTGCCCACCTACAAATGCAGGAGAAGAGCTGGAGAGACCCGTCCTTTGTGGCTCCAGGTCTCCAGTCCTTCCCTCCCAGACACACAAACAGCTGTTGGGGCTAGAGGGGCTGTTTTGGCACTGCGTAGCACCAGCCATAGACATCATCGAACAACGCCCTGTGCCAAACAGGCACTTTCTGCTGAAGCACCCCAGCACCCATCAGAAGTAAAACCTGTCCTGGCTTCATTCAAGCCTGAATTTTCTACTTCCAACTTCTGCATCTCATCTATGATTTTTGCAGCAGCATAAGGCTCTGAATTAGCAAAGTAAATAGAATCATAGAATCCCAGAATCATAGAATCATAGAATCATAGAATGGTTTGGGTTGGAAGGGACCTTAAAGATCATCTGGTTCCAACCCCCCTGCCATGAGCAGGGACACCTTCCACTAGACCAGGTTGCTCAGAGCTCCATCCAACCTGGCCTTGAACACTGCCAGGGAGGGGGCAGCCACAGCTTCTCTGGGCAACCTGTTCCAGTGTTTCACCACCCTCATGGCAAAAAATTTCTTCCTAATATCTAACATAAACCTGCCCTCTTTTAGTTTAGAGCCGTTTCCCCTTGTCCTATCACTACACATCCTTGTAAAAAGTCCCTCATCATCCTTCCTGTGGGCCCCTTCAGCTACTGCGAGGCTGCTTTAAGGTCGCCCCGGAGCCTTCTCTTCTCCAGGCTGAACAGCCCCAACTCTCTCAGCCTGTCCTCGTAGTAGAGGTACTCCAGCCCTTTGATCATCTTCGTGGCCCTCCTCTGGACCCTCTCCAACACATCCATGTCCTTCTTATGTTGGGGGCTCCAGAGCTGGATGCAATACTCCAGGTGGGGTCTCACGAGAGCACAGTAAAGGGGCAGAATCCCCTCCCTCGACCTGCTGGCCACACTTCTCCTGATGCAGCCCAGGATACAGTTGGCTTTCCGGGCTGCAAGTGCACATTGCAGGCTCATGTTGAGCTTCTCATCCGCCAGTACCCCCAAGTCTTTCTCCTCAGGGCTGCTCTTGAGCCGTTTTCCACCAGGCTGTACTTGTGTACACATCTTCAAGCATGGCTTTAACAAAATAAACCCAAAGACTTTGAACTTGGCCTTACACTTCAAGGCAGGCCAGGCAGGTATTTGATGATACACCCCTGGACCATGTCCTAGGCAAGAGCATGCTTTCGCCCATGTGATCCAGTTTGTCTATATGGTGTCCCTGGGAATGCCAGCCTCCACTGGGAACTGTGGCATGCAGAACCGGAGTTAAAACCAAGAGAGTGAGAAGGTTATTTTTCAGGAAACAATGCTTGGTTGGAGGGGCAGAGGTTTGGAGAGGTTGGAGCCCATGCTGGTGTCCTGGGGACACTCAGCAGGGTGGATAAGCAGGTACTTCAGTGCTGTCTGGGGGACCCGGGGCACGCAGCCCCCACCAGCATGGCTCCATCCTCGCCGAGCAGCCCAGCCTTGGAGCAGGGTGAGTGGGGCATGGGAGATTTCACAAAGCCACATCGGATTGGTGAAGGGAACATCTAGCAGGCTCATTTTTAAGAAACAGTCCTTTTTTAATACCTTTAAAACTGATGATGCCACCAGGATTTTTTTTCCTGGCTGTTAACTAAAACCTCTCTCAGACAGAAGCATTTTTCAGCCCACAGCTTGAAAGAGGAATTGAACCTCCCTGCGGAAGTCCCTGGAAGTAAGTTCTCACACAGGCAGCACAGGCGTTCTCCCAGGCTGGCATACCTTGCCTCCGCTTTCATCTTGGCATGAAATGCATTAACCACTCTTTTTTTCCCCCATAATAATGTAAGCAAGAAGAGTCTAATCACCAGAGTCCTCATCCTCCGATGCTCAGCAATGAGCCATATGGCACATGCATGAGGGAAGATCAGTGATTAGACGGGGGTTGAATTCTCTGTAACATGATTACGGTATAAAAATAGACCAGCAAGAGACGGCAACAGCACCTCTTTCTCTGCTAATTTTGCACTACAAGGAAACGGAGGTTTTCATAATTTTGCTTTCATGGCTGCCATTTCATATTGGTTATGAAGGGATTTTTGATTGACTAGCAGAGCTCAGACAGGGCATGTCATTATTTAAGAATTGATTATGTTTATGGCTTACCCAGAAATGCTCCAAAGGACATTATGAAAGGGAGCTGTGTGCTTCAGATGATGACTTGCTAGCATTAAAAGGGGATTATTTGTTTTTCATGAGTATGAGCTGTATAACTTTTAAACCACCCTGGCAACGCAGGTATAAACTGATACTGGGATGTGTTTGCTCAGTGCGAGAATGTCCTGTTATTGTGAGCATACATCAAGCAAAGTCCAGCTTTCTCACCAATAGTTGTTGCACTTTAGTACCTTGCATTAGAATCATAGAATCACAGCATGCTTTGGGTTGGGAGAGACCTCTAGAGGTCATCTAGTCCAACACCTCTGCAGTGAGCAGAGACATCTTCAACTGGACCAGGTTGCTCAGAGTCCCGTCCAACCTGGCCTTGAATGTTTCCGGGGATGGGCCCTCCACTACCTCTCTGGGCAACCCGTTCCAGTGTTTCACCACCCTCCTGGTAAAAAATTTATTCCTTATATCCAGTCTAAATCTACCCTCCCTTAGTTTAAAGCCATTGCTCCTTGTCCTATCGCAACAAGCCTTGCTGAAAAGATTTTCCCCATCTTTCCTGTTGGCTACAATTGAGTGGAAGAACATTTTAACTGAGATACAGAGGACAAGAATGTTAGAATTACTGAGTGCAATTTTTTTGGTTCCTTTAAATATTAAATAGGTTGGGTTTGCTTCAATATCTTTATTATCATTTATGGGGAGAATAATTTCTACTTCCCAAAGACCCAAAACTTTATGAAAGTCATTATGAACCTGCTCTATTTGAAATGCAGCTCTAAAACACAACAAATACAAATTCTCTTTCAAAGACATTTCAATCTAAATAACTTCTGTGACAATTCTCATGCTAAAATTGATTGATAAGTGAACATTTTTGTTTCTCCTGTTGTGTTATCCTACAAATGGTGTGTCAGGGCCAGTTTGTCTCTATATGTTTGACGACAACAGAAGAAAAGTGACTTGCTATTGCATAATTGATTTATGTCCAAGACGGGTTTCATCATTCCATTTTTCCAAAACCTGGCTCCTCCCATGGGCTCCCTCGGACTGGTTTTTCCCAGACCTCATCCCAGCCTGGTTTCTCACTGGGGGCTCAGCCCCAGGACCCAGCTGGCTCCTCAGCCCCACATCAGCCACCATCACAATCTCTTCCTCCCTGTTTTAATTACCTGTTTAAAACCAGGTTGGTCATACACATCAAACTTGCACTGGGTGGGTGCAGTATTTTTAATAGGTCACTGTTCTCCTCTCATAGATGGTCTCACTCACATGAGGTTAAAGACACTAATTTAAAAAATGCAAAGCAGGTGCTGCAGAATGAGCCATAATCAGAAATAAGGCCATACAGAGTAAGGAGTTCTTCCAGACATTCCCCACTTACCAGAAAATTTCACCTGTGAGAAGCCTTTGAACACCTCTGCTCTGAATATTTCCCAAGTCTCTTTTGCCCCTGTGGTACGAGCCTTGCTGTCCCGTTTCCTCCAGGAATGCTTAACCCTCAGGCAGAGGCTCAGGGCGCCGGCACTTCGCAGCGCACACACGGCGCCAGCCCGCTGGTGGCCCCGTCAGGAAGCAGGAATGCTCTCCAGAGAGCAGGCACCAAAGCACGTCTTCCTGAAGAAAGTGACACTCACGTGCAACCTTGCAGCTCTCAGCTCAGCGTCCTCTGGCACGTTGCTCGGTGCCCAGCAGAACCCACCGGCGAGCAGTGGCTGCTCTTCCCACCTTTGTCACAGACCAGGTCCACACAGCAGCAGATGGGCACGCGACATGAGAAACCTGCCAGCAGCCTGTGACGCCAGCCCGATCGAGGAGCGAAATGCTTGTTTCGACCTGCAAACATGCAACGTCCACCCCAAGCTTGCCTGCCCTGCCACAGGAACGCGGGGTGGGAAGGGGCTCCCGGAGCACACGCAGGCAGGTCCTGGCTGCTCTGTGAATGATTCACAACGAACACTGGGAACTCAAAGGAAATGAAACATGTTTTATTTGAGGCTGGAATAAATTACAACTGTAAAGCATAATTTATTGCTTTATAAATCGTCTGCTCTTAAAAGGCATTAATACCAAACATAAACAAAACAAAGACACATTCGATTAGCAGGTCAGTTCTCAAGCTTCATGAACAGCTCAGTAGGGGGATTTCATTCTCCATACAATTGAAATCTCTGATCACAGGCTCATAAGCTTGACTTTGACATGCATTATCATCGTTCAGACATATTGAGGGGACTGTAGATGTAGTCATTTGCTTTAGGACGTAATTTTTATTGCAATATTCCCTAAAATATCCCATTCAATACCCAGTCCTTCATTCCTCACTCAAACACAAATCCTACTGGTTTCAAAAAATTTCTTTAAAACACGCGTGGGGTTTTCTATGCCTGCAGAAGGAGGGCTTCCAAATCAAAACCAGGAATTGGTCTGGTCCCAAAACTAAGTGGAAAAACAAACTCCTCCTAGGTTAAAAAAATGAAATCCCAAGCACAAAAAATGTTTTCTCCCGTTCTGGAGATTCTTGCAAAAAATCCCAACACTATCTGAACGAGTGGATGTGGATACTTCATATTTTTATTGTCTCCATGCTTGAGACTGGTAAAAATTTTGCTCAGCACCAGTACTCCTCTAGGATGCAGACTCAGGCCTGTCCAGGCTGCCCTGAGTGCTGGGGGATGAGAGGGTGCTCACTGGAGGCTCTGCGGTGTCCAGCCCCAAATGCGCAGACGCTGTGACATGACAAGCTGGATCTGGCTGGCTCCAGCTAGACACAGCAGGCAGAAGGAAGGCCAAAAAGCCACTTCCCCGGCCTCCCGGGGAGTCACAGCTCCTGGATGCCAGAAGGGGAATGAACATTGTGCTCCCCGTGCCTCGGCTCCAGAACAGTGTCTCCCTGAGCCACTCCCTGAGCGGGAGTGTCACCTCTGCTCCTGCTTTCCCAGCCAGGTCTGAGCAGCACAAAGGGAGCTCGCTGGCTTCTGCTCTGCGTTACACCAGAGGTAAAACTCTCCAGAACCGTCAATTAGCCCTTGGAAAAACTCAGAAAGTTCACACAGAAAATCTCCAGGGCAGCTTCTTTTCAGCCACAAAAATAGCTTTAAAAAGAATGAGCCACTGGTACAGCAAATCCTTCTAAACCTGGCTCAGTACTACTCAGAAGGCTCATGTTCAGAGAAACGCTTCTCATCTCAGCCTCTGACGTTCTTGTCATGCCTATAAGAACGTAAATAGCCGAGTGAGATGCTAGGGTATTTTACACCATGTTACTGAAGGGGAATGGGTAAGTGTTTCTCTGGATCCAAGAGATATATACCAAACTTCAAGGAAAATACTATTACATTGATTCTGGTGTGCTTTCAGTTTTCATTCAGATTTCATCAGTAACTTACATATCTTTCGTATATGCTATGCAGAATCTCATTTAAAAAACAGCAAAAAAAGCTTCCTTCTTCCAAACACGGTTTCCTCAGAAGACGTGTTTGCTGTGCCATGAGGGATGGCCAGCTTCGATCTCTGCGAGGCGGTGCGGCAGACTTCAGGCGTTGCACCTGCCCCTAACAGCGCCCAACAAGCCAAGCACCATGGCAGAGCCTTGGTAGGAGGCTGGGAGCGTGCAGGGAGCTGGAGCTGTGCCCAGCTGGGCCAACTGTTCAGCACTTTTCTGTGCCCTCCTCATTCAGGGACTGGACTACCCTGGTTTAGCTCCCAGCCACATGGCAAAGGGCTTAACGGAGGTCCAGGGGACACTGACGCCCCTTCCTCCACCTCAGCTCCTGCCTTGGGAGAGGCTTGTGGAAAGGTGGCTTTGGGGCTGTTTTGTGGTAGCAGAAGGACACACTGCAGCTGGGACATGGGCGTGCATACAGTGCGTGCCTGACTCGTCACCATCGTAGAGAAACATAACTCAGAAATGCACAAGCCTTTAAAATCATCAGTCATTTCATTTATGTTCACCAAGAATAGATTCTTGGCTGATTTCTTTTTTCCCCAGCAGTTCTGAATTTTTCTTTGAAGATGAGAAGGAGAAGAGTTAGCCTTCAGGGAGAGGGACAAGCAGAGACACTTGCAAATTAAAATGTGTGCACGTCACCTGCCGCAGCAGCGACCTCCAGCCTGCACTTTACAACACAACACCTTATTATCCTGAACCTTGATTTCTCATGCCTTTCAAAGATTCCCAAGAGCATTCCTTTCTGTGTCAGTGAGATGTCCCAGGGGACTGGACAGAGGAAACTAATGAGAGGAACAAGCTGTTGTCACCAGGACAAGTACAGGGCTACATTCAAGCCACAGACTCCAGAGGAGGAGCAGGACAGGGAGCAGACTTCTTCCATTTTCTGGTGCAAGTGCCACAGAGGATCTGTAAGAGCAGAAGACGAGCCCACAGCAAGAAGGAAGACGGGCTAATGGCTAGTGCACTGGACTGGGATTTGGCAGATGGGGTTAATTCACCTTCCCCTCGTTCTTGAAACAATCAGAAGAAGAAAATAGTTGATATGAACTTCAGGGTGCTCAAACATTCCCAGTTCAGGAGATACCCCCAAAATATTTGTCCTCTCTTAACAGTTCCCAACAGCGTACGCATTGGCCCTCCTCAGACTAAGCACACCAGACAGAAATCGTCTAAGGAACCACACTTCTTCTAGGGAAAAAAGAACCAACAAACTTCAGGATTGCTGTACCTCGGCTAAGGCTCGTTTACCCGTCTGCAAAGCCTCTCACCCCTCCTGATCTTCACTCCCGAGCCGCCCATTTGCAGTGCACTTGCAGTCAGATAGCAGATCAGGAGCTCTTAAATCTACGCCAAACTTTCTAATTCACTGGGTCTGGTCTCTGGCAAAGCACTCAGGCCAGCCCTGTCCTAGGGGTTTCTGTGTCAAGCACCTTCTGACTGACTGGGGAGCAGGCTCCTACTGAACTGAAAAGCAGAGGGGACAACCAGTGAGCGCAGGGGAAAGCAAAGCCATTAACTGGTGCCTTTGCTCATTGGGAGGGCAGTGCTCAGCCAGTCTACCAAAATATGGCAGGCATATTAATTAGTGGTTACAGAATGCTCTAACTTTTCAGAGACCTTTATAAGCGCTGAGCATTTTAACTGGCAGGATAGCCATGCCTGAGAATACAGTGTATTGTGAGAAACCACCATGTTCCTCTCCTACAGTACTTCCTATCACGAAGCATCTCACAGAACAAACCAGTGTCTATATTGTGATTTTGCCAGCGGAGGAACCGGGTCAGAGATGGACGCCGGCTGGAGCGGACCCGTGGAGCAGATGAACGACTTGAAGCAAAAACCGAGTCACTTGATGCAGGCCCTGGGCTCCACTCTCCCCTGCAGAGGTTACTGAACAGGGGACATAAATAATCGCCCAAAAGAATTGATGCATCATGAAGGGCAAAGAGCCTCTGAAGCTACATACAATGGCAGAAAGGACAGCACAAGTATATTACATATTCAGCTCTCTCCCGGCTTCTCTGTCGCGAGGGCAGTGGGTTGCTCGGAAAGCTGTCTTCTGCTCAGCCTGCTACGTTATTTCCCATGGAAATGCAGGTAGAGGTGTGTGTGCAATTCAGTAGTAGAACTGGGGTTTGGTTTTACATGGGCTGAAAGAATGTTTCTTATACCCAAATGAGATTTTTGCATGCATCCGCATACTCACCCAGATGCTGCCTCTGCCGTGCTCCATGCCTGAGTTTCATGCCAGGTTTGCTCTGCGCAGCAGGCATATCATACGCACACAGCGACCTGGTACAAGAGCACATTCTGCAGGCCAAGTCTCAGGCAAAAACTCACTTACAAAACCTAAGTTTTTTTGCAGTGAATCAGGCTTTCACTAGGAATTAACATAAGCTGCAACGACTAATCTTTTACTCTTTGCACTTGCTTATTTTTTTTTACAGTTCAACCACTTTCTTCCTTAATACTAAAACTTTAAAGTCTTACATAGCATTCAGAGCATTAATTTTTGCTGGCTGTGTTTCTCTATGCTCTAAGCCTCTATCACAATGCATGCAAAGGATAATGGCTGAATTTGTAATGCTTATAACTAAAAAAATACTTTTAAAAACATAAAACATAAATTATTTATTCCTCTTTGTCCATTGTTTTAAGCACTGAGTCTTCTCCCAAGATTTTACACAGTTCATTCAGTCTCTGCTGCATTTTAGGAATTCCTGCAAGTTGGGATTCCAGTCTCTGTTTTTCCTCACTCAATGATAAACGGATAGCGGTGTCCAGCTGCTCGAAACGCCAGCCGCCTTGTCCGTCAAACTGCAGCAAGTGAGTGTGGTACTTCCTGCAGCAGAAATTAAAACATTAGTAACGGCTCGGGGAACAGAGGGTTCGTTTTCGCACCCAAATTTGGAAGCCTGAAGTTGAGAGTCATCCAGTTACGGATCACCGGGCGAGACTTTTTTTCAGTGACTCACAATCCCAGAACACTCTTTCGTAAGGGGTTTGGGTACTTCCAAGCCTGTCACCAGGACCTCCCCAGGCCATCACCACCTCTAGTGAAATTCAGCGACGAGGTCCCAGCTGTAAGCTACCCACACCAGCGTGGGCTCGCAGCGGGGCCGGCCACTGCCTCGAGCAGCCCATCTCCGGCAGCGACGCTGGCGGGAGCCCGCGGCCGGGCTGTGGAGGGTCCCCACCACGGTCTGCTGCCCTGGCCAAGGAGGTGGCCTCCCTCTTTCTGCCGCCCTCTTAGAAACACTGTCTGTGGCTGCAGTTGCCTCCACTGCAACTCCACCAGGCTCCTCTTTCTCCAGGAGCCTTAAGAGGAGCAGCAGAGCAGGCTCTTTTCTCCCCCGGGAATGCTAGTCCCAGTTTATTTTATTCACCTTGCTTCCTGAGAGATGTTTTACCTCCATAGCAGAAAATGCATTCAGGCAGGCACGGCGCACCTGATGCTACCGATAAAACTAAGGCTTGTTCAACTTACACCCCAGTTTGTTCGTCTCTATCTTTTAAGGTTGTCTAAAGAAACCTCCACTCCTAAAACACAGTTCAGCTTTCAAGAGGCCAAAATAAAAAAGTCTGTGTAGGAGTCACAGATCTTTCAGTGAGTTTCAGGGTGTGTGCACTGAAAATATTCAAAGGTGTACATGTGGAGTTTGTCAAGACCTGACAAGACATTTACCAGGAGGTGCAAGAGGAAGAGCAGTGAGTTCCCTCAGAACTGCGGGTATGACTGTGTAATTTATCACTATAAATTATAGCAGATGACACTCGCCATAAAACAGTGATTATAAATCCCATCCACAGAATGTGACAGTTTAATAAACTCCATAATTTGTAACATGGGACTCAGAAGTTTCAACTCCAGGCTTATATTCATCACTTGCATGTTATTCTTTGTGACACCAAATGCTTAACCTATCCCTGTATTTTTCCCATACCAAAACCAAAAAAAATCAGGAAGCTAAGATAGCTGATTGAGATGCCAAGCGTTTGTGGTCTAGGAAAGTAGCCAATATTTGATTAAAAGAGCAAATATTTCCTGGTATAAACTCGAGGAGGAGAAAACAGCACATGAACCCATTCTTTGTTTATGCAGTACAGTCCCTGCAGAAGCACACCTAAGTTAAAGGCATTTGATACTTATTTCTGAATAACCAGCACTTCCGTTCTCCAGAACCCCAGAAATCACCAGATTTCTGATAATTCCAGTAATACTGTGGAGGTTACAAGAACAGTCCCACACCTTGCTGATTGGCACTAGTACTAGGAAACAAGAAATGTTTGTAGGAAACTGAGCTCAACAGGTCTTTCTCACAAGTTCTTTTGCAGAACTTCCCTTTGCATCATCATTATTTGTAGGTGAGATGATCTCAAATACCTCTTTTCTTGAGCAGTCGCTTTAAAATAATGCCAAACTTAAAAAAATGTAAATACTACTTTTCTTTTTAATGCAGTTTAAATTCTTTTAAAAAGAAATGTTTATGTGACATTGTTTTCCTATAAGAATATCCATTTTTTTCTTAACATATAGGTTGTGATCCAGCAAAGCCATTTCCACTGTCACTGTCTCCACAGAGAGACAAGGAATGCTGGGGAAACCATTCTTTTTCAGAGAAGCAGACACCAATACAATTTCTTTCCTTTGTGGCAACAGACTGGTAATGGATTTTTTGTCATCATTTTAAAAAAAGCAAACAATCTGATAGCAGAGATCAAGGAGTTCAGAACAAATAGTCTCTGCTAATGTCAGCTTACACCTTGATCTCATTTTGCCCTTTAAAGTATTTGGTCATTTTATGCATTCAGTAGCTACATTTATTTCCTTTGAGGGACTCTTCCATACTTAGTAGTCCCTCATTAGAATGATGTTTCTCAGAATTCCAATATTTCTTTTTCAAATAGGCAATCAAATTTTGAAAGCTCACAAACCCTGCAGATAGAGGACACAACTGAAGTTAAAACAGCAGATGTATTATTCCTATGGAAGAACAAAGAGTAGTTTAACTCTTGCCATGTTTCCCATCTTCTCCCTGCACTGGTGAACTTGCCCAGGACAGCTCATGTATCTTGTCACCTTTACAGAATAATCTGGTGATATCTGTTGTGGCTGTGGTATAGTGGACTAATAAATTGCCTCTTAGATACCTGCATGTTGCTATTAATAGTTAATAACTGAAATGCATCTTAAAAAAATAAGAGGGAGGAATAAATACGTGTTAAAGAATGGAAAAAAATCAATCTTCAATGCACTTACATTGCTATTACTGTAGACAAGTCACCATAGAAAGTGCAGTAGATATTGATTAAACAATTGCCCTAGTAGAAAGAATAAAGACCAATCCACTGCCTGTCAGAAAGCTAAAAGCAAGGACCATGATAAATCCCTGAACATACTTACCAAAGAGAAGGTCTGTGTGTTATAGAAAGCAGCGATATCCCAGCAGCTTTTGCAGCTTGGAATATCTTTCCTTCAACATCAATGCTTACAGCACTTGTACATTCATCCAGCAATGCGTATTTCGGCCTTTCAAAAGCAGATAAAGAACATTACTCTTCTATGTTTTGGACAGCATTCCCATGTATGATGTTTAATTGAAAGAACAACAGAAAGGAGGGAGAGATTTTTGCCAGACCGCTGTCTCTCATCTACAGCTGGAAGCTGGCTACCAACAACATGAAGTTCCCACGCATTATGCAGGTGCAGACCCAGCTTCCAGGAAAAATAGGGTTTATTTCCTGGTTCATGTGAGTTCCCAGTGACCTAACTTCTGTGTTCTGGTTTGACCTAGTACTACTCTGTCCTGTCATCAAGTCATACCATAACTACAACCAACTCAGGAAGTTTCTGTTCACTGTTATGTGTGGACTGAGCTGCTTTTGCAGTACTTGCAGTCTCCAAAAAGTTTTGGAGCTTGACTTTCAAACTCCCACAGCCTCTACAAAAGTCCATTAGACCTCTGCAACATTTACAGACAGATGCAGGGGAGATGTTTGTGCCTGAGATATTAAAGAAAGGACATCCGGAAAATGCAATGCCATGTTGCCAAAAGCAAAGCTGAAGTAAGAAGCATTGCCCACACTAAAAGCAGAGCTTGTATGAATAAACACAGGTCTGCGGTCCTATGCAACCATTTGGCAGTGTCGCATATTGCATGGAGATTATAGTCTACTACTGCTCAAACTATTACAGCAAACCTTCAGACCTCTTCCTCATTTTTCAGATGCTACTTAAAAAACAAATCAAAATACTTACTTATGGTAAAACATCCGAGCCATGCCCATCCTTTGTTTCTCTCCTCCTGATAAGACATCTTTCCAATCCATGATGGCATCCCAGCCTTTTAAAAAAATGCAAACAAAACATGTCAGGACAATGTAAGTTTATGAAGGAAACACAGCTTTACTTGCAACACCTCTGCAATCCACCACCAAAATCATAAAGAGAATTTCCATCGCAGAAGAGACAGCTCAAGAGTCTGGATCACATCTTCAGAAATGCCTCAATGTCTTTCCATTGGCACTCAACTGGAAAAACGTCCCAAATATCATAGAATCATAGAATCATAAAGGTTGGAAAAGACCTCTAAGATCATCAAGTCCAACTGTCAACCCAACACCACCATGCCTGCTAATCATGTCAATTTTGAAAGCGGAATTTAACCTTCTTGGTCACACAGGTATTGTCAAAAAACTCTATTTACCTTCTCTTTGAAAAAACATCTTTTACCTGTGTATAATTAATAATTTTTTTCTGTCATGTTTGTTTTATAGAACAATTTGCTATTCCTTATTGAAATGTCTGAGTGGAAATTTTAAAACAAATTCAAAGAAATAGAGTGTAAAAAACATAAAGAGCAATGCCTGACTCTGCTCACTACTGTAGGCAAAGAAGAACTGTCAGCAAACTCAACAGAAACACAGATGCAGACACACAGATGCATTCTGTGTACACAGACAAGCAGCTAACACACAAAGCTGCACACAGGCAGGAGGATTTTCCACATAAAGGTCCCGCTACCTTATATTTAGAAATGACCCACAACTGCTACGACATTGTGTATCCTTATTTAATACTCTGCATGGCCTCTAACTGATTTTTTTCTTCACCACTTTCAGATCCATGCAACGGGAGCATGACATATTTTATCTGTGATCTCTCGGTGGGCTGGTGTTTGTGTGAGTACTCCGCCATGATTTATTCCCACTCATCAAAAACTTCATATACCAAATTACCCTACTGGAAAGAAGTTTTAATTTTAACAACCTGACCAAAAACCCTATTCTGCACTGCCCAACTGAAAATGAACATTTGCCAGAAAAGACGATAAACATGGTCCAGCAAGCAGGGTGGGCTGTGTCATTTCTGATACCAGACCACAGCTGAGACAAGTGGGGCTTGTGAAGGTGCAGGAGGCTGGGGGGTGCTCAGTCCGTGCTTGGTGCTACACCAGGGCTTAGTAGGTCTGAACAAAACCTCAGTGAAGCATCTAGTGAGAGGCTGTGACTGAAAACAGGAATTGATAATGTGAGAGATTGAATTCCGAAAGTTTTCTATACTTAAAATGCATGTGTATATAGTGAAATTTTAAAAGCGGGCATGCACACAGCAGAAATACATCACCTTTACTCATCCGATTGTTTTTACTTAGTTTACTTCCATTCTTGTTTAAGAATCCCAGTGGCACCCCCCGCTCCCCTGCCACCCTGCGGGGCACACACAGTGCCTTCTATCCGCAGGCTCCTAGCAAAGACGGAGCTGTGTAATGATTAACTGAATCACCATGTGGACGAACTCTGGTGAAGGAAACAGATACACAGAGCCTGCTGCTGCTGAGCAGTCCTGGTGCTGGGACCACACAGAGAACTGGAGTGCTGCTCCACCGACACCTTCAGCTTCTAAAAAAGACTGTAAGATGCCTGGAGTGCTCCTTTTTGGCTAGGGCCAAGGGAGGGGAATGGTCCTTCATGAAAGCCATAGAAACAGCTATGCTTCCAAAGACAATGTTCAGTCTGCTGCTTACATTCTGCTATGTTTAAGCTGAGAATGTAGATGCTCCAGGTGTCTGGACCTGAGCTAGGGTGTGGGAGGGTGTGCACATGTGCACAGGTGCCTGGAGAAGTGGTGCCTGCCTTCACACGGTTTCTTCTAGATCAGCTGGTTTATAACAACTTAGTAAAAGACAAAAAGTGAATGAAGTTGAAGAAGCAGTATCACCTTGTCAGCAAAATCCTTCTATTATTTCCTCTAAAGGTGTAAGATTTAGCCTCAGTTTACCATGATACAATGGTCATCTCTGTGGTCACTTCAGCTTACATTCTAACTGAATATTAAAAGCATGTCTTGTCTCCTCCTGTCTAGCCTCCGTCCCTCAACCTGCCTGTTTGCCACTTCGAACGTCTCAAACAACAGATAAGGAAGGATCCATTTTAATAGTATCCCTTTTCAAAATAATTTTCTAATGTCTGAACAACTTCCTCTGAACACTTAGGCAATGTAACTCACAATAAACTGACCTCCTACTGTGCACTAACAATAACGCACCTACTTGTTTCTCTTTTCTTCCTCCTGACATGGTACAGGTCGGTGAAGCACCTTATTGTTCTGAAAATATCAGCCAAGTCACTGGCATACGTCACCCGTAGCTACATCCACTTCATAAATGAAGAAATGAAATGGCTTGTCCATGAACACAGCACAAATCTCTCTGAAGGTACAAACATAATCCTGGCTTTCAGAGTCCAAATTCCTTGCCCAGCTTCTCGTTACACGTAGCCTTTGATTGCACGTGGTATGATGCAGACGTGATGAACGCTGGATGTCACAGAAATGCCTTTTGCAACCCATGAGACAAAGATCATGTGTAATGTGCTGGGGCAGAGTAACAGCAGCAGAAATACATAAAGCTGTCAGTGGAACCTAGCGATAGCCTCATGATAGCAGCATTTAATTTTCTTGCATGGCTTCTTCTGTAATTCCTTTTACCTCAATTTTCTGAAGGAAAAAGCAAGCTAAAAAGGGTTACATCTGGGGTCTGTGTATCCTTCATCCCGGTGAATCCTCGTGCCTACAGGCAAGGCAGAGCATTCAGCTGCCATAAAAAGACACTCTTAAAAGTGCCTTTTGCAGATCTACTTTCTAATGCACCTTATCAGACACGGACTGGAGTGTTATAGCTTCATGAAAGAAGAAAGGCTACCACAGCAAACTCAGCCAGAGAGTCCACCTCAGGTGAGTTTCTGAACATGGAGGCCTCTCACACTGCGAATGTCCCCAGGCAGCTGTCAAAATGGAAGAGAGCCAGGGTGCCGGCAGGGTGAATCTGCAAGGTCGGTCCTTAGCTGAGGAAGGAACAAAGAGACCGTCGACTGCCTGAGCCCCAGATCAGCAGGACACTGCAGGGATTCATGTCTCTGGATTTTAGAGCCACTGGAAAAGCCAGCAGAGCACTCCAGAGTTCCTGCTGGTATCAATAACAAAAGCAAATCCATGGCTCAAATGATCAAATGGAAAAATTCTCAGCAAGAGGAAGCGTGCTTGTCTGTGTTTATACGTGGCCTAGCACAAAGGTTCCCTGGACAAGACCCAAAGATATGACAAATGTGCAAAATAATGAGGAATAATTATAATCTGGGGTGCTGAGAAACCATAAACAGGTTGAACTTGTTCAGTAGTGCCATCAGCCACAACCTGACAAGCCCAGTCATGCACTCAGCGTGCTGCTACACGTACTCATAGCTCCTCTCATGTGACAGGCTATCGGCAGCCCAACACTGCAACACAATTGACACTTGCTAAATATACACAGATTTTCAAAGCAGGTCAAAAAGGAATCACTCTGTCTACATCTACCACACTTCTCCACGCTATTACCCAGTTTCTGGACGTGCCTTTTCACCACCCGTGCTGCACACAACGTTCTTTGCTATCCTCATTTTGTACGAAATTATTGTTCTGGTAGAGCTAGCAACTTTGCAGGTGTTGATAGGGGCACCTTATTGATAATATAAAGGTAAGCAACAGAATGGCATCCCTCTAATATCCAGCAGGTGAGAAAAATATCAGTGTGGGATTCAGTGGGAAGGAAGTTCTGCCCCTAACAGCAAGGGGGGCTACCATCAACAGCAACTGCACTGGGATCTTCTAGGGCTTCAGCTCAGGGCCATCAGCAATGGTGGTGGTGGTGGAGAGGCAGGCGTTATTTTAGTGATTTTGGTGTATTCTGTTGCTACTGACTGAATAAAGTTTCACGAAGGTAACACAGAAGCTAAATGCCAAACTGGGCTACTTATTCGTGTAACTAATCTATTTACTTCTAACCAGGTCAAACCTTATTGCTAAAAAAAATAGAGGAATATCTAACATTGGCAGCAACAAGAACAACATCAGGCTCTTGTTGGCTACTTTACACGTGGAATCTGGTGACCGTTGCACTGAAGCAATGTGGAAGTAATTCAGCTAAAGACAATAAAGTTACACCAGGACAAATAAATTGAGTCAGACTTGCGCGTTTCTGGCTCCATCTGGCTTTTTCATAACAGCCCGCAGGGAACAGAACACAAAACTGGAAAGCATCGTATTATACACACATGACATTCGTGATCAATTAAAGCACAACAGGGTCATGCCTTCAGGAGCCTGCTGTTTGGTAGAGGCTTAATACTGCAGGGGACAGTTGAAATGGGAAGAGACAGAGGTAAGGCTCTGAAGGAGAAGGGGATCTACAGAAAAAATATTGAAGAATTATGTTAGATTTCTATAACTTCATGACTGACAGATAGTTAGCTCCATTCTTAGAACAGTTTATGGAAACAGTTCAAAATAGCATGGACATATCCCGTATTTCCACAAGAATCTGAATAACTAAAAATGGTTTCAATGATTTTTTTTTTTCAGATGTAGTACATCTTCAAAAAGTGCACATAACACATAAACAAAAACCTGATGAGAATTTTTCAGCAAAACTTATTCCTACTGGAAAATGCCAGTACTTGTCAAACATCACAGCAGTTTGCAAAAAGGAAAAAGACAGTTTGGGGCAAATCCCTTGTTCTACAAGATTTATATGGGATTTTTTTGTTACTTAAAAAAAAAAAGTTCCATTCTTAATAGAAATAATTTTAGTTTAAACATCTGACGAAGTAAAAGAATAAAATAACAATTAGAATAAAAATAAAACATTCAGCTATGTATAAAGAAAAATTTTAATTGTTCACTTTCAAGCAGTATTTCTCTGGCTTGCTGGTTCAAAAACCAGAATATGAGTCCTTGTCCCAGACTGAGGGAGCTCTAAAGAGCATGTAAGTATATGAAATCCACATAACGTGTCACAGAATCACAGAATCACAGAATCACAGAATAGTAGGGGTTGGAAGGGACCTCTGTGGGTCATCTAGTCCAACCCCCCCGCCGAAGCAGGGTCACCTACAGTAGGCTGTGTCATGGATTTCCTCTCTCCTCCTACCCTGGCACTTGTCTCCTGCAAATGACCAAGGATAAAAGGGAACAAGTAAGTGTATTATGGTCCTAAAAACTTCCTGGTATGCGCTAATCTCTCCCCATTTTCCGGCTTTGCCCACTTCTGCCATTTTAGATCGCAAAGCACCTAAGACACTTTTTTTTTTTAACATTTGTCTGTGTAGGCTTTTGCACAGTGTGCCCTTACCCTGAGTGGAGTTTCAATAGAGCACCAGTGAACCTTAACAGCATCCTCTACATTTTTTTAGAGATTGTGTGTGTCTCACATGCACGGTCTGATAGGCAGAAGAGCAAGAACGGGGTCAGCAATAAAAGAGGACTACTGTCCTCTGGCACAGAAAGCAGACCGAGGCTGATCCAAACCTGGCTTTTCATTTTGGCAATACAGAACAGTGACCCTAGCCAACAGCATCTCGTACGTGGAGCACAGTAACTGCTCCACCCCAGTTACATTACCCAGCTCCAGCTGCAGGGTTATAAACCACAGTTATGTGCATTCAGAGACCACTGGGGATATGGTTTTGGCCGCTAAGGGTCATGTGCTGTCCAGTACATCTACAAGTACCAGCTCGCTATGAATACACATTCCACAGCGGCTTCTTGCCACTGACAATTTAACTGCTCCTCCTTTTCCAGCTCCCCATTCCAACACATCTGCTTATTCTTCTGCAATCTGGGCACTTCACTCAGTGAAGTAAGTGACTCAGGAATACTACAGGAATAATTATAATGTCAGTGTAGGGAGTAGAGGTCTTCTCTGCAATTGTTCCGGTCACTGAGCTTAGCTCTCTGCCCACTTTTTCAGTCCTTGTGTCACAGTATCAGATCTGAATAATAATATGAATCAGAATGATGGCAGATTCTTGTCTTCTCTTGCAGCTTGAGGGCCAACAGTCATTATTACGTTCTTAACAAAGAAGCATTAACCCATGGAAAGATAAGAGTTTGTCAACAGGATTGTGAGGTGGAGAACTATCCGTAGGCATACAACTGCTGCTGTGAATGATCACTACTCCTCACAGTAAAATATGAAAAAAAGACACCAGATAAGTGTCCACACATACTTCAAAAATAAAATACACCTTCTGCCTGTTGAACAGAGCAACAGGGTGCCATCCAAGAATGGGGATTAAGACACTGCTTTGGGATTCCCACTGGCTGAAGCACTACTCTCTACTGTCAGAATGATCCTGAGAGACACCAAGCACATACATTGCAGGGCAATGCACCCGCAGTACCCTCTAAAAAACGAGCACTGACAGCTCGCAGAGAGAGGCAGGGTACATCCAGCACTCCCAACATCATCTCCTTAGAGGGGTTTGAAGATCCTCCTTCTTCTCTCTAAACGTTACCAACTTTGGCCTATGTCTGTTTTAAAAGCGTAATGATGGGGAGGAAATTCAAACTAGAGATTAGTGGCTAGTGGGAACAAAAGGATGAAAATTATTGCTATGCTTGCGACAAAAAAAGCCATTAAATGCTCCAGTTCCTTAGACACAAGAGAAGCCTTCAGCATCTTGACATTTACTGTGCCAGTGTATTTACACTATCCCCTGCTCTTAGGACAAACAACGCTGAGAACACATGGCAATTTAAACAGCAAGTGGTAGATGGCAACACTCCGCTGCCAGCCAGTGTTGTTAGGTTATTTTTAACTTCTTCACCCTGGTGGTGTGGTATGAGACACTCTTTCCCATTGCTGATCACACAAACCAGGGAGGTGAAAGCAGACCTGAAGCTCCTTTCATTCATATGCTTTCAAGTTGATGTAGTCGGTGACATTACAAGGTTTTAAGACAGGTCACATTTTCTAAGGAAATGAAGGAATATGACTGATCTTACAATACCATTAAAAGACTGGCCATTACAAGAGAACAGGGATGTTCATCTTGGGCATGGATTTACTGGGGAGGAGAGGAGCACTTAGATCTTCTACCTCCGTTAGCATCAGGAGCAACAACCCTGTGGCTGCGCAGCTCCCACAACTACAAAAGGTCTGGATCCAGTTTTGTCAGTTCAGTAAGTAAAGGTCAGTCACACTAAGAGACACATGCAAGGAATGAACTTTGTAAAGCTTTTTACAAAAATATGCAATTTACCTCCTTCTCTTTGAACTATGTGGTACAGATGAACCATATGCAGGATACACTCCAGATCCTGATCTTGGTAGCCTTTCTCATGCATGTCATCCACTGAGTCTGGATAGATGACTTGATCACGTAGCGTTCCAATGGACATGTAGGGCCTGAGAAACAATACAGAGAAACCGGTAATCTGGAGCTGGCTCCAAGCCAGTGCATCTTGCTGATGCTCTATGAGCAGAGTATAATGCTATAAACTCCACGTTGCTAAAACTGGATTGATCTGTGGGTGCATTGTGGGTCAATGTTTTTCTAAACTTACCCCAGGGACAATGTATTGTTTCCCTAACAGCTGATCACAGCATAGCAACAGGGGGAGTACTAGCATGAGAACAAAACGACAGATCAGGCAGAATAAACATCCACTTCATAGCCCATTCTGACCGCTTTCACTTGGAATCAGGGAAATTCTATGCTGCATTCAAGGTTTTGTACGCTTAGAGATTTAGAAGTCAAATTAAACACTCACATGTCAAAGGTGAATTGTAACAAAAACGTTGCAGCTCAAACTGCGGAAGGCTTCCATGTTGCAGCAGGAGACATCCAAGTCAGGCAGGGGCGCATTGAAAGCCTCCTGTGCACACTGCTATTCTGGACTGCAGAACTGGGCTCGGGTGTACCTTAGCTGGCTCTAGGAGCCTGTGTAACACCTCTGAATCGCGAAAAGGCATACATTAGAGAAGCTGATCAGCTTAACCCTCCCAGCATCAGCCTCCCTTTGCCAATCACAAGGCTGAGCTGCATGTGAAGCAGCTTCTGAATCACCATGTTCCCAGACCAGGTAATACCACCCGTCTTGCTAAAAGAAGCTGTCTCCACTTTGCAGCCAGAGTCCTCGACCACAGCCATGTCCCTGGGATGGCTATGGACAGTCTCCACAATGTCATGAGCTGTGCCCAGCCTTGGGTACAGCACAGGCTCCAAAAATCCTCCTAGCCTCTAAACAAAGTCAGCTCAAAGAACAGTTTTACAGCTCTCTAAAAGATACCAGGCCATTCAGGCTAGGGTACCAAAGGCAATCTAAGACACATCTATTTGACCGTCTCTTTTGCTGCTCTTGTTCTAAGGATTTCTTGTGAAGGACAAATACCTATCCTGTCCCACAGACAAGGCTGATAACCCTTGGAAGCTGAAAACAGCCCAGGAATGATCTGTGAGAATTTGAGTTTGGAGAGGAAGGCCAGAGTCAAAGCACAGTCAGGCTCCAGACTCCATCCTGCTTTCTGTGCCAAGAGTTACACTAACTCCCTCTGGGCTCATCTGCCAAAACAATACTAGTATTATTAAAGCTATGGTGCCAGGGGATGATGACAGAGAGGAGCAGTTAAAATTGGGCGAGCAACCAGGAGGCTTCCAGGCAGCTTGCTCTTGCCACAGAGAACCGCTTCCAACATCTCCACAGTGTGTTGACGAGGGGTCAGTTTTCTTCCCTGAAGAGCTCTGGACCTGCAAGGTGAGAAGGTCTCGGGCACGCATCTGAGGCTTTCCCTGACAGAGATGTGTAATACCTCAGAATTTCTTCCCTTCCCTTGGATGTGTCTCTGCAGAAGGGGTGGACCTACCCATTATTATTCTGAGAGTCCCTAAAATGCACCACAGAGTAATTTGAATGGATTCACAATACAGCAAATGTAGAATTCCACAGCTAAATCTGCAACCTGAACCGAAAGTCACATTCAAGCTGGCACCAGCTGCATTGGTTCTAGTGCTGCAGCCATCCATGGTGAGCTGCCCATAGCTAACTACCTTCACCACCAGCTGGCTGAGGGTGAGGTGGGCAGGAGATCTGAACTGCTCGGAAATATCTGGCCATCTCCCTGCTGTGCGCAGGCACCCAGATGAAGCAAAACCAGAACCGCAAGTCAAATACAAGCGTTGCTGCTCCTCTTGCTTATTGTTCTGCTTTGTGCTTATTGCGGGAAGAGTGTCGCTCTGGGCTGCTAGCCTAGCTATCAACACTAGCATCAAGTGCTGTGAACCATTCACATTAATGGGGATATTGCAACATCTCAACTCTAAAAATTATGTAACTTCATGAAGTAATGATATATTACATTCCCATAGTGCTCTCCATCTAAAACACAAATGGGCTTTACTTATTGTATATGTAGAAATCACTTCACTTGCTCCAGACTGCTGCCATCTCTGGGACAGAAGACAGCAACTCCACCTGGACTCACAGAAGTTGAGATCAGGTTGCGTCTAAGACTGTGTAATTTAGGTGAAGCTGCAGGTAACAGCAAGGAGGACAGAGTTACCTATCATGTAATTTGTCTGGGATTTAATACCTTAGTCTCGTGAAGTATGATCCTCTAATGACTAGCAGCTCCAAGACTTAACCTACAGCACAAGCGGGAAGGCAGTGCTGAAAAGCACCATGCCAGGACACTTGTTGCCATGCTGTTTATTGACTCACCAGCACCGCTTCCTGGTACAACTGGATTTTCCTTATGGCCTCCCATCTAAACACACCAGTACTACCAAGCACACCTCTCTGCACCTAGTTCATATAAATTAAAGCCCAGCCCGCAGTGGAATAGCAAACCACATCAATTACTGACTAACTAGAAGAGAGGGAGAATGGCTTATAGTGGTGGGTCTGCCTGGGAGGTGGGAGAGCATGTTCTGCTTCCCCCATTCTATCAGGTACCACCCATGTGCCTGAGGGGACAACTTCATCTTGCTTGGCATGTGATGGTCTCATCTGGAGCTCCAACTCTTGACAACAAAGAGAGGTACCTCTGTGTTTGGTTTATCCTCTTTATTTTAGGGTGGGGATGGATTGCCTCCCGGGGGTGTCTTCTCCCCCACTGGGGGACAGGGCTGAAACAACTAGCTTAGATAACTAACTTCTAAAGTGCTAAAGTTAGATGAGATGTCATCTAACTCATACTCTCATGATCTCACACTAAACCAGATGTCTCTGTCCATAACTTGAAGACAATAACCTCCTTACCTGCCATGGGTGCCACAAAGTCAAACACACCAAGACCTGCTGAACATCAGATGTTATCGTAATTGAGGTTACGTGCGTGATAGCTGGACATTAAGTAGTGAGAAGTACAGGTAACGGGATACAGCAACAGTGAAATTTTGGCTTTGCCAGTAAGCTCCTTGTCAAAATTCTGTTCTCATTAAATTTTTAGCTGTCCAAACAATAAACCCAGTCTTTTTGTCCTGAAGTAATACTCGAGTTTAACTGGACTTAATTGATTTCTGATGGAGCTTTTCCTTTCAGCCAGTGTCTGGGTTCCAATCTCAAAGAAAGCACTCTTACAGCCTCTGACAGCAACTCCACTGCTGTGCGGGGGTCATGTCTTTGACAGTAATAGCTCTGCAATTGTTTTCTTTCTTTCTTTGCTTTCTGAAAAAGATCCCTACACTGTTTTTGAGAGACAGGATTTAAGATCAGTAACCCTTTTTTAAAAGCTTTGGTATCAAACCTCCAGAAAGTGAAGAAAACTTACTGATTCGTGCCTGGTTTTCTGGAATTTCAAGGCATTTATTGAAAGGGACACTTTCAGTTCTCATAAACTGATCTGTTTTCAGTCAGTTTGATGGTTTTATTGCATCACCAATTTCTGTGCGGTGCACTTAGTGCTTCACTTTGCAGAGTTGTAACTTCATTGTGCTGTTACAAGCCATCATCCCTAGGGCTCCCCCTTGCAGTGCAGGCTTCAAAGAAAGATGATACCAAGATGCGCTGCACTCTGAAGCCTGTGGTATGGACAATTCCCCGGTGCCCTATTGACACATGACCTTGTGCACACTGTTGGCAAAATGTTTTTGAGAAATCCTATGCGGAAGAAGCGCAAGTGTTGCCAATGGTACGGTCTCTTTATTGTGGCTAGCTTTGGAGAGGTAGAAGGGGACAGGTGCTACAAAACACATTGGAGTACATACCAGTCACTTGTCTTTCCAAAAAGAGGACTTGCACCTTGGAGCTGCTAGGCTTGAAGAGGGAAGTATAATGCCAATGCAAAGGGATAGTAGATTAACACTGCACACTGTAACCAGGCAGTACTAACATCTACTAATTCACTGATGTCTTCAAGAGTAGAGGGCTTCGCTCTTTTGGGTGGCAAGTTAAGGAAGATGACTTGCTTAGATGTCAAGAAAGTTCTGTTCCAAAATCAGAACAAATCATACGCACTTGAAATGTTTACAAATACTACCCAAACAATAATAACTGCAAACACACTTGGACAGCAAATGGGAAGTCAGGTCCTGATTTCTCAGTCTGGGGCATGCAGATGAGTTCCAGAATCACAAGCTATGTGTTTTTAGACTGCACCTTCCATGGAGGAATTGTTGATCATAGCTGTGCCAAGGAAGGCGAGGTGAGCTTTGGACTGTACCTGGAAGCAGTTCCTTGGAAGGGTCCCTTGGGCTGCCACGTTGCACTACTATTCTCACAGATACACAAAGTTATGTGGGAAAAGCTTTATTTTTTAGAAAATTATATGTAATGCAACTATAAACTCTTGACTGGCCCATCTTTTAAGTTTCTCTCTCTGGCTGGCAAGATGCCTCCCTAATATACCCAAATAGGAAAGAGAAAGGGGAACATTACACCTGAGATTCTCCATTTCAGATAAATTGCAGCTCGGATTTTTGAAGGAGATTAGGGTGGTTTCAGAGTGCAATCCAGAGTGCTTGCTTTGACATCTAAAATAAAAGGTAATCCAAATTTAGGCACCTCTATTCAAGATTATACTGGAGCCCAAGCTCCATGGAGGTATCTTCCTAGGAAACTTCGAAGACCTTAAGTGTTTGCACTGAAGAATCTCCAGTCCAGAAAGCTAAGGGCACAGCTCATGTCTGCAGATGTGCCTAAATGCTGTCTAATTCCCTATATGGTCCAGTACAGCATGGAATACGAAAGCAAGAGTTTTAAGTCCAGCACCAAACCCTACAGCTACTAGAGATGCAAGGTGAGGGGGTGTATGACAAGCTAACAGTTACCAAATCTCTTCCAAGAACTGGGTTCAAGCTAAGCTTTTCTCAGCTTGCAGGACATCAGATTCCTATTTTTCTAGGCTAGTGTCCAGGCTAAAGAGGAGTCAAAGGGAAAGCACCTTCTAATCTTCCCACTGAAGCAAGGAAACTGTTGCCAAGAGGCAGGCGTCACGTGTCTGAAGAGACAGTTATTGGAAAGAGCCTAATTATGCACTGTACCAGTCAGAGTCCTCAACTGGAAGGAGGAAGACTTTAGTACCTGTCCTTGTGCCATATATTATTTGTTATTCCTTTTTTTCTTAATGCTCTTTAATATAAAATGCAGTAACTAGCCTAATCCTTCAGCAGCATTGTAAAAGCATATTAAATAAACATTATTTAAGGTGCCTGCTCTCAGGAGAGGGCTTAATATAGATAAAGGGGTTTAAAGTTTAGCGCTCAGTTTGGCACCTGAGCTTCAGTAAGAGGCAGTTCAGACACATATTTAAATTTAGAGATTCCTATGGATTAACTCTAGGTGGCTCCCTTTACCTACCACACAAGTTTTTTGAATAATTTTCTAAAAGCCCTAAATCTCTGCCCAACTATCTAGGGAATCCACCTATATTTAAAACTTTCCATCACCTTGCTGATGCCAAGGTTCTGATTTTTAGGTGCTGTAATACCTCAGCTGGAATCACTTCAACAGAACTCCAGCTTTTGCCATGCTTCTGATTTAGGTCAATAGTAAAAACGCCATGGTTTTCAGTAGAAGCAAGGCTTGATCAAGAGTGATGCTCAAGAAATGCCAGCCTCCACTGAGTAAAGTGATCTGGATTCCCAGTAGTTCTTTGATAACATTAATAAAATAAACAGCAAAAAACTAATGATGGCACCACCACTACAACTTCGAGAAAATAAAATGTCTTGAATGAATGTGAATTAAGTTCTTTCTGAGTAGTGTTGTATCCACTACTCTCACACATAAGGTGGTATCACCAGAGAGTTAAAAAATAATAAATAATACAATATTTAGCAAACTGTTAAAAAAGCAACAGGCTCAGTTTATCACATTGTATCTAGTTCAAGGGATTTTAGGACCAGCTAAAGTTTCAGCAACGCTTCTAAAGATATAAATAATTTATATGTTTAAAATATCCTACACTGAACTCTCCTCTCCACTCAAACAAAACTAGCCATGAACATCCTCTAAATATTTCAGACAGATCAGTTACCAGAGGTGAATGTAATCAGCTTATAGCCATTAACATAGTTAACAGGAAATGAAATGCACAGCAGGAAGGACTGCATTCTCAATGCATATAATTAGAAGCTGATATCAAAGGCTGAAAAAATCACACTAATCACTCTGTGGCTTTCTTTGCGAAGATGCTATGTGCATGTCTGCAAGAAAATAATCTGGGAGGAAATAATAAGCAGAAAGGTAAAAGATGCCTTTAACTTAAAGCGCTATTCATGCTCAGGTGTCACCTCATCTCATGATTTACTCATTCTCTATAACCAAGATCACTTACAATATAACTAGAACTCATCAGGTGGCATAAAAGTTTAAGGTGAACAATTCACAAAATTATCCACTTCAGTCTATTTGTATCTTGTGATACGCAGAGACAACAGACAGAAAACAATGACAGATATATAATTAAAAACAAAACCCAGACAATTTCTACAAAAGATAAGCAGCTAATGTAATCTGAAATAATTATACCTCCTGCAACGAATCAAATCAACCAGCCAGACAAACAAAGGAAAACTACTCTCCTTTTCTTAAACATCCAATTTTTGCAGGCCTACTCTTTTCACTCTGGCAGTCCTGATGATAAAAGGATTATTTGGACAGATGATCATGAATATCAGTGAACTGAAGAAAAAGCAATGAGCTGTTCTGGACACGAGCCTAGCCTGCCAGTCTCACCAGGCATACCCCAGCCCAAGAGGTGTTTCTGATTTTTATCACAGTGATGTAACACAATGAGCAAGACAATTTTTCCTCTTTTAGAAAGATCCCAAATTATTAATGGTTTTGTAAATGAGAAGGGACATCTTCACAGAGTGTAGACAGTGAAGCCTTTAGAGCAGAGGCTGCTTCTGCTCTCTGTTTCTATAATGCTTAGTTGTCCATGGCAACATTTTTTGCATGCAGTGGGATAAGAATATGCAAGTAATACTGGAGCAACAGCGTGTTGCCAGTGAGACACCCTGCCAGCAAGTGGGAAGTCACACACTGCACTGACTTCACTCTCTAATCCTGTGTGAAACATTGCATTGCACAGGACAGAACATGACAGCGCAGAATACAGATATGCACCTTGTACCGGGATACGTGGAACATTATTACAGCCATTTTACAAGTGTTACAGGTACCCGAAGTGGCCACAAGGGAGCTGTAGTTGTCTCTAGCAGAAACTAAAATTGATAGGGTATAATGAACGCAAATCGCTAGAAAGATAAACAAGACTGGAAGAGCCTTTCCTCTTGGGAAAGACAGGCTCCCATCTAAGCTCAGCTACGGCACACGTGCTGAACTGCAGAAAGAAACCCACCTGCTACAGGCTCCCATGAGACCATGACGTAATGACTCAAAAACAAAGAGCTGAAAATCCAGCGTTCTGGAGACTACTCAGCACTATTTGCAGAAGATCACCTAAAAGTTACTCATCCAAGCCTGAGTTAGGCACCCCAGGCTCTCTTTGTAGTCAGTGGAGTTCTCAAGTGAACTGGTACCCCCAGTAGGTCTCATGCATCTTAGATGTTTGTCCTAGGACACAGGATGACAGCTGCGGTGGTCTGAACTGGAAGACTATTGTGCATTCAGGAGCTAGAAATCCACCTAACAGTTGACCTGAGTGGGCACAGGCCTGTGCTGTACTTTGCTGCACTGCGTTGGGCTGTGCTGCACCTAGAAACTGGCCTTCAGGCCTGTGCTGTGCTGCACTTATCACTTGGCTGCAGGATCAGCTTTGTTGGCTAATCATAACAGAGGAGCTTGCAGGCAGCTCCCACTTGGCATCAGCAGTTACGCCACCTGTGTGTCCTTGTCTTTATCTTGAAGTGAAGCAGCATGTTCTCATGCTAACATCCTTTTGCTTGACAGTGGAAATGATAAATGGAATTGTTCACTTCTAAGAAAATCCTATCAGACCGCTAAAGACCATAATGCCAATGAACCTTAGCATGGATGGGATCAGTACATCATGCCATACTGTGACTAGAGGTCATGTGATGCTGCACAGTGCTGGGTTCTGTATAGGGTTTGCGTGGCAAGGTTGTGGCAGCAGGGGGGCTACAAGGGTGGCTTCTGTGAGAAGCTGGAAGAAGCTTCCCCCATGTCTGATGGAGCCAATGCCAGCTGGCTCCAAGGTGGACCCACCCACCGCTGGCCAAGGCCGAGCCCATCAGCGACAGTGGTAGTGCCTCTGGGGTAACATAATTAAGAAGGGGGGAAAAAAACAACTGCATAACAGCATTTGCAGCCAGAGAGAGGAGTGAGACAATGTGAAAAAAACAACTCCACAGACACCAAGGTCAGTGCAGAAGGAGGGGAAGGAGGTGCTCGAGATGCCAGAGCAGAGGTTCACCTGCAGCCCATGGTGAAGACCATGGTGAGGCAGGCTGTGCCCCTGCAGCCCAGGGAGGTCCATAGTGGAGCAGATCTCCACCTGCAGCCCGGGGAGAACCCCACACCAGAGCAGGGGGATGCCTGAAGGAAGCTGTGACCCTGTGGGGAGCCCACGCTGGAGCAGGCTCCTGCCAGGACCTGTGGGCCCATGCAGAGAGGAGTCCACGCTGGAGCAGGTTTGCTGGCAGGGCTTGTGACCCCGTGGGGACCCACGCTGAAGCAGGGGCAGAGTGTGAGGAGGAAGGAGCGGCAGAGACGTGTGATGAGCTGACCACAACCCCCATTCCCAGTCCCCCTGCATCACTCAGGGGGGTGAGGTAGAGTGCAGTTGAGCCTGGGAAGAAGGGAGGGGGGGGGGGGGGGGGAAGGTGCTTTAAGATTTGTTTATTTATTATTATTCTACTGCGATTTGATTGGTGATAAATTAAACTAATTTCCCCAAGTTGAGTCTGTTTTGCCTGTGACAGTAATTGGTGAGTGATCTCTCCCTGTCCTTAGCTCGACCCTTGAGCCTTTCACCATATTTTCTCTCCCCTGTCCAGCTGAGGAGGGGGGGTGATAGAGCGGCTCTGGTGGGCACCTGGCATCCAGCCAGGCTAAACCACGACAGTCCCTAGCATCCGGATGGGACGCAGTGCCACAAAGATGATGAAGGGACTGGAGTATCTCTCCTGTGAGGAAAGGCTGAGAGCTGGGACTGTTCAGCCTGGAGAAGAGAAGGATCAGGGGAATCTCGTCAATGTACATAAATACTTGAAGGGAGGGTGCAAAGAAGATGGAGCCAGGCTCTTCTCAGTGGTGCCCAGGGACACGACCAGAGGCAACGGGCACAAACCGAAACACAAGAGGTTCCCTCTGAACATCAGAAAACAATTTTTCACTGTGAGGGTAATCAAGCACTGGAACAAGTTGCCCAGAAATGTTGTGAAGTCTCAATTCTTGGAGATATTCAAAAGCTATCTGGACATGGTCCTGGGCAAACAGCTCTAGGTGGCCCTGCTTGAGCATAGGGGTTGGGCCAGATGAGCTCCAACTTCAACCATTCTGTGATTCTGTGACTATCTATGCTATCAACTTTTTCCTTATCGCTGATAAAAGTAATATTAATTAATGCATTGCAGAGTTCAAATACCTTTCTTACTGGGATTGACAACGAACATTTTCCTTGGTGCACTGCAACAGTGAATCACCCTGCGGAGGTTGACAGTTCACTCATTTCAAAGTTCACACAAGGATGCCTAACTTCTAACTGCCTAAATGAACGTAGACTAATTCTACCTCTTGTGCATGAGTTGAAAGTTTATTGTTTATTGTTGGGGGTAGGGGTTGAACACTTGTATAAAAAAATAGCTAATAATCTTCTCTCTGGGAGGTGGGTAGTTACTAGTGAATACTACATTGTCTCCAGGAAATGCAGAACAGAATAACCATGCTGAATAATATTTTTAAAAACACAGTGAGTTGGAGGAGGGACAGCAGGCGAGATCCTCAGCCTGCAGGCAGGCAAACACGGGACTAGGCCCTAAGAAAGGTGTCTAAGTGAGCAGACCATGGAGAGGGCTGAAGGTCCAATTCACCTTGGAGCTGGGACATAGTTCTGGAGCCCAGGACAGAGGGGCAGGCAAAAGGCAGAGCCTATAGTGCACGGGAAGGACTACCACCTTCTCCTCAAGAGGGAGGTGTTGGCTGCATCTACTATGTGGATACTTAAAAGCACAGGGCACTGTAACTAGAGTTTCTGATTGAAAACTATAGTAAGGAGGAGGAGAAAGGACTTCTTCCCAGGGAAGATGATACAGTTGTTATTAGAGCTTTCAGCTGTCCTTCCCTCACAAAAAAAGCATCCTTTCAGTCTTTTCATACCAAGCTTTTTATGTCAGGCAGGTTTTGTAGTTTATTTTTTCCCAGTGCTCACAGTGCTTCCCAGTGTTATGTAGCCAAGCTGCTTCTCATAATTTGATATGCATAAGGCATTTCAAACATGCTTTTTGACATTCCTAGGTAAAATATTATTGGAATAATAAACATTTGCCATTTTGCTCATCTGTCAAAGATCCTTTGCTGCGCAGTTGCAATGTAGGGCATTAAGCTGGAGGTAACTACTCAAGCTGCACACAGTAATGGCACTTCTCTGCAGAAACTAGGTCACCTAAACGGAACCACCAGATTGCTCCCTAGCATCCAAGTTTGTCCATATCACTGCTAAGTTACACAGCAATCTCAGTTAACCTGTAGGTGAATTCATACCCCTGGCACTGCAATCAAAACTAAATTTTAAAGGCAAGTGAGCTGTTTGAGCAAAATGAACCTAGCACAGATTAAATAGATTGTCAATTGCTGGATGGATCCTATAAACATCAGCCATGTACTCAGTTCTTATAATCTCTTTAGTGACTTCATATTTATAAAATGTTTGTCAAGCTTAACCTGACAATGTACTTAAAAATTCAAAGCCTAGTTTTGCCAGCTTTTAAATGAAGTTCCATAAACAGTCTGGCACATACATGGATGCCTGGAAAGGCAGTACATGCAACGCACAATTATTGGTGCTGGATGAGGACTTCTGATATTCAAAATCCCACAAAAAAAAGAAAGTGAGGGGTGGAGGCATTCCAAACTTGTGCTGAGAAGAACACGATGTCCAAAATACGTTATGAAACACAGAGCAGCTGATTGCCAGAGATCCTAGTAGAAATATTCCTGCAACCGGGCATCCTCACCAACAAGAACTTAGCTCTTCCGTAACACTGAGGAAAGCATCTCAAAAGAATGTAAATGGAGGAAGCTCTGCATATTAGTGACACCCACTTTTGTGCAGGAGCCAAAACAAGATCTATCTTCTTAGTACTGAAGCAATATTTAAAATAGAAGGGATGCTGCTTTGATTACAAGAATGGATTTCACCTTTTCGTTGTATACCTATCATGGTATTTAATCAGCCATGCAGCTGACAGCACTTTAACATTATTGCCCTGTCCATCTGTGACTTGGTAGGAATGCACGGAGCTACTGAATGGATCTTAATCCTCTGAATGTTCAAGTTATTTTGTGGATCACAAATAAAAGGGACTTGGCTTGCACCAAGTTAAGTGACCACATTGTGCTTTAAGTGAGCCATCTCCCTGCCTCTTTGGTATATCCCATAGCCACAGCTTTCTCCAGACAGGCCCCTAGTCTGAAGTGACAGAACAGACTTCTAAGCTGTGCTTTAATTAGCTGACTCTTGTGTCTGGCCAGTAAGGAAGGCACATTGCACAGCTAGAGAGGGAGTATCAGATAATCCATAAAGCCATTTCCTACCTCTGACTATTAGCATAGGTGAATCTTGTTCACACTGTGCTACCAAGAGGTACTGTCATTACTCGTGATCAGTCAACACACAGACCTAACTAAAAACCTTCAAAGTTCACAGCTGTGAGTGAGCCTTCAGTGGAAATGGAGAAGTCTCCCAGTGATCCTGGCAGGCAAAGCTTCACCTAACCCACAGGGCAACTAGACAGGAACTTTTCTGTTCTAGGTGAGACAAGACAGGATTTCCTTCGGTCAGGAAGCAGAAGTGCAAGCATTTCCATACAAGTCCCAGTAAGATGGAATGGGAAAAGCTGTGCTCTGGCTGAGGGGATAGCCCAACAGCCCTCTCAGATGCAAGGCCACACTTTTTAATGAACAGCAGAATACTGAGTTAACCTGTCTTGAATTGATTCATTTCAAAAAAGAAAAACGAAGATACAAAGTAGCAGCCAATTTGTTAAAGCAAACCTATATCAAAATAGCATGCATAACTGAAGTATGTTATATTTCGTGCTAATGCTATTTACCACAGACCTTTCTCTCATCTGTCAGATAAGTGGTGAACTTTGGAAATCAACGCATTTGAAAGGAGAACCACGAACTTGATAACAGTAAGTATGACAGATAGATGCAGCGCGCAGGGGAGCAGATATCTATATGGCATGGCATGAACTGATGGCAAAGTACTGAAGGAACAAGTCAATGTGGCAGTGCACTATCAGCAAAATGCTGAAGGGCAATGATAATTGCTAGTGCGGTGTTGGCATGTGCGGTCAGACTACAGTTTAACTCCAGCTGACCCAACTAAGGGACCATAGTTAAAGACAGAGCAGCATGAGCT
The DNA here is from genome assembly GCF_030867145.1 of Opisthocomus hoazin. Lineage (NCBI taxonomy): Eukaryota > Metazoa > Chordata > Aves > Opisthocomiformes > Opisthocomidae > Opisthocomus > Opisthocomus hoazin. Next base: position 57,746,047 of record NC_134421.1, read on the forward strand.
GACAAGAAATTGGGATGTGCAAAGTACCACACAGCACAGAGACATCTGAGCCAATTCAGATGAGATGAGGCAACAGAACTTGCATAGGCACATTTGCACAGCACTTCACTTCGGCTACTCCTCCAACAGACCACACGCTAACAAGAAAGTAGTCTAATACAGAAGAACCATGTATATATATACTAAATATGCACAGAGTTTCATATGTAATATAGGGTATCTGAAAGTGAACACAACAATTTGCAAGATTAAATTGTTCAGGTAATCAAGAATTGTCTTAGGAAACAACCACATTTTAATGACAGTGGCCACTACTAAATACCTCCATGCTTCAGATAACATTTGAATCATGCTATGATCTTCAAAGTTTCTTCTGCTTATAATGTAAAAAAATGACTTTTATTTTATCACTTTATTATTTATATCACTTAGATCTGAAATATTCTTGCCTGGTTTTATGCACATGATGAATATCCTTGGACTACTTGAGGCAAATCATATCAGACATTTGGATTACCCAATAGAGCTAAGGAGAGGAAATATATCTTCGCAGCTGATGCAATTTTGTTTAGTAACCAAGGATATCTTTAGAATACAGCAGAAAAAACACCAGACAGGAAGAGACTTGTAAAGGAACCCCAGATAAAGTACCTGAAATAAAGCAGACATATGCAGAACCAAACAGCTTAGGAGGGCCAGATAAATCTTTAAACTGTTGCGTTCCATACTGTCCCAGCACTAATAAGAAGACAACAAGATATAGGTATATAAATCAAGATACAGGTATATAAATCTTAAACAATGAAGAACAAACAACATTTGATACTAGTGCATCTTTGGTTGCCTCCATTTTAGCATCTGACAAGCCTGGTGTTGAAGGAAAGAAATGTTAGAGATCTACTTGAACGAGCAGTACAAAGAGAGAGAGAAAACAAAATTGGACCATCACTGTGACTGCTGAGAAAGTGGTCAGGGTTGGTCTTCTACCAGAACGGCACACAGAATTACAGAGAAACTATGCATATTTCTGGAGAAACACACGCCTCTCACAAAATAAACCAAATTACAGTAGAAGCAGGCTGCAGAGACAAACAGTAGCAATGGACCAGGAAAAAGAAATACAGTGGATTAGGAATTACTCTGAGCTCCATGAATGTGAATCAGTCCTCAAGACAGAGGAAATGCTGATGGACGTTTTAGGTATGTGATGTGCCAGTAAGACTCGGGAGATGTGATAGAAGGTTATGGAACCAACAGAGACTGCATGAGACATTTCTCCATGTGAATAAGACAATAAGACACAACTTGCACAAAATTATTAATAATTTATATCAATAACCCAGCGGTGATTACAGCTTTACTGCAGCTTTACAGTGCAGAGACACTGAGGAATATTCCTGTAGTGTTGTCACGGAAACCTGCAATATGTAGCTGTGTGATTCTACTGGCGTTTATATCAAACGAGGGAGAACTAAGGACATGAGAGCCAACACATGCATAATCTGTGTTTCTTTACAACTGAAAGAGCTGAGAAAGTTGGAGAGCAAGAACAGCTGGAGTAAATGTTAGAAGGAATTGTGTGCTAGAGTTCACTAATTCCACAGAGATGGACTCTCCTCCCATGCTTAAGACTAACAGAGTGGGAACAGGGCAGACTGGAGAAATCAGGGTACCTTCTGACACACTGCTGATATACTATGAAAGGACTGACTGCTTCTTTAATTCCTTAAGTGCTACATACACATCTTGTGGTCATATCTTTCGCATCGCTACTCATGCTACCCACTACATATTTTTGTTAGTTGTTTTATTATTTAAAATGATGTTTCTGAATTCTGATTTGACTCATGACTCCTTACCAACTACAGCACCCCATAAGCATTTATTTTTCATTCCTGCTACCTTCTTGACAAGTTAATTAAAAGAGGAATGCAAAGAGGTGGTAAACACAATGAAATCCACTTTGCAAAAGAGGGACAGAGAAGTAGAAGAAGGGGTAGGAGCACACACTGCCAGTTACTGAGGCTCCAATGAGATGTGACAACATGTTGAGTTGTGACCAGTTCCTAGCACTGATCCATGATTGAAAACAAGCTGCTTCTGGCACCAATGTGATGCTGGACTGCTTAAAGCCTCTCTCTCTTCTGCTCACCCTTCTCTTTAACAGGCCTGTCACGGACAGCAGCAGAGCCACACTCACAGAAATCCCCAGGCTTCCCTCTCCCTGCCCCCAAAAAGGGCAGGTTGTCCCATCACCATCCACCAGAACTGTGACTGATAAAGGACAAATTCTGCATGGCCTGGCCCTATAGAAGGGGAGGGAAAAAAAAAATCTTACAAAGATTCACAGTAAAATCTAAAAAAAGCAGTATAACGATGCTAAGCAATCTAAAAAGATAAGACGACAGGGACTCTTCAGGCTCTGTTTTAAAGCCTACAAACTGCCAAGTAAAGCTGACTACAAATCATTTGCTGTGCTAATGAAATTTAGAGCATACAATGAGATAATTCACTTCTTAATAAATCATACTTTTGTGTGCCATTTTTGAACTCAGCAAAGACACATGATTTCCCACGCATTTCTGCAATACTACGCTGGAACATTACAAAGAGAGATGAAAAAATAATCTTTTCAGTGAACTCCTATTTACTGTGGAGTATTTTGTTACTTAGTAGTCCCTGTATTCTCCACCATTCACTGCGTGCAGACGAGGTTCCCACATTTGACTCAAAGAGGACTGATGCAGAATTAAATTCCGTGACAGGCACACAGGAATAAGCTCTTACCAGGCTCAGTGGTAACTGTGCCCACCCATGGAGAACCATCTCCCATGTTCTTAGACCAGAGACATAATGTATACACTTAAACACAATGATGTCATTCTAATTCACTGTTCTGACAGACATCCACCAATTCAAGAGCCTCCTGCTATACCACAGTTTTCACCTACCCACCAAACAAAAGAGTGAGGTAGGTTGAATCCAGGTGATACTGTCCTACCACCTCCCAAATCCTGTCAGTTCAGAACATAGATTTTCCCTAAAGTTATGCTGTAATATATATATGATGAAATGTAGGCAGGGCACTATCTTTTCCAGTCTGCAGTTTCAGAATTATGTCTAAAAAAAACAAACAAACAGAAGGCAATACTGACCAAGCAGCAATTTACACAGTGTTAACAAACAAAATGGTTGCACCAGCAGGACCTCCCAAAACAAGCTGCTTTAATTTCAGGACTTCAGAACAAATTATAAACCACTACAGAAATTCTAAATGTATTCTAGAGCCAAGGACAGGCAAAAAAAAAACCCAACTGAATGCATAATTCTTTAGGCCACAAATAAATCAACTGTTAGAACACTCCGAAGTTGAATACAGGCAGAAAAAAAAAAGTCTGGACCACATAAGGCACTGCACACAAAAGGCCTAAAGATCCGTCAGATCTCTTGCAAATCTGGCCCAAAAATGTATAATTTTCAATTTAAAACTGAACCTCCTTCAAGACATTCTTAGTGTCTCAGATATTCATCCAAGACTCTGTAAGCCCAAAAAACAAATCCATTGGGCAAAAAAAGCGCTTTGGGATCCTCAAGGACATCCTAACTGACAAATCTGATTGACTGCTGCCCTATACCAATGCCTTGCAGTCACAAATCCCTACCATGCTCAGTCTCACAGTCCCTTTCCAAATACAAGACACTTACAAGTGACAGGCCAGACCTCTGAGCCTACCGAACCCACACTGACAGAGCTGAACTGTCCCCCCAAGTAGACTTCAAAATCTTCAGCCACAAACGAGGTGCAGCGCATTTGTAGAAGAGCCCTCTCTGTCACTCACTGTCACCCCATTTACCCAGACACTGCTCTATCCCTTGGGAAGCGAATACCTCTGTACTGCCTAAAAAATCCTTGAGAAGCGCAGAGACCACACAGAGCGAATCCATGGCAACGTCACTTAGATGTCCTGAAGACACCACGGCAGCACCCTCTCTCCTGGGGGACGCTGTTAGGATGGACTGCATACGAGTGACACCTTCAGGGCACACGGCAAAGACGATACGCCAATCCCTACACGGCTTTGGTCACAGAAGGCTGCAAAGACGCTGGTTGAGTCTCAGTTTCTGACTAAAAGTTTTGTAATGTTCCAAAGAAGTGGTGTGCTGGACAAACTCCCCCAGCACTGCAAAGTTAGGGGAAACAGCTAACAAAGATCCATGGTTATGGAAATGAAACCCCAGCAGATGCGATTCAATCGTTTCAGCCAGCACCCTGGCAAATCTGCCTGAATGCAATGCGAGTCTGTTTGCTTTCACAGAGTTAAGGGGGCATAAGTAAAGGGGAAGGGCTGTAGGCAAGCCAGCCTCAGATGTTGATCTGAGAGGGGGCTGGGATCACATAGACGACAGAAGTGGCTGAAACATCATGATCTTCTGCAAGAAAAATATCCAGAATAGGTTTTGTTCTGCCTAAGAATAAAACTAATTTTAAGAATGTCTCGCACAATGAGAATTCTGACATTATTTTGAAAAACATTTAATAAAGCATTTTGCTCCAAATTCCTGAATGAAACCATCGAGTGGCTCAGGAAAATGACAACGGCTATCAATAAATTATACATATATTTGAAAAAATTATAGGTAAATGCTCTTTGCTATCTTCACCTGCAGCGAGGAAAATCTACTCATCACTTATTATCTTCCATTCAGCTTAATAGCTTGTACCTTTCAAACAAGACTACAAACTGTACCATGAATACTTCTTTTGCCCATGGGAAGAAACGAACTACAGAAAGCAATCAAAGATTCTCAGTGTTTGGTTTTGCTTTTGCAAAACAACCTAGTTAGAAGTCTCTAAGGAGATATTCTAGAATCCAATGCACTAAATTATGTTCTAATAATCCAATAGCAAGTCAGAATACAAACAACGCACAAAAAAGCCATGTTCCCTTTAGTGAAATGAGCACTTACTATTAAAAAGGCAATCCACAGTTAATATTGGATTGGATTCTGATCTTCTAGTGTAAAAGTTGACGTTTTGAAAATTATTTTGAACAATTCAAAATTTAGGAGCCAAAACACTCTCACTTGTTTTGATCTTTGGCTTTAAACTGAAATCAGAATTAAGATCTATTAGGTCTATTTCAAATTTGTTTCAGATTCTAGTCTGTTCCCATGATCCCAACCATCCAAGACTTTAGCCAGCAGGGGAACATAGGCTTCACCACGCTGGTATGTGAGCCCTTTTTAATGACTGAAGATTTGCATCACCCACGAGAAGGGATCTCTTTTTTCAGCACTCTACACATAGCTGAGGTTCCGCTTACCACCTTTTAACTTGGCTCTACATATCAGATTGAAAACGAGAGAAGCGGGGTCAAAACCAGAAAAAAGGTATCACCTTGAGCAAAACACGTACCTTTGTGGTATATAAAACATGTGCTGTGGAGGGGGTTTGTAGAGAACTCCTTCATACACAGGCCACAAACCACTTAAAATTCTGAAGAGCGAACTCTTTCCACAGCCATTGGGTCCCGTGATTAAAAGATTCATCCCCTCCTGGACCTACCATAGCAATGAAAATGCAAAGATGTTAGCATGCAGTATACATGGCACAAGGCAGTCTAAGTCTCCTAAAGGGAGTTACGTGAGCATTTATATCAAATTATCAACACATTCCATTAATTATCTGCACATATTTATGCAACTGTTCTGGAAACAGTGGCATTAGATATAACACACAGGCTGAAATAATGAAAAAAATTTCTATAATGTCTGAGTAGTTATATAAACTACACTGATTATATCACAATGTCAACACACCACAGTCAGAATCAATAATTCAAATGCAGATTAGGTCCAAAGGTGTTGATGGCATACAGAGAAGCGCTACGCCCATCAGTGATATTAATTTAAGCTATAGGAGCCAGATCAAATGATTTGGAAAATTTACTTCACATTGTCCTTTCCTGCTTAAGTACCAGCGTTATTTTGGCTGTGATGCACTTGTTTTTATTCATTTGAATATTACCCTGTGTATATATGAGTGTATATTTATGCATAAACACAACGCCATTGTCTATGCTTTACATTAATATATTTACTGTTATATTTTCTGTTGGTTTTGTCTCTTGAGCCAAATAAGTAAACATCAATGTCTCCTTGACCATAAAGTCATAATTTTACAAATCTGAAATTCCTACACTGAAGCCATTTCAAGTTTTGCCATAGCTAGGACCCTGTCCTCCTAGTTGCTAATTCCTACACACCAAGAGGCGGCAAGAGGAGCACTCTGCTTCAGCTAAATTAAAGGACCTGCTGGAATTATTCATGTTAGTGTTCTGACAACTTCAACTATTTTTTAAAATAATAACACCTGTACTGGAACATGAAGTAAGGATATATATGGGAGTAAAAGGTCATCCACTAAATTTCTGAGCAGGTACCGACTGGTATCTGGAATAGCTTTTCAAAAACAATACAAGTCTATACTGAGTAAAGACTAGACGGTTGGGCTTATGAACTATGCTGCAAACTATTAGTTAGTACTGCTCTTTGTGGTGATCAAGCAAAACTACAGACCCAATTTTTTCACTGTTGCTGTGAACTCAGACTTTTAAAGGAGCCTATGCGAGTAAAGCATCCCAATTCAAATGAAATTAAGTAAAGATGGATGCAGACTTCTATATATGCCTTTGAAAATCCCAGGTCAGTTTTTCACCTGGCAACAGCACCAGAAATCCTCTCTTCTCTTTCTCTGAGCAGGATAAACTACGTACGTCTGCCTCTATTGAGCTACTATGCCTACCTTTCTGGACTTCCCATTTTATCCATATGCTCCTCCAAGTACTTAACATAAGGTACATGAATTCTGTCCTGTTTATATTAATGTGACGGCAACAATCAGAAGATTCTTGTATATCATCTTACTTTGAAGTTTAGTCTGGAAACCACCACATCGCCATTCGGAGTAATAATAGGAACATTTTCACAAATAATTCCATGATCAACATCAATAACTTTCCCTAGAAACAAAAGAAAATAATAAGAATTAGAGATTGTGAAACCCTGCAGGAAGCAATGATATGTGACAGTCTCTGTGCATGGCTGAGAAGTACAAACTGGTGAGTCTCAAACAACTCTTCTATGGGCTCCAGGTTCCCCTAGTGGAAAATCTGGATAATAAACCATAGCTAGTCAGAAAGGCACTGTCAGCAGTAGCCAAGAGTGTGCAATGAATCCCAAATTTGATCATAAATACAATGCACAATATGCACCTTAAATATATAATGCACTAAAAAGACATGTTTATTCACATCCTACCTGTACTTACTGTATTTAGTTTTAAACAGGTGGTCAATATTCTCCTGGAACTTTTTTACTGGTTAGACTTAGCCACAAGCAGACCAGTTTACCTTCTCTTGAGAATTTCATTGGAAAATGGAATCTACTTTCACTACCAGCCCTGAAACTCTAAGCCCAGTTCAGTCTCCTCCAGCAACGAGAGCAAAGGGGAAAACATTTAATGGCTTGTTTCCATCTCTTTTGGAAGCCACACTGTAAACGTGTCTTGTAAGTATTTGTGGAAACCCATATAATGTATTTCACTCTGGTAGCTACATTCACTAGTTGGATTTCTGGCAAATTCAGATATACAATCTCAATTGCACATTTGGATACTTGGTAACACAGGAAATTAGAAATAAATTCTTCTGGAAACTGTAAAAAAACATGCAGCCAGCTCTAACTCCTCAGTTGCCTGTTGATAGGCTCCCCTAACAGACCCCAAACAGCTGGGCTCCTAGACAAACATCAGAAACTGCTTTTAGAGACAAGATACAAGGGAAAGAGATTTCTCTTTGTATTAGAAGGCTCCTCGTTTTATAACTTTGGCTGATCTGAACAAAGGAAAATGTAACTAAGGAAAAGTTGAGTTTATTACAAAAGGACCTGAGAGTATTTCCTTCAGTTAACGTTAGTCCTGTATTTTCATTAAGAGGCTCTTTTTTCAATTGCTTCCAACTTTGCCAAATTATAACAACCTGGGCAAAAAAATCTGTGACATGTATCAGCCCAAAGGTTCTTTTTTTCCTAAAAAAAGTTTATTTAAAGCAGCTCTGTGGTGTCCAACAAGAGATTATGGAATACGAAAGTGTTTCGTTGTTCAAAAGAAAAAAAAAAATTATTGCAGACTTATAACACTGTCAGGCTTTATTGCCTCCAGACTCCCACAGAGGCAGTTGGCATGCAACTGGAAGATCAACCAGCCCCACCAGACGTGTTTTTTCATGGGTTCACACAAATGCTAACAAATTTGGCCAAGACATACTTTTGTGAAAAAGGGTCATATCAGTCACTCCAACCCCATGAGTACTTGTGAAGGACTTGGCATTCATCTGACTATGTCTCCACAGAAAATTATCCTTCATAATCTGAAGCAAATTCAGCAAAATTCAATCATGTTTTGGAAGCACTTGGATACAGTGGAGAAATTCTAGTTAAAATAAATCTATGATAAAAAATAGTAAGCTAAGTAAGCATTAAGTAAACTTCATTCTCATTTCCTAACTTCACAGTGTTTGACTGCAACTTTAGCATGCTTCTAAAGCATATTTGTGTAATCAGAAATACAATTTGACAGTATTTGTACAAGATACACAAAATTCTACTCCAACATTAAAATCCTGAATTATTAGATACACTATGTATACGGCAATATTATCTGTTTAAAAATATTCTAATAGTTTTCATATTTTCACAATGCTCTTATTCACAACAGTAAATGCAAGGCACAAAATAGACATCCCTTAGTTACATAAACTTATATTGGATGATTCAAAAGGAAATACGTAGTCTGTCTTATGAGAGCCTTTGGGGAAGCTGAATATTAAGATTTTTCCTTTCTAACAATGTAGACACAGGTATGTGAGCACGTGTACTTTTATCCACATACAAATCCACTCTGTAGGGATTTCTGAAGTATCAAGTCCAAAAGAAAGGAGGAAAAACAGTATTACAATGGGACTTGTCATAAAAAGTGTGGAGCCTGTGGCCTGGATTCATCTGGCCTAAATTCTACTTAAGTCCTTGTGCACAACGCTTGGTATTGGCTAGCTGCCTCTGAGAGCCAACAACCACTCAGGAGCAAACACCAGTCACCGTGACTTAGGAGGAATTCAGGCTGGATGAAATGTGTGACTGTAGTGGAATCAAATGTTGGGAAAAGGCTGCAGAGAAAAAAGGAGTAGGGGATAAATATAATAATCTGAAAGGGAACACGAACAGCACACTTGCATATCTGAACTGTACTTGGTTTTGTTTTTAAAAAACAGTTATTTAATAAGAGCCTCAAAATTACTTTGTTACTCCAGGAACTACAAACCTTTTCTCTTGTACATGACAAAATGTGACATTTATAAAATACCATTTCTTTTAATGTCAGTCAAATATTACCAAGATCTATAACATTAAGACATTAGATATTTCCACAGCTATCCACCACACTGCACCAGACTGTTTGTTATCAAGAACTTCATCAGAGGACCTCTGAGAAATCTGCGCTGAAGGGCAGCACTGTTGCAATTGCTGAAATAAGTTATTTCATAAAACGCACTTTGCTGCCTTCAAGTCTACCGAGGCTTAAGTTTTGAGAAGCCAAAGGGAGGGAAGGAGGCTTTTCAATACCACAGAGGGGAGAAGCAGAAGGGGTCTGTTGGGAAAACTGGGAAAAGCCTATTGCAAAAGTTGCCTTTAAGCACCTCAGGGGGAAGCTGGATGCAAGAGGAAGAGAGAGGTGGCACATAATGGAGCACGAGAAGAAATGGATGTACACGGAAAATGCTGTGGGGAGGGTGGAGACAGACAAACAGTGGCACCAGAAAGATACAGGATAGGGATGGGAGGGATAAGCTATATATTGATCAGATCATTTGGTGAAGGGAAGCGTAAAGTCATTGGCCCATTTTCAGTTGAAAATTCTCACTGTGATGAAAAAATGAGCACAGACTGATTTTCAGTTGCTGAAAACAAAGCAGCATTTTCGTCAAAAACTGCTGAACCAGTGTGTCCTTCCCTCCTACTCCAAACTAAATAATATGGTGTTTGAAGATGAAAATGTTACTGTCTCAGTTTTCTGAAAAAAATTAAGTGTCTGAGGAAAGCAGGCACTGTCCGTCTAAGAATAATAATACCACCACCACCAGTAAGAGTATAGTTGAAATGTCTTTTTCGTTATAAGTTTTCACAGAAAACATTTGAGCAATTTCATGTATTACAAAAGCACTGCATAAGCACAGAGTTACAAAATAGCAGCAGGTTAAAACAGATAGTCTCTGGGGTATTAAGGCTGAGAGGCTGATCTGTGGCAGAAACAGAACCTCTGTTCACCTCCTGTCCCACTGCACTGGCCTCACACACAGGGAAATACATACAAATATGAATTAATTACCTTTGATTTCTAAGGGCCCATCGATGTGTAATTCTGCTTTATCTTCATTCTTGCTGTTGTTTTCAGACTCTTGAATAACAGCAGTTCTTTTGTAGATGCCTCTCTTCACTTCATCAAAAACCGAAAACATGTTGTAGACACGGGCGGTGTAGCCTGCTAGCTCCGTAACCTGAGAAAGAACAAATGCCTCATTTCAGTGATACTTCACAAATTCTGTAAATGAAATGTTTGGCCAAAGATTCATGAAAAACATTCCCAGCTATTCTGAGTCAGTTCTTCCCAAATGCTACTCTGGAAGGATCAACAACGCATCTTTTGGCGCCTATCAACTGTCATTCTTTGAGACTCTGTGCTAACCCATACGCCACCCACAGCTCCTAGAAGCCAGCAGACGGTTTGAGGGGGACAGATTTCAGCCGACGTAAGCTATGACAGCTCCAGTAAACGAGGAGGTTGCAGGGACTGCTCTTTTCCATGGATCAGTAGAGTCTTCAACCAGCAGAGAACAGCTATTAGCATATCTGAAAATAGAGAGCCTGTGACACAAGATAAAAACAAAATCTCTGAATTTGCCAGCAAAATAAAGGTCCACACAAGTGAGAAAAATTGGCATCTATAATTATTTATGTTTATTTCCCTGTATTCCTGAAACCTCCTGTGGGAAACGTGTTTTTCTACTTAAAACAGGCAGCACCAGGGCATCCTAATTTAAAATTTGGTACAAAAAAGAAATTACTCTTCTGTCAACCGCATGCTAGAGTACCAGAGCTAAATCTGAGACCTTGGATTAGAACTGGCATTTTTAAGATGGTGAGCTCTCTTAAAAGGCTATTTCCTTTTTTTGTTCCTTTTGTCACAATTTCCACCTGGTGAAGACAGAAACAACAGATCTCTGGACCTGATGTCTTCCTATTCGTGGGCAGCAACACCACCAAGAGCTCCCAAAGAACTGCCTCCATCTGCTGGCAGCAAAGAATTAAACCTGGGCGTCTTATGATAAATGTGTTATTAGTTGGTCTTAAAAGGATGAATTTTTATACTGAATGCAGAGCACAAGATGAGAATATCAAGAAAATGTATTCAAGATTATAAAATCATTAATTTCTTGTGGTTAAACATATACACCTCATTATTGAGTTCGCTTGCTATGGTGTACATAATTCCGATACGAAATCCTCTAAAAATTTCACTATTTGTCCCAGATTCAGAATTGAGTGCTAGTCCTGGCCACATGGCCATCACTCCACTGGAGGTTAACAAGTACACAATGTCTCAAAAAAATCAGAGTGAAAAGAGTAATCACTCAATGTTTCAACTCCATCAGCTGTACATCATTTTGCACTATTGGTAATTGCATTAACAGCTGTGAAAAGTATTGGGCTAACAGCACTTGCAGCAGTAGGTAGCACATACGAGCTGTAACATCATTCTCCACACTGGAGTCCTTCCAGCAATTTCAGCGGGAGCTCGTGCCGGAACTGAATGCTCCGCACAGCACTGGCAGTGGCACTTGATGGAGAGAATCCCACATGTGACGAATGGAACTTGTACCAACTGTGCCCCAGAAGAAACATAACTTGTAGTAAGTTTCTAAACCATGACCCTACAAACTCGCTTTGTCAAAATATGAAAATACTACCATCTAAAGTATTGACCTGCAAAGAAAGGTTGAGCCCACCTCATTTGCATGCTGAATTACATTGACTGGAAGGAGGCTGCTTTGGTGGATCAGGTGGACAAGAACTGGAACTTCACTACCATTTGAAGTGGATTGACATACATTGTGCTTTGGAAACTGTCTCAATCACAAAATGGGAATAACAATGTGGCTAAAGTATCACAATGACTCTTGAAGAGGCATATAAATGTAAAATTAAGATGGAAATTCATAGAACTGGTCTTTGATCTCATGCTGTCTGGATAAATATCTCACCGTGTTATAAACAAAACAAGTTCGTTCAGTTGTTCCCACTGCTTTGTGGGTATTTTGTTTCCAAAAAATAAAACCACAATGTTTGTAAGTCCCCATGTACATTATATAAATGACTTCAATGTTGAAAATAAAACAGAAATTACATCAGTGTACAGTAAGTTATCTGGCAGTATCTTTAGAGCAGAGTTCAAGCAGGGGAACAGCTAAAGGAGCATAGGTCAAAATCACAGTCCATTAGAGGACCTCCTTCTGAAAAAACTACAGACTCCAGCTTTGTCAGTCCGTATGTGAAGGCACCAAACTACCTCTCCTCCTCCATTTACAAAGCTGTAGCTATTATGGCTGGATTCCAACTTAACGGAATCCACAGCCTTTGATTAGCTGCCTAGCTAATGCGTGCTTTCTTGCACTGCACTGGGAAAAGCGGTCCCCACCAAAGGGACAGGCAAAAACCAATTAACAAATGCAGAACCAACATTCAGAAGGAAATGTTGAGAAGAATAAAAGTACTGCCTCGCTTTTCTTCTGCTTAACAGCCAGTACCTAGAGAAACCCCCAAGAGATACCACAGATGAAAGCCCAGCTTTACTGGAATTTGGGTGAGGACCTGAAATTACATCTCTGATCTTGCAGACAAACATCCCGTACTTCTAGACTATCTGCTGTCCTAAGGTGGATTTTTTCCTGCTAAAATTTCTCTACTTTGCAAAATTACTTACAATTTAACAGGTTCACAAGACGCTGAAAACAGCCCTACAGTTTAGGTGGCCAGGAAATAAGTATTCAGTTCTCTTTGTGTTTTATACAAAACATGACTCTTCCAACAGAAGAGTCCCAATACACTGGAGCCAGATACCCTGAATTCAGGTCTGTGCTTCAAACGGAGGAGGAATTTGAACCTTTATCACTCACATTCCAGGAACTTCTATTGCTCTCTGATGGCACCTGAACGCAGGTATTGAAAATTACATTTACATGTTGCACCATACCGGCAGCTGTACACTTTAGACTCTTTGTGGACTTAACCCTAAAGATCAAACTATCAGTTCAAAGATCTCCATGGATTTAGTTGCAATAGAATTTGCCCTTCAAAACTGCAGTCTTTCTTTTTTTTTTACATTTTATATCAAATGTAAATTCTGTTTTACATTTTTTTTCTACTCCATTTCATGTATGACAGATGTACAGTACCTCTTTGTATGAAGACATAATCCTTTCAATAGCATCTGCTCCAGAGATCAGCAAATTTCGTGATGTAGTAAAAGCTTCTGTTCTTTCACTAACCATTGCCTGTTTCTGGCCATCTTCCAATTCTAAAAGTAAAAAAAGTTTTCTGTTAAAACTTTCTTCTGAAAAGTATCTCCACAAATCAAATTATGACTAGAATGTGAGCCATTATAGAGCAGCTTTTAAATGAAGAAAAAGTTAACTCTATGAAGACAACCTTTCAAAAAGAATTCGTGACTGTAACTAGCATAGATAGCTTGGAAACAAAGATTAAGTGGGACTATATGGAATTTGTTTATGCCACTGTATCCTGTTAGCAAGAAAACTCTTGCTCCAATGTCAGCAGCAATAGGCAAGCAGAAAAAAGCAGCAGCAATGACAGAAAATATGTGACAATAAATACATTTACATTTAACATATCTACATATACTCTTGCTACCATGTGACCTACAGATTTATACAGCATAGTCAACTTGCAATGTTTGCTTTTTGAAGGAATCAAGATTTAAAAAGAAGTGGCTGAATATTTTAAGACTGAATGTTGCTTCCGTGTTAATAGTTGTATCTACAAAAAAGAAGACACCACCACATAGTAAACCACTCTTAAAAGATTTTTCACATACAAGATTTAGAACGTAAGGTCTCAAGGGTTTTCTGCATCACATAACTTCATATATCGCTTAAGTCTATTGCAGAACGGGGTCTGGATATATTTTTTTTAAGTTTGTAAAATTTTGTTTAAGTTACTGTTTTAAGTTAAGCTGCTGCTAGGCATCAGGCTAGGTAGGGTAATAGGTGCATCCAGTGTGGCAACTCCTGTATTAGCAATTGTTATTAACCTCCTTGTGATGTTTGCACAGTGCTTATGGTCAAGAAAATCTAGGAGGAATTCCCTGCAGGTGTGATGTGATTGTAAAATTTACAGGTTAAGTCAAGTAATGCAAGAGTATAGAAAACAGTATTTTTTTACTTTGTGAGTAACTGTCTCCCTGACAAAATCAGATTCTAGAAATCTGGTGTCTAGAAATCCACATGCAGTACCAAAGCCAGCTGTATCTTTCCGTCTTTATTAGTTAAATTTAAATGTTATTTTGTTCTCATTTACACATCCATAAAAGTGGATGTGTAAATACATCCCTACAGAATTACATCTGAATCGCTAAAATACACTACAGATAATTTAGGAAAAATTTTTTTTAAATTCCTACATCATCATTTTGCATATATATACATATATCCACCATCTATGTGTTACTCTTCCTGGCCTCATGTTTTTAATAATAATTTTAGTTAATTGAGATACATGTTCAAATTTTTTCGCTTAAATTATACAACACCAGTACACTGTCAGCTAGTTGTACACAATCTAGCCACAATGAGAGGCATGCTTTAAAAAAAAAGAAGATAGAAAACCTTTTGCAAAGGGAGAGATTACAAAACTCTCGCTCATGTAGTTTTCACTTATTTTAAAATAAGTCATTTCTACTCCAAGAAGAATAAACTTACGGGTTAGAGAGAATTCAATTAATTCATTAGTAAAAACTAAATTGAAATTCTTTTGTTACTTCTCAGACAACTAATTTTTGCTGAATTTGTTGGGATTATAGCCCATGCAGCTCATGTTATGTAGAACAACCAAAATTTTAAATCATTTAGGAATCAGGTATGGTTTAACTGCCCTAATGCAGCATTCCGCCTACACGTAAATGCAGAACTTACTGACAGCTGCCTCCAGCACCCAGGCTAGCTCACCTAGCGAGAGTTGGGAGATCTCTACAAACCAGTGCATCAGTCACTTTAGGTATACTTCTCGGGATATTTGAAAATTTAAATATTACATAGAATTTATGAGCATTTCACAGTTCCAAAACACAAGCTCCTATATCTCATGCCTAACCCACCAAGGCTACTTTTCTTGAACTTTTCGTCCACAACATTTTTCGTATGGCTGGCCTCCCCTGTTTGAAGAAGCGGTGCATTGTAACAGGGCAGACAGGCTGTCTCTGTTTCACACAGAATCTAACATTTCCCTTTTCATCTTCATTTATGTAATTGACAGTCATACTTGTTTTACAAACAATGACAAGTGTTCACTGTGTCCAGAGAAATCAAAGACTTGCTTCCAAAAATAGCTACCTTCCAGAAACTGAAGAGACATGACATTTGGAACACCAATCATTTAATACAAAAAGAATGAGAAAAGTTATCAGACTGAAATATTGCCTTTGCCAGTTAATTTCTCCCCTGAAATTTGTAACAGAATTGGCACATTTCAGTCAGAAATATCACAGTCATAGAAGACTCTCTTTTCTTTTCATGCCAGGATTATTCATTTACTTTTTTTTTCCCCCTGAAGAACTGCACAAAATCTATTGCTTTACACCTTTAGTCTCAGGTCTGGTCATGGTACCAGTTTTGTGCATATCCCTGATTCTGATGATTTATCCTAAAGTAATAAATCCACTATCTCTTCTTTCAGATATGAACAAACTTGCATCTGACCTGCTGAGGCATAAAGCACTGTTTTTCTGAGCAAGTCAATGATAAGCTCAGGTCTGCTTGATTCTGCAAACACCTGTTTTACTTCGAACTGGTCTTGACAGTGTTGATTTGCCAGGATTATGTTTGCAATCCATCATTATGATACATCTCAGGTCTCCACAATAAGCCCTGTGCTTTAAAATTTTGTATTGCTAGCGGCCAATATTCTTCTGCTTTACAACATGAGCCATCGCTGCATCTTTCTTTTCTCCCACATTTGAAAACTATTTATCAAAAGAATACTCATGAGTAAAAGTACTGTTATTTAGTTTAGCATGAATACGAGTCTTTTTTTTATTCATGCTGTAATACCAAGGAGATATTTACAATGTGTGGTTAAACGAGCTTTGTCTTCACTGTACTCATTCCCACCTTAGCAGAAAGACTTTTGTCACTTTTTCCTGTTGTGCTGATAACCTTCACCGTGAGGTGAAATGGCTTTGTACAAACTCTTCTGTTTGGAATAAGACCTCCTGGTATTTTTGAAGCTGTCACCAGGACGCGAGCCAGGGTCATGACATAGTGCTGCCCTGAGCCACGCGACGAAGCAGTGGCTCGGACAGCTGAGCACCCAGCCGCGTACCAACACAACTGCAAGTAAGCCAAACCATGTGGGGACTGCACCAAGCCATCCTGCAGGCCAAACCAAGCTTGCCCAGTCGGACAGCCCTGATCTGGAATATAATTACCAAGACCTGCACAGAAAAGAATTCACTCATTCCTGATTAAATACACCCAATTTAGAATTGATCCTTCCGCAGACATTGTAGGATCCGTGCTTAAAGAATCCTGTGGAGTTTGTAATTTATTCTACAGTCCTAACTGTGCTTCAGGAAGCCCATCGAGGCAAACTCCCCACTACCCCTCCTTCATTACTTTTCTTCTTGCCTTTTTTTTTTTTTTAGTTGCATCTGCAATAACAACACTACTTCAGTCTCATTTCACTTCCTGGGAAGTTGTGATAGGATGTCAAAAATTATACCATCCAAGACTGGAACCTGAATTTCACCTTCTCTTCTCCCAGGGAGTCAGGGAAAATTAGCAGTTCCTAAAAGGTCACCATGTAAGAGAATAATTACCTATAATTACACTATGGTTTATGGAAGGAGGAGATAAGCGTTCTAGGAAAGTTAACAGTATAATTTTGTAAAGTGTTGGGAGATGTTGCAAAAATCAGCCTGCCATCCCAACAGTGGCTAGTGAAGAAGGACTGCAATTATCATTATAACCTCATGTGAAACGAGGATCCTCTAAGTCCTGAATTCATGCTGTTTATCAGGCTTCTGTTCAAAGTTGGATCTTTTGTGTTGCTCCTCCCTCAACTGACTTGCTACGCTTGAAAAAATAAATATGAATGGCATTCAGGGGAATTACAGTCTTTTGAGGATGTAACTTTAAAGAAACATTTATAAATTAAGTAAAAAATGGTATTACCGCCATCTGCAAATCCCGTTGCGGTGATGATAGGCACAGCAACCATAATCATACCACAGCTACTCCAGACATACTTCATCAGGAACTGCTCTATCATGATGTACCATAAACGTTTGGACAAAATGAGATTCATTTGATCTGCCAAAGCCTTGTAGCTTTTTTGCAGTTGTTTCATTTCTACCTACAGTTAAAAAATAAAACATTTATACAATGCAACAAAGATTCAAGTATCATACAAGAGAGGCTGACATACGTGCATGAAATAATTGGGTACCCAGAGCTGTGACTTCTGAAACGCATCTGCTGCGTGGTACCTTATTTTCACAGTGCTGCAGTCTCACAGCAAAAGTGCAGAGCTTTATGGAAGTCAGTGGACCTGCTTCTTATTTACTCCATCCTCCCTCGGTAGCACATTGGCAGGTTTTCAGCTTTTTTACGATTGCTGATATATACAAGAACAACATACAAGGCAGTCACAACAGTTGATTCTAACAAAGTAAGATTGATTCCAGATCCTCCTAATGAAGCTGCAGCCATAGAGTTTCACAGCAACAGAAACTCCTCATATTGGAAAGCGTTTGGGGATCAATTATCTCCAACGACTTCAAGTTGCACAGCTGGTCCCTGAAATGCAATGCTGCTTGTTATCACAAGCACTCTGCAGCAAGAGAGAACTATCCCAAGAGGTTTAACAAGTCAAAGACAGTTGCAAGTCGATACGATATAATACATTCAGTTCAAGCCAGTATATATGAGAATTTTAAAAATGTTTAGTTTATCTGCACTTAAAACATTACTATAGGCAGCTTTTGAAAATAATTGCCTCTACAAAAATAAACCATCTACATTATATAACCAGGCTGGTTTCCAGCTTTCATTTTCACCTTACATGAAACGACTTTGTTTCCAAGTCGTGTTTGAAAGTTGTTACAGCCAAAATTCACTTCCAATAAAAACATGAAGAGCTCTTTAATAAGGTGGCTTTAAAAGAAGCCCTTAGTTTATGTAACTGTGACTGCTGAAGTACTGTACTTAAGCTATTTTAAGACTCTGATGACTACATCTTTGCTTAGCTATGTAAAAGAGTGTCAGAGGTTGTAGTGCTCTCTCTGCTATCACAGAGTTTTCCCCTAGACTTTCCGGTGTGCCCTGGTTGCTATTTCTGCAGTACTAAATCTGGTAGTTCATAAACACGGGTGAAAAAAAAAAAAAAACAACAATGCTGGAAAGTGGAATGGACTGGGTGGGGGAAAAATGGAGATTAGCCTTCTCGAAAAGCAAAGGATCCAGCTGCAAAACAGGAAAACTGTTAGAGCACACGGGAACTATGGTCTGCTCCCCCCAGCTACCGCCTGCGAGACAGCATTTTCCTAGGAAACGGGAAGTGCTCGCTGTAAGCAGGTCCAAGCATCAGGCGGACCCCGGGTGCTCAGGGACAGCAGCAGGGGAAGCGCGGGTCAGCACCCCAGGAGCCACCCCAGCACCTTCCAAGTTCTCCCCTGCATACCTTGTGCCCTCGATAAAAGGCGATCTCTTCCACATTGGCAATGATGCGCGAGTGCATGAAGCGCAGATAGCCCTTCTTGTGCGCCTCCTCAGCCACCAGCTTGCCAAACTTGGGTGAGCAGGCTTTGAGCACACGGGCTGTGGCGTAGACGACGAGCCCGGCCAGGAGTGTGGGCCCGATGGGATTAGCCCCCCGGGACCGCGCCGTGCGGATGAGGGTGTAGGAGGTGAGCACGACGTCCAGGATGGGCTTGGTGAGGTTGGAGTAGAGGTGTGCCACGGACTGGGAGAACATCATGATGTCCTCAGTGAGGGACTGGTCAGGGTTGGCCAGCCGCCCGTCCATGCTGATCACCCTGTAGTAAGTCTGGTTGGCAAAGTAGGTCTCATAGGCGTGATCCACCAGGCGCGTGCGGAAGGCGAGGGCCAGCTTGCACTCCAGGTACCGGATGGTGCTGTTCACGAAGGTGGCCGGGATCGCAATCATCAGCCACTTGATTAATTTGAAGACAAAGCTCCGGGGCTTTTTCTCCACGATGCTTTTCACAATCTTCCCGTCGAGGGCGGCCACGTAGATGGAGAGGAAGGTCCTGGAAACCAGAGCGACCGAGTGCAGGCAGAGCAAGCCTAGCTCGGCGCTCACCAGCTTGGGGAAGAACAGCTTGCGGAGTTCCACCAGCTGCTTGAAAAATTCCGCGTTCACGGCCGGGGAGGCTCTGCCCCGGCCCCCCTCAGCCCGGCCGGCGTCCTGCGGGCCGCCGCCCGCCCGCCTCAGGCGCCCGCGGATGGCGGGGTAGAGGATGCGGAGCCCGTACGCCGCGGCCAGCAGGCACGCAGCCCTCTTCGCGACGCCCGCCCTGCCCCACGGCACCCGCCGGGCCGCCGCACGCAGCATGGGGGTCATCCTGCCCGACCGAGCCGAGCCGAGCCGAGCCGAGCCGAGCCGAGCCGAGCCGAGCCGAGCCGGGGCCGGGGCGCGGCGGCTCACGCCCGCCAGCCCTGCCGGGTCCTCATCGGGCCGCCGGGGGCCGCGGCTCCACGCCGGCCGCGCTGCCGTGACGGACGCCGAGGGAGCGCGGCCGCCGCGGGGCGAGGGCTGCCTTCAAAGCCCGGCGCGTTGCACAACGCAGCCCGGCGCCGCGCAGCCCGCCCCGCCGACCACCATTGGCTGCGCGGCGCGGGGCGGCACCGGCAGCGGCCCGGCTGCCCCGGCGCTCGGCCCCGGCCCCGGCCCCGGCCCCAGCAGCAGCAGCAGCAGCAGCAGCAGCAGCAATAGTAGCGCGGGTCCCCCGGCGCTCGGCCCCGGCCTGACAGCGGGTCCCCCGGAGCTCGGCCCCAGCTGCGCCGTGGATCCCCCGCAGCCCGGCCCGGTAGCGCCCCGGCTCGCCTCAGGCTGCGGCCGGCCCTTTCCTTCCGCCTGCCCTGCGGAGCAGGCACCGCCTCCGGCCCCGCCAGCTCGGGCCCTGCGGCAGCCCCAGCGCCCGCCCCAGCCCTCCCCCGCGGCGGGCGGGCGGGCGGTGCCGTGGCCGAGGGGGGGCGAGGGGCCGCGGCGGCTCGGACGGACGGGAGGCTTCGGGCGGGAAGCGGGCAGCGCGGCGGGTGCGGGGCAGCGCCTTCGGAGTGTGCGGGATCTGTCTCCTGCCCGCTGCCCGCTGGTCGGAAGGAAGCCGGCGCTGCGCTGTCGCAGCGTTATTGGGCAAACACAACCGCGGCCGGTTCACACGGTCCCTGCAGCAGAACCGGGCCGAAGCCCCGCAAAGGAATTCACGGTGGAGGCAGCTGTCTTGCCGCTTTGTGTCTTGCTTTCCCTAATTCCTACTTCTTTGCGTGTTTCGAAAAGGTATTTGAAATTACGGAGGGAGGATCAGACTGATTGAACAATTACTTTGGGTCATTTCATGCTTCGGATATGAAATAAGGTGACTTTATCAGCTGGTGTGTGGTAAAGCGTTAGGTTAGGATGTGTGTGTCCGAGCAGAGGTGGGAGATGTGCTGTTAGGCGTTCACTGTGCCGAAGAGTCCAGCCTTCCCCTGGGAGTGCGAGGCCAGGCCGCCAGCCTCGCTGGAATGCGGCGTACACAGCGTTAAATCAAGTCACATTGCTGGTACAAACCGGCCCTCTTTGAGCAGAGTGTGGTGGTGGTGCTTAGACAGCAACACAAGCTTCAGGATGAAGAAATAGTCTCTTAGATTTGAGAGAGAGAGCACTTTCCTTTTAAAAATCAGGCACCGCTTACCAAGACATCCAGGTGCCTTCCAAAAAGCCCAGTAAGCCAAGACCGGCAAGACAAGACCAAGTAAGATCTGTTTCTCACTGCTTACTGGGAGGCTGCACAAATTGTGTCCATGATGAGCTGGTAGGAAGTGACGTAGAGAAGATGTGGGGCAGTCCTGGAGCTTATTGGACTTTCTGCCAGTGGGGACAGGATAGAGATCTGGATAGAGGTCCTTCTGGCTTTGGGGTTTTTTTTAATATACAACTTGAAATAAAGCTAGGAGCATGTTGGCAAAACCTGACCTAGAGCAGTACAGCTGATTTTTAGTTATGAGGCAGGCCTGGTTTCACTGCAAATTTTGTCGGTAAAACAGAAAGGTTTTTCAGCCCAGAAAGACACTGACAAGATACACTGGCCAAGAAATGGCTTTGCTTAGGGTTTGTTGTTTTTTTTAATTGTGATCTCCATTTGGATACTTCCCATTCTGGCTTGTGCGTATCACAGCATACTGCTAGATTTTGCCAAACCACAGTTATTTGCAATGTTCCATTACTCTAGCATTTTTTTACCACGGGGAAAGTTCACAGATCTCTTTCAGTTCTGCCTGTCTGCTGACCTTTGGCTTCACAAGACGCTGGAAGACTGAAGCTTTTGGTGACTTGGCGGTAAGCGCAGACATACGCCCCGCAGTCAGATCTGTGGGAGCATTGAAGTAATGCAAATCTGAGCATGCTGTGTTTCAGTCAATAAAAGCAATGTACTTTCTTCCTTTGAAAACATGGAGAAAAGCCTAAATTGTTGTTTTAAGTACACCCTTTCTTCTCTTCTTGCTGCCTTAGGAGTTTTGCTCTGCCACAGTCCCGCTCGGTAATTGGCATACAAACTCCTCTTTGTGGAACATGGCCTTAGGTGGTAGATTTTTGATTTTTTATTTTTTTTTACTAGTGGAGGCAGCAATTTTGCTACATTTAGTCATAATAAAATTTCTCAGTGTTACTGGAAAAATGATTACCAAAGCTGCAGTAATATTGGTGCAGTGTTCAGTGCTCTATTGTCTCCACAATACCTACTGACTTTATTTTAATAAACTTTTGAAGATAGGTGCAATCAAATAAGTTTAAGTAACTCTAGGCTGTGGGGTTAGGGAGGATGTTGATATTAGAACCAGAATATTTTGGGGTTTATGCTCTCTTAAGGAGAACCAGGTACTTTTGGTTTTTTACTACCAAGTGATTGTTTTTAAGTGATATGGTTAGTTTTCCTCAAACACATTAAAATAACTTGATAATGTGCATTTTCTGAATGTAGGGACCAATAACTGATGAGGAAGAGTAAAAGGAGCTTATCCTATTTTGATAATTATTTAATATTCTGTAGTAATTTTTCACTATTTTAAGTCAATATTCCAGCAGAACAGAATGCCATAATTCTGCTCCCAGCTACAAAAATAAAGTTGTTTGTTCTCCAAACAGTGCTTCTCTGATGACTGAAGTAACAGAATCACTGTCTATGGAAATGATTTGTGCTTGAATACAACCACAGAGCAGAAATGGAAACAATGAATGTCAGGCTGCCTGAACTCCATGAACATTTGAACATGTAGGGACTCGAGCGTAATCATGGCAACACTGATGCCTCTTTTTTTCTCCTCGGTTTTATGCCCACTGGGTCCCACTCCAGCGCTTCGTCCTTGCACAACTTTGTGACTGCGATGGAGGTAGTGGAATTGGAACATGCAGGTTATGTGAGAGGTATCAGTCAGCCTTACTCAATGATCATTTTTTTAAAGCCTTTTGATTTAATGCGTTTAAAAAATGTGGCGTTTTTGAAGCAAAAGGCTGCTTACCTGATGCCTTGTATGCTTCTAACACAGAGTCAAAAGGCTGTAACATCAATCTTTGCAGAAAACTAGAATTTCCTCACTGCTTACAGTTATCCACTGTGCCATTATGACATAAAAAATAAAAAATAAAGGTACTGTAAAATAGATACAAATTATGCCTCTTGTATAATTGCTATTTGGGGTATTTAACATTTAAGTACGTGTATATCATGCATAAAGTACATAACTTTATATGCAGATGAAGTTTATGTGAAATACATAAAATATGAATCCACAGAGTGCCCATTGTTTTCAATTACATACTAATATTGAACTGTAAATGATTTCTAAAATACAATGTGCTGTAATATGGTGAGCTAGGAATTTCTGTTGTTTTCTTTAATTTTGAGGTGTATGTTTACATACTGGTGTGGGAATAGTAGGCCTTGATTTGAGCCAAAGTCAACAGAGGACGATCATACAAGCCCTTATTCAAGTAAATACCTTACTCTGAAGTGCTTCCAAAATTTCTGTTGATTTTAATGTAATCACTTACATAAGTACAGAAATACACCCACAGAATTAGTTTGCAACATCAAGGCAAACTAATGACAAATTAGACCTTTTCATCAGAAAAGGGCGATAAGGTATCTGACCTTTGATTTCAAATTCGTAGCAGCAGAAATTGTCTTCTTATTCTTCCTGGCTTGGAGAAGCTATTGGTTATAATCATATACCTCAGTAGAACAGCCAGGTGCTGTGACTCACTTCAAATCTGGAGATCTAAGGCAAGGAAGAAGCTTTAGTTCTGAGGTGACAGATGTGGAAGCTTGTTGAAGTGTCACTGTGGCGAGACTGGCCTGATCCTGCCAAGGAGTTGGTTCCAGCTGTTTTGGCCCTCACGAGGCTGCACAGCCTGCAGGCAAGGCAGAGATGTGTTATGGCAAGAGGGTGGAGAGGAGAGGGGAAATGGGAAGGTCCTGCTCTGTTGTTTGGCTCCTGAGTGCAAGCACCACAGAGCTGGTGTAAATGAGGGGCATTCCTGCACCAGTAGTCCTCTTCCTCTGATTACGTCTTCAGTATGTTTAAATCCTGCAGGTCGTGTCGGTTATGAGAATTTATCCGTAAGGGATCTGAGTAGTTTGGTGGACAGCACAATCAACAGCAGACCGATCACAAAGAATGCTGGCTTCTGAGAACATGATTCTAGACAGAATACAGGTCTAGAAAGAAGTTTAAACAAGTTGTTTTCCCTTTACAGAGAGAGAGGGAAAGGGAGAAGGCCAAGGATAGAGAAGGTCAGCGTCAGCTGCTCCAACCACAGTGAACTGCTGACTAATCATCTCAGACAAAGACTTTTAATGCTTAGGCTTTAATACTTAAAAACTTTCAAATACGGATTTCTGTAAACATACTTCTCTTGTTAAATTCATTTCTCATTCCATACAGATAACTCAGCTGAACCCAGCAATTCCAGAAAAATACCATTATGGGAAGCACGTGTCTATTTTATACCTCCAGAAGTCTCAAATATTTTACTTATGCTTTTCAGTTTTTGCTTTAAATCCGTAAAGGTTTATATTCTCAGATCATCTGAAGAAAATACTAACATTACCTTAGTAATCCTTTGCTTGAGTGCATTGTAAACTCTTAAACAAGCTACACGCCAAGTGCAATAGGACAGGTATAAGTGGTAAGATGGTGTAGCTGGTATCAATTAGCAATGATTGTATCAGCACTGCCTGCTTGCAGTGCTCTTCTCTGCCGAAGTGCAGGCAGGAATAAATCCACAAAAATAATCTATCCTGCTCATGCACCCCAAACACTAAACCTGCTGCTATCCTTTTGTTGTGCCTCAAGAATTTATTTGAGGGGTTGCAGCTGGTAGGTATGACAACAAAAAGATCATCTACCGCAGTTTATTCATTAACTCTTACTTGGAGACTTCTAAATGTTAATAATAAGCAAACTGCTTCAGGCCAGTGCTCCACCTAGCACAGTGTTCAGTCTCTAACAATAGCTCTAAGCAGATACCCAAGGAAGGAAAAGAGCTGCAATTACATATGATGCTACCTCCCCTGCTGTAGCTTCATGCTCTCCCAACCTCTGGCTATTTTCAGTTGTGAGAATTTCATGAGACTAAGAGTTTTTTCTGTGAACTATTCCACTCTTACAAGTGCTTGTCCAGTCTCTGTTGAACTTGCATAAACTCTTAGATAAATAATGTCATCCTTTGGCAAGCAGTTCCTCAGAAGTACCATCCCGTACATGTAGAACCACTCCTTTCATCTTGCTTTGACCCTGGGTGCCAGAAGGTCCACTTTATGGCCACCTAAGCCTGTCCTGGAAGAGACGTTCAACAACACAGCTCCTTCTCTCCAACTTTTCCATACCACTCATGAGTTTGTCAGCCTTTATCCAGTATTCCCCTCATCCTCAGCCCTTGAGTGTGTGAATGCTAGAGCTAAATACTCACTTTGCCCTCTCCCATATTTTAGCCAATGGCGGGACCTTCTCTTTTATTTCATGGCTTCTTAGTTTCCTTAAAACCTTCAGTAAAAGATGTTGTCAACAGCCTTAGTGAAATCCGTCAAGAATGCAGCAGTCACTCTTTTCTATGTGCTTATGAGGCAGCACTTCTATCTGCGGAAGCTGTGCTGGCTCTTCACATGCTTTCCTGTATCATAGTTCCTGCTGTTTTTTATGCTACAGAAGCAGGCTTTCTCGATTGCCACAGAATCGTTTTGTTTTATATTGTGTCACATTTGCTGCCCTCTTGTCTCCAAAACCAAGGAAGTTTGAAGTGCCTCATTACACACTGCCGCATTAGAGAACTCATCAGTGAGTGCCATTTAGTCTTAGTGCTATGCTCATGTTCATTCTGTCTTGGTAAGATCATCTTGACCCCTTCTATTGTTATTTCCAGTTTGGACAGATCCTCTGCTGAGCTCCCCAGAAAGGATTCCTGCATAAAATTCTCCCCGGTTTCCTCATCAATGAATGCTGATGCAAAAAACCTGACTTACCTTTTCTGTAACATCCATGTCTCCTCTGAGCACTCATGTTGTACCTTGGTCATCAACTGGCCCTTGAGACTTTCTAGCAGGCTTTTGCTCCAGTGCAAGAAGAATAATTTAGAGGTTTGATTCCTTTGTCTAGATGTTTCTCAAATTCTTTGTGGCCTATCTAATTGTATTTTTATGTTTATCAAAGTTCATGTTCCTTTCTGTTATCTTCTTTTGAATACCCTATAGGGTTTTGATACGGTTCAGACTGCCTCTTTGCTTCAAGTCTGGTATCCTTCAGCTGTCTCCTAGACATATGTAAGGATTTAATTCTTTTAGCTCCCTCTCCTAATTAGTTTGTAACAGACTACACATTGTTCCCTTACTGGAGTTCAGCACGACTATAGGGGGTTCTTTGGTCTTTGTTGCTCTTCGTAGAAATACTGTTTTTATAAAGTGGGGATTCCAGCATGAGATTCTGAACCAGATCTTGTACGTTGTTCCCCATCAAGCTGACGACTGCACTTGATCTTGAGGGCTCATTCTGTGAAAAATAATTCCATCTAGATAATACCATCTAAGAATATAGTCTGCTTCATGTAGTAACATGTCAATATACTGTTGTCAGTGGTACTGTCCTGGCTGGTGGTCTGACCCATAGACCCAATCCCATGTTCTTCCCAACTAGGCTTTGAATTTCAACCCACCTGGACTACCTGCTTCTCTCTGAGGTGGCTGGTTTGCTATGTTTAGAAATTATTTAGCCTCTCTACTATCTCGTCTTTGGACTAATGGCGTTATCCCTTTGCATTTACGGTCCCTCCTAACTCCTTCAGACCTAATGTAAAGAATCCAGCTGAGCAAGGAGTACGTATCAGGAGAAACAACCAGAAGAGTTGTGATCTCTCATCCCACTATTTCCGATATGGCAGGGACAAAACTGATCTTCTGCTGTATGCATGGGTAGTCATTGTGCTTAAACTGGGGTTGATTTTCATTTTCACCACATATTCTTTCAGTATCTGTTGCACACCTTTTATATCCCCCAAATACCAAATGAATGCTACACATCTCGTAGCAATTTACTGTTATTTTTTGAATCTAATGCTGAGACCTTGTACATGAACACGAGGAAGCCCACTGTAGTTTTCTTTAGACGTTTCACTGAAGATTAGTGCTTTGTGGTGAAATATAAAAATCCTTGGGCTTTCTGCAATTTCTGGAATTCTTTGAACTAATGCCTTTAAAGTAAATTTAAAAAAAGGCCTTTTCCCCTTAAAAGTGAATGGGGGGAGGGCTTTTGATGAAATTAATTGAAAGAGAGTTTGGTCTTTCAAGAGGAACTACTTTTTGAAGGGGAAACTTTGTTTTTAAAACAAGTTTTGTCTTCTGCTTTAAACCTCCTCAGACTCTATCATGGCTTTGCAATATCACAAAAATATTTTAAAAAGAAATCTTTTAGGGAAAAACCACTAACCAGGTTAGTGTAAAACACCTCAAGGATAGTATTACTTTATTTCTCCATAAGCTGGTCTCTGAAGGAGAGGAACAGGCAAAGGAGCATTGACTGGGAGAAGACCACGCAACTCTGTAAACAAAGTTTAAGCACTGGGTTTGCCAAACAAAAGCTTTCACTTGCAACAGACTCGGTTTTCAGTCATGCATTCCTAGCATTAGATAATTAGGTCAATATTTAGGCACCTAAATAAGTGCATCCTGGTATTTAGAAGTACCAGGAATTCCCACCCTGGATGGAGGATTCAAAAGCATTTCTGTTACTTTGCATCTTTTACATGGTTGTCTGCAGATGGATTTAGTTTCCTAATGCTAGATGTCAAGATCAAATATTTTGGGCAAAAATAAAAGTTAAAATATGTTAAATTAACACACACAAAAAAATGGTAATGTTGTAAAGTATTTAAACCCAACTGTGAGAATCCCCAGGGTTTTTTGTTACTACACATTCATCTGCTTAGTAACCCCTTCCTTTGTTGTGATGAGCGTTAGATGAGGACGCTTGCTGGGAAGTGGAAGATTCATTAAGAAACATGGGAACCATTTGCAGTTAGTTCTAAGAAATTATTTGGAAACACATTTTCTCTCCCTCTCTCTCTCACTCTCTCCAGTGAGTATAAGATTTTACATAAGCAGTGTCAGTTCACTCAAGGGAAAGAAGAGTCCTGCTTAGGGAAAGAAGGGTATTCAAATCTTCAGGGTACCATAACACTGCAGACAGCGGCACACACTTTCACTTCATGCAGTCTCAGTTATCTGACCTAGCTGCTTCCTCTCTGAGCGTTGGGACATAGAGTAGGAGGCTGAACTAGGTGCTCTGAGTCACCTCTCAGAAGACCTCCCTCGCTCTTACTTGGTTGTATAGCAGTTCTGTGACTTACTCAAAGGTGGGTGCCAAAATAATTTGAGGAGAGGAAGATTTCTTATGCTGAAAAATAGTTAATTGAAGATGCCACATCACTTTTCCTGGATTCTACGAACTACTGCTAACTACCAGATTCAATAAATCAAACACAAAGAAAAGTACAGTCTTTTCCTTGAAATCCAGATAATGCCATGAAAGAGTAGGAGTAAGGGTGGTACAGAAAATATCATATGTTAGAAAAACAAAAGTAAAAGGGATTTGATTATGTCATGCCTGAAACTACCTCTTAGACATAGTATTAAGAAGTTAAACATGAGTTAGTCTTTCAGTCTGTCATCTGTCATATAGCTGTAGAGGCATACGCACACAAAATGTAGATATATTTTACTAGGAAGATTTTAATCTAGTATTGTTACAAGAAACAATTATGCGTACTAATCAGAAATACTGGGGATATATCTACGATAAAACATTCTGTCTTAATAAGTTTATTCAGTTTAATTGGTGATATTTTAGGGAAGCAGGTCTTTTTATAATCTTTTACCTGTGGATTCTATAAACACCCTAGCAAAATTAGAAGTATTAGAAACAAAAGAACTTGGGTCGTTTTTAATGTTAGGTGCGTAATATCTGCTCTGAGCACTCTCCACATTGTTGTGCTGACGGCAATCAAACATTAGTATCCAGAAAAATGTTAGGCTAAAGATAACTCAGTAAAGAAACACCACAGGAGAAGATTCGTATCGAGTTTTAATGACTGGCTTGTGAAGGGGTGCCTTCACTTGCTGCGACGGTGGCAGTGAGTCCCAGGGAAGGGAGCGAGGGGAGCTGCACTGCTGTGGGGATGCCCCGGGAGCACCCGCAGCTCTGCGTCCCTCCTCGAGGGTCTGTCGCTATTTACAGGCAAAAGTTCATCAGGCAGCTCCAAGGGCAATGGTGCCTACTAGTAGAAAATAGAAAAAAATAGAAAAGTAGAAAATACTCGTTGATTCCCCCATTGCCCCTAAAATAAATGAGGAAGAGCAGGACGGGGAGGAAGGTGCTTCTCTCTTGCCCTAAAAATTACAGTGATTGTGGCAGTGAGAAGCTAGGCCTGAAAGACAAAACATCAACAGCTGTGAAACCCACTCCAATAATTGTGAATTTGATTCACCTGGGACAGCAAGGGCCTTGTGATTCCCTGGCAAAAGGGCCATGGCTTCTGGCAGCAGCCTGTGTGGAAACGCCGGGGTGGAGGAAGGGTCACAGCCACCAGAGCGTCACCTCCTCCCCGTCAGCCTGCCTTGCTTGGCTCTCTGCATCCCTCTGCTCTTGCTGTCTGTCCCTGTACCAGCCTCTTCTCTGTCAGTGCCAGGCAGCCTGGGGGCACAGACAGCGGCTGCCTGGGCGCTCCCAGGGAGGAGAGGCCCCGCAGGAGGGCCCTGGGGCCCTGCCGGGAGGTGACAAACCCTCCCTGTGGTGGCCATTGCCCCCCCCCCCTCCATCCTCAGCACCACGCATGGCGGCCCTCCTTCCTTCCTCAGCCGCAGAAAATGAACTGGGTTGGTGGCAGCCGGTGAGTGAAACTCTGCAAAGGCTGGGAGAAATGGCTCCATGCTGAGCCAGACCCCTCACGGATCAGGCACAGCCATGGTGGGTGTGACAGGCCCGGGGTCCCCTCACAGACAGGGTACGGCCATGGAGGGTGTGACAGACCCAGTGTCTTCACAGACCAGTAGTGCCATGGTGTGTGCAATGGCCCTGGTGTTCCCTCACAGACCAGCAGGCCATGGTGGGTGTGACAGCCCCAGTGTCCTCTCCTGAACCAGGCTGTGTGAGGAGACGCAGATGTCCTCCCACACCGGGGAAGCATGGCTCATGTTTGGGCTGAATATCTCCCCATGGACTGGGGCTGAGTGAGGGTTTCACACCTCGGCCTTTCCTCAGGCCCTCACAAATGGCAGTCATTACTATTTGGGGAAAAAAATGTACAGTTACTGAGATTCACTGAAATAGTAAAATAATCACCAGTTGAGTTGTAACACTAAAAAAAAAGGATAATATTCAATTTCTTTAGGTGCTGCGCCATCTGCCTATCCACTAAAAATTTAAACCCCACAGATTTTGTCAGCCATTTGAAAGTAGCTTTGCTAAATACAGCTTTATGATCATCCTGACTATGCAGAACCAAACTAAAACAATGCCTTACCCATCTGGAAGTCTTCCCAGCAAAATGAGGTTTCTGAAAGTTGCCTATGTGAGGCAGGGGGAAGGGAGAGCTTCAGTTTGAAAAAAACCCAAAGCCAACACTAACTTTGTCCTAAATGCCTATCGTACTATTCTGTCTGTAAGAGAAAGCAGCGTGTAGGAGTATTGCACTCACTTAGTAAAGGCAAATCATCCTGATGCTTTCTGCTGCTGTTCATTATCTGTCGGATTCCTCAGGTGTGTCTGGGATTTGCATTTAGGTATCAGAAAAACTGTCCATTACTGGGGCTTCTACCCACCGCAAGGGTAAATGTTATGTGCATATGTTTAGAAAGTCATCCAACTTGAAGCACAGTAAAAAAAAAAAAAAAAAAGGCTAATCCCAAGGGGATACTGTGTATTTCTAACTCTCAAAAAAAAAGTCCTTATCTTACTGACCCAAGGATTGCAGCCATACTCACCCTGCTCACAGCAGTGACCCAGAGCTCGGCGTTTATACACCATGTCCTGTAGGCAATTCATTTAAGACTATGTTTAACATGAGATACATAGTTTAAGGTATAACTGTCTCCTATATTGCACAAGAAACAGCAGCTCGATAAAACTTGTAGTGACAATCTATTTTTCTTAGCTTTTTTACAAAATGTTCACAATGTTCTGTAAAGTCCCAAAAGGTAGAAACTTATACTGCACTCTGTTGTTTTCTTTGCTAATATGTTTTTGTAACTATGTTGCAGCATGACAAAGAATATCAGGAGAAATTAATATATTGACAGAGATTTCTTACAATCTTTTCAGAAATTAAGAATTGATGATGTGTTGTGTTACTGGTCAAATGCCTAAAAGCTTTTCCTTCTGAATGTTCGATGTATTTGGTAGCCCCAAGATAGAATGTGATCCTACCCTTACCTGAGTAAACCAGGATCAGTCAAAGTGACTTCAACAGAGATATGTTGACTTTACTACCTGAAGGTTTGATCCATTATAACATCACAGAACAGAATGTAACATAATATGCTAGCATCAGATGGGATTCACCTTTCTCAAAGGGGAAAGAGGGTCTTTGCTCAGGAGCTTGCAGGGCTCATTGGCAGGGATTTAAACTAGACGTGAAGTGGGAGGAGGAACACATCAGGCTTGCCAGTGACAAACTATGGGGTGATACACCATAGCTGGAGGGACAGGGTGCTAGTATGGGCCCTCAGCTTGTTGCCCAGAGGTGTGCTGGAGACCCTGCAGCACAATCAGTCTTGTAGAGATGAGCTGGGAAGCTCCTGAGGTAGTAGGAGCCAACAAGGAAGCTTCTGTGAAACACCCCAAGGGAAACAAGGGGTGTTCCTATGTGAAGGTGGCATGGCCAACAGCCCAGATGAAGTTCCTCTACACAAACACAGACAGCATGGGCAACAAACAGGAAAAGCTGGAAGCTACCATGCTGCTAGAAAGCTATGATCTGATTGCCCTTACTGAAACTTGGTGGGATGAATCCCATGACTGAAGCTTGGCTATCAATGGCTACAGGCTGTTCAGAAGGGACAGGCAGGGAAAGAGCAGTGAAGGTGTTGCCCTGTACATCAAGAAATCAAGCTTGGCTATCAATGGCTACAGGCTGTTCAGAAGGGACAGGCAGGGAAAGAGCAGTGAAGGTGTTGCCCTGTACATCAAGAAATCAATACGGTGTGAAGAGCTGTCCCTGAAGAATAGTCACAAGCAGGTCAAAAGCCTATGGATAAGAATCAGAGACCGAGGCAACAAAGAGAACCTGGTCGTGGGTGTCTACTACAGGCCATCTGATCAAGGAGAGCTTACTGACGAAT
Organism: Opisthocomus hoazin; assembly: GCF_030867145.1. Lineage (NCBI taxonomy): Eukaryota > Metazoa > Chordata > Aves > Opisthocomiformes > Opisthocomidae > Opisthocomus > Opisthocomus hoazin. Next base: position 57,778,559 of record NC_134421.1, read on the forward strand.
CCTGCTTCCTCCAGCTCCAGGGTGCTTCATGCTTGCAGTCTCTCATCCTGCTGGGGGACTTCCACCACCCCGACATCTGCTGAATAAGTAGCACGGTGAGCCATAGGCAATCCAGGACATTCCTAGAATGAGCCGAGTGTAACTTTTTAAGCCAGGTAATTGACATCCCTACCCAAAGGGATGCAATACTGGACCTGATGCTCACCAATGCAAATGAGCTCATCGGTGGCATCAAGACTGGAAGCAGCCTGGTCTGCAGTAATCATGCGTTGGTGGAGTTCACAGTCCTGAGGAATATGGGAAAGGTGAGGAGTATAGTCAGGACCCTAAATTTTAGGAAAGCCAAATTCCAGCTCTTCAAGGAGTTAGTCAGTAGGACCCCCTGGGAAATGGTCCTCAGGGACAGAGGACCAGAACAGACCTGGCAGATCTTTAAGGATGTTTTCCATAGAGCGCAGGAGCTCTCAGTCCCCAGGTGTAAGAAGTCAGGCAAAGAAGGGAAGAGACTGGCAGGGCCGACTCGAGACCTGCTGGTCAAACGAAAGGGCAAGAGGGAACTGCACAGGGAGTGGAAGTAGGGACAGATATCTTGGGAAGAGTATAGGGATGCTGCCCAATTGTGTTGGGATGGAGTCAGGAGGGCCAAGGCACAGATAGAGCTGAATTTGCCAAGGATGCAAACAATAACAAGAAGGGCTTCTACAGGTATGTCAGCCAGAAGAGGAAGGTCAAAGAAAGTGTTACCCCCCTAATGAGCAAGACTGGCGAACTGGTAACAATGGACAAAGAGAAAGCTGAGGTACTCAACAACATTTTTGCCTCAGTCTTCACTGGCAACCTCTCTCCTTGCCCCTCTCCAGCTGATGGACTGCAAGATGGGGACCAGAAGGTAAAGCCCCAGCCACTGTAAGGGAAGATCAGGCTCATGACCACCTGAGGAACCTGAACATACATAAGTCTATGGGACCTGATGAGATGCATTCCAGAGTCCTGAGGGAAGTGGCTGATGTCATTGCCAAGCCACTCTCCATCATGGCAATCAGGTGAAAGTCCGTGGTGACTGGAGGAAGGGAAACATTGTGCCCATTTTCAAAAAGGGTAGAAAGGAAGACCCTGGGAACTACCGACCTGTCAGCCTCACCTCTGTGCCTAGGAAGATCACGGAACAGACCAACCTAGTGGCTTTCTATGGTGGTGTGACTAGATGAGTAGACAAGGAAAAAGCTAAGGATGTGATCTATGTGGACTTCTGTTAAGCCTTCGACACAGCCCCTCACAACATCCTTCTCTCTAAATTTGATAGATCTGGATTTGATGGGTGGACTGTTTGGTGGATGAGGAATTAGTTGTATGGTCACATCCAGAGGGTAGTGGTCAGTGGCTCAATGTCCAGATGGAGATCAGTGACAAGTGGTGTCCCTCAGGGGTCCGTACTGGGACCAGTACTGTTTAGTATCTTCATCAATGACATGGACAGTGGGATCAAGTGCACCCTCAGCAAGTCTGCAGATGACACCAGGCTGGGTGGTGCATTTAACACACCAGAAGGATGGGATGCCATCCAGAGGGACCTGGACAAGCTTGAGAAGTGGGCCTGTGTGAACCTCATGAGGTTCAACAAGGCCAAGTGCAAGGTCCTGCACCTGGGTCGGGGCAACCCTCCCTTTCAATACAGGCTGGGGGATGAAGGGATTGAGCGCAGCCCTGCTGAGAAGGACTGGGGAGTACTGGTGGATGAAAAGTTGGACATGAGCCATCAGTGTGCACTTGCAGTCCAGAAGGCCAAGTGTATCCTGGGCTGCATCAAGAGACGCGCGGCCAGCAGGGCAAGGGAAGGGATTCTGCCCCTCTACTCTGCTCTGGTGAGAGCCCACATGGAGTCCTGCGTCCAGCTCTGGAGCCCCCAGCACAAGAAGGATGTGGACCTGTTGGAGCGGGTCCAGAGGAGGCTACAAAGGTGCTCCAAGGGCTGGAGCACCTCTGCTATGAGGAAAGGCAGAGAGAGTTGGGGCTGTTCAGCCTGGAGAAGGTTCCGGGGAGACCTTGTAGCAGCCTTTCAGTGCCTGAAGGGGGCCTATAGGAAAGAAGGGGAAAATATTTTCAGCAGGGCCTGTTACGATAGGACAAGGAATAATGGCTTTAAACTAAGGGATGGTAGATTAGAGTGATATAAGGAAGAAATTTTTTACCGTAAGGTGGTGAAGCACTGGAACAGATTGCCCAGAAAGGTCATGGAGACCCCACCCCTGGAAAGGACCCATTCAAGGACAGGCTGGACGGGCATCTGAGCAACCTGGTCCAGTTGAAGATGTCCCTGCTCAGTGCAGGGGGCTTGGGCTAGATGACCTCTAAAGGTCCCTTCCAACCCAAACCATTCTATGATTCTATGATTGTATGATACCATAACATAACATATTTGTGTCCTAAATGCTCAATACCATTGGTGAGAAATTCAAGCCATGACTCAAGATTATACTCTTACGATTGAAAAAATAATTATTTACATCTTTCAGGAGCAGAGTCATATTAAAGCAGGACAGGAGAAAGCAAAAGGTAAACAGTTCTAGCTGTCTTGGGGTTTATATTGTTATATAAATGCTTAGTTGATTCACTCAGGAAAAACTTTCAAAGCATTTGGAGAGACTCAAAACTGTAGCGTAACACTTGTAATGTGTTTGCCTGACTGCATGTAACTTCTAGCGACAAAGTCTTGTTCTAGGTTTACCACACTGAATTCCAGCAGGGAGAAGAAGGAGTAGGAGAAGGCATGAATGAATGAATGATTGTGCCCAATTGAAGTTTTACTGAATTACTTCTGTTACTATGTTTTGTTGGTATGTGCTGACACACGGGATTGCTTGAAGCCTCACAGTGACAACCACGTGGTCAGCTAGCCCAACACGCATACACACAGCTATTTTTCCGGGCTGTGCAAAAGAATGTTAGGCTCATTAAAGTACTTTATTCTGGCATTTGCAAAAGTAGGGCAGCTTATTTGTATTTTGAATCTGAAAGTGAAATAATAGAATCAAATTTATCCCTGGCATAGCAGAAGACATTTCAAACAGGAAGAGAAAGATAACAGTAAGAGAAGATAGTTATAACCATAGTAAGAGAAGTCTGTTCCTCCTCAGCAGCTGGGAAAAAATAGACAGTATAAGGAAGCTCCACCACTGAAGCTGGTACCCCTGAGGAAAACCAGGCTGACAGTATGGAGACAATATGTAAAATGAAAAACTTTACCTAAGGGAATGTGGGAACAACCAGCAGCTTGTTGCCCCCATCACTTTCCCAGTCTCCTGGAGGCCTATGAGTTCTCAAAATACCTGTTTTCTCAGGGATTTATTGGTCTACGCCACTTAATTTGTAATTATGTAATTTGCTTCAGTGGAGGAAAGAAAACAGGAAAGGATCCAAGACAGGATTGGCTTTAGTAATTTAGTACTAAATTACTACATACAGTGGTAATTTTGTAATTGCTATTACACAATTAATAGCAATTTAGTAATTTAGAGGTGATGGGAAGAAAATATCTGGGACACTGAAGGGAATGGATAGATTTTGGGGGTGTGGACTTCAAAGCAATATGAATTTTGAAGTGTTCATTTGTACACAGGCTGAGTTAACCTTACTGCTTAACTTATTCTTAACTGAAGAGCAGATACTTTCCATAGGTGATAACATCCTAGAAAGCTAAAGGTTGTGATATAATAAATCAGACTGGAAAATCATTACCAGCGAACATGCTGGGTATATTAGTTACATGTAACCTGCAATCACGAGAGGAATTACATTTCAGAAGTAAAGCCAATGCTATTTTGTGTTTTGGCATAGCCTGCAGTATTCAGTATCACTCTTGTGATTAAACTAAAGAAATCTTACTGGTTTTATTTATTCATCATTTTAGGATGATTATTAATAGTCTCCTACAAAATGGAGATTTTTGTTTCCTAAATTTTCCAGAATTATCTGCCTGATATAATCAAAGTGTCAGTCATGTCTTTTTGTTCCTTGCAACAAAAAGCCTTTCCAAATTCCAGTTTAGAGATTTTTCTTCTTTGCTTTTCTCTCTTTTTTTGGTCACAAGACTAATTTCTGTGTTGAGGAAGACAAATTTGGAGAACAATAAACTCTTTGTGTCATTACAGACGGCTGTGTGTGTGCAATCTTGCTGATTTATTTGCCTACTAGCTTATAAGCTGCCTAAAAAGTCCAAGTTTAAAAATTTTTAAGACTTTTTTTCTCACAGAACTTTGCTATGTGTTTTATTTTAAAGATACATTTTTAATGATCATGCACAAAATCTGAGGCATGAATGTTTAAGGACTATGCTTTTGGCATCAACAATGATTTATTTTTAATATGACCAAATTATAGTTGCAGTCTTTTTCAAGGAAATAAAATTAAGCTAAATAACAGTAGACAAGGTTTGAGAATTCAGAGAGGTTTAATCATGTGATTTTATTGTTAGAAATGGTTTACTAAGTCTTGCATGCTAATTTCAAAAGAATTATATATGCTATTAACATGTGATTGAAGCTTCTGTCAAGAACTTATTCTCTCTTTTAAAAAATTTAGGAATTCTTTGAAAAGAAGAAACTTAAATCAAAGATGAAGCTTCTGGAAGAATCATCTCCTAAAAGTTCAGCAGTCAGTTTAGATCTCCTCAATCTATATGTTGTTAACCAGATATCAACAAAAAAAGACAACACCGGTGAGCTTAGAGTGTTCTGACTTCACAGTTAACAGAATCAGTTATCCATAACTGTTACTGCTATTGTTTTAGTTGTTGTTCTTCCAACTTAATGTTCAAATAAGTGTTGTTTTATTTCTAAAATAAAAAATATAAGTAAATACAAAAATTAAGATTGAATAAAAAGTCAGGACATAAGAGGAATCCGATAATCTTGGCAACTGCCTACTTCACCTTTAAAGCCTTGTATACTTGTGCAACTTCCTCTTTCCATTCATTAATTTTACCCTACATCCATTTCTTTTTCCCTTTGCCATTAAACAAGTCCATTTGTATTCCACTTCTTTTTTCCTAACTTTTGCGGGGCATTTGGAACACTCCGTCAGTTGTACCCAGAGTATCTTTCTTAAAATCCATCATTAGGCTCCTAAAAAAACCATCTCTACAACTCGAGTCCTAACTCTTGTCCTCTGTGACATATTCATGAACCACATCATTGTGGAGAATTTGTTGTCCTATGCTCAGGAAAATTAGAAGGTGACTGGGGAGGGCAACACAGCCTGTGTACACACAACAGCTGGCTGTAAATAATTTTACACTAGAACGCCATTTAGAACAGAGCTCTTGCATTGCTAATAACGAAGAAGAAAAAAAATACGGCTTTAAATGGATTAAGAAACATAAAACAACAGCTTTTGTACTCTAGTGAAAATTCAGGAAGCTCAAATCTTTCTCCAAGTCCAGCGCTGACATTCCAATTCCTTTCATTGCAGAGAACAAGAGGAAGCCAGTCCACACTGATATCACTGAAGATGTAAAAATACCTGTTAGGAGGTACAACCTAGAGCTTCCCATGTCACCAGTACGTACACAACATACATCAAACTTAGATGACCTCCAGAACAGGTACTTGTATAAAATAGCTAAGCAGTAGTAGTTAAGCTATAATGAAGTTCTGGAAAAGGTATTTCATGATGATCTTATATTTGACATATTAAATAAACATAAATATACCATTCTAAGGTGAAGTTTCACAATTTCTCCTGGCATTCCAGTGATTTCAGTACTCTTACTACGAGAGAGTAAATAAATGTATTTGTTATAGACGCTCATGCTCAAATCAACTTGAGAAGCCAATTTTTCATTAATCAAAGTCAATTTATTAGCAAGCGATAAAAGAACAAGACAGCGCTGGGTGACCGGGGAGCCAGTGCTCCGCCAACAGTTCGCACCGATAGCGGATGCAACCCCCCTTTTTATAGAGTTCCTGTTTCCTGCGTACATGGCCCCTGGTATCTTCCGTGTTGTGTCTGCGCTTGCGCGACTAGTTGCTAGGTGGTCGTCGTCTGCCTCTCGGTGGTCATTGGGATGAAGGCCGAAGTCTTTCTCAGGCGTCCTGCTGTCTGCTCGTTCATCCCCCAAGCCATTGCTCATTTATCACCCAAGCCATTCCTTTGCTTATCAGCAGACAGGCCATTCCCTTACTTATCAGCAAATGGTTGTTCACTCCTCTGGATGTCTGCTGCTCCAGCTTAAGTTGCAAAAGAAACTCTAACACCCACATGCGATTTCATGAACAAAGTTAACCCATTCATCACAGGGCTTCTCCTCTTTCTCCATCAGCCGGTTTGAGAACAAATTTTATATGTATACATTTATTACAATTCCCCCCTTCTAGTTTTTACCATTTTGTTCCTCAAACCGAGCGACAGTCTTTCGGGCTAAAGAGAGAATTAGAGTCTCTCCTTTACTGGTTTCATCATCCTCTAGGTGTTCGTATTGCCTTTTTAACAGCATTAAATGGGCCGCTTCTAATCTACTTTTTACTAATCCAATCACTCTGTTCAAGATGCAAGGCCCAAAGGTTACAGTGAGCATCAACAACATTAAAGGTCCGGCAATGGTTGACAACAGTGTAGTTAACCAGGGAGAATGATTAAACCACGATTCATACTATCCTTGTTGAGCCTCCCTTTCCTTTTTGTGTTTTTCCAGACCTTCCCATAGTTTAGCCATAGTGTCTCGTACTACTCCTGTGTGATCAGCATAAAAGCAACATTCTTCTCCTAAAGCAGCACAGAGCCCCCCCTTGCTGTAGAAAAAGAATATCCATTCCCCTTCTATTTTGTAACACTACCTCTGATAGTGAAGTTAGAGACTTTTCTAATGCGGTAATTGACTTTTCTATTCGTTCCAAATCCTCGTCTACCGCTGCTCTCAGGGAGCTGAAACCTTGTTGTTGTTGGATAAGAGACATTATTCCCGTCCCTGCCCCCACTGCCCCAATACCCAACAATGTGGCTATTGTCATGGCAGTTATGGGCTCCCTTTTTATGATATGGGGTGTTCCTATATCCCAGTGCTCATAGACTACTTTCTCTGAATGATATAATATTCTTGGGACAATGATAACCTGGATGCAATATTCGCTAGAAGCATTAAACACCTTTAGGGATATACACAGAGTAAGGCCTGTTCTTGAACGTATTCACCGGGTCCCTTCTGAAGGAATGACCCACATTTTGCCAGTGTTTCCCATTGTGAGAAGGAAAGAGCTGCAAAGCCTTCATTTTGGTCCCCGTATGTTGCCTATGCAGGCTCCTGTTCCAGAGACGTGTTGCATGGTTATTCCCTGCTTCCTATCTCCCCAGGAACACTGGGGAGGAGCGTTTCTAGTGCTAAAATTATACGTACCATTTACCCCTATTGCCTCATAAAAAGGGGGTTTTATATCATAAGATAACCAGCACTTATCAGTTAATTTGGGGTTGGTTCTATTCAGGGTATCATATGTAGCTTGCATTACTTTCCAAAGAGGAGGGTCCTCCTTCCTACCGGTAGGGGGTATTATAACACTACTTATGTTATTTTTGGGTTTTTGTAACGTTTGCCAGATCCGGAGTCGACTTCGGTAAGGGTAATGTCCTTATTTTAGGTCTATTAATGATTTTATTGGGACCAGCCTCTTGGGGAGGGTCTTCTACTTTTTCCTTTTTTATGAAAATCCTTCCTCCCTTATCGGTTCCAGGTTCCCAATACCTTATTCCCCACATTCTTCCAATTATCCACCCTCTATCCATGGGCTGGGTAACATTTAAAAAGAGGTATTTACAGTTCCCACGTCCTTCCCACCCTCGCGGTGGGATGCACCCATATGGACCCCACTGGACCTTTAGGTATTTATCTATACCGTCCCCCGGTATCCAACTAGGGGCTATGGTCTCACAACCCCAATAACTACAGTAATATTGATTAGGGGAGTTGCAGTACCCCTTTCCAGGATTTGAACTAGGGCACATATAAAATCCCATGTATTCCCAGCATCGGGGCCTCGGGACCAGCTGACATAGAGTGGAAGTAAAGCTTGGTCCCCCTGATGTTATCTGGGTTGCGATAATTTTCTGATCTCCGAATCGACTTAAAGTCCATTTAAAAGGTTGGTGGTATTCATTTGCTGAGGCCATTAAGGGGCAGCATATCCAAAGTATTAATACCCATTTTGGGAGAATTGGTGGGTTGATGGTAACCATTTCAGAGTGGTGGTAGCTATTCTCAGGTATTTTAATTTGGGAGGTTTGGGTTCGAGTGTATTGTGCCATCCCGGACCTAGATTTAGGGGGCTTTCTCGCAATTGTATTGAACGTTTTAGTTCCCCACTATTTCCTTACGTCTCTGCCTCCTTTGCCTACTCCCTTGCTTGGAGCAGCAAGGTGTTTTATCTTCTCGGCAGCAGTTGTAGTCTTCAGGGGTCTTCCCTTCTCTCCTTTTGCGAGTGTCATATGCCTCCCAATTTTTATTCTTTATTTCCAGGGCTAAACACGCCAGGTGTTTTACTTGTTTTCAGCACACCACGTTAGTTATTTCCGGATTGGCCTCCCTATACTCCTTAGAGTGTAGACAACCAAGCTTTGGATTTATGCCTTTTGTGTATACTTCCCACCACTTTTTAGACTTCCAGACAATTTGTTTGGTTTTTACTGCGTATTTAAGGGTTACTTCTGTTAATTCTCTTTTAGCCAAATAACACTCTTCACAAATATTTGGGGTAAAATCTCTCTCTCTACAATGAACCCACCAATTGTCCTTACACACTTTACATTTAAAACAACAAAAGGGTAACATATACAACCAGGAATTGGGCAGAATGCAGTCCCATTCATTAAGTCCTTCGCGTGATGGCTTCACTCATCAATCTTTCTCCAGAAGGTGACCTTCAGGTTGTCAGGGTTCCCTATTGCCTCCCACGAGATTCTTGAACAGGTCCTTTTATTCTGGTAGTGTGAGTCCAACCTCGTTCGGCCGCTCGAACCGCACTATCTGTGGTAAGCAACACAAAAAAGGGTCCCTCCCAACGAGCGATCAGGGAGAATTCTTTCCAGGCTTTAATCAACACTTTGTCTCCTGGCTTGACCCTGTGTATTGCTATATCTAGGGGTGGTTTCTGTACTACTAATCCTTTCTTTACTAGTTCTCGCCTCTGCTTCATCAATTCAATGATATATTCTTGTAATACTCTTTCTTCAACTTTGGGGTGTTTGGCTGGTATTTCCAGGTCATAGGACATCCCATACAGCATTTCAAAAGGGGAGATTCCTGTATCTGTCCGGGGTTGTGTCCTCAGATTTAATAAGGCCATCGGAAGGCATCTTACCCAGCTCATCTTAGTTTTAATCATCAGTTTGGTCAATTGTTTCTTAATTTTCCCGTTCATTCATTCGATTTTACCAGAGCTTTGTGGATGCCAAGGGATATGATATTCCCACTTAGTTCCAAAAAGCTCCGGATCCCACTTAGTTCCAAAAAGCTCCGGATCTGCTAGGGTAAATTCCCCAGGTCCCTGTCAATCCTCCTTGACATGGGCCTGTATTCTTTTCCTCCTCCCTGTTACTAAACACTTTTCAAGCCTTGTCTAGTAAACTTTCCAAATTCCTGCTGCTCTCATTTTCTGCATTACTTGCTGACTGCCCAAAGAATAATGTTCTGGCACGTCAGATAAATGATCCCTCCAGGATCTTTCATTTTATCCAACTTAGTACATCTCTGCCCTATACTACACGCTGAGCAACATCCTTTCAACTTTCTTGTTCTTCTTTCTTATTTTATGCAAAATACAGCCCAAAGGTCTTTAACCAAACTTTTATACTTTAACCACCGAGACAACATAACATCAATTGCAACAAAGTATTATAATTCAGGGTTCCATTAGGGAGCTATTTTCTTTAATATCTAATTTATACTAAAGCCATCACTGATTACAATTCTTTATTAAGGTCTCTTTTTGTTCACACTCCTGCCTGGTGGTCCTCCTATATCTTTCCAGTGAACCAAAATACAGCCTAAAAGGCTCTTTTCCACTGTCTCTCCACTTTGTTTACTTCTCACTATTCATTTAATGGTTTGCTCTCCTGGTGTATCCTGCAGGGACTTTCCCTGTGTTCCATTTGACAAAAATAATGTACTTCTAACACTTTGAACACTGAGTGTGAACAAATAGGCAACATCAGTGACAAAGTGGACAGGAGCTAGTATGAGCTCCACATTGAGGGACCACAGTGCTACTCTGTCCTATGTCCCTTCCCATGTAATAACAAGAACTCTGTAGCTATACTTTTATTGTCCGAATTTCACTGATTTTTAATATTTCCTAAATTTCCTCAATCACTTAAGTCCGCCTGAGCAATCAGCCCTGTCCCAATCAGACTAATTTCCACATTATGCACACTGACAATCGTTTCTAAATAACACCCAAACGTTTTTCCCACAAAAAAACCACAAAAAAAACCACCTGAGTTACATGAAAAATCCCAATGTTCAGAACACCAAGGGTTAATACTTGATTCAAGTAACCCTGTCTCACAGTCTGCCACACACTTTCCTTAGTCTCCGGCTTGCTCTCCTCGCAGAGAATACAAAACTGCGGATCAAAACTCTACACTCAAGTTTGCAGCCAGGCTGCCTCTCACTCGCCCCATCACTCACCCAGCACTTTTTAACACACAATAACAACACAATAATACACGTACATTCTGGGGCCAGCCCGGCACTTCATACAAACATTAAGGCCCCATTTTTAGGTGTTATAATAGTGTTAGATGGTATGATCCTTCACACAACACACGACACCAAACTTTCACAGCCTATAACAATAATCATGGCAATACGAAATATAACTCCTGCTTCTGCTTCTTCTTCTCTTTTAAAAGGGAATAAATGAGTTCTAGTATCCGATCCTATCCACATACTTGCGTATTCCCTTTCCTCAGAACTGGTTGGTGGTCTCTTACTATTCACCCATATACTTAATTGCTGGCACACCCAGTCCTCAAATGACCCAAAAATGGGCCAAAGTACATGGGGGTTTGTGAGAGGCTTCCCTCCCCAGATCTCAATACAATAATGGATCATCTTTTCTTTAGACTTTTCCTTCTTCTTTGGCGAGCTAGCCCAATACTTCATCATCTTTTCTTTAGACTTATTTTTCTTCCTCTGCGAGCTATCCCAATACCTCATTATCAGCTCTAGAGGGCTTCCTGGGGGTATTCCTCCCCCTCCCCATGGGTCCAGAGGGCTTGCTTTTCCCCCCGTCCCATCTTCCGAGGTGCCTCCGTACACTCACACACGCGCTCCCCTCGTTCGTGGCCCACGCCCTCGCGGGCAATGGGAACCGCACTACAAGAGGGTCCGCACTCGCTTCGCCCGGTGGACGTCTCAGTCAATCGCACCTCGGGAAACCCACCCCGACCGAACGGAAACCTTTAACAGTACTCACGCGTCCGGGAGCCTTCGTTCGGGTCTTCGTGCACAAAAATTACGGGGTACTGCAGGTTCTTTTGCTCAATTATCGTAATTTGAAAGGTTCGTGGGTCCAGGATTTGGCCACGGCTCCCTCCAGAACAGGGCTATCCGTGGACAGGGCGCCCCCTGCCCTGCAGGGGTCCGCACCAAAGGGCCTGGATCCGAGTCACGGCACCAAATTGTTATAGACGCTCGTGCTCAAATCGAGAAGCCAATTTTTCATTAATCAAAGTCAATTTATTAACAAGCGATAAAAGAACAAGACAGCGCTGGGTGACCGGGGAGCCAGTGCTCCGCCAACAGTTCGCACCGATAGCGGATGCAACCCCCCTTTTTATAGAGTTCCTGTTTCCTGCGTACATGGCCCCTGGTATCTTCCGTGTTGTGTCTGCGCTTGCGCGACTAGTTGCTAGGTGGTCGTCGTCTGCCTCTCGGTGGTCGTTGGGATGAAGGCCGAAGTCTTTCTCAGGCGTCCTGCTGTCTGCTCGTTCATCCCCCAAGCCATTGCTCATTCATCACCCAAGCCATTCCTTTGCTTATCAGCAGATGGGCCATTCCCTTACTTATCAGCAAATGGTTGTTCACTCCTCTGGATGTCTGCTGCTCCAGCTTAAGTTGCAAAAGAAACTGGTAACACCCACATGCGATTTCATGAACAAAGTTAACCCGTTCATCACAGGGCTTCTCCTCTTTCTCCATCAGCCGGTTTGAGAACAAATTTTATATGTATACATTTATTACATATTCAAAATAAAAAACCTGTAAATAAAGCTGAGAGATTTTTTAAAAAATAATGTTTCTTTACTCATCTCATGTACGTACACTGTTTATCTCACAGAGCAGGCTGTTCAAACAGTATTTTCCACTTACACTGTTTTCCCAGCCAACTTCAGACACCTAAAGTGATTGGCTCACACACTGGCTGCTCATAACTGCTTAAGAATCAGGCCTTTTTAAGATGTGTGGAAAAATACTCTTAATTTTTTTTTTAAATGAATACTCAGAATGTTTTTAATCTCATAGATCTTCTATCTTGTACTTCATAGTCTGTTTTTATTCATTTTACAAGTTTACAAAAGCAAGTATTGGACAGCAGAAGGCAGCATCTCTTAGAGAAAGTAAAATACCAGCACAATGTAAGTTTATTGTTCTTACTGATGTGAAGCTAAGAATGTGTGGCAATGGTTGCATTTTTAAGTAATTTTTCAGAGTGACCAAATCTCATGTATACTGAAACATGTGAAGTCTTCCTCTTTAAGGGTATACTGATATGTTATTTGCCAGTCATATTTTATATTTTTTTCCTGCTATTTCTCATATATTTCTTGAAAGGGCTCACCTTCTTTTAGGCATTTTGCAAAATACTTCAGAGTATGTGTGCTCTAAACTAGCCACAAAGGACAGAGATTATTGGAAAGAGACTAAGACCAACAGCAAGTAAATGAAAAACAATATGCAGAAATCTGAAATGATGAAACGTGAGAAGCATAGACAGAAGTGACTCTTTAAGAGGAACTTCAGTACAAGTCTCAGTGGATACATCTGAGAAGTTCATAAATATATTGAGGTTACAGTGAAAAACATTCTCTAGATGGAATTTAGGCCTTTTTTTATGACCCATTCCACTGTTGGGTAAAAAGCCAACCAAGTTAGTAAATCTGTTAGAAGACACTTGGGTTAGGTTACTCAGACTTACTTGATAATGTAGCTCCACTGACTCCTGCTATTCATGTCATATGGGACTCTGAGGAAAAGATGCTTGCAAAAGATACTTGCATAGTATTGTTCTGTATATTCCTGGCCCATTCATGTTGCCAGAGCATGTTTTGCTAGAGTGAGAAAGACAGATGTTTTTCTAGTGTCAGAAGTTCCTTTCTGTAGAGTCAGGAAGAATTACTTAGTACAGGCGAAAAGTTCAGCTGTCTAATGTGTTTCAGCCAAGATCACCTTGAGCTGCCACTACTTTTTTGGGTATCACATTAAGTCAGCCGTCCTTTATGGCTCTTTTTCATCTGTTTCTTGAAGACAGAGAGGATGTACTTCAGATTTAGTGTGGCCAGAAATAACGGATCAAAATGATAGCTAAGTTTTTCCTCATCTTCCACTTGTATGGACAGATTTACATCAATTCATCAAAGCATGTGATATTGCGGTGTGCACACAGAGAAAGCTAATTTAATGTATGGATCAAAAAATAAAGTCTAAGGCCTGTATGTTGAAAAGAATTCTTTTTAAAATCTTCAGAAATTGAAGTATATCCAATTTAAGTAATTAAGATAGAGCCACTTTATTAAGCTGAAAGAGAGGCTATAAAATAAATAATTTTCAGCTTTCTGGAAATGTACAGTTTTGTGGTACAAATATTTTGTGCAATTAATGTACAAGGCTTTTGCAGTCTATTAGTAGTTTGTGCTGCTTTCACTGGATAAGATGGATTACTCATCCATTTCATGAGTTTTACCTTCAAATTTCTCCTTGTGTTCTGATCTACTTGAGATAGCGTTGTTGGTCTCACAACATGCTGGAGTTCTCTCCTCAATGGAGTAAAATATTTTTCATTTTACTACTTAAGAACCAAGTCAGCAGATAATTTACCTACATGTCTAAAGCTAAAAATGTATTTATACCCATCTCTCCTCAGATTAACATTTGTGTGCGTGCTTCAGCTTAAGTAGGTACATATGTGTTTCCCTGAAATAAGCCTACCTTAAGTTTTTCATGAAAAATCGTATCAGAATACATGAAAATTTTCTCTTGCATGTGGTATATATGTAGAGATGTAAAAGATATAGAAAGGTTTGGTTACTTTGAACTTTATGCTTACATCAAAACAGGTTTAGATGAATTAAATGTCTCTCTGCTATGTTTTGTCTAGTTATCACAAGTAACAGAATTCATGTATGCTGACTCTAGTATGGAACATGAAGACAACATAGGAAGAGCTTTTAGTGCCTGTCCATTATCTTCTTCTGTTTTTTGGTCCTCTAACTGTACACAATTTTCAGAAGAAAATTTCAACACAAACCTAATGGGCAACACTTGGGAACAGACCTATGAAGAGAAGCTGCAAAACCAGGTTTGATCAATGTTTTGTGATATTTTAAACTAAGTTTCATTTATTTGGGGTGTAGAATTAGTCTAATGGTAAACATAATTATGAATTATCAACGTTTCTTGTAGGCTAGTGGCAATGAATTTTCCATATATACCAATATGTTTCTTTTATTGTTATGAATTATGCTCAACTTGAGCTTTTTCTCACAGAGCGCTCAGTATCACCGGTATTTACGGAAGAGTGAATCGCATACCACTGGCTTTCTTTTGTTTCTGGCTTGTAAAGTTGGTTAAGGAAAGCTGAAATGTATTACAGTTATAAATACAGCTTTCTTAAATGTATGGTTAGTATAACTAGGTATCATATGATGCCAGGTGATCGCCATGACCTAATTTGCAATCATGGAGTGTCTCAGTGAGTAACATAGTTCTTACAGTATTCACAATGCTCCTAAAAGGATTGAGAAAACCCTGCTGTTTAACTCAAGTTCAGTTTAAGAAATGATTGAAAGTTATTTGTTCTGATGCATGTTACTGTTTTTTTCTTTTTGTTAACTTTAGGATTCTTAAAAGAATCATCCTTAGAAAAGTAATAGGAAAAATAAGGAGGGTCTCATAATATCGTTTATTTTTAGAAAATGTATTATTTGTTGAAAATAATAAAACAAATTCTACGTGTATCACCAGTGGTAGTTTAAACTCTGGAGGTAAGTAAGGAAGGAGTGCTTCAGGGCTTCAGAATGGGAGGTGTTGGGTTGTTCAGGGTATGGGTAGGCAGGAGCCCACAGGAAGCTGAACTGAAGGACAAAGGAGCCCACGAAAGTTGTCTTCAAAACACACGGACAATCCACCTCACTGTGCAAGAGAATGAGTAAGTCCTGGAGGCCAGTTTGGCTGGATCGGGGAACTCCTGACTGAGCTCAAGTGCAAAAAGGAGGTGTGGAAGGAGGGATGGGCCACCCAGGAAGAATACAGAAGCATCCCCTGAGCTTGGAGGGGTGGCATTAGGATGGCCAGAGCTGAAACTCACAAGGGGTGAGAAGGGCAGCAAGGAGGACTTCTACAGGTATGTCATCAGCAACAGGAAAACAAGGAAATTTATGTCCACTGCTAAACAGAGTTGATGAGCTAGTGACAAAGGACATGGAAATGTCTAAGGCACTTGAGACCTACTTTGCTTCAGACTTTTCTGACAAGGTCTGCTTTCTGGCACATCTTCAAGCTCAGTAGAGGGTTTGGGAGAGAGTGGTGCAAAACAGTAGTGAAGGATCAAGTTAGGAAATCCTGAGTAACCTGGACATAAAGAAATACGTGGGACTGGACAGGGTGTATCCAAGTATATTGAGGGAGTAGGATGACGCCACTGCAGGGCAGATGTCTATCATCTTGAAAAACTGTGGTGATCAGGAAAGCTTCTCAGTGATAAGAAATACACAAATGTTATGGCTATCTGCAGAAATGCAAGCATGATCTGGGGAAGTATCATCTGGCCTCTATCCCTGAAAGGACTATGGAACTAGACCTCCTGGAGGCAATTCCAAGGTACACGACGAGCAAGAAGGTGACTGGTAACAGCCAGCATAGATTTACCAAGGCCATAGCATGCCTGACGAACTTAATTGCCTTCTATGATGAAATGATTAGCTCTATCAATAAGGGAGAACAGCAGATATTATTTACCTTGACTTTCGGAAAGCTTTTGACAAAGTTTCCCATAGGATCCTAGTAGCCAAAGTGGGGAGGTATGAACCAGATGAGTGGATAATAAGATGGGTAAAACACTGGCTGTTACCATCATGCTCAAAGTAGTTGTCTGTAGGCTAAAGTATAATTGGCAATGGGTCAGTAATGGCAGGGATCCCCAGAAATTGATAGCGAGTCCAGTACATCTTCATTAGAGAGCTGGACAATGAGACAGAATGCAGTCTCAGCACCTCAGCAGGTTCATGCATGACACCAGATTGGCAGAGTGACCGTTACAGTAGCAGGGCTGCTGTTCAGAATCACAGAATCACAGAATGGTAGGGGTTGGAAGGGACCTCTGTGGGTCATCTAGTCCAACCCTCCTGCCGAAGCAGGGTCACCTACAGCAGGCTGCACAGGACCTTGTCCAGGCGGGTCTTGAATATCTCCAGAGAAGGAGACTCCACAACCTCCCCGGGCAGCCTGTTCCAGGGCTCCGTCACCCTCAGAGGGAAGTTCTTCCTTATGTTCAGATGGAACTTCCTGTGCTTCAGTTTGTGCCCATTGCCCCTTGTCCTGTCGCTGGGCACTACTGAAAAGAGCTTGGCCCCATCCTCCTGACACCCACCCTTCAGATATTTATAAGCATATATTAGGTCCCCTCTCAGCCTTCTCTTCTTCAGGCTGAACAAGCCCAGCTCCCTCAGCCTTTCCTCGTAGGAGAGATGCTCCAGTCCCCTCACCATCCTCATAGCCCTCCACTGGACTCTCTCCAGTAGCTCCTCATCTTTCTTGAACTGGGGAGCCCAGAACTGGACAGAGTACTCCAGATGAGGCCAAATGAGATTCAGAGGGAGCATGACAAGCCAAAGGGCAGCAAGAACTTCATAGGGTTTGACACAGAGAAATACAAAACCCCACACCTCAGGAGAAATAATCCCACACATCAGTGCAGGTGGGACTGACTGAGTGGGCAGCAGTTTTGCAGAGAAGGACCAAAGGTTGCTGGTGGACAACAAGCTGTACATGAGTCAGCAGTGCACCCTTGCAGCAGTGAAGGCTGATTACATAGAGGACTGTATTAGGAGAAGCGTATGCAGCAGTGAAAGACAAGTGATATTTTCCTCTGAGCAGCATATGTGAGAACACATTGGAAATACTGTGTCCAGTTTTGGGACCCCCAGCACAAGAGACAGAGCAACAAACTGTAGCAAAACCAATGAAGTGCCACAAAAATTGTTAGGGGGTTGGAGCACATGATGAATGTGGAGACATGGAGTGAAGAGGGCTTTCATAGCCTGGCAAAGAGAAGGCTATGGGGATGTGGGGTGAATCAACTTCTGTCTTCCCCGGCCTAACCAGAGTTACAGATGGGACAGAGCCAGAGGTACACAGTGAAATGGCAAGAAGTAAAAGTACCAAGTTTCAACAGCGGAAATTCTGTTTGTATAGGAAAAAAATACTGCCACGGAAGCAGCTAAGCACCAGAAGAGGCCATCCAAACAGGCTGTGGAACCTCTGTCCGGAACAATCCTGAACAATCTGGGCTGGCCTTGAAGTTGGCCCTGCTTTGAGCAGGTTGGACTAGATACCTCCTTGAGGTGCCTTCCAGACAACAGCTTTCTATGATTACGTGATCTTCAGTGGAACTGCAGCTTGTTAGAGTCTATCAGTCAAGCTTGTTGATGCTATGGGAGGATGGGGTGCTCAAAGGACATTTTGCGTATTAACAGTGATACACAAATATGGAAAAGTATAACTTATGCAGAACTCAGGCTGTAAGGAGGTTTGGTCTTCTCCCATAAAGCTAAAAAGAAGTAAAAATAGTGGGAAAACATGTATATTGTTTTTAAACCCAACTTTAACATTTTAAACACTGTAACTATTATATATATTCAGAGTTTGACAGCTTCTACTGTTTTCTCAGCCAGGAAAGAGTTCTGATCAGGACCCTTGGATTACAAAACTTCCAAGCCAGTGTATTTTCAGGAAGTCTGATACAGTGCCTCAGGAACTGTTTAAGCCATTGCGTAGGTAGGCAGTGATTTTACATTTTACATTTTACAGAGGGAAAGAACAGTCAAGTTTGAGTCAGAAAAATACTAAGATAATCTGAAGCTTATTGCTACTTGTTTTTTCGCTAATTTTTGGTGCTTTTCAAATACAAATTGCAATTGGATGGAAAGACTGAACATACCAAGCTATTTATATTTTCTGAAAGGCAGTAAAATGTGAATTTTAGGTTGTAACCATGATGTATTTTTTGTAACATCACAAACATAATGGTGTTACTGAATTCACCCCGAGTGAGAAGCACAGATTTACTAAGCGGCCACAGTAAGGGTAGCTACCCCAGCTCTCATTAGTTCTGGTCACTGTTGCAAGTGCTTTTCTGATGACCTTGATGCTGTAGCAATCCCATTTGGGATTCCAGCAACACAGCATTTTGCTTCTTTCTCTTTCGTATGTGATCCTACTATAGCTTCTTTTTTTGTTGTTTTTAGAGTTGGTACAGTAATACTTTTATGAGAATATACACTTTGTTTTTAAAAGAATGGATAGAAATCTAGAATATATTTCTTTTTGTGTGTGCTGATTAAAAGTCTTTTTAACCACAGATGGTTTAGGGCCAGACTCATTTATACTGAACATTTTATTTCAGTTTCTTTCTAGGGGCTCTTGCCTTGCATCTAGCGGTCTTACAGGGCTCGTCTTTACTCTGTTTGTTCTGTAAGTCTGCTGTCTGGGTGCAAGTTCCTGTCAGTCTCCAGCTTTGGCTGGATAGAGACATAAAAAGGCCATGTATTATTTTGCTGTTCCTGAAGTACCTACACCTTGTTTGCCTGGGGAGTCAAGTGGCTGATGAGCTCCCTGACCACGTCATAACTAGATGAACACATCAGCTTCCAGTCTTAGCCACCGTAACTTTCTCTTTCTCTCCTCCCCTGGCATCTCCTGGCTTTCTCCAGTAAAACCTAAAATGAGGATAACATTCACCTTGCTGTATATCTTGGTGAATTCCCAATGAATACCTTTGCATTAAAGCCCTACATAACCTTATCTTGCCCACATCTCCCCTTTCATTTCTCCACAAGCCCTCAGGCCTGCACTCTTCTGCTTATGGCACATCCCTTAGTCCTCTGCCCATGCATGGCTCACTGACAACATCTCCTTTCCATCTGTTCTTCAGATCTATTTCTTTGTATCATCCTTGTTTTGCTTGCATCCATTGTAGCCATAAATTCTTATACCTCAAGAGCTGGCAGTCCTCCTAGGAAGGGAGTTTCTTTCACTGTATGTGAAAAGTAAGGTATAAACTTACACAATTGTTTAATGTAATTGTAACATACTGATGATGTAATCAATGTGCATACATCTGAGAGCTGTGGCACCTCAAGATCATTAAACGTTAACTAAAAATTTTAGATGTCTTATTTCCTCACCTACTATTAACTTTTACTTGGCATTACAAAATGTTTAGTTGGAGTGAAGAAGGAGCCTCTGAATTGCTTCACAATATGTTTTTACCTTCTTTACGCAGATTTATCCAAGTTTCCCCTGAAACAATCTTTAGTGTATTTAGCCTTTAAAAACTGTTCTGGGGAGGTTTCTGTAAGTAGAGGACAATACTTTCTTCTTTAAGTTCTCTAGGACTTTTATCTTCCAAGTATTTGCTGGTTGAAACATTACAGAATTTTTCTCCAGTAAGAGTTTTCTGTACTACATTTCAGTTTCAAGTTCCATTGATAACAATGCTTAGATTTTTTTAAAGAAAGGGCATTTTTTGAACGTCCGCCTTTGCCAATTCTCCATGCTTCAGAAGCTACTCAACATTTTGCTCAGATTTTCTGAAAGGTCAGTCAGCAAATCAAGCCTAGAAAACTGCAGTAAAAATGTTAGATTAAGAGCCCAGTAAGTGAAAGCATGATAGTTTTCATGCTGATGATGCTAGCCTGATAGCATCTTCAAAATCACCACTATCAGAAGTGGGACTGGGGAGTATGGGCAAAACAAAATGTCTGAGTGGCCTCCTGGCAGTGGAATAGAAAAGGTCTGTGCTGAATAAGGATTACTGACTTGAAGCAGAAGTGGAAGTCACTTGCTAAAAAGACCAGGAATTAAGCAGTACACAGAGCTTATTACGGGCTTTCAGTACAGGAAAGAGCTGTAGTCTTGAAGAACAAACTATTTTTGTCAACGGAAGAAGCTGTCGTCCTCTTTTTCTCCCCCCCCCCCCCCCCCCCAAGTGGCCTTCGTTGGTCGGCTGGTGGAGCAGCAGTGACATACTGTGGCTGATTTTAGAAATCACAGTTGCCTACTCAGGAGGACGTGCTTCATGTCTTGGTATGTTTGGCGACGTCATGAAACAGAACCCCTTTTAAATCAACCTTACTATAAAGTGAAATAAAATACAGGACAGTTTTTCAGTTGAAATAATGTACATTTGGGACAAAAGCATATGTGATGAGCAGTAAAGTCTTTGAGATTTTTATCATCAAGTTATCACGATTTGTTTTGTTAGCAGTTAGTATTTTTCTTATTTATGTACTGAGAAAACTGTTTTTTCTTTTCTACTCCCCCCTCCACCTCACCGCCAACCCCCAGGCTAGACTGTATGAATTCCACCAGGAAAAATCCTGTGATAATGACCAGTAATGAATCAGAAAACAGTGAAGGAATAAAAGAACTATTGTTTGACGTTGTGGAAGAAACTGCAGAACTTAAATCTCCCCAAGATGGACGCAATTGTTCCTTTCTGGCACTGTTTGAAGATGAGAGACAGCCAATCCATAATACTCCTTCCACAAAGCATTTTAATCCTTTTATTAACCAAAGCAGTACTGCCATTTTTTTCATTGATCCTGATGATAGATATCAAATGACCAACAGAAATTATCCTTATGATACTATAGAGGCTTATCCTACAATCACTGCAAAAAATTCAGTGGACAGACACCTTAAAGGTGTTTTCACAGCTCCAGAACAGGTTTTACTTAAAAGTAACAATGCCTCAAGTGCAAGCTACAAGAAAACCAGTGGCCCTCATAAAACCCACCTGCAGGACTGTCATGAGGAACAGCACTACTTCATACCCTCTGAAAAGAAAGAAAAACCTGTAAACCTTGAAAAAAATGGTGCGTGTCAGTATTTTAAATACATATATTCTGGTTGTTATTCTCCTTTTAAGGATGTAAGTTTTTATAACCAGAGATGTGTCTGCCCTGACCGAAAACATCATGAATCTTCAGAATGCAGTAATTTAGTTTCAAATCCAGTTATTTAATGATTTTTAAAAGTTGACAGAATCTTTATTTTCAAATTGCATTTATGCTATTGCATTTTAAAATCAAGGTTTACTTCTTTATTTTAGAGATATTTGCTAATCACCATGATCATCGGATTAACTTAAAAGATGATGTGCAGAACTATTCAAGAAAAAAAAGGTGAGTGCCATAGAAATTATCAATGTATTAACTAGTGATAACTGCAGAGACCTTGCTGAGCTGGAGAAATCCTGCTAAGATGACATGAAGGCAAAGTTCTAAACAGTATTAGTGAGGACGCATGTTTTCCCCATGAAAATAATAGTCAGTAAACTTATGTGCCGGCAGCCCTTTATACCATTATTCATCTGCCTATAATAACTACAGAGAATGACTGCTTCATGGGACAATTCTGAGTCCCTGAAGTTGAGCTGTTGCTCTGACTTGACCTCTGAAAAACCCTGTCTCCTTGCACTGGCTACAGAGGAAGCTAGTGTCTTCCCTGGACTAAAGCTAGCATATGTGAGTGCCCCATGTTCTACAAAAGACGGTTTTATCAAAGACTTTGATGCATAACACCTTCCATTTTACAAAGCAGCACTATCTTCTGGCATCTCTCGTATTACATTTTGCATTTCAATAGAAGTGAAGTTTGTGAAAAACAGATTTGTTTTGGTGTTAAGTCTCAGGTTCAGAAATAAGTTCAATGATCTCAGTAGTGGGAAGCATTTTGTGGTTACTGAAGACAAAATAAAAATTGAAGACAAAAAAGTCAACAGTAATTACTTTAATTCAGAAAGAAAATAGAAGTACAGGAGGGGAAATCACTTACAAGAGAACTCTGTGTTTGCATCCCTCAGTGACGATGAGTCTGTGAAAGAATCAGCCTGGAGACAGAACGAGCTCTTTGGCTTTGAAGAGGTAACTTCTTAAGAAGACATACTTTTTGTCAAACCTACTGTTTGCACCATTCATTTGAGGTGGAGAAGGAATGTCCACAACAGTTAGAAACTGTATTTAGCTTCTGCGAATTAACTTTTGTGGAAGCTTCTTTTCCTTCATTGTTTATTTAGGGCAGCTGGAAAAAACAGCTTCTAGTTAAGTGGTTCAGATAGATGGTGCTTTCAGGTCCATAATTTTCATGGTTCAATTCACATCTAAGCTGATGCCTGAAATACAGTGTGTAAGTTACCCATTAACCCTTAGGATCAGATTCTGCAGGGAGTGCCCAGGAACTATATGCAGGACACTTCAGTATTATAAAGGAACTTTATATCAGTATACATATAAAGAATCTTGTAGATATTTTGCCCATAGAAGTCACCCAGGTAGATACAGTATTGCTTAGGGGTTTTGTACCTCTTAAAATCATTTGTGGTATGGTGCAGTGACTCTTTTATGTAATACAGAAACTGAATTTTCCACGCTGAATCTGAGGTGCTGATCCAGCTGAACCCTCACTATTAACACTTACTTATTTTTAAAAGTTCACAACAGCACAAGAGAAAGAATATAAGTCTGGCGTGAGTTCAAATCTTCACAAGATGGAGAAGGGTTAGTACCATTTATACATTATTAAGTAAAAAAATCAGATTTTTCTTTACATGTGAAAGTGAAACAGTTACTTTTAAATCCAGGGAGAAGGGTTTTGATCTTTTTAGGATGTTACATTTGATGAGGGCTTGTATTTTTGATTCACAGTGCTGTATAAAGGTGACTGGCATTAGCAGGTAACTGAGAACTATCTGTATTTTCTTTTGCTTGAAGAGATAAATTCAGGTTAACTTCTCTCTGGTGAGTATTACACACATATTTTTCACTGTCCCATTTCCTCCATAGTTGTCCCCAAAGCTGAACAGCCAGCTCTGAAAGTAGGGGTAACTGCTAAAAAAAAACAAACAACAAAATTCCATGAGAGAGGTCAAGAGTATTAAGCTGAACACCACAACTCAAGTTTACGAACTTCACCATGTAGTAAAATGCCAAGTAAATGCCAGTCATTTTCTTTCTTTTTATTCCTGCAGACCTCTGTTGGTTTGAAAAAATCATGGACATGTTTCCTCTGTTAATTAATATCTTCATTAGATGTGTGCCATTTTACTGGTCTTGTCTTTACTAGTCTTTATTCTCTTCCACTAAACTATATGCTGTCATTCCACATGTGGACAGAGTGAGGGGAGTCAGCAGGGAGATCCCACGTCCTGTTTGCTCCCTCAGTAGCTGTAGGCATCAGCTGTGCTGGCTCCACTTCAGAGAAGAAGATCCCCTAACGGCCTCCAAGAGAAAAACATCGCCATAAGCCCATGTAACTTGTATGGCAGCCAAAGCGTGCAGGGAGTTTGCTGCATTCTCTCCCTGCCCTTGCTTGGCAGAGTCCTTCCTCCTTTTCCTAGAATCATAGAATGGTTTGGCTTGGAAGGGACCTTTAAAGGTCATGAGCAGGGGCATCTTTAACTAGAACAAGGTGCTCAAAGCCCTGTCCAACCTGACCTTGCTTTTGGGTAGCACAGTTCTGCTGCCAGTGCAGGCTGGCAATTAAAGCATAGCTGAAGCTTCAGGGCGTCGGTCTCATGCTTTGTGTTAAGATGTGTTGTCCTGAGAGGAGAAGAACTGGCTACTGCCAAGACCTAGATTGACCTTGCTAACACTTTATTCATTAAACAGTATCTTAAAACTTCATCAGAAGTAGTAATGTTTAATTCTGCATGCTGTACTTGAGAGTTGGATGTTTGGGGAATTTTTGGAGAGTAACCTTTCTTTCCTTTTCATCTCGTTTTTCAGATGTGGAGTCATCACTCAGCAGCCAGTCTCCCAGTTACTCTCCAAGGCAGACAGAGAGCTGTATCAGCTCTAGCCCTGACATGGTGAGGACTGCCCCTTTATGGGTTTGCATGATATCTCTATGCCTGAGTGCATCTAAGGGTGGGTGTAGCTGGAATCTTATTTGTGGCTTTATTTTGTACAAGGCAACTTCATGTATGAGGAAGACAAGCAATGATAAGCTGTAAATTTTCCTAAGTAGTTTAACAGGCATGTGGTCTGGTCTCCTGGTAATACCAGGCCATGTGGA
Source organism: Opisthocomus hoazin (assembly GCF_030867145.1). Classification (NCBI taxonomy): domain Eukaryota; kingdom Metazoa; phylum Chordata; class Aves; order Opisthocomiformes; family Opisthocomidae; genus Opisthocomus; species Opisthocomus hoazin. The sequence continues at coordinate 57,803,118 of NC_134421.1, forward strand.
ATGACAGTAATATGACTGTGGGAAGATGGTAAGCAAGCTTCTGCTCTCTTCTTTGATGTGTAGCTGCCTTACATTACATGCCTGTAAGGCAGGAGGATTTGACACACGGTGTGTTTTCAGCCATTCTTGAGCGCAAAAATGTCACAATATAAATTCTGTCTGAGAGTGAAGGTCCACCTTAACCACCTTCTCTTCAACAAAGGCCAGGAGTACACCCCTGGAGAAAGACTGAAAAAACCCCAAACAACCAAAACCAGACGGTTCTGGCCTTTCTGTTTATTTCATTAACTTAGTTATTAGTTAGTCATTAACTTAGTCCTTAGTTACTGAGCTATTTAAACAGTTGCATTTACACAAATCTGTTCAGTCTGAAGAGGAAGACACAGCTAAAAAGAAGAAATACCCGAATGAACGGTCCCTGAAGACAGGTGATGCCAGCCTCATCTCAGCCTCAGCCAGCACAGAGTCCCCCAAGACCTCTCACACCAGAGCCGTGCCTCTCCGGCCCAGAAGTATTTTGCCTAGAGAGGAAGCAACCCACCTGCAGGAGAAAGACTCTCTTTTACATGCCACAGAGGAGGAAAATAAAAACCACCCTGCCCCACCTGAGTGCAGCTCATTACACCAAGCCCTTAACAGACAGCATGTGGCTCGCAGCACGAGGTGCGATGTTTGGTCGCAGACTGAGAGCTCTGTTATGGAAGTAGAGAAGGTGGATGTGTCCACCCAGTGTGGCACCCTGCAGGTGTGCAGCTGCGGGAGCTCCCTCCCTGCTGCCCGCAGCCCAGGGGGGGTTCCTGCTCCCAGCACTGCTGGAGGGCACAAAATGGCAGCCCCTGAGGTGCTGCGGCCTGCGGGCACCAGCAGCGCGATGGGAGCAGTGCCGTTTTCTCCTGAGGCCGAGTACCTGAGTTTGGCTGGCAGAAGGACTCTAGAGGTGCTGAGCTACATTGATATAATGAAGGAGAGAGAGAAGCAGTGACCAGCTAGAACGGCACGTAAGGAATGCAGAAGTTTTATCCTTTTCTGACTGTGTTTCATTTCATTGGCATATTTTGATTCTTCTAGCCTTGTTAGACAAAATATTTTTTTGCTATTTGTTTGCTTTAAATTATTACTAACTATGGATCTCAGTCTATCTACTGCTGTCTCTAACTACGGATTTCTATAGATCTCCAACTGTTAACACAGGATTTTACAATAGCTTAGTAAATATAAACCTTAGGAACTAGATTGGCTTTCCCACCATATGTCCGTAGGATTCTGTAGTTTGGGATTGACTTTGCTTCTCTTGAAGGTAGTGGAAAGTTTCTGTTTCACTTCAAAACATATTTGAAGTGGCTTTTAGTTTAGGACTATTGTCTAATTCTTATCTGTTTTAACAGGCAAATGAGCCTTTGTACTAAATAGAAAAATGGGAAATAACAAAAAGAGCACATCTGCACACATAGAAAAAACGTAATTTAAAAATAACTACTTTATTATTTTTTTACCAGAAAAAAACAAACCCAAATGCTTAATCTTCCTTCTATGGCAGATCTATTGTTTCATTGTCTGGTTGTTAATACTGACAGATCTTTTACGTGTTTCTGTATTTTGCCTGCAGATTGAAAATGCGAAGTGCTTGCTTCTTCATTTCAGTGTTTGTATGAAGCTACAAATCACAACAAATAAAAGTTTCTGATAATATTGTTTCTAGGTTATATTTTTTTCCTTCTAAAAAAGTTCCTAGTAAAGGTGGCAGGGAGACGCCCTCTGACATCTGCTTCTTATATATCCACACACCTTTACTTACCTATCTTTATATCTATATATCGTGTGTGTGTGTATATGTATATGTATGTATAAAGTGTGTGTGTGTTTACGTATATGCTGGCTGCGTGCAGGGATCCTGTTCATTACAAACCAGGCTTGGACTAAAGCTGTGCTGGAGATTGTTCCTTAAATGGTGCAGTAGATTTGCTTTTATAAGGTTAAGATGCTGTGCTTTCTCCCTCGGAGACAGCCCTTACTCCCTCCAGGTCGGTTTCTTTTACATCTACACTTTGTAATAGGAAGGTTTTACAGATGAAGGGATGTGTGTCACCCAGCCCTGATGAGACTTCGTTGCCATCTTTGCCTCTGTTCTCATTGTCAAACTAGTGGCTGTGTTTTCTGCTGGCTTTTATTTTTGAAGCTAAGAGCCATTTTTAAAAGGTCTACAGTGCTCAACTGTTTGCAGGTCTGTGGCTATGCCATTTTAAAAACAGTGTGTCAGAAATTTCAGTGGACTTTTCTGTACTTGGAAGAGAATAGCATTGTCTTTTATATATACCAGTTGCATACATGGGAAGTGGTTCGCACAGCCAGACTTCTGAAATGCGTAACTATCATTAAACCACTTCGCTGCCCACTTCCTAAGGCTGGACTTAAACAGATTTTCTTTTTCAGGTTGCCTCAATTTCTCATCAAGGCACGCTCCCTAGTAATTTTTTTTTTATCTGAAACTGCAATTTTTATCTTCTTCACAGGGGCTATAATTTATTTGAATAACTGCTATCATTTTCTGAAAGCTCAGCCATTACCTGTGGTTTGTAAGGCAGAGGTGTTCTCTCAGCGCTATGAAGCCCGTTCAGACGTGCTGGCCTGCGTTAGGACGTCTCCGAGGCGCGCGCTTTCCCAGCAATCCCCCGTGCCTGGTACGGACCTGTCGGCCTTCCCAGCGGCGCACGTCCAGCTTCACAGCCTCCCCACAGCCGGCGCTGCTCCAGCTCCCTCGGTCCGCCAGCCTCCTGCCGTTAACGTGCTGTGGCAGGGGCCAGAGAAGGGCACATTGCAGCTAAAAGCTCTGGCGCCGCGGACTTCACATTGCAGGGTTTTTGTTAGCCTGGCAGATGTGAAATGGCCACACGGCCAGAGAGCAATCTGGTGCCTGTGCTTGGAGAGGTGCAGAGTGACCCAGCCCCAGGTAAGCTGCGATTGACTGGCCGTGGAAATTATACTCCTGCTTTCAGCGAGCACGGCATCATTGCTGGGACTTTTAAATTTAATTTTATTTTACAGTGAAGTGAGCTACCCAAGTTCAGGCAGATGCTCCTGACACACAGAGCTAGCCCCTGGGCGGGACAGATTCCCAGCTTGTTCCGGTGAACCTACTGGACAAAGAGTGCAGGTCAGAGCTGGGAGAAGAGAGCTGGTTGCACCATATGGACATACATGTGTAGGGGTTTCAAATGAAGCAACACATCTTTATTAAGTTACCTCTCATATCTCTCATGATTGAGAGCCTTTCAGGGTTAGAGCTTCTTTTCACTTCAGCCACGAAGACAGAAGCTCTCAAAATGTTTCTGGATCCAGCCAGGCTTCAGCCTAGATTGCACCGTGTCCCAGTAAGGACTGAAATTGCGCTGCTCAGTGCCAGACGCACATCTTCTGACTGGCTGTATGGAGCTGCATACAGGTCTCTAATGCAATAGTTCACCACTTGGGATATGTCAGTCACTGCAGATAATCACGTTCCAAAGCCTTTGGATGAGAGTGTACAAAATCCAATTACCTTACAATTTTTACCTGTAATTGCAAAGCAATCAGAAGAAGGAAAACTATCTTTGTAGTGGTATGTGTGCTGGCAGTGATGAGAAATACGGCAGCGTGCTCTTTTTAGCCACTAGAGAAGTATTTTAAAGCATTTACATTACCATTATTGCATTAGGAGAGAATCATGCTTTCTCCTTATCTCAGCGCCAGTCTCCCCTCTGTTCAGGCGCTTTCTTTCACCTGATTTTTCTGTGACTTTTGGGAAGAGCTGAGTTTGGCACAATAGGAGTCTCCCCTCTCTCAGTGGTAGCCTCACAGCGGGCTTTCTTCAGCTGAGACGTCAGCAGCTGATGCTATTCATGCACCGATGTTTGTGACCTGCAGCAATGACCGTCGTCCCACTACACGCACCCGGGCACCACCACCACCACCTTGCTCAGCATGGGCAGAGATGCTTCTTTTTCATCCACATCAGCCTTCCTGGCAGTGTGCTAAGCCTCTGGGGAGGCCGCAGGAATGTATATGGTTTTCACTGTGTTTGGTAAGCATCAGTTGTAGGTTGAGTTTTGTTGGGGAAAAGGACAGAAGGGTACCAGTAATTAACCAAAAACCGGGAGCATCGGCTTAGCGGTGGCACTCGAATGCTTGTAAATACAGATGGAGAGAAAGACTCACTGAAAATGTTACCCTAAGCTTCAGTCAGAAGCAGTTTTAATATGCAGCTGGTAATCTTTTTTCCCTATAAAACCAGCTCTAATTACAGTAGCCTGCAAGGTAAGTCTTTCTGGGCAAGCACCAACAGAAGTTTTGTTTCATTAATGGGGCAGCTTGTTGCCGGATGGTGTCGTGCCAAGGGCCTCCACAAGCTTTGTAGAAATCCTTATTTCGTTTTCATGAAGGATTAGCATTGTGGGAAATGAGAAGCTGAAGTCTTCATACAAGTGATTATTTCTCAGGTGGAAACTGTTGGTGAATTGGCTTTTGATGGGTTTTAACAGACAGCAGATTCAGGAGGAATGCTGTCCCCGCAAAAGCAAAAGACCTTTCTGCAACGCTTCTGCAGCCTCTTCTCACTTGATGGCCTCTGACGGGTTAGAGGTGACAGTCCCAGTGACCCACCCAGAGCTTGCTTCTCTGGGCTGGCGATACTGAACTCCAACAAGGTCTCGCAACCCCGTGAGCCGAATACGAACCACTCGCCCTCTCCGCTAGCCACAGTGCTGTACATTCACACCCTGCACCTCAGCGGAGCTCGCGCTGGGGGCTGCAGCTCCCTGGGGGTAAAAGCCCCCGGAGCCCCCGCGCAGCACGCAGGCGGCTGCAGAGGATGGCGATACCCCGACTCCGTGTGAGGTGACGGAATCCTGGGCTCAAAGACAGAGGGGTGGAGAGTCAGGGAAGAGCAGGCGGGAGGCTGCGAGGGGGCCGTTGTATTACTTGATAGAGCTGAGATAAAACATTTCCAAACCCCCTGTTTGTGCACGCTTGCAGGGAGAGGGCTGCCGTTTACTGCCACTGTGTCACGCTCAGCACCCAGGGGCTGGCTGGGCCAGAGGACCCTGAGCTGTGGACACTCACAGGACGAACCAGTACATCACACTGCAGATCTGCTCTGCTCCCTGGGCTGGAGCGAGCCTCAGGGAACAGGCGGTCGGTAAGGAGATGTGCTTTCCAGAGGAGCCGTGCTCCCTGCAGACAGATGAAATTTCAGAGCACACCAGACTAGCTGGAGCTGGCGGGATCTCTGGGCTTGCCCAGTCCCAGCCCCCCTGGAGCGGGGCTGGCGGAGCAGGATGCTGGGGGCCACGGCCAGCGGCTATCACCGGACACCCGGGCTGGGGTGAGAGGATACCCCACGCCGCGTGGGTGACCCCCGGGAAGCCGTGCCTGTTCACAGCCGCTGCCTGCAGCGGTTTCCTCCCCGTGCTGTGGGCAAGGCAGCAGCCTGGTGCTGGAGGACGGGCAGCTGGCAGTGTGTGAGGAGCGAGGCTGGGTGCCGCTGCCCTGCTCTGCCCCTTTCTCCACAGAGCACGTGTCCTGCCTCTGCTCACCCGCGTCCCCCTGCAGAAGTGAAGAGCAGCAGTGCTTCAGCCCTCCACCAGCTCGTCCCCAAGCACCGCAGCCACAGACACTCATCTGTGGCAGCCCTGCAGCAGTGCCTCGGGGCTGTAGCAATGGGCACTGGTGGCTCTCCCACCAGTGTCTCGCTGCGAATTGCACCCACCATGATGAAACCTGGCATACAGAGATAATGTAAAAGTTATCTCAGCTGGTACCAGGCTGGGGGCGGCAGTCATCCACCACCCAGCTGACAAAAACTTGGCTTGCTCTTCATTTTTTTCCGTAATTTTTAGCATCTCATGAGAGCAGCAGGGACACCAGCACCACCCCAACTTAGCCCCCATGCTGCATGGTGCAGCCATGTCTCCCTCTCCCCCGGAGGCCAACGTGGGGGCTATGGGTACCCCAGACACCAGGGAGAAGCCACGTAGCATCAAAGATCGGCTCCGGCTGCGGTCACAGCTTACAACAGTCCAGTAACAGGGCATGCTGTCAGATCAGACATCGCAGACAAAAAAAAGGAGTTAGATGGGAGCAGTCAGACGGGGTTGATCCACCATGGCATGAAAAGATTAAAACAGGAGCAAGGCTTACACCAAAGCACTGCTTGCCAGCAGGGACCGGGCCACCTGCTGCAGGCCATCACTGCCACTTTGGGGATGGAGATGTCATTGGGTGTTTGCAGGATGGCACGTTGTGTGACGGCCGACAACCTCCCCTCCTGAAACTGCAGTGACGCTAAGCAACGTGAGTGAAGGCTTCAGATGACAACGTGAACGTGGGATTTGGTGACAGCTGGCTGGGGACACGGGGCCTGGCCAGCCTCAGCTGTGCAAAGGGCTTTAAGAACAAGGAAAAGCTGCGGGGGCGGGAAGCACTGTCCGAGGGGACCAGAGACACGTGTACGTCAGGTCAGGTTGGGGCAGCATGAGCCCCCAGCGATGTAATGCAACACCCCCCCCCCCCCCCCCCGCAGTTTTGGAGAACGGGACTAAAACAAACACAGGGAGCCTGTGTCGCGCTGCTGGGGTGCTGCTGTCCCACCTCATGCTCCAGGAGCTTCATGGCGCCTCTTCCTTGGGGCACCCACCGCCACTGCGGCAGCTGGGGAAGGGCTTTGCATGGGGCTCCCGGCGGGGACCTCTTCCTCAGGAGACTGGAGGGGACCAAGGATCTGGGGGCGATGACGAACTGCAGGGAGCAAATGCAGGCACTGAAGGGCTCCAATGTGGTTGCTCTACCAGAGGGTGACAGTGCCCACTGCCTGTCCTCTGCCCTCAGAGGGGAAGGAGGGGGGCAGCGAACGAGCACCACTGGTTCGCAGGGTGAGACATCCCGGCTCTCCTCTCACTTAGGGCCCAGCATGGAGGGACTGGCTCTGGAAAGCGACACTGAACCCTGGCTTCCTCGGGCACTGCGACCCATGTTGAGCTGCTCATGGATCAGCTGCTGCATCCGCAGCCCAGCGCCCACCTTCCGCCTTTACTTCGCTCCACCCGGGACGGTGTGACAGTGTCCCCTGCACCAAGCGCTGGTGCAGCAGCGGTGCCACGTCCCCACGCTCTCACCTCACTAACTGTCCGCCCCATACCCTGTGCCCTGCTTCCTTCTTCCGGCCCCTGCTAGGGATTTGCTCCTTGCTCTTTCTGCCCGTGTTTCCTCGGCAACCTGCTCCAATCTCAGTTTTATGTATCATCTTCATTACGAAGTTTAGCTAATCCAGCCCTCTCTGCCCTCAATCTGCCCATGCACCTCCAACCACCTCCCTGAAACCCTCACTGATCCTTCAGGCACGGACCTTCTACACCTCCATCCCCCTTTCACTGCCTTTGGTGACATTTCAGCAAGTGCACAAACTCGCTTTCCAGCAGGGACGGGCACGTGGTTCACCGCTTTGGTGAAGGGGAGGGCTTAATTTTTCCTTCTCACATCCGAGCCCCCCAAGGGATGTGCTGCATTGCAGCTTCTGCTCTCCTTACACCACACCTAACCCCTGCATCCTTGTGTGGATCTGTTTACTCAACATGATCTTTTTCTGAAGAATAATCCACAGAATAGGGCTTGCTGGGAAGTTTTTCATCTCCCTGGCTCCTTTTCTTGTTGCAATAAAACTCACCTAAGCCCATCCCTGCATGGTGATGGTCTCAGTATCTTAAAGGTCATTTTGGATGTGTGCTCCTCTGCTCTGTGTAAGACACCCTGCTTTGCTTTTCAGCGTTATGGATTCTATTGGCACTTTCATGGGACATCATGACACCAAGCAGCAGAGTGCGCTAGCTAAGGTAGAGGTCTCTCTCGTGCAAAAAACAGACAGAGCCTTGTGTCCCCCTGGAACCCAGACCAAAAGATCTCCTAAAAACCATCTGATCAACCAAAAGCCCACCTCCGGATGTCTCGGAGGGGATTTCTTGCCTTTTTTCCTATCAAAATCAAGATGCAGAAAACATACCTCATAGTTCTGCAGTTAACCCTCAAAAGGCAAAGGCTTTCAAAATTTCCACTCTACGCAGAGCTCTTCTATTACATGCACAGGTACCGGGTGGGTCACGTATGTTAAATGAGTGAAAACCTGCCCTGGAGACCAGCTCACGCACAGCCCCGCGACAAGACTGGTGGAACTGCTTCCAGGAAATGTGCTTCCCCCACAGCTTTCAGCCAGTGGCTCAATGGCTTGAATGGGTTAATCCCTCCATCAGGGGAAGGGGGAGATCCCATTCGTTTTGGGTCAGGCACATGCGCTGGCAGTGAGCCTGCAGCAGCTGAAGAGCATGAGTGCCTGTGCGCAGGGAGCTCTGCGCGGGCAGGGGGCAGCTGGAGGGACACCGGGTCAGGGGATGAGCGCCGGCAGGACTCTTCAACCGGCCCAGTGTGACTCAGCGCGGGACCACCGAGATCCCAGAGAAAGGATTTTTCTTTTAAGCTTACCTTTGACTTCTGCAGCTACTTCCTATAAACCGCTGCAGTCTTGAAAGCAGGCACTTCGTGCCACACACAAAGCAAAGGCCACGCAGGACTGTGAGGATGACCACAGTTTGGATGCAGCACCGCCCAGCCCTGATGCCTGGGAGGTTTGATCCTGAAAATGCTCTAAAGATTTGGGAGCAAGTACTGCTGCTGCCTGCAGTTCAGCTCTCCAGATGGCAGAATCCACTCAGCAGAAACCAATCCATCAGTCATCGTATTGTGTTAGTAACTGGAGCAGAGGGGAATGGGACATGGCAAAAAAAATGGAGCATTTGACAGCACAGCCACCAGCTTTTCATTATCCCACAAAGTTGCCGTGTGGTTTCAGTGACAAGTAATCTGAACTGCAGCCAGTCATCACCTTTACAAGCACTATCAGCGAGAAACCTAAAAACATCACCTGCCAGTGCAAAACGATCAGCTTCCTCTCCCCGCGCCCGGAGATGAGCTCTGACACAGCTTTGCCGAGCAGACTCCTGCTGCCAGTGTCTCCCCACCAGCTGCGCTGCCGCGACTGCAATCTCTCTGCGTCCCCGACCCAAAGGCTCCAGCTCTGTCTGAGGCAACTCGGGACCTCGCTGCGGTTTGGTCGCGGTGCCCGAGGCAGGCGGAGGTAACAGGACCCACTTCCACTCGGTCGAGCTCGGGACAGCACAGCCAGGGCAGCCCCCAGCATAGTACGGCCATGGTCCTTCTGCTCATCCTTAATCACCAAACCCATTTAAGCGACTTTCTTAATAAAACACAGAGAGTTAGGACACTTCCCGAGTCGATAATCTACTCTGAAGGCACAAATTGCTGTCAGAAAACCGGTCTGTGTTTGGGCAGGGGGCATGCGGAAAGTCGGCAGCTCTGCGTAGCTGTGTTCAGGTCTGCAAACAAACCCTCCATCATCACAGAAACGCTCTCTGGTTTGAAACATATTATTTAGAACCACGCTGATCCTATTCAAAGTTATTCTTACCCCTCACATTTCAGGCAAGCCCATGGGCTATTTTAGCTCACTTTTCGATTTTGAAACTCTGAAAGGCAATCCGAATACCAGAAGAAAGGAAACCCCGAGAAAGATTCTGTAATTAAGTATCTCACTTTTTATTTTGTTCATTTACACTTCTGGCACTGACAATTCTTTGAGATATTTATTTTTATGTAAAGACCAAACTTCATTAAAGCAATCAGAACAGAAGTCAATTAAATAATTTTACATCACTTCAGTTTCAGAAAATGTACAACACTTTCATACATTCTAGGCTTGACTGGTTGCAAAAGGAAATGGCACATGTTTGACGTGGATAGGAAATCACACAGACAACCCAACACTCAGTTTTGCCAGACCCGGTTTTGTACTGAATACCCAGCACATGCCCAGGGACTGCGGAATGCCCGACGGCATCGTGTGCATGTTGCTACTCAACACAGAATTATTACTATCAATTTGGTCTCCAATAATGTCTCAACGACTTTACACAGAATTTGTCACAGAAAGATCCGGTTCACGGTTTTGCGGGAGTGTGAGATTCCCGATGGGGAGCGGAGAGGTGACTCGTGCCACTTCCCAGCGATGCCCTGGACCAGCAGGACACTGATCACGCGGAGAACATCAGGCATATGAATAATCCTATCGACTTCATGGGGAGTACTCGAACACTTAAAATCGAACAGACGCCAGCGCACCCTAGGCAGGGCCTGCGGTGTAACGCAGCACCCCAGCACCATGAAACCACCTCGTCTCACACCAGCTGAGGATCCACGAAGTTTCTCCTGCAGAAGTCACGACGATGGTCATACATTCGGTCCTCTCTAAAGTCTGTGTAATGTTTAAGGCAGCAAGAGAAATTTGCCTTTATTTTAACACTTCAGAAACTGATGTTTCCTTTAGAAATAGGTGGATGATATTCATAAATAATCAGTGTGCCCCTTATTTATAGCAATGCGACGAAAGGTCAAACCAAATTTTGACAAATTGTATCTCAACAGAATGGAGGAGCGTAACTGAACCAGAGTTGAAGCTTTATAATGACACGAGCCAGACCACTCACATATAACACACTGTCTAGGGACAATTTGAACAAGCGGGGATTTAGATACACTCCGTATTTCTGAGGCCTGATGCTGGTCGAACTTCCCCTGGCGTGAGTGAGCTCTACCGAAGCCGATGACTGAGCACCTCTGGTGCGAGGTGTGAGTAAGATTAAAAACATGCCACTGGTTCACACGAACAGGTCATTGTGGCTAAAGTATATTCTCATATACAGAACTCTGGAACACCATTAACACCCACTTACAAAACACTACAGTGATGGTTATTGGCACATAAAAAACTCCTTCTCTATATGAAAACATACACAAAATAGATAAGAACTGCCATTTTTTTCAGACTTTTAAAATCTATATATAGTTGCCTTGAAGGAGTTTTAACCCCCAGTATCACAAACAACAACATTTCTTTAACAATGTTCACCTAGATTTTACTGTGCTGACATTTGTAACACTGCCACAACCTAGACCACTTTGTGGATTATGCTTAACTGTACTGTACACAAGGCGATGAAGACTGATAGAAAACCACTAAGATTTTTGCACAAAAATGTGACTTGTTAAAATCCAGAGAACGATTGAGTCACTTTATAGGCAGCAGCTACATGTAAGCTGTAAATGTTACCCGCAATAAAAACACATTTTGCCATAAAGCACATATTGTGGCATTATCTGCTTCTGGCCTGGTACACAAAGCTCGATTTTCTTCCCAATGCAGAGGAATGGGTTTGGTAAGCTTGACTCTCCCAGAAAAAAGTGCACAAATATCTTTTTCTTTAAAGTGCTTCGCAGAACTGTCTCTTCTGCCTTGATTTCTACCCCGAGCTCTCTCTGTGCTGTGAAGATTCCACCTCTTTCTCGCTCAGTGGTGTTCAGCTAACAAAGCCTCTCATGCAAGTACAAGTACAATTTCAAGAACGTGTTAGAAGAGCATTGATGTTGAGAAACAGAAAGTTGGGTATAAAGCTGAGAAGTACAGGGTCTATCTTTAATTAGCCCACCGCGTGCTTGCGGGACTGCGCCCAACATCCTCATGGCTGAAGGACAGACCCTCACTCAGGGCTCATAGTCGCCCCTGAAAGTCAAAACTTCTCCCCAGTGCTCAACTCGAGGGACTAAGCAGGGCAAAAGGGCTTCCACTGAGGAAAAAAGCATTAGCTTTGCAAGCCCTGTTACCATGTTCTCACTTCTGCGAGGGCACGGGAGAGGACCACTTGTGAGCTTCTTCCCCCTCAGTCTGCCACCCGCCATTTCCACCCACCGGACCAAGCAGAGCCCCTTGGTCCCACCATCCCCCCACATGGGAGACAAGTCAGAGATGGCTCCTCTCGGCTGCAACACCCATCTCTGCTGAAACAGGACTTCACGGGGCTTTTGATGCATCCTTCCTTTCCTCCCCCCTCCCAAGCCTAACACCTAACAACAGCAAAATGCTACATTTTCCAACTCGCGCAAAAATGAGTTGGCGTTGGAACAACGTTCCTTGGGATGCGTCCTCTCGTGTCACAAAATTTCTGACATGGCTGTCACTGCACCTCACAAGGTACCAGCGTCTACGAGAGCGATCTGAGGTGCAGGCATAGCCACTCAGCTTCAGCCCTCAGACGAGTCCTGGGGCCTTGCTTTGTTCCTATCTCTCTTTTCAAAATTGGTTTGCTTCTCGCGTTGAAAACCGATTTTGATTAACAAAGTGACAAGGGGAAGAAACAAGTGGCAAATTATCTCAACCCACCCAACACTTTAGATTTGCAACACGGTGAACAAACTACTATATGTGAATTAAAAAGATTAAAAATGCATCAGGACTTGTTTCTTTTATACTTGCTCTTAGACCAAAACATGTAGAGTCAGTAGATTAATCAGAATTTAAATATCTCAAATTGTTATGTATAATCAATATGTGATTCATGCCCAACTCTACCAGCAGCATTACTCTAGCATTCCTGATGCACAGAATACCTGAATTAAGCATGCAGTCTTCGTCAAGAAATGATTTCACATCTGCTGCAGAAAGCTTTCAATAAAACGCTATTGTGCTTAGACATACTATTTATGCTACTTCATAAATTAAAAACCTGTCATAAGGAATTATTCAGCTACACCGTGTTTTTATTCTTCTATCTGGAAGGTTACTAAGTCTACCCTTAGCAAAAACATCTTAAAACTTAAAATATGCACAAATATAAAAAATCTTTGCAAAATGGAAACATCGATTTAATTTTCTTCATACATTATAAATGTTCACAGATTCTAAAAATAAACCCCTAATTGCGTAAGACTAATTTCAAATATTTGGTCTCATTTTTATTACACATGGTGCTTGGTACTAGGTTCAGTGTTTCTACAGTATGGAATGTTATCCTTTTGTAAAGCAACCCTAAAAGGAAGACTTCAGCCCAACTCTGTGTGGGTGGGAAAGAGGGAGTGAGAATAAAGACGCCGATGTATTTTGCACCCTCACAGCCAGCAGCAATGACGAATGAAACGCACGTGTTTCCATCGTTTTGCCTCGAGTAAAAAGGGCACGGGATGCAAACCTTCAGAAAAGTCCTTTCAGTAAGATCGAACTGGTTGTGCAAGGAAACGAGCCCGGTGCCGTACGCAACTGGGTGCCACTTGTGAGCACGTCCGTGAGAGAAGGCTGGCAGAGGGAGATGGTCCTCTGCTGCTAAAAAGCCCCAGCGCTGCCTGCAAAACAACAGAGGCTGATCTCGTGACAGCGACCTTCCCAGCGACTCTGCCCTGGCTGTGCCCGATAACTGCAGCGGCTCCTCCACCCGTGCACCCAAGCGCAACGCAGCGCGAAGTCAGCACCGGCGCCGTGCCGGCACAGGGATGCCCACCCTGCCTCCAGCAGAACATGGCGAGCCAGGGGACGTTCGTAGGTGTAACAGTGAGCGTGGGCTTATGCTTTTGGGGGGATCAGAGCCGTAAGTCCCTATTCTGAAAAACCAGTAAACACCTACTTTCACCTATCTCTACGTCAGATACCACAAGCACAGGTTGGGTGTTAACACACCTACTCACATGCTGCTCTGGATGACAAAACTGTTCCAAACAAGGGTCTCCAAACACCCATTTTTCGGGTTCAGGAAAAAAACAGTTTGCCCTTAAAACAATTGTGTTCTCATCTGTGCCAAGTACCCCTGTTTCTCATTTCAGGTACTACACCTTCGGTGAAGCCTGCAAAGCCGTGACAGCCTAATGGACACATCCCGCAGTGAGTGCCTTGGAGATAGGTCTGGAAACCCCAGCGTTTTCAACAGCTGGTGCTTTCAAGCATAAAAATATTGCACGCTGAAAGGGAGGCAAGAGGGAAGGCATGAGAATCCAGCCCTCTCACTGCGCAAGGAGATGTTCAAGGTCGGGCCACTCGTTGTAATGACCAAATGTCTGAAATTCCCTCTGTCCGCTATGCTTTCCCCTTTTAGTCCCAGTCAAGTCACAGAAGGATGCTTTAAAATGATTTCTTTCCAAAAATATTGCTTTGATTAACAAGGTAAAAAAGAAAATAATGCAAAATACACCCAATTGTTGAAGTTCAATAATTGGAGAGTAAACCCCCCCCCCAGAAGATGAGATAACATAATGTCAGACTTCTTTACACCAACAAAGCCCCACGTTATCGAATAAAAATAATTTAGTAACAAATGTCCAGTCTCAGTTTTGATAGCAATCCTACATTCAAAATATTTTTCAACCCAAGTAAAGCTCACAAAGCAAACCTATAAAAGCTAATGAACCCAACAACTTCTTTAATCTTTACACAATGAAAAATAAATGTATTTTTACCAAATGAATGGGGGACAGCCCACAGGCAGAGGAGATTTTCCATGTTCTTTCATGAAGCAAATGTTTCAAAGATAAGAATTTGAATTGTTGATGCTTTCAAACTCGTATCTCTGAAGACTTAAAGCGGTGAGGACAGGGCAAGGAAAAAAAATAATGTAATATTTTTCTGTAGCTGCATAAAATTCAATTTGGCAAGGCAAGCAATCATGGCAGGTGAATAAAATACCATTCATATTTTCATTACCAGGCTAACAGCAGCCAAGCTGATTTTTGTGCCTGACATTTTCTTGACAATTTCGCAATGCTTCGGTAAGGCTATTAAGATGAGATGTAGGCTTCTGCCCATTGCTAACATTTCTCTTCAGATCCAGCAGGCCACGGGTTGACTAAGGGCATTTGAAGGAGAAATGGGCTGAGATTCATTTACTCTGCACATAGGAAGATAAACTGAAGGCAGTATGATTATGCACGAGCAAAAGGCGCAGGAGGGATGACCACCGTGCATTTAGCAGCATAAAACCTCTCCCCTCCTTTTCTTTCTTTTAGCTAATGACATTTTGTGTTCAAGACTAGGCACGGGCCCAAACGCTCAAGTGTGGAAAAGGAAAACAAAAATAATTTTTCTCAACTGACTGGAGCCTCTACATTGTACCTAGCGATACACACCAGTTCCTTTGTACGTGTGGCCACATACTCAGCTCTGCTATCCTGCTGGCAGGTGGTTAATTTTGGCAGTGCCCCTCACCAGCACCGGCTCCCGACTGCCATCTGTACTCACGAGCGGCTGCGGCCAGACAACCCACCAGAACACCGACCCACGCCACCCCAGCAAACCTCCACCCAGGGGACTATGGCTCTCTACATGTTATCTCAAATAAACGAAAATGGAAATTCGCTTAGGGTAAATTTGGGAAATGTTCCCTGTAGATATGGCAGATATTTGTATTTTCCTAATCAGTTCAACCTTTTAAATAGCCAACGCTACAGCAGCTTATGCATTCGTCATTCATTATATTGCAGAGCAGAGCTATTTGCTAGGCTGCTATGGATGGGTATCCGACAGCTGTCGGCTGCTTTCTGATTAGCTACTCTATTATTTTGCCTTTAGTCAGTATTGAAGATAAGGACCACCCTTGACCATCTAGGATAGCCTTCTGTCTTCATCTGGTACAGCGCACCTACTAAAAACCTCGGGACGGTGCAGTCTTGCACGCACTCGGTGAATTCACATAATTGTGGAATTCAATCTCTTTTGGAAGCCATTGCTTTTAGTTATCAAGAAAACAGCAGCATATTGAATTTCCTCCCCAATGGAGCATTTTTGAACATGAAGGCATTTTTAACTAGACAGTAGAAAGGAGAACCAGACCAGAAGCAGGGCAGTGAGGTCATCAGAGAGCTGCTTTTCCCCCAGAAGGTTTTTAAATGATTAAATACATCAGCAGCTGAAAATTATTCCACATCAGAAGCATCATTGTCAGAAAGATGGTAATTACTCCCCTTCACTCGAATATACTCAATATACCTCCCTTCATCCGAATCTGACGTACCACATGTACATAGCCTGCTTTCGAACAAAGATTCAATTTCCTCCAGTTTTTTCCCTTTAGTCTCAGGAAGGCAGCCATAGATGAAAACCAGTCCCAAGCCAGCAAACCCTGCGTAGAGGAAGAAGGCTCCTGCAATGTAAAACAACACGCACAGTTGGTTACAGAAGTTCCCGTCCCAGCTCTGCTCCAGAGCAGAGGGAGCGGCAGAAGCAGCAGGCTGCCGATATCAAAGGAGTGCGTCAAAGCAAAGGTTGGAGTGGCATCGTTAACACAGCGAGCTACGGGGCGGTGGGTGTAGGAGAAGGCTGCTTTATTGCATCGCTCCACAATGGAGTAAATTAACAAAAGCCATTTTGTTTCAGGTGGAAGATAACACGCCCCTTTTTTGGCCAAGTCATTCCACTGTTAACACAAACAGCAGTTAAACGGTTGCACACCCAGCAAAAAAAGCAGATGGGAAAGGCAAGAACTTTCTCAGTTTATCTTAACAGTGAAGGACACACTAAGACACCCCCCCAGAATGAGAAACTTTAGCAAAAAAGAAATAGCCAGGATTAAACACTTGTACACCTAACTATTATTTAAAAGTCCTCTGCAGAGACAGTTAGCAGTGAGCAAGAGCTTGCTCACCCGCCACCCACCTTACCTAGGGGGGCAGAGAAGGTACCACAGGAGCAACAAACTTTTACCTGCCCTGCACTGCTAGACTGATGACGCGCAGGGATGACAAGCAGAGCTGGAAGGCTCTGTACTAGTGACGATGGGAAGGCCACATCAGCTCCGTGGCAGCTTCATCTGGTTTAAATGGCTTGTACTGGAGTGGCTGAGCAGCAACGCGCCAGGCTCTCCGCAGGCTCCAGCAGACAGGACTCCACCAGCAGCTGGGAGTCAGGCAGTAGCACCTTACACAGGTGTTTCTGCAAGGACCATCTGATAGTGGCCTTGGATGCCACCATAAACTGGACTATTGCAGATGCTGTCTCCTTAAGTGGGAATCGGCATATTTCACTAAGCCAAAAGCATTTTTTTTCCAGATTCCTTGTTTTAACCAACTGTCTAGGTTCTCAGTTAAGGACAGCAAGAAATGTTTCTTATGAAAGCTGGACCAAACTCTGTGATCCAGACAGGCCCTATCAGGTCTCTAGTTTTACTAAACCACAGTAAGTTGAGCACACTGCATTGACTCTTGACATTCCATAGCAAAAACAACTAAGCAACCCAGGACCAGCAGAAAAATCTATGCACCAGCAGTAGTACCGCGTACACAGACGCATGCGGTTTCTTACCATAGTACGTCAGATATTCGGCCGTATGCAGAAATGTCAGCGACACGAGCACATTGAAAACCCAGTTGACTCCAGAGGAACAGGCATTTCCTGTACTTCTAGCCCAAAGTGGGTAAATTTCAGAATTGACGGTCCAGGGCATAGGACCCATTCCTAAGAATTAAAAAAAAAAAACCACGATCAATCTCAGTTTAACGGCTGGACTCAAAAGTAAATTTAATGCATAGCCTCACTATTCGACATTTTATACCTTTACAATTTTTTAACTTACATTTAAATACACATTTGCTTACCAGGTGCAAAGAAAACCAAGTATAAAATAAGGCCCAGAAGTGCTGTCCAAGAGTATGGAGTGGGGCAGAAATTGTATGCCCAGAACAAACCTTCCTTTCTGAATGCTGTTTCATTTGAACATCTGAAAAATAACAGAAAAACTTCATATTAAAGAATTTTAATGGGTGACATTTCAATAAAAACGTGTCACGTGATGTCTTACGAAAAGCTGACAAATGTACAATTCAGATGAAAAAACTTCATCCCTGTTAATTTATCAAGATCATTGAGCCAAGTCCTACATTAAGAAATGTGCTTTTTCCCAAGCCTGCTCTTAGGAAGAGTAACCAGCAGAACATTCCTGAATTTAAACATTTGCCTTGTATCTACAGATGTCCTCCAAATGACCAGTCTTCACTAGGCAAGCAGTCGTACCAAAGCCAAGACGACCATTCACATGAACATCACAGAGTGCAAGAAGAGCTGCAGCAGCAGGATTTCGAGCTACAGATGCTGCACGCAAGGATTTAAGGTCATGTGGAAGTTTGTCCTTACATCACTGACGAGCTAACTATATGCTGCACACTTTGGGTGTAATCAGTAATGCCTAAGGAGTGTGCCAAAGTCAAGTGAAGTTATAAAGAAGAGAGGCATATATTATATTTTCTACACAGTGAAATAATTTAGAAGGCAGCAGCAATGCTAATTAGAGAGTAAAAATAAGAATCAGACCAGAGGTAAACTGTGCCTGTGCTACTGAAAGAAAAAGTGACTCTATTCCAAAGACTATGTGGCAATCACACATTTCTAGGAATAGGCAGAAAGCCAGGTATTTTCATCTGACTGTCAACAATTTATTTTAAAGGAATACTGGCAACTTATTTTTCTGTTATACATCTTATTTTTGAAAATTAGCACCTGTTTAAAGGGACAGCAAGTCATAACTGTAACTACAGAATTTTTACAGCTGCAACCACATCACTTGCTACAGTTGAAAAACCGTGTACTTTTGGGAGAGAAGACTTCAGCAGACACCACCCTTTCATACGCAAACAATGTTATGTACTTGTGTCCAGGTTTTGGTTAAAACAGAACCAATTGTCTTTTAGTGATTTGTCCTTACAGCTAAGTTCTTCTAAGTAACTGAATTTTTCTGAAGTTGGCTACATGTTTTACAGACAGCGTCCACTCCAAAGCTGTGAACACTTGATGTTTATAGTTTTACTGAGCTAACGGCAGGACTGGAAGGCAGAAAAAGGCCCCTGTTTATAATTATTACTATAGCGGCCAAGGTTGTTGATAGACCTCTTAGATCCTGCAAGTGAGGAGTCATAAAGGGTCGTACTTGTGGGGAGGGGTGGACAGAACTAGTGACCCGATATTGACCATGAGGTTCAACAAGTCCAAGTGCAAGGTCCTGCATCTGGGTCAGGGCAACCCCCGGTATCAATACAGGCTGGGGGATGAAGGGACTGAGAGCAGCCCTGACGAGAAGGACTGGGGGGTGCTGGTAGATGAAAAGCTGGACATGAGCTGTCAGTGTGCACTCGCAGCCCAGAAGGCCAACCGTACCCTGGGCTGCATCAAAAGCAGCATGGCCAGCGGGGCGAGGGAGGGGATTCTGCCCCTCTGCTCCGCTCTGGTGAGACCCCATCTGGGGTCCTGCAGCCAGCTCTGGAGCCCTCAGCCCAAGAAGGACACGGAGCTGTTGAAGCAGGTCCAGAGGAGGCCACAAACATGGTCAGAGGGCTGGAACACCTCTGCTGTGAGGAAAGGCTGAGAGAGTTGGGGCTGTTCAGCCTGGAGAAGAGAAGGCTCTGGGGAGACCTTACTGCAGCCTTTCAGTACTTAAAGGGGACCTATAGGAAAGATGGGGACAATCTTTTTAGCACAGTCTGTTGTGATTATTACTGAACTATACCGTGGTAAGACCGGTCATTATCGTTCCAATCTCTTATGTTTATCAAGAGATGAAAACAAAAAGTGCAAAACCCGAACTAGTTGCCAACAACTTCATTCGAGTACTTTGAGAGTTACCCTGTGGACTTTGTTAGTAATTATACTTTTAACTTGAGAAATTGTACGTTTTGTTGTTATGCCAACATGACTTTGCCAGAGTTTGGGAATTTCAGATATTCTTGGGACTATCAAACCATGTTTCATTTTTTTGGCTTCCCTGCAAGTTTTTCAGGTGTGGTGTAAGATTAAGCCTTGGTGCAGGCATAAGTGCTGTGGAATCACTTTAGCTTTTTTAAGGTATGCCGAGGCAACAACCTCCTCCCCCACCGCAGCTACTGCAGCCTCCGCGACCAGCGCTGCAATCATTGCTGCTCCTGCTACAGCCCCTGCAGCCACCCCGCCTGCAATGACAGATGGTGGTGACCAACCCGCAACCAGTCCTGGGGCAGAAATCTTCCTTATGCTGGCATGGATGTACCAATGGAACAACATTTAAAGCAGGACATCACCGTGAAGTGCCAAACTCAATTTCAGGACAGCTGGAAATCCAAAATTTCAACATGCTTAAGAGAGAGAAGTTAACCCCACACAACCTGGAAAAACGCACTCGTCTATTCTCCGCTGTTTGCCCGTAACCGAGAGGAAGTTCTGTTGCAAGAAAGCACGTTCAGTGCATTGAAACAGGAAAAACAGCACTTGAGCCTAGATTTAACGGAAGCCCTGCAGGCATAAACAGTGCTTTGCTTATCCTTCAGTAGTAAACCAGTGTGGTACAGAGAGTAAAAGCAAAGGTATCTGTGTTTGCTGGCATCTTGCAGTGCTGGGTACGTTCAAACAGAATGCTCCTTCAAGGCTGGGGATTTGTTCAAGCTCTGTTACTGTCCTAATTTCTACTGCTATACTACTATTTCTACAAGATCTATTATTTTGCTGAAGAATATGTTAATAATTACTGTATAATGTACTATCCGATAAAATTCTGAATTTTGTCCTGCATGAAGAGAGTGTCTGTGATGGAAAGCAGAAGAGCAGCTACTCATCGCTTCACAAGCTGAAACACACAGCGGGGAATGCCCTGTAAACCACTCGGAAGTGAAACGATGCAGACAGGTACCAGTGCACAGTTTGTAAATACCAATATGCTGGGCAATCGTCATGTCAGTGTAAACACTGAAGACACACCATATCATTTCCTCTGAAATTACTGCCAAAGCGAAAACATGATAGAGCTACACTGAAAATCTTTACCGTGAATTTCTTTCATTATTGATTTTCCACAGATAATTGAAGATGCACATCTGTTCCAATCAGTGAAAACCTGACTTTCCAACAATTGACGTGAACTATTCGACAGATTGGAAATAAACCAGAATAGCAGTAGATTTCTAAATTACAGGCATTATATGCTTGCTTTCATATCACAGAGTCCATCCCTTATCAGATATGGTCTGTAGGTCAGAAGATCTAAAGCTTTGCTCCCCACCTCCTTAAATTACCTTCATACTGCACATAAAAGAAGGTAAGAGAAGAAAAGCTGGCATCGGTGGACTAAAATGTTATTGCTAATAACAAGAGGATGAAACAGAGTAAGACCATTTCCTTGATAATTAATTTTCCTAATACTTGAGGCAATTTGGCTGTAGGATAATGCTAAAGCCCAACACTGAAAACAACAGATAGGGAAATGGCAAGAGAGTCCATAGCACAGGCAAGCAAGCACAGCACAAGACAGAGACCCAGATGATTTTCTCCTCAAATTTCCATTAATTTTCGCTTTGCTGTAGAGTGAGGACTGCGTAGCTCTAAACATATGGCTTTTCTGGGAATTAAATGTTTCATCCTGAACAGTTCATATGTTTTTAATATGAAAGCTGCTGACTTCTCATTGTCTTTTAAGCCCTTCAGAAGCATCTTAAATGGATTTAGGTCAAAAGTCTTAAAAGGTCAAAATTCAAATCAACTCAGGCTAAGGAAATGAATTACTTCTAAAGGAAATCACTAATGTGATCATTCATCTCCTTAAAACGCTTGTTAGAACAGACTTATTTTAAAAATACACTTTCTGCTTCAAGATAAACTTTAACATCAGTTGCTGGTGGTACAGAAAGATTTTAGACCTAATTCAGTTTCACTAATCCCCTATTTCTTTGTTCTAGCAAGAGTAAAACTACTTAAGGATGGCTCCTATGCCATACTTTTATGTCTGGGTTATCAAGATGATGATAATCTACAATTACCAATTTAGTCTCTAGTGTAACACACATATATTGGATTTTAAAAAAAACAACCTGCTTTAAAAATATTTTTAAAGTCTCCTGTGTAGAATGCTTTTATATGATGTCAATCAAACTGAAAAATAGACATTTATGCCAGGCCTACTGACTCATCTTTTCACCTGAAGTCTGGTCATGGAAAGGACAGATAACCAAACAGACACAGAGTAGTTGCTGTTTGGACTGAGTAAGATTTTTGTGGAAGATGCTTGGGAACGACTAAGATTATTTACCCACAAGCAATTACTTGTCCTGTGGAAGAATCTGGACCTTGACATTTGGTTTGGTTCTCACAACTTCAAGCTCCTCTTTTTCTCCTAAAGATATTTAGTTGTCTGAACAGACCCCTAACTATCCTTGAATTACTTAAAGGACAGAATTTAGCAAAGTACCAGATTAACCTTTTAATAATTTAGTGGTAGTCAGACGTGTAACAAACGAGAACTTTGGAAACCGCCTCTATCTTGTCCATCAAGCAGCCTCTCTAATCCACCCATAGACATTCAAAATAGTTACATTAGCACAAACCATAGAAACCAGTGAAATCATAAGATATAATTTCACTATCAATCAGTGTATTCTGATTCAAAGAAAAATCTCTCTTCCTTTCAGTGCTTACTTTTTACATATACATACGGTAAGATGCTATCTGAAGTATCGAGCAAAGCGTAACTCCTCCTGAAGGTGAACAGATTAATTTAAACCTGACTAATGTCTGAATCAATACTTGCTAAGCTTTCTCACCGTTCCCTAGCTACTGGCTTCTGTGCCTCAGGGAAGATGCACTGCAGCTCCACGCCTCTCTGGAGAGGTTTGCGTCTACAGCTTTGACTTTGTAGTTTACACGGAGAAATAACTCATCCATTAAACCAGATGTTGCTAAAAATATGCAGATGAAGCCTCTTACGCCAGATGATGGCAATTGAAAAAAACTGAAAAGAAGGAACAGATGCAGCCTTGAAAAAATGTACCCATAAAATTTCATGGTATTCAGCTAGACATTGCTTAACCTTCACTAAATAAAAATACCAGCAGTGTTTTGGGACACTCATTGAAGCCTTTTGCTATAACTGGCAGAAGAGTTTTTAAAATATTAGCATGCACTTCAAAAACTCAGAAAAATAGTTTAGCTCACAGCAAGAAAGGAAACTGCACCTCAGCAGACTGCCGATGCATTTGCACATGACTGAAAAACAGTCTTTATCGTGCTGAGCCCCCCTGCTATGGGATCTATCCATTACACCTATAGAGCTGTGGGTGATATCCTGCACAAAGAACAGAAACCAGGGCACTTCTATGGGTAAGAGCTATAGTAACCGCTGCTGTCCAAAAAATCTTCAACAAAAGTGACAAAGCCAGTTCCTTTCTCTATGCAATGCTTCCCATGCCAAGTAAGTTTAGTAGCAGCTACTAGGGCTGGAACAATATCAAAATTATTCTCCTCAAGCTGAATGACTGGCACTTCAGAGTCTGTGTACAGGAAACTGAAAGCAGGTATTCAAAAATAAATTAAAAAAAAACCCCAAACCCAGAAGCTTGGTTGCTTTGCCCATTACAGAGCCAAAGAGTTTAGAGATGCCTTCTTTACTGCATGCTGTAGGGTAAAAACTGAATTTCTAATAAGGTTTTATGTTTAAATCAGCATTTCTTACAGATCTGCTTGGAGGCAGTATGTAACATACATAGAAATAACTATCAATTATTCACACTGAGCATCTTTTCCCTTACTGGCTGTTATCTTCTGATCCCTCTTTTATCTTCTTTCTTACAAAAGAAACAGAGACTCTGTAGACTGCTAAAATCTCCTAAAATCAATCACAAGGTCTATTTTACTATAGCTCATACACGCTATTAAATTTAAAAATTACTTAATATTTCCTTTACCCAAGCAGAAGACCTTACTGAAGTAATTACTTCATAGAAATATCTATCACTAAGACGTTACTGGCTTCCATCATGCTTGGACAGGTGTACTCTTTGCTGGGTAAAAAAACGGCTGGATGGCCAGCCGAGAGTGTTGTGGTGACTGGAGTTAAATCCAGCTGGCGGGCAGTCACGAGTCATGTCCCCCAGGGCTCAGTTTTGGGTCCGGTCTTGTTTAAAGTCTTTATCAATGATCTGGATGAGGGGATCAAGCGGACCCTCTAAGTTTGCAGACAACGCCAAGCTGGGTGGGAGTGTCGATCTGCTGGAGGGTGGGAAGGCTCTGCAGAGGGATCTGGGCAGACTGGATCCACGGGCCAAGGCCAATCATATGAGGTTCAACAAGGCCAAATGCCGGGTCCTGCACTTGGGTCACAACAACCCCATGCAACACTACAGGCTTGGGGAAGAGTGGCTGGAAAGCTGCCTGGTGGAAAAGGACCTTGGGGTGTTGGTTGACAGCCGGCTGACCATGAGCCAGCAGTGTGCCAAGGCAGCCAACGGCATCCTGGCTTCTATCAGCAATAGTGTGGCCAGCAGGAGTAGGGAGGTGACCGTGCCCCTGTACTGGGCACTGGTGAGGCTGCATCTGGAGTACTGTGTTCAGTTTTGGGCCCCTCACTACAAGAAGGACATTGAGGGGCTGGAGCATGTCCAGAGAAGGGCAACGAGGCTGGTGAGGGGTCTAGAGAACAAGTCCTATTGAGGAGCAACTGAGGGAACTGGGGCTGTTTAGTGTGGAGAAGAGGAGGCTGAGGGAGGACATTATTGCTCTCTACAACTACCTGAAAGCAGGTTGTAGTGAGGTGGGGGTCAGTCTCTTCTCCCAAGTAACTAGCGATAGGACGGGAGGAAATGGCCTCAAGTTGTACCAGCGGAGGTTTCGATTGGATATTGTGAAAAATTTCTTCACTGAAAGGGCTATCAAGCACTGAAACAGGCTGACCAGGGCAGTGGTTGAGGCACCATCCCTGGAGGTGTCTAAAAGATGTTTACATGAGGCGCTTAGGGACATGGTTTAGTGGTGGACTTGGCAGTGTTAGGTTAATGGTTGGACTCGATCTTAAGGGTCTTTTCCAAACTAAGCAGTTCTATGATTCTCAGTCATGTCAGAATGCACACCTGCATGAGACTTCGTATGCTGTTCTGATTTACCTCTGTTCCCGGCCACCTGGTCATGCATGAATACAAGTTTTTTTTACATTATTATTTATTTAGCTAAAAATCTTTTGAGAGTTTGAATATAAACACTTCCATTTTCCCAAACTGAGAAATTTCTGCTTTGCAACTGCATCTGAATTTGCCCAATAAATAGAGCACCGGAGCTATTATTCCATCTGAATAGACTGAGCAATAGACTACCAAATGATTGAAAACAGGAGCATTTTTTCCCCAGGACAAATAGTTCTCCAATACTAATCACATCAAAGGGGTTCTTAACTGTTTGCTGTTCAGTATTTTTGTAACCACTGATTAGTGGATTCTGAAGGGTGACAACACAGTTCCTGCATCTCTTGCCAAAGGAAGAAGCTCAGATGTCTGACAGTGCCCATTAGGACGTTCGTTAGCTGTGGGTCTCAGCAAGCAGCTTTTGTGTGATTAGATAACGCTAATCTCCTGATGGAAGATGTTCAGTTTTGCATTTGTTTCTAGACTGAAGGTTCTCCTTCATATTGTTGTATCCTATTCCTGTCCTCTCAAAGGTCAGCCTGCTACTCCATTAGACTTCTTTTATCCTCTGCTGCTGCATTCTGAGTCCTGCTGGCCACCTCCAGGCCCTTGGCTATAATTTCCCACTCTGCCGTCACACCACAGTGTGTCAAAATTCATTTTTCATTGCATCTACCAGGAGGGGAGCGAGATAAATCTCTGCTACTACCAGAAGACTGTCCAAAAAGCTTCTCTCACTGTCTTTCGTGCTCTCCTTGCCTTGAGAAATGGACTCAAACCAGGAAAAGGCAGAAGAATGTTTATACCTAGTGTTGAATCCCAACCATCCGAGATTTCACAGCGGCTGAGAGCACCCGTTAGGTGCACACGTACACCAGTCCCAGCTACAGCACACTTAAAAACTGGGAGCAGAAATAAGCAAAGACTTGCTTTTTGGTATAGGACATACAATTACCTTAATCACACGCCACATAGATTGACTTATTTTTCTTCCTAAACTTTTTCCTACTCTTCCGAAGTATCAGGAAACAGTTGACGTTTCTGTGCCCTACAGTGTCCTACCCAAGTCCTAAATCTGATCCTGACTGGACACACTTGGTTTACCCCAATACAAACTAAAATTAGCTAGTAATAATTAAATTGCATGATTTCATAATCATGACCAAATCATAAATAATTCAAATATTATATTAATAATGCATAAACTTGTGAGAGGACACACAGCTATGAAAAATAATAATCTGTTCACTTAACAAACAACTAGCAGTCATATCTACAGAATTTTAATGGGCAGAATTCAAATTAAAACTTGATCAAAATGCAAAATCTTAATTAGTTTTGAGTATAAGCATCTTAGCTTAATATCACTGTCCTTCATGCATTTTTACCTATGATAATTTTAACTACTTTAATCATTGGACAACAGGTCAGAATTTCAAAATACGTTATTTCGTGTTTCTTTTAAACATCGGACACTTTCAGGTATCAAACAGTTAACCATACAAAGTTAGCTGTTCAGGCAAGAAAAATAATGAAGTAAAATGGCATATCTCTTTATTTTTTTGTGAAAAGCTTCAAAATTGCCCCAATTTTCAACAAAAAATGAAATTATCAAAAAAAAGGAACAGAAATATCATAAAATAAAAATTATTTTGTTTTTATTTAAAAAATTTTTTTTTGCATTTTTTGTGGGAAAGGATTATTTAAAATATATTTATATATATTTAAAGATAATGAGTATCTTATAAAAGTACTTTAAATACAAAACTCAGATATCTAAATACATTACTGCAAAAATTGAGTGCACAGAGCTCCATTCTACATCCATTTATATCCAAGTCTAATTTGATATTCCACAAACAGCCAGCAGAAGTTGGCTTGGTTAACACCCAGCTCAGGGGTCCATAGGTTGAAATCATAGCTGTAAAAATTAGACGGGGTATTCTCAAGTCAAGAAGCCATGATAAAAAAGGATTTATTACATATAGCCGGAAGACTGCTTTAGGGTTTGAAACTGTAAAATTCAGTGACGCCAGCAGCAGTGAGTGATCATTCTAAGATGGAGACTCAAATACCAGTGTGTACGATAAACAAACAAGGGTACAATCTAGTAATTATTTCTGGATAGACTCTTCATAAAAACTGAGTGAAGAGTTTAAAAACACTTTTTTTTTGTAAAGACGGAGACTATATATTTTTAATATCTATTCTGAACAGTTTTTTCCCAGCTGAAAGTATGACTCACTTATTAGCTTGATATGTTGATAGTTAGATGCAGAAAATACTTGTCAAAAATATTAGAGAAAGCTTCACTGGAACCAGACATCATCCACGGTTGAAGTTACAGCAAGGCAATGTGAAAGCAGAAGCAAAGCCCACATCTGCTGAATGTTTTCATGAGAAGACACGAGAATATAATTTTGCAAATTTAAAGATCATTCTGTGTATTCACAAGCTGCCAAAGAGTATGAAAAGGCAGCAATGCAAGAGTGCACCATTTCAGGTAAGGCTCAGAAGGCAACCGCAGGCAATGGAAGATTTCTGCCCTTTTCCTCTGCTCAGGGATGCACTCCAGCAGCTCACAGTCCACTTACATCCATCTACTTCAAAAACCAAGGCCTTCAGGGATTTTTCCTGCTTTTTCATTTGTAGAATACAAATCCTGATCTCAAAAAAAAAACCCCAAAAGCCACACAGTGTTTCACAAGCATTAAACTATCTGCCAGTCCTTACTGGACCACTCTTAGTATGCCTCTAACCCTCAGGTTTGTCCCTTTTACTGACAGGAACACCCCGTTGCTGAAGTTTGTGCCTCTACAAGAGGTTGTGCCTGCTGGTCCATTGCACCTCTCACCACAAAACTTTCTTCGTTCATGTCCTTGAACAACTTTACTAACCCTGAATTTTTTACCTCTTTTGTTCCTCTTTTAAGACAGATTCTACCATTTCTTGCAGCTTCCAAACTACCAATGTGCATGAGAACTCCAACCACTTCATAAACATGCGGGTGGGCTCCAGCAGAGTGCTGTCAGCAGGTCACGAAGCCTCCCAGATTCCTGTGCTGTATTTAAAAAAAGTCTAGGCTGATCCTCACAAAGAGCAAGATCCAGTAAGAGACATAGTGAGTTCAGTCCTCATTCTCATACTGAGAAATTTCAAGAGGTTAAATGCTGCAGTTTTCACTAATTCTTTCAAGTTATCATCAGCTCTCGCAGACCTTCAGCAAGATGCAGATCAGCAAAGATGGATGTGATACTGCCCAACACTTTGAAGCCTTTGTCACGATCAATAGCTATTCTAGTACTACAGTAATATCAAGAAATGTAAGAAAAACACTGCATTCTACCAGACAGAGTGGAAAAAATGCCACGATGTGGCAGAGGGCAAGACCCACTGCTGTAACAGCTAAAGCATCACGTATTCGTGTGCAGGTCTGGGTGGAGATGTGACGCGTGTGACAGGGCTGTGGCTCAGTGACGTGACTTGCACACACAGCAGTTGGTGGGACGAGAGAATTGATGCCACCACCGCCCTGGCAACTGCCGCAAATCCTTCCCCTGCCCCTTCAGTCCTCTTCACAGCAATCAAGCACAAACCGACACGAAACACTTCATGCCACAGCATGGGCACAGGCACACGGCAAGCCCTCACAAGAAACGGCATCTGGGAAAATGTAATTGCTTGTGAAACAGATGCCACCTCACAAGTTTTAAACAACATGAGCACAAAGCTATCTCCGCAAGGCAACCAGCAAAAAGGTAGTGCAGAGGCATTCTGGAAACATAATTTCCCTCCCAGCAGCCATCAGGGTTGCAAAAGACTCGTGGACTCCCTGTGACCCCAGAATGTGCTTTACAGTTTGTTTAGTGGCTTTTCTGTGGTTGGACAGAAAGGGTTCCCTTTTGGAACAACCAGCTTCAGCAATGAGCATGCACACGCACCCGTGCCTTCATCCAGTCATTGCTGGCTTCCCTGATTTCTCTGGAAGGAGGGAGCGCTCATTGACGATTTGGGCATTTCTTCTGACAGATGAACCTTTGCGGGCTCTCGGTGATGAGCGTTAACTGGAAGGTGGCTATCCGTTGCCCCAGGGGCTCCCAGAGCTAACCTGTGCCACACCGATGTTTTCCACCAAAAACCAGTCAGACTGGGCCACCCAGGGGTACCCGCAGGCAGGCTTCATTCTGTTTGAGCTCTTTCAGGACAAAAATGCTCACAAACGCAGGACTCATAAGTACTTGTTCTTAAAGACAGACTGGCATTTAGCACCCGTTATAGGCTAGCATGTGACATACTTCGGTTGTGTGAACACCCCTCTCCATAGCTCAGTGCTCCCAGTCCTTTCCCGGAGCGGTTCTGCTGCTCCCGGCATTTCGGTGTGGAAGTTCTGGGCCATCCCTGGTCTGCCATATTGGAGAGCTTATGGACGGAGTGCCAGGCTCCCACCAAATGACTGACAGAACTGGGGTAATCGAACTGGAGACTTTCTACCTTCTGTTTCCAGATCTAAAATAATTTATTCTTTCTGATTGTATCTCCTTGCAGCACGAATACTTAGTAATTAAATTAGTGAAACAAATAAGTCTGAAGATTATGATGTGAAATGTAGCACTTTAGAATTTCATGCAAGTTTCCTACCAAATAACTCTCTACCTAACGCTTTCGCTCATTTGTTTTTTCACCTGTTTTTACATTTAATTTACTTAATAATTACCATTTGTAAAGTACTTCTGTTACAATACAAATATCAACAAGCTGCCTAATTGCTGCAGAAGTTCCAGTTCTCCCAGGAGAAACCTCTTTCCTACGGTATATGAAAACAGATCGCCTCAATGAATACTGGTGGAAAGGGCTGAGTATAGAGCTCAATAAAAACAAGTATCAATATTTTAGTATTAACTGAAATATTGTTAACAGCACAGCGTGCAAGAATTGCTGGCATGACGTAACAAAGTCCATTCTATAGAACACTGGCAAAGGCCAGCTGCGAATAAGGAACAGCATCTTTTACTCCATCAGGCAAGGAACTACAAGACAGCTCAAGGTCAATATTTTAGACATCTGAAGTTGAGTAAGACAAACTCTGTCCAGACTTCTTATTCTTGCACCTACAAGTTACCTTTATTGAGGCTTGTGCTGTTCACCACGTGTCAGCAGTATTATCAGAGGAATGTCCTCAGCATCTCAAAAGCATCACTTGAATTACAACTGCCAAAAGTGATCCTAAGCTCATGGTCAAAAAAGACCAAAGACAAAGAAATCAAGACTGTTGTAACTCAGGTTGAAGGCAACTTAGCAGGAATAGACTGGCATTTCAACCTCCAAATGAAATAGATTCTATTTCAGTGTTACAATCTTGTTTTTCCAAATGCTTCCAAACAGAATCACGGAATCACAGAATGGTAGGGGTTGGAATGGACCTCTGTGGGTCATCTAGTCCAACCCCCTGCCAAAGCAGGGTCACCTACAGCAGGCTACAGAGGACCGCGTCCAGGCGGGTCTTGAATACCCCCAGAGAGGGAGACTCCACAACCTCCTTGGGCAGCCTGTTCCAGTGTTCCGTCATCCTCAGAGGGAAGAAGATCTTCCTCATATTCAGACAGAACTTCCTGTGCTTCAGTTTGTGCCCGTTGCCCCTTGTCCTGTCACTGGGCACCACTGAAAAGAGCTTGGCCCCATCCTCCTGACACCCACCCTTCAGATATTTATAAGCATTGATAAGGTCCCCTCTCAGCCTTCTCTTCTTCAGGCTAAACAAGCCCAGCTCCCGCAGCCTCTCCTCGTAGGAGAGATGCTCCAGTCCCCTCATCATCCTCGTAGCCCTCCGCTGGACTCTCTCCAGTAGCTCTTCATCTTTCTTGAACTGGGGAGCCCAGAACTGGACACAGTACTCCAGGTGAGGCCTCACTAGGGCAGGGTAGAGGGGAAGGAGAACCTCCCTCGACCTGCTGGCCACACTCCTCCTAATGCACCCCAGAATGCCATCAGAGCACACTGCTGGCTCATGGTTAATGTGTCGTCCACCAGGACACACAGGTCCCTCTCCGCAGAGCTGCTCTCCAGCAGGTCCACCCCAAGCCTGTACTGGTGCATGAGGTTGTTCCTTCCCAGGTGCAGGACCCTGCATTTGCCCTTGTTGAACGTCATCAGGTTCCTCTCTGCCCAACTTTCCAGCCTGTCCAGGTCATACTGAATGGCAGCACAGCCTGTCAGTGTATCCACCACTCCTCCCAGTTTTGTGTCATCAGCAAACTTGCTGAGGGTACACTCTAACTCTTCATCCAGGTCATTGATGAAGAAGTTAAACAAGGCTGGGCCCAGTACTGACCCCTGAGGGACACCACTAGTTACCAGCCTCCAACTAGACTCGGCACCGCTGACGACAACCCTCTGAGTTCTGCCATTCAGCCAGTTCTCAATCCACCTCACCGACCACTCATCCAG
Source organism: Opisthocomus hoazin (assembly GCF_030867145.1). Lineage (NCBI taxonomy): Eukaryota > Metazoa > Chordata > Aves > Opisthocomiformes > Opisthocomidae > Opisthocomus > Opisthocomus hoazin. The sequence goes on from NC_134421.1 coordinate 57,834,366, forward strand.
CCCACACTTCCTGAGCTTCCCTAGGAGGATATTATGGGACACAGTGTCGAAAGCCTTGCTGAAGTCTAGGTAGACAACATCCACAGCTCTCCCCTCATCTACCCAGCCAGTCATGTCATCATAGAAAGCTATCAGATTGGTCAAGCATGATTTCCCTTTGATGAATCCATGCTGACTACTCCTGATAACCTTCTTTTCCTCCATTTGCTTGATGATGACCTCCAGAATGAGCTGCTCCATCATTTTTCCTGGGATGGAGGTAAGGCTGACTGGCCTGTAGTTCCCTGGGTAAGAGAAACAACAAACACTCCAGAAAACAATAAAGGAACAGAAAAAAAATGTATTGCTTTTAATTACCCCAAAGTTTTAGACATGCAGAAGTATTGTAAAAAACATGCTCATAGGTTGAAACCTGGTATATCAAGTTGGTAGACAATGGCAAGGTTTTACAGTTTAATTCAGAAAACCACAGGAAATCCCACCCAAACCCCAAACTCGAAACACAGACGGGACACGCTGCCACAATTCTAACCAGTTACCAGATGTGGCACTGAAGGGTGAGCACTCAGCTCACCGCCCAAACCAGCGACGTGCCAGGCCCCGGAGGGCTGCCTGCCCTGCCAGCCCAGCGCCCGGCCGGCAGCCCGGCTCAGGCTCCGCTGCCCAGATTGGAGCACCTGTTCATTTACTGCTTCTACCACGCATCAGCCCCTGCGTCTCACGGCGTCTGCCAGCCCGGCACCGTGCAAAATGATTTTCCACGGAGCTGTTAAAACCTTAGAATCACAATCAGCCACATATTTCAATGGGAAGTGAAGACAGAACAAAATATTTATCTGTCTGAAATTTCCACTGAAATCAAAAGGAAGGGGGGAGGGAGGGCAAAAATAATTTTCTGAGTTGAACTTGGGACAAAAAAACTGTAAGGACAAGGAGCTTAAAGTATAGATCAATATTACATCTATTAGCATACCTTCTTTAGCACTTCCCTGCTCTATTTCATTTCTAGTTTATATTTTAATAGTTCTAACAATAACCTTTTGGCCAACTTAACCTTCCATCTGAACTACTGAACTATCACATTCAATTTTTGTAACAGCTATCTAGACACAGATACTGCATTTTAATTATAGGCAGCAACAGTCTTTCTGCCATTACAACTGAAATCTATCCAGACTAAACATTTGAGATTTTGCATTTATCGTTTTAAACGGATGATGGCAGAGTATTTTTAAAAAGGAGCTTCTCCCTGATTGCAGCAGGTGGCAATAGCTCTGCCCTGAAGCGCTCAGGGAATCTGGTGCTTCAGAAGGGGATGGAGCAGCGCAACCCTGCCCGCGCACGGTGCGCTGGGGAGGCTCCCAGTAACACCAACCAGCAGAGCTATCCCGCGAATGTTTCTTCCTCTGTCAGCCCCTAAATTCACTGGGAACCACTAACGTTGTAACCGAAAATGGAGTCCCAAGGAGATTTAAATAATACTCTAAGACCATTTATAACAAAGTAATTATTTCACGCTTGGTTCAGGAGAGTGAGCACTTTAACATAAAGTGTCGCTCTGCTTTGATTTGTGCATGCAGGTACAATGCCTATGCCAAATCTAAGGAATTTCATAAAACACAGAAATGATAAGCAGTTACACTATCTCTAGTTTATGACATTTATAAATGCTAGGTACCAAAGCTTTCATTGTTACATGAAACTCATAGTTTGGGATCTGGCAGTAGGAGAACTCAGCAGAAATCAAAGTAATCATCTATTTTCCATGGCCTCTGACAACTAAAAAGAACTTTACATAAATAAGTGCTTTTTAGCAATAGTTATTTTGCCAAGAAAATATGCTAAATGGGAACACACATCATCTGAATCACAGGTCTGAAAAACTAAATAATCATGCAGAGCCTCAAACGCATCTCTCATTATCATCTATGCGAAGCTAATGTGACAGCTGTGGAAAGCTACAGGAAAAAAGAAAGTCTATACATCCTACAAGTGAGCAGAAATGCCCAAAGTGCTGCTGTTCCGAAGTACGCCCTGCCGTCGAACAGACTGCCCATTTCCTAGCCTCTACTAGCCAACGAGATGAGTTAAAATAAGGTCACGACTTTAAATCAAATTAATCAATAATTCCAGCTCATCTTGTGCCAGGGAGGAATTGATCTCACTGCCTCCATGCTCAAGGAAATGAACCACACATGCAGACAGCACATACAATAATTTATATGAATTAAACTCATCAAACATATTGAATTATTCAACGGTCCTAATGCAGAAATGTGTTAATTTACTTTCCCTAAAAAAGAAAAAAAATACTCTGAAAACTTAATCCTTTTAAGAATGGAATATCAGATGATGTGATTATTGAAGAATTACTCATTGTGGAAAAAAGGTGTGTAAGATTTGTATTAGGGATGCTGTTAAAGGTACAAGCTGCTGCACAGAGGGCTGGGTTCAACCCTGCTGAATGTTCTTCATCCATAAAAATCGCCAACTACATGCATCTTTCAAAAATATCTTCTGCCTCCAAAACAGAGAAAATTTCTATTTAGTAAATTCATTTCAGAGTGTAAAAACATAAAGGAATCTGCTGAGACAATTTTCAATGAGGATTTTTATTTAAATCTGAACCTCAGAGTCAGTAACTGAATACACGTGGAGAACAACTACTGGAAATATTCCTCTCTCAGAAAAAAAAAAATAAAATCCACATGCTCCCAAATATGAGTCAGTTCCTTTTGCTCTGCCTCCAAGGCAGAAGGGGAAATCCCCCGCTCTCTCCCAGCAGTAGCTCCCTGCATATTCCTGCTCTCTGGCGAAGCATCCTCCTCCGGCCGTCGCTCCCATTCCCTCGGTGGAGAAGAGCACCAGGGCCACGCTCTGCCCAGCCGAACACCGCTCCTGGGAGAACCCCCCCCCGGTGAGGCATGGGTGCCTTTCAGCCTGTCCCTGAATGGTGAGCAGCTGAAGAAGCTAATTAGCAGCAGGCTCCTATGGGCAATAAAAGACTCTTCTCTCCAATGCACATTTCGTAAGAGAGGGAGAGAAAAGCTGCAGGAATTATAGAAAAGCTGCAGGAATTATCCACATAGTCTAAGCACACTGGCAAGAGACTGTCAGTTCTCTCATGTACGTTGGCATTTTTTCTTCCTTCGCTTTCCTGCCAGTCTCCTTTGTTTTCTAAGAGCAAACATGCTTTTTAAATGGGAAACAAGATCAGTTTATCCTAGTCCCGTCTCAGCTGACCAGAGAATGGCTGAAATGAGCAAAGAGTTTGCTCCTACAACAGGATGTAAATTCAAATTTCAAACACCACTGCTTCTTCTTCCTTGGACCACTTTTAAGTGGTGAAGAGCGCTCACTCAAACAGTTTTCCATTTAAATAACACAATTTTTCCTGACACAAACCAGCATTTGGGAATGTTTTAGCTCCAGGGCCACTTTTGCTTTTCTATTCCAGTTACCTCAATGCTATAGCATCTGAAGTAGTTGTTACAGCATCTAACCCAAGCAGCTGTCAGCAGCTGCCTCTTCATCATTTTAAATAGTAATTCAAGTAAGACCGTGAAGCAGTGTTCAGCAGCAAACTGCAACACAAGCAAACAGGTAGAGAACAGCACAAATGATGTTCCAAACTAGCCAGACCTGCTTTAAAATCCTATTTTGTGCTGGGTGTCTCTAACAAATAAGTTCTGTCTTCAGCATACAAACTAAATGTTTTCAGAGTCAGAATACAGTCACTCCATAACAGGACTGACTAGGACTATATTTTGTCCTTCCTTTCAAGCATCCAGAATTTTTGTCCTTCCTTTCAAGCATCCAGAATTTGCCATTGGTTGAGTAGATATAATGAGTTAGAGCTATTAATAGCAATTCCTAAGTAATCACCCTAAAGGAATGTAAATAGTTTCAGTTTAGATTATCTTGTTGGTCTGCTCATTATTTGACCTGAAATGTGGGTACAACACACAAAGGACCTTAATTGTTCAGGCATTAGATTCAGTCAAAAATAAAATAATACAAAATGGGTTTTCTTCCCCTTGAAAACAAATATGAAGAGACTGTATTGTCTGTTAACATTACAAAAAAATCCCCTCCTCAATTTAAATTATTCAAGTACATATATAGATTTTACCACATTTGTAAACGCTTAAGGAGATCTTATAATGGTTATCAGTCCCACTATGTAATAATTCCCTTTTAAAAGAACTTAAAAACCTGATGCCTCGAAGATTTGAGCAGGAAGGCTGAAAGGATCAGAACATTAAAATTGCACTTATTTTGCTACCTGCTCCTGCATCACCAAAAGCATAGGATTCATTTATGAGGATACAATATTCCGCATCACTTTACCCTTCTATTCTTCCTATTTGCTCTTCACCAGTTAGCAGAGATGGCATTAAAATATGCATACAAGATTTCTTAAGTTCCTCCTCTACCTCCTCAGCTCTCCAGAATCACACCAGTATTTGCAATAATTTGACTGTGATACACCATCTAATATCCTTCTCCCAGAAAAGACCTTGTGCCTTAGATTTTAGGCTGACAAAGTCTGTAATCAGTATCAGATCTTTTTTTCATTTCTGTTTTTGCATACCTCACTAACGCATATTAGATGTCGTTAGGCTGAAGGACATACTCTTAATCAAATAGGACAAACAGCATTGCGTCCGACCACCCAGCTACTCCAGCTTTCCCTGCCTACTGGCCATGGGGAGCATAATCACAATTTCATCATATTTGAAACTGCAAATATTTTTATTTTCTTTCCTAAATGATCCCAGAGTGGAGAGGGGAGATTCTGTGTTCTGGCTGCTACTTAAGTGATGAATATTTCAATTTATTAAACTTCTAGCATATTGTCCAGAAAGACACTTTGCTAAGACTACTGGTTATAATTGCAGCTCTTCTGAGTGCTGCCGATATACATGCAGATGTAAATATTCTGTAGATCCTGCTACTTTCCTGAACCATTTACTCCCTCTACTATATTTCTGCTTTACAAATGTGAGAACCGTAATCCTATGCATAATCTTCATCTATTGATCTGAAGACCTAGTATGAGAAATACTAGTTTCTCCTCTAATTGCTGCGGAATCTTGCAGCACTTTTCAATGCAGCCCCTTGTAAGAAGACTCCAAATCATCACTTCAGCAATAAAATCTTCTACCAATACTTCCTGCCCAACAAAACAAGCAATGTCTGCCCACGGACAGAAGAGTACTTCATTCCTGGAAGGCTGCTCTGGTGCTATCCTTTCCGTGGTAACAGGAAAGGTCTGTATACCCCTTCCCCATGGCGTACTGAAAACAGATTCTCAGTCTTTAAATGTGTGAATACGCACCTACATTTCTTGGCATTCGTAAAGCTGCCAGCAACTTTCACAAATGTACTTGTCGTGTTGAAAAAGCATCTTTATAAGACAGCGACTAAAAAAACTAGTGTAATGAACTTATTTATGTCAGTCTTTATTTACAAGCGGCAAAAGGAACCTGACATTTCTGGAAAAATCTAATGTTGCTACAAAGAAAAAGTATTCTAATCATTTTAACAGTCTCATCTGCCATGTATTAGACAACAGACAGCACTGTATGAATGTAAAGCTCCCCAGAATACTCCGGAGGCCGTGACAGGCACTGGCAGGTCCTCCGCTGGACTTCAGCCAGGCTGTTGTCTCAGAATCCAGCTAATGAACTCCTCATGTTTTTTTTTAAACACTGGAATCTAGTTAGCATCCAGGCTCAAATGCCAAGGTTGACTGCCAAGGTCGTTAGGCACATTCCTGCGGTAGAAACTCTCCTGAAGCTGGGAACCAGAGTTTGACCGCCTGCCTGACCTGCTTCCTCACATTGCCTGGGTTATCTAAACCAAATTTTCCCTGGAACAGGATTCTGAGATGCAGCTAAACTCCTAAGTGAACGGATGGATACAAGCAACAGGCACACAGAGACACATAACAGCATTACCGAGCATCTGTAAACATGCCATTAATTTTACACAGAAGGAAGGAGCTCAGGAAAGCACTGGCCAGAGGAAAATAAAGAGCTTCCCAAATGCAGAGCTCCTCTTGCACTCGCCTTTGACATGAATGCCCTTAGAGAGGGGAATGCTTCTCTATATTGATGAAAGTAGGTTTCTCCACGAAGCATTAAAGTCCTGTGGCAGGAAGATGTCCCTTTAATGAAGTTAAAAATGGCTGAAGAAAGCAAATCACTCAGCTCCTCTCCCTTTATAGATCTCTGTTCCCAATTGTCCCCCTTTGGGGACCATGGAGACCTGCCAGCTAATTTTGTGGACAGGATGGCTTCTAGGCTTGCTCTGATCTGCAGATAATGTTATTATTTCTTCATAATTGTTTACTGTATAAAGTCAACATCTGCCTCTCCAGAGGGAAATTGCTCAGAGTCTCTCATAAAAGCTTTTTAGCTCCTAGCTGTGGGGCTGCTGTGGTCTTGACAACATACTCATGTCAAGGTTAATGTCATGTCAAGGCACTATTAGTAGCTCCTTTCCTTGCACAGTTATTCTTTCAACTGTAAGAATATTAATGCAATTTAAAGTTGCCTCTTGACTGGCCTTTAAGGTTATTGCAATTACACGGACAGAAGTTTCAAGCTTTCCGAGAGTACTGTAGGAGTAATTGCAATTGTGGGGAAAAACTAGATTCGATTTGTGCTCTGAAAGCAATCACCTCCACACTCAGCCCTGCCTGAGAGACAGACGCTGCCCGTGACCTCTGTCCTGCCATTTGGGCTTCATATTGGAACTTTCCCACTGCATCCCCATCTGTAAACGCGAGATAATGCTTTTTATCAACTTCATGGGGATTTTATAATTCAATGTTTACAAAGAGAACAGAACTGCCAGCCCTTCTGCACTGCTGCTAAATGCAAAACTTTCCCAACACAGAACCCTCAGACCACAGTGAGAGAGAAGACACAGCTCTTCGTCTTTCATTACAAAGTGAATAATTTACGAATATCCTTGCTCACTGTCTTGAAACCATCCATTACACGTCCCTGGGCAGAGCTGAAGGCAGCAAGGTTTGCACGTCAACGGTTGTTTTGTTAACTGGTTCAGCAGTACCAAGGGCTGCAAAGCACCTGACTGTGCTGATGCCCTGGGCAAGATGCTCCTCCGTGTTATTCCAATACCAGAGTCAGGCTTATGTAACTGATTAAATAAATTTTTAAAAAAACAACAAAAACACCCTACTCTTCGTCTTACATTTCTGATCATACAAGTGTACCTGTTGTGCATTACCCACGCTGCTTCAAGGCCTCACTTGGACTTGGTTGCATTTATTCTTATGTGATCTCCCTCCCCCAGGGCCACTGCTGGCCACAGAGTTCCCTATATTGAAAAGAACGAAAATGCTATATTCTTCTTGAGAAACATTTGGAGGCTCTAATTGTCTCCCTAGGTTTCTATGACAACCACAGCAACATAAACAGCCTTGCTGGCAGCCACAGGAGACTGAAAGCTCTGCTCTCTTCCAGCCCCTCCCCAGAACTTCCCCATTTAGAACATACCATAACTGAATAAATATGATTAACAATAAACATAGAGGTGGTGTCTAGTACACCAGGCTGGCACTGGGGAAACTTCTTGCAAATAAAAATACATTACAGTACTTATGATAGTCAAAACATTGCCTCTTAGAGCAGTGTTATCAAAGTACCTGGGGATCAGCTGTGAAGAACAGAGCAAAGCTATAAATATATAAACAGGAGGGTTTTCTATGTCAGCTTGCATGGCTGCAGAGAGCTTTCAAAAAATACGACAAGGCCTTCTCTGCCGGTGCCTCTAAGCACCTCTCACCTCGTTGGCAGGTTACGCACCAGGAATAGGTAAACCCCTGAGCGAATGTCAGGATGGTCGGGGTTAAGGCAGCTGCAGAGCTACATGGCTGCGTGCAGATCGTGTGATGTGACTGTAGGCACCTCTCCATGGCTGCGGCTTCCAGCTTCCCAGCAGGAAAATCATAAACAAAATGTGATCACAGCAGCAACGAAATGCTCTGCACGGCACCATCAATCTGAGCCCAGCAGAAGCCGGTTCATCAGGCAGGACAGTCAGAGCTGCTGCTTCTGCTAACGCTCTGGCAAACTGAGGCCCAACGAATCGCAAGCAAACAGCTCAGGTGTCCCTCCTGCCCTGAGCAAAGTTAATGGCAAAATAAATTGGCCATATCAGGCCAGTGTAACTCTGGAGGTTTTAAGCCATTTAAACCCATTCAGCCAACACTGGATGGCATGAAGGCATCAGAATACACAGGAGTTGTAAAGAGGCTGCATGGGATAATCACAGTTGTCAGATGTCCATAGATCACCAAATCATCTTTCAAACTGTTAAACCAGTTTCTGATCATACAAGTGCCATGTAATTTTAAAATAACTGCCACTGTACATCCAGCACGTGACAAAGTAACTTTGCGAAATGAAGAGATGCAATGTCAAGCCATCAGCACAGATGTAACTTCTTCCTCAGTGAAGCTGTGAGTTTGTCTCAGGCACATGTTGTCCCTCCACTGCCAGGAAGGTACAGGCGATTTTCACTGCTCCAAGACACAACTGGGGATGTCACCACGCCATTCTCACTGCAGCAGTCCTCTCACCTAGAGAGCGAATCCTGCGGCTTTGTGGGACCAGTTTTGCTGTAAAACAGCCTCAGGATTTGAGGAAGGAGAGCTGGGCGGGTACGTGAATGTGAACCCTTGGAAGCCAAAAACTATCAGGCTTCCCTCTGGACCCGTATGCAGAAATACACGTATCTACGAGGAGGAGGAGGTGGAACACTTGCCTGTTTCACAGGGCTTGGAAAGCACAGAAGGTGCCACCTGACATTTCACAGCTTGAAGGACCGGCTTTCAGAAAACTGCCTGATTACACAGACCAGGTGGAGGCGAGATCAGAAATAAACGCAATAAACACTAGAAATGGGGATGAACATCCACATTTCTTTTTGAAAAGATTGTATCTTTCATCGATATTCCTTCTTAAGGCAGGACACTCACTCTAGGGACTAGCAACATCACAAATGTAAAATTGTTCTGTTTTCTCTTCAAAGATTTTGAACAGGGTCCTTACGCTACAAAATTATTGTACAGTACAGAAATATAACACTTTGCAATATGGAAAGGAAATATTTCTTCTTTCCTACCTAATTTGCTCCAACAGGCTGTACAGCAAGGAGTGCTATGTGAGAGTGAATCATGAATATAAAAGGATTACTGATGCCCACATTTACTACGTTATACAATAACACTGACCAATAAATATAGTTTGATTTTATCTATTGAGTATTTGTAACAAGTTTATGTCTCCACTTACGTGTTCCTGTGTGCTAGTAAGATTTTGCTAACTACAGACATGCTACTTCCAATTACAGCATATGTGAAATGAATGTTAACTTGGAGTACCAAGAGAGATCTGTTACCTTACAAATACGAGAGCCCAAGTGCTGGTGAGCACATCAGGATATTAGGTCGTATGTAAGGTATGTTGTATAATGCCCCACTGAAGACAGTCACAGAAAAAGCAAGAAGGATGAAATCTTGTTGTTTTCACAGTTATTTATTAATAAACAGTAATAACCCCAAAATGTCCACAGTGCTTTTAAATTAGGATTACAAAGAATATAAGATACCCTCCTCTGCATCTGGAATGAGCTACTGGGCATAACATTCTAATAGTACTGAAATCAAAAGGAGGGCAATTTTAGAGTAATTTTAAATTAATGAGTTTACAATTAGTAGATATTTTCATGCCTTGCAACCTCCATCCAGTATGACTCACTGTCACTAAGGTACTTGGTTTTAACTTCTGAGAAATACACATGAAAGTTAAATAAATGAATTAATAAATAAAGTCCAAACTACCACATGAACCTTTGCATATTTCCCGAGTATGTTTATGGCGTGTGGGTGGCATAGACGAATTATGGCAAGGAGGTTTTAGCAACAGTTTTTACACATTTTATCAGCAGTAATTATATAATTCCCTTACGGCACTGAACCATTCTGAACTCTAATCCAAGCCCTAATCATTATTAAAGTATTGATACAGCCCTTACAGAACGTTGCTCCAACTCATAAAGCCATTCCTTAAGAACAGTCAACAGTTAAGAAAACTTCAAGACTGCTGTGACTGTTCACAGAGAATCTTTGTGCTGCTTCAGAAGGTGCGATGTATTTTGCAGTTGCATTGGGACTTTTCCATGAATGCACACCATTTTACAGCCTAAGTGCAACATATGGCATGACGTTGCTTTTAAGCACAGGAACACAAAAATCTGTGGCCAGAAACCATGCTTTTGACAATTTGAACTTGTTCAGATTTTTATGATTTTAGATTATTCAGCTAAGCTACTCGGTTTCTTTAGTAGACCAATAATAAAAGTGTGATTTAATTAAAGCATTTTAAAAGAAAATTAATTCAGAGGTCTTCAAGGGTATACCTAGGGAATATGCCCCTCAAATGAATGAAGACAGCAGGGAAAAGTGATTTTCCTAATTACTAGTGTACTTCTGCTGTACTTTCTAAGTGGCAGACTACACCAAACCCACTGCATACATCAGGGTCAATGCTTTTATTTAGAACAGTTCTTACAATGTAATCACCCATTTTTGACAGGGCCAAGTTATTTTTTTTTCTTCCAGAACATCCTAAAGTAACATTTTATGTGAAAGCAAAAGTGTTTTCAAGAGCATAAAATACACTGTCAGTAGCGTACAATACCGGAAAATCTTGAAAAGTGACATACCTGCCCCACGCTGCTTTCATTGTAGAATCTGTATCAACAGGAATGCACGAGGACTCAACAACACTTGATTTATTCAATTTGTAGCAGAGACCACAGTCTGGATCTAACATACATCCATTACAGTAACTGAAAGAGAAAGAATTAAATACTTCAGCCACACTTTATTCATTTGTACATTTGTCAAAATCAACAGCATCTACTGATCAATCTTGGGATGCACATAGTGAAGTTGTCAGTGTTGGAGACAAGATAATAGAAACTGCCCACAAACCAATACAGATTGCTTTCGCTTTCTTCTGCACCACATTTTGTTGGTCCAGTTGCAAATCTCAGTGACACTTGATCAGGCTGGAGAACTCACTCATGGAATGAGTTTTAATTAAAAAAAGGCAGACTGGGGTTGAAAAGAAAGAATCACACATCATATCTAATACTCAAACTAGGATTTAGGCTTATACAGGTGTGGGAGTCAGTCTGAGATCACAACACCATGTGTCTCCATGTGGGACCTCAGCGCCCGAGTTCCCGTTATACTCGATGGACGGAGTCAATATGCCAGTGGAGCCAATCCACAGACAGGCCCCCAGTGCCCCATAATACCATACCCCACCTGCCCTTCGCCCGTCTCTGCAGAGTGTGCAGTGCTCCTGCAGATCACTCCCGTGCATCACACTTGCCAGCTCTGTACAGACACCTCTGATTTGCTTGGGAGTCTCAAGGAGCAAGAGATGCTTACATTTCAGCAAAGTTTCCCCAACGCCACCTTGCAAGCTATGCAGGTGACTCACCAGTAGAACTGTCCTCCAGACTCCACAGGTTGCTCTGACCGCATCCCCACTGACTACTGGGATGCCAGATGCCAAGTGCCCTACAGATACTTCACCTAGGCTGGCAGTCTGAAACCTGCCCCTGTGAAACAAACGGAGTGGGATCTGGGCATGTGAGCTACGAAGGTATTCCAAATCCCTTCATGCAGCACAAGCTATCTGAAAGCTTCTGGCATGAGCTTCCCCAGACCTTGCACATGCTCAATATCACTGCTATTGTGGTTAACCTACCCAGCTGTTCACCTTCCCCAGAAGCCATCTCCGATTTAGAGATACATTCTCATCAGCAAAGCCCTTCATCTATTCTGAGGGGTAACTTTAAGAGTTAAAAGTAGGAGAATGAAAAACTGTAAAACATGGAATACATCCAGAAATTTGAAATTAAAATTAAACTTCAAAATGTAACATCTGGAAATGTATAATTAAGGTGATAAAAATAGCTTCAACATATATCCCTGTAACAATAAAACCAACGAAATAATCCTTTCTGAGTGTGTATCTTCACCATAACAGTGACTTAGTGAATGAAGAAATAATCTGCTTTGACTACTATGCCATTATGAGAAAAAGTAAAAGTAACTGTATAACAAAGTCCCCAGAAACTAAAACAGTAAAGCAGATCACATGGACTTAAAAAGTCTGAAAGTACATGCTTAAAGTCTAGTCATTCAAAATTATCTTACTATGATGTTTCTAAAAGAGTTATAATAAGGTCAACACATATGGCAGTTGGCAAAAAAAAGGGCTAGAAAGTGTTAAAACCAACATATTCATTTCCATGTTCCTACTTCCAAGGTTCAGAAATTTGTGCTCTTTGTTATCGTGTGCTTTCTAAATTATCAAATTACTGCAGAATTTCCATGTTGTCTACTTTTGAGGAAATAAATCTATTTTAAGTACACATTCATCTTGTTTAACTGACAGGTCAAATTCAGGTTTGAACAGCTTCTGTTTTTTTTATATTAGGAAAGCCACATTAAATCAGCTCTTTAAATAGAGATATAAACTGTAGAAAACATTTTTACAATGGAGATGAAATAAAACTTTCAGGTAGAAGTCAATCACCTAACTGTAGCAAACATTTCTTCTCTTGCAAAGATAAACAAGCAAATGATAACTCTGCAATTATCAATTATGAAAGGAAAGGACAATTCCAATATTACATTAGCAAGACTCAGCTACATTTTACCAATATTAGGACAGCAATGGGCAGCAATCAAAACAGTTGACAGGAACAGAAGACTGCAGATGAATAAAAATATTCTTACAAATCACATGTGTGTTAAAGTATCACAGAATCACAGAATGGTGAGGGTTGGAAGGGACCTCTGTGGGTCATCTAGTCCAACGCCCCTGCCGAAGCAGGGTCACCTACAGCAGGCTGCACAGGACCTTGTCCAGGCAGGTCTTGAATATCTCCAGAGAGGGAGACTCCACAACCTCTCTGGGCAGCCTGTTCCAGTGCTCTATCACCCTCAGAGGGAAGAAGTTCTTCCTCATGTTCAGATGGAACTTCCTGTGCTTCAGTTTGTGCCCGTTGCCCCTTGTCCTGTCACTGGGCACCACTGAAAAGAGTCTGGCCCCATCATCCTGACACCCACCCTTGAGATATTTGTAAGCATTTATTAGGTCCCCTCTCAGCCTTCTCTTCTTCAGGCTAAACAAGCCCAGCTCCCTCAGCCTCTCCTCGTAGGAGAGGTGCTCCAGTTCCCTCATCATCCTCATAGCCCTCCGCTGGTCTCTCTCCAGAATTGCCAATGCCAGAACTGAACTACGTGTCCCCTGTTCTGTCCCATGGGGCTCGCTCTACAGGTAACTCCACATCACCTCCGATGGTGTGGGGAACCAGTCAATTGTGAAGCAGAAGGTACGTTATTTATTCCTCCCTCCCCATCCAGCAGTCCAGAAAAAACTGAAGAAATTTGATTATAGATTCCCGTGGCTGCCTACATGGCTGTTAATTCAGTTGTTCCTCAGGCTTTACTGGTAGGCCCAACTGCGTCTTCCAGCTGGCATTCAACATAACAAAGGCTGCTGGATTTCATGCCATGCCAAATGTCAGAGCTTATAGTTACTCATAACAGCGTAAATAATTTAAAATTATTATTTTCCACAGGTTTTCTGAAGCTTGTCTTTCAAGTTGAAAAGTTGAATAACAAATATTTAAAAACCCTTGACCTTCAGCTTAGGATTTTCTGCATTGAGCTATACAGTGAGTTCATACAATCAGGCTTTCACTTTCTGTTTTAGAGACAAGACAAACTTATGTCAGAGGAAGCACAGAAATTCAATATACAAGACTTAAAGCTAACTAACTCTCAGCAGACTTAGGGTAGGTGGTTGCTGTCCAGACCATCTAGCATTCTTCTGTGCCCCATTTTATCACCGAGATAAAATTTTTCTGCTGAGTTTGATGAGGTAGATAGTCACCGATTTTTCCAAGATGATGTTTTTTCCCTCCAAAATTCCAACACATACACATTACAACTGTTTCATAACACAATAAAGAAATCTGTATCTGTTAATAAAGACTAATGATTGCTGAAGATACAGCACAAAATAAGAAAGATTTTATTTTTTTAAGGAAGCAATTTAAAAACAACCAAAAAAATCATATGCTGAGGCTGTTTACTGTAAATTTCTCTCTCAAAAAAATGGAAATAAAATACATAATAGTTTCAGGCTTATGCTCTTCTTCACTCTAGCCCCATTATTATTTGCTAAACAAAAATATTTAAACAATTTGAAATTAAGCACATATTCTTACATGCATGCTCACAGTGATGTAAATAAATTAGGACACACAATATACTAGGAAAATAAATGCTTCTTATCAGCCCTACTCAGATATACCCAAATACATGTCTGAGTATAAATCTATAAAAATACTGACACTTCTTCAAATCTACACCACAGATTAGTTATGGCCTTCAAAGCTTTATACCAGAATACTCCAGGATGTCTGTGTTAAGAAGGAAATTTGCATCCAATTATAAATGGGAGATATGTTTCCTGTACTTTATCATTAAATATTTATATCCCTGCTAAGGTTATGAGCTAGTGTCTTGGAAACAGTTTACTTTGTGAAGAGCCAGTTGAAAATTCCCAGTCAGGATGGTTCTCAATCAGAGGCTGACAACTCCTCAAGACTGAAATACCTGACAGAGATGATTTGATTTTGATGAAACCAGGCAGCATTACAGCAGCAAGGTTTCACAACATGCCTAGTTCCCTCCCTGCTTACCAGCTGGGCTCCTAGGCAACCCAACAAGAACGCAAGTGTCTAGACTTCAGATGCTTTAGCCTATGCAGCAGAATAACAACAACGAGGAATGTGAGGCTCCGAAAGTCCAAAGACGCTCAGCTTCTTCGCAGCTCAGTGGCATGAAGTCTATAAAATAAAATCTGAGCAGCTTGGCCCATCAATTCATTGGGAACTGCCATGGAATGGGATTTCGGGGTTCCTGCCTCATTGTCCGGCCACATTTACTGATGAGCTGACGGACCGTTAGCAGACTAGATATCCCTAAACCTGCAATTCCTAACTCTGATTCTGCCAACTCAGTCAAGGCTTCCATGCTCTTATGTCCTTTTCATTTGACCAAACGGGAATATCTGACCCCTAGAAAGCCTGACAGCACTAACTTCGAGGTCTCTTGCCAGCAATTTCTTGCCAACCTGAGCACCACCAGCTTTCAGGGTGTTCTGCTCTGGAGCAGCCTACCTGAGGTTACATACACACACATTAGGACACGGGGCAACGGGCACAAATTGAAGCATAGGAAGTCCCGTCTGAACATGAGGAAGAACTTCTTCCCTCTGAGGGTGACGGAGCCCTGGAGCAGGCTGCCCAGGGAGGTTGTGGAGTCTCCTTCTCTGGAGATATTCAAGACCTGCCTGGACGCGGTCCTGTGCAGCCTGCTGTAGGTGACCCTGCTTTGGCAGGGGGGTTGGACTAGATGACCCACAGCGGTCCCTTCCAACCCTCACCATTCTGTGATTCTGTGATTACAACTGTTTCATAACACTGTTACAGGTTGATCCCAAAGGTCACAACTTCTTCTTCTTTCACAGACAATTTAAAGTCTATAGATGCATTATTAATTGGCTAGCTGTGCACATTTTTCTTGATAACAAAATCATTGGGTTTTTTCATCTTACGATTGTAGTTTACT
Organism: Opisthocomus hoazin; assembly: GCF_030867145.1. Taxonomy (NCBI): domain Eukaryota; kingdom Metazoa; phylum Chordata; class Aves; order Opisthocomiformes; family Opisthocomidae; genus Opisthocomus; species Opisthocomus hoazin. Next base: position 57,850,129 of record NC_134421.1, read on the forward strand.
AGCATCTAGCACAGTCTCTAAAGACTGAATAAAATCTCTGTCGTGCTGAAGTGACCCTCAAGATGCCAATGAAAAGTTCACAGTTGCTTTTTCCCCCACTGCTTAAAATACTCCATACTTACACTTGGTTTGTCATTATATTTTGTGCTTTAAATTTGTAAAATAACCTTGTAAGTAATGACTTTCCTCCAGTTCTCAGGAGTCTCTTAATTTGAGCTGTAAGTGTCACTTTTTGTTGAGTGATTTAACAGTAAAAGACCTTTGCCCAGTGCCCTTGCTCTGCAAGTCCTCTTTCTTTTTGTCAGATTACTTTGTCTTTTTCAAGCTGAACATCAATTTCTGAACTGTTCATTTCAAAACTTTTCATTAATTCTCACTTTTGCCACATTTTAAGAAACTTTCAATTTCGCCTTCCACATTCTGTTATGCAATTTTAAAACTGTATTAGTATGTTACTATCATCCAGCTACAGAAATACAAAGTGAGCTTGATAATATATTATGAACTCTGTAGTTCTTTTCCATAATGTAACACCTGATTTCATAATATTCTACTACATGGGTAGCATGAACAGACTCTCAGAGTATCCAAATGTCCACAAATACAGACGTTTCTTGGTGATGGACTCTTTCCACTTGTTTTGGATACGTCAGTCTTCACTGAGCACATGCTGCACAATCAGCCAGTATATGTGAAGATACACGAAAATCTGATACACTCACAACATGTTAGACATTTTGCTCATGCCCTCTCTTCTCCACAGAATAAATTCCACTGTTGTGAGCTTGCTGAACCCACTGGTCCTGCTCTGCAAGATGCAACACGTTCACATTGCTGAACAATGTTTTCCTCATAGAACTGTAGGTATAATAAAAAATATCTCAGGCAGGAAAGCCTCAATGTAGGGACACAACGGTCTTGCAGTATTTACTGAGGATTACCGCATACCACCCAAAGAGAACATAAGACACAAATCATCACAGGCTGGAAAGGAATGTTATTTTGATTGTGCTGCATTCTGCTCTTTCCAGCTTGCTATTTGCCATACTGGAAACATGATCCCAGGCCAGGTGGATCTTTCATCCTACCTGGTATGCCCTAAGGTCTACTCTTTGTTCTCAACATTGGTTATGCTCACAATCCTTCATCTCCCTTAGCATGTAGTGTAGTCATTTTCTAGCTCCTTATAGAAAAATAACAGACTCGAATCCAGCTTTCCTTGCTTCTGTGCTTGTATTCTCCTATCTACAACCAGAACAAGCCTCTTCCTCCAGCCTCAGCTGAAAGAAAATGGCCAAGATAGCTGAGCTGAGTATCACCGGTCAGAGCGTGCCTACCTAACCGGACTCAACAAGGGACACAGGTAACTGATGAATCCAAACAAGAAGAACAGCCAAGATATAGAACTCAACAAAAATATAAGGACTTTTGGGACAAATATTGCATTAGATTTATCAGCTCTGTTGACACGTGATGACATTGGTGCATATAGCTTTCAGCCAGCTACGCAGTTAAAGAGCTTAGGGGGGTTTTTTGGTAAACAGCTTACTTCAGTTTTATGCACAAACCGATTTTAGTTAGGTACTAGGACCTTGTTTAAAACTGTCGGATGCTTGTTCGCACATGTTTCACTGCACCGCAGGCATGAAATCAAGCACTTCATGACACTTCCGATAATTCCTGTGTCACTTGCAAGAGATAGCCATTAAGTTCTGATTAAATATCATTGGCCAAGTACATAGGGAATGCTTTAAGTAGTTAAAATGCATGGTAACTGCAATATACCATTCCAAGCTGTCGCATCTGGGACACAGAAAATACAATATTTAACAAAGAATGCGAAAAACCCACTCAGACTTAAAGAGCACTTTCCTGCTATCATAGGAGACCAAATCGCAGATGTTCATTTGCTGAGGTCTGCTGGTGGTCCGTTAGGTAACGCATGCATCCACTCAGTGGTGTTCATATGGAAAAGCTACTATTTATAATCACAGTACTTGTACACTACCTGCGGTTCTCTAATTTACCACACAGCTATTCCAATAGATCTAAATCACCGTTACATTCAACTATGATCAACCCTTCCTCATCTTCAAATCAGGCTCCTGCTCCATCTAGTCTACTGAGACTGTTCTTCAGTGACTCCTTCGCAGGTAAGTTCCAGACCAGTACTGAATCCTTATCCTTCTTGAATACGAGCCACATATAACACATTAGCTCTCTTCAAACTCCCTTAAACACCGTTTTCCAAAGACTCACATGCCTCAACTAAGCAACACAATTTATATAAAGTCAGAGCAACCATTTTCGGCTTCTTGGTGTTTGCTACTTCTGCTTTAGACCTGAAGAGGACCCCGGTGGCTCATCCATTTTTCCTACCCATCATAGTCCTTTAAAGGAAACTACTCCCTAGAGTCCTTGCTTTGCTTAAGTCCTTAGATCATCATGGCTACATCACTATGCTCACAGACATTATAGTTCAGGTAAGTCACTCTTCAAAACTTTGTGTTTAAATTGATCAGAGGAGATTTTTCTCATTCGCATTAAAGATGCTTACTACACAGAACTGACATATTACTTTCTAACCGTTATGATTTTAAATTAAATTACACATTTTGATTGATAGAAGCAACATGCCAGCAAATGGAAAATTATCACCAAGCGATAAATCCTTACATTATCTACTTAATATATTTCAAGACCATGTTGAGGTCATTTTACAGTTCTACAACACAAACTGTCTATCAGAATTTTAGTTACATTTCATAAGAGTTGGCAAAAGTATTCTCAGACATAGTTTATCTCTTTACTCATAATTCTCTGAAGCTAATAACAGAAACACATTACTGTATTTATTATTGCAATTCTGAGTTATGAGAATGACCACCATCTGGTGGCTCAGTCACTTTGACATTAGAAACATAAAATGAGAATCATATTTTAAAAAATACTGGTCCTGTGGTACAGTGACAGTATGAAGAATATGGATGTCTAGTTTGCAGATAAATCAGATTGTCAATGAATTAACTAAATACAGTACAATAGCTAATATACTTACTATATGTATCCTAAGGCTATTAAATACAATAAAATCAGCTTCAGTTTCTAGGTTAGCTAGTTTTTCAGGACTGATCACAATTACATACTTTTGCTAAAATCATAAAGAAAATATATTTCTGCCTATCAGCTATCTTGTAAAATTGCTATGTAAGAATACTATATATTGGTTCCTTCACCTCAGTGGTGTGTATTTGTACAACGAGCTTTGGAACATTACCCGCGTGACGGTGACTAATCCAAAGACCAACAGCAGAGCCCTTGTGTGCCCAGCACAGCTGGCACCGCCTGTACTATTTTAATCAACCTCTGAAGACACCCAGTTCGGAAAGCGACCTGAGAAAGTTCTTGTGCACAGGTATCATTTCCCTAGGATATGAGGGTTAACCTAAGCTCAATGCAAAAGTTACCATTTTCATATAGTAACTGAGGTGAAAAACATTGGTTAAGCAGAATAAGTTCACAGTATGTGTTCTAGAGTTGAGGAAGTCTCACGCAGGGCAGTAAGAGAGACAGACACATGAATGAAAGAAGATAAAAAGACCAAGAATACAAGGCAACAGGACAACAATCCTTTTCCAGAAATGGGTGAATGTCCCAGAGAAAGGTAGAGTGGGACAGTCAAACTTTTGATTCTTTCAAGAATGGGAAAAGGTGGTAGGGTGGGAAAAGGTGGTAGGGTAGCTAGTGCACGTGCCCTAACCTCGACCTCCTTCCAGAACCAGGCAAGTCCCCAGTAAAAATGGGAACATGTTTATACAGTTTTGGGTGGTCAGAATAATAATAGGAACAGACAGCTCATCTTTTCATTTCAAAGATGACAAATTTTGGGATGGTAGTGTTTGGTATTCCTAAATTTACCTCTGAGCTTCTCTGCGGCCTTGATGATAAGTAACAGATCACAGCTGCTGAAGAGATTAAGATCAAAGAAGAGAGGTGGTCACACTGCAAGTATCTATACAGTCTTATATGGGCTGAGTGTGAAAAAGAAGTTTGATTTAAGGATGGCACACAGGTAAATGGTCACCTTGCCCTTCCTCAGTAAGACACCCACCCACTCTCACCTGTGAGGAGGCAAAGAGAAGCTCAGCATTCAGGATGTCCTGCTGGGTTTGCGTTATTTCCATGATGCCTTTGTGACACCTTCAATTTTTTTTCACTGATTCATGGATTATTTTTTGGCTTTTGATCAACTACGATATTGTATGTCTCTACACCAAATGAAAATATTTTACCTGATATTTGCAGCACATCTTACTGGTTGGCTTTCTGCAACCATGTACAGGTAACTTGTACCTCTGCATGGCACAGCTCTTTCAGAACATAGTATTCGAGCCCTAGGTGCTTTTTTTGAATTAGGAGAGGGAGTGTGTTCTTTATTTGCTAGTCTGTTCTATCTTCATTGTTATTCTAGCAGCAGGAATTTGTCTGTGCAGAGGAATACGGATCTGAGGGAACAACAGACAGACAGTTTGTAGTAGCTCTAAGGCATCCATAATGGACACCCACACTTACTCTAACCCAATGGATCTGCAAACATAAAAAGCATTTTTACCCTGCATAGCATCAGTGAAACTTCTGTCAGCAAAATACATTTTATTGATGTTTTTATTACTTATAAACTCATTTTAGCAAAGACAAATACAAGTCACATTTAGGAAACACCCCCATACTCTGAGATGGCCAAGCTCAAACAGGTTTAGACTGACAAAGTGTACCTCACCTCAGAGCAGCACTGCATCACCAGTAGACGAAGCAGAATACGAGCTGCGTTTGTGTAGGCACACGGACTTAAAAGTGGTTACGGTGGCTACACGGAGGTGGCATTATATGTTGATCATCTGAAGTCCTGCTGCCTTTTGCTTTTCCAAAACTTTCTGGGACCTCTTGGCTTGCAAGATACAATGCTAAACAATATGGGACACCAGCAGTGACACCGAAGCAAGCTAAGACATGGATTAAACAGCAAGAGACCACTTTGCAGTCCCCACCTCTTCTTCCTTCCAGGATCATCGAGGATCATGCACATTATGACAAAGTTGTGCAAGTGTAGAGATTTCCCACAGTTGCCACTGATTTAAAAACAGATTGCACAGGGCATATGAAAGACTAACTGTCATCTTCTAACCCAGGCGGAATGGTGAAACGCCATCTACTTTATGATGAAAAAAATATGTTTAAAAATTTCATTCAGCTTATTGACCACATGCACAGAAAGCAGGGATCCACATAGCTTGAACAGACACTTTTGCAAGAGGAATATAATTTATGGCTATGCGTCATCCCCTCCAGAAATAATTCAAATAAAGTAATAAATTAATGTATATGATCTATGGCAGAAAGAGCTTGGCAGAAAGGCACACCCAAACTAAGCTCCTTTGGGGACACTGCTGGAGACAAAATGTTTAAATTTGTTTCTCTTCCCTTGATCCATGCTGAAAACAAACAATATCTTTTACACTTACTGCTATCTTGGCTGAAGACACCTGGAATTTTGAGGCTTTCTGGTACTGAGTCAGCGGCTGATATCCCTCCCAAAATGGACGCTAATTTTCATGACGCTGAAGGAATATTCTTCCTCTGGCTCTAGCAGGGTCAGGGTTTGGTGATGTTTTGAAGCATGAAAACTGATATCCCAAATATAGTTTCAGATCCACAAGCATGAAAGTTGTTGTTAACCTTATCAATGCCTCATTTTTTAAATCCTTTTAAACAGTGGGTGCTGTAGCTTAATTCTGTGATTTGCAGACAACTGCATCCATTTATCAGTTTCAGCTCTCCTGGCTTTTGCGTCACTTTACCAAGGTATAAAAATATTAAAAAATATTTTATATTAAAATAGAAGCACCTAAAGCTTTCTCATACATTGCTCATTATTTCAGATCCCCCTTATACGTTCACTTCTATCTTTAAACTAAGAGAGCTCCTCCTATTTCAAAACACTCCCAAATGAAAATATTTTATCTTTTATTCTCTTCCCTAGACCCTTTGAATTTCTATCATATCTGCTCTTGATCACTTCCTGTCAGAAACAAAAATCATGACAGATTAAAGTATTCCAATAATTCATGAAACAACATGCCTTTACTAGAACTACCTGCTTTAATTTTGCTTACTTTTGCCCAGCAGTGCACACTGAGCAAGCCGCAGCGAGTCGAAATTTCCTTCCTGACTAGCTGTGGTTAACTGGAAAATGAAAACTGCATCAAATAATTTTTCATTACTTCTTAAGGTGGACTAGCCATATTTCTTCCACGCAGATTTCATACTGTTTCAGGGTATATAATCATCTAGCTTTATTAGATAACAAATAACAAGTTCTGCAAATGGTGCATCTGCGCTTCCCAGACATCCTCTTTAAGTAGTTATCTTAAGTCCCAGGCAAATCCTTTTGCCATCCTGCTGTTAACATTATCTTATTCTGAAAGGAGAGCATTTGGAAGCTTTTTACCCCTTTGTATCTTATAACCAGATTACTTGCCATTTGAAAACGCTGTATAGGCACATCTCAAAAATTGCAAAATATAGTTGATCCTGCAGTAGAAAACAAGTAAGAACACAGTTTTTGCAGGCAGGGATCCTCATATATGATAGTATCTAATGGTGCAGTTACTAGCATTTATTTACACTGTTTTAAAGACCTTCTGTCCCCTTCCCAGGGGTCTATGAAGCTTCAGATTCTCAGAATCTTTCACCTAAGACATTGTGCTGGCATATGAAAAGCCATGAACCATATTTCTAGCCAATATTACTTGGAAACTAGAAGCGTACCTCTCATTTCTTGATATTTATCTCTACTGCAAACACATGTGAAACGGATCTTGAGCATAAGTAGGAAATTCTTCAACCATCTAACTAGCCTTTTCTCAATAGGGAATTTTATAGTCTGCCAGCTAAATGAACATAAGAGCACTCATGTGTGAATAAAACCCACAAAATATAGAAAATGACACATTCCTGTAACACTCTAGAAGGAATGTTATTTGAAACTACGATTGCATATGTAAGTGCATCTTCTATGCACTATAGAAAAAAAGGTCAAAACCCTACATTTGTTTTAATTGTTAATTGGTCTGTAATTATCTGAAGATTTTTTTTTTCCACTGAAGAAGACAGAAGGCAAGGAACACTTCTTCTTGAAGAGTTTACAGCTGTTACACATGACAAATCTACAACTAGACGAATAACAGCAAGCATATTTACAAATTACTTCTAAAATATTCCTGACTTTGTGTCCACTATAAATTGCAGCAGGTGTGATATAACAGGGGAGATCTCAAGTGTGCAGTCTGCCACTTAACCACCTTATTTAGTCCAAGACTCCAAAGAGTTATTCAGAGCATTTAAGCAAAGAGTTTAATTATCTCTACTGAGGGAAGTTAGCATTTTAACTTTAGGTATCTAGCTTAGTTCCTTGTAGCAGACTTTGTTAATACTTGTCTATTACTCACACTAGGTTGTAAAAATCAATTAATTGGAAAAAATCTTCAAGCAGATCAGATGAATGATCATGAAATCTCACCTGTATTTTGTGCAGGTAGAGTTTTGATGTGAAGAATCTGGTGGATTAAGTGTGATTCTTGGCGAGACCTGAGCTGATAGCAAAAATCCCGAAGCTAGGATAATGAGTGCTACAGCAGTACCTAAAAATACAGATAAAGAACAATGTGATACTTCTCTCCAGAGCACATGAAATAATTCTCTATCGAACTGAACTATGCTTGGGAAAGCAAGGCACCCTATTACTATGCAAACAGCATTCGCTAAGGAGTTGTGATGAGAACTTAAGAAAAATACCATTTTCTACATCCACATCTTGAATTAAGTCAGATGTCAAAGTCAAGCGCATCAGGTTTAATGTCCAGATACTAAATTAATAGGTTGGCTTTTTTTTTATACGTGGAATTGAAGACTGCATGAAAGAATGGCTGTATTCTTTTTGGTGTTGAAAATAATTCTGTAAAGGTAAAATTTAACAATGATTTTGAAATCACCACTTCTTCCCAGACCCAGACTTGCAGGCTTTCCTGTAAAATAGATAACAGCATCAGCTCTTTCACAGACTGTACTTCCTTTGTGCAACAAGAGAAATGTGACTTTTCATAAAAACACCACCAAAAAGCCCATCTGCAGTTTCTAATCTTGTTTCAAAGAGCACACACACATAACACCTGCTAGAAAAAAGCCCCCTTCCATCTCTCTGCTCCTGTCCCCCTCCCAGCAAATTCCTTGTACACAAGCTGGGCAAAATGATGAGAGAGAGGATGGCAAAAAAGGTTCATACTTTGTACAACAGGCCATTAGTAGAACATAACCCAAAGTTTTCCTTCCTTATTTGTCACACATACACTATATGCTGTACCATTTTAATGAAAATTTATATACTTCACCACTCATGATACCACTGCAACTGTCCCAAACTCATAAAATTTATAAAACATTTACATCTTGCTACTTGAAGAGGCATCTAATTCTATGTTGCATAAAATACCCTGTGTATCTATTTGTATGCTCACTATTTAATGGCACTTTTTATTTGAAAGGTCGCAAAGAACATGTACAGCCTGATGTACAGAGTACCCGTACTAAAAATACAAAATTAGTTATAACTTTATTTGTGAGCTAGTTACTAATGATCTAATGACATTATCCTTACCAAAAAAACAGCCTCACAAACCACTGAAGTACATCCCAGTTAGAAGGCAGCACACATTTTGAAGCATGCAGTGATATAGCTTAATGGTTGAGAGCAAATGAAGGAGACTTCATTCAGTTCCACATACTCCTCATCATCCCTTTGCTCTGTATGTTGGAAGCAGGTAAGTAATTTTCTCAGAAATGCATCTGTGCACACCTTCAGAAATGCCACTACATTAAAACCCTTAGCATGTCATTCTGGTAATCTTTAAGAAATTACACATCATCTGGTTTTTATTTTGGGCTTTGGTTTTTTTTTGGTGGGCAGAGGGGATGTTTTGGCAGTTTCAAGGGTGGGATTAATGGTGTCTTTGAAGAGAAAAGCAAGAGTTTCCTAGCAGGCAAACCCGCCAAGTACTTGAAAAACTTTTTCTGAGATACAAATAATATCTTCAGTACCAAGATCCGTGTAATAAAATTATTGATGAATGTGGCTGTGCAGCAGCCATGGCTATTAGGCATGAATATGCACACACTGGAGATGACTGGACCACACATTAACCTGAACCGAGGCAGCTAACACCTTAACGTCCATCACAAACCGTATGTGGAGAAAGCACCTACCCACATAAAACGTGATTTCAGTTTATTCTATACTTGGCTTTGCACTGCTATAGCTAGTAGGTACACTAATAATCCCAGTTCTCTGGGCAGGCTGGCTATTGCACTAGATTTACTGTACTTTCAAAATGCCATAAACCAGACAGCAAATATCTTTAAACAGCGCCTATAACCTTATTTATATTCATTCTAAATATGCTCTGTCTGTCTTTTAACTTAACCAAATACACTATCACTCACTTTTAGTACCTCTGCAAATGTTTTATTTCTTTGGAAAAGTACTGAATATGTAAACTTGGCAAATAAAGTTTATTATATATTTTCATTCTGTGGGAAGTTTGTCTATGATGAACAAAACCATATAATGACAGTACATCATTAGCTGAGATTAAAAAAAAAAAAGGAAATATCCGGAAGATACGTTAGATTCTGTTTCAAAAAGCAACACAAATTGTCCAATGCCCAAGTACCACCATGCTTCCAAACTTTTTTTTCCTGAGGGGGAAAAAGGTAAACACAAATAAAATGGATACTGCATTTGTTAGTCTTCCTGCATGTTTCCCAATTAACAGCTTTGAAGAAAGCAATTAACTGAAGAAAACAGCAAAAGAAAGACAAAAAATTGATGCCAAAATACAAAATGAATGGGAAACTAAGAGGAATCAGTAACTGTCATAAAGAGAACTGAACAGGTGTGATTTGTTCTTTTTTTAATTTTCTTTTTTGGCAGAAGCAGTTTACTATAATTTTCCTAATGCTTCTGGATCTATCTGAAAGGCTCAATTATTCAGAAGTTGCTAATATTTTGAAAATTATAAAGATATAGTCAATTAAATGTAAAATAACTCTCCCAAATGTTTTCAGAAAGCAGGGAAAGCTGCATGAGTTTACAAAATTAAATTAGAGTATGTTAGCTTTTAATCAAAATATTAATGCTACTGTCTCTCTACTGATTATTCTCATAGGTTATCATCTAGCAAACATCAAATCAACTAATCTTTACCAAAAAAAGCCCACACCCTTGCAGCAGCAGGTAAAGGTAGCAGATTGGTTCTCATTCTGTGCAATGGGAGACTGGGGCACACCTGGCTTCTCCAAAGACCAGAGAAGCAGCCAGTAGTAACCCAGCGTGAAAGCCAATGTCCTTTGAAACACAAACTAAAGTAGAGCAGTAAAATATAAGTTTACCCCATGAGAAAACTCACTGTGGAAAACAAATCCATCAGCAGATTTAGCAATTAGTGTTTTATTAAATAGACATTTTTTGCTAAGGGAAAACACATCGTATTTGCCACTACCTAAATCAGTGTCAAACATTGCATAAAAAAACTCTAAATAGTACAGCGAGGTGACATGATTTCATTACTGTCATTATTTGTATCTTCCTTATGGAGGGACTGTATGATAAGGAATAGAGCAAGCAATGCCGCATGGACCAAGTGATGCTGCAGACTGGCAACTGGCCACAGAAGGACCAACAATATTTTTGGACTTTCTGTCCAAATATCATAAACAAATAACTCTTCACTATATTATTCTCCTTCATTAATTCTGTGCTCATTTCTATATCCTTCTCTATTCTATGACTAATATGCTTTGTAAGAGACATCTATACCTACATTTCAAATGTATGACCTTTAAATCTATGTTAACCAGAGCCAAAAAGCAGAGAGTTCCATGACTGTATGAAAAGTCCACGTGGGAATCACACCTATAAAGCTGGGTCCAGATGAGCAATAAACTCCTGAGGGGCCGGCCAGATGTATGAGGTATCGGGGCCAAATATATAAACATATAAATACTCCATTCCACGAGAGTATAAAGGAGAGGCAGCACCCAAGAACCAGAAGTACCGGTGCAGTGCGAGGAGAGATCCAGTTTGCAGAAAGACAAGAAAACAGACAAGTACCACAGGGCAAAAAAGGATATTGAGCATAGGGAATGGTACAGAACTGGGTCTTTCCCCTCTGAAAGGCTTGGTGCTGGCTGAGACACAGAAGAACTTACAGGGAAGAGTTATTTTAACTGTTCTGGAGGTAGACTGTGATAAAAGTAGTGATATGAGATTTTTGCTCATTTTTTTTTAAGACTTGAGGAACACACTTTTCCGATCTTCTCTGTCATGACTACATTTCTGAACCTGGATTGTGAAACACACTTGAGGTTTCTGAGCTCCAAACACACATTTATTATAACTTGGAAATACCAAATTGCCTCCAGACTGCATGTTTTAATTCACAACTTTGGGTAACTGTGTATCAAACGAGATACGACACTGTGCCACCACTGTTCTGTCTCTATAAATGCATTCCGACACTGCAAGTGTAGACTAACTCCCCTCCCTTGGGAACTGCAGATGGCCAGCGACTTGGCAGGTGGTCCCCTCCTCTGCTGTGCCGCATTAACTAGAAGTTTGGATCCCTGACAGCGACAACAGAACAAAATATGGAGACATTAAACCTTCCCAGTTACACACTTGTGAACATTATTTCAAGAAGAGCGGGAACTGTTTATCTTCTCCAGATCCTGTTCTTGGAAACGTCTGAACCTTGCAGCCAGAGGCAGGTATCAGTCACAGCTCGCTCCAGCCAGCACAAGCACCAAACGCCGGAGCAAGCAGGCACTCGCCAGGTGAATGGCAGGACGTGGCTGAGCGTAGGCAAGGCTGCTCACTCTGCCTTTTCCTGCTTCCAAGAGATGACTACGTGATGAGTTATGGTGTTTGAATATTTGGACAAAATGTACAAATCCAGAATTCTGTCTTGTAGTATCTCATACAGGAGGTGAATTAAAATCACATTCGTGCAGGTACGGTATTTACTGTATTTGTGTTTGAGATTATATACTCAAGTTGAGTTACTATACTGTGTTTGAGATTAACTGTGCGAAGAACTGCGTTACTTTTTAAAAAGCACCGCAATAGCTATGCAATACGCTTTCTCCGTTCGCTCTTGATAAGATCTTCTGAATTCCAACTGATAAGTCAGAAATTACATATCACATATACACACATGAGATTTAAAAACTAACCAGCTGTGAAGTTCCAAGCATTTGATTCCTTATACTGAAAAAAAGCATAAAAAGCTAAATGAAAACACTGTCAAACACGGCTTGAAGAAGAAACCACACCTGAAAAAATAACATGTTAACCTCTATTTTTTAAATTAGCCTTTAGCTGTGGTACTCTAATATTAGTCTTGAAAAGCTATATGATTTCAGGCAGAAGATGAGGTCAACATTGTTATTTTAAAGAGGGCTATTCTGACAAAATCAGTACTTGAAATATTATTTTCACTTTGTCCATAATTATGAGGAATATACAATCCACTAATTAAGCACTCACCTGTTAAGCTACCAAGTGTAAGTTTCCGGCGGCCCATTCTTTCAACGAGCCAGACTCCCACGAGAGTAAAAACGAAGTTTATAAATGCTGTCAGTGCAGCCAGCCAGATTGCAAGCCTGTCATCTTCAACTCCTGACATCTGCAAAATGGTAGCACTGTAGTACCTGCGAGTGGAGGGAGAGACAAATAGGAACACCGCTGATTTCAATTTGGCTCATGTTATAGTTTCTGATTTTAAATCAAAAAAGATCATAACAAATACGAAGTGTGACCTCCTGCATAATGCAGTCGCAGACTGACACCCAATTACCCTGGCAAATCAGGCAGAACCAAGGCATAACTTGCGCTTGACTGAAGTTCTGACGGAAAGACATAAAGAGACAAATCGCCATTCTCTTGGCTGTTTGTATTTTCAATGGTCAGTCACATTCTGCTAGAAATGGGGTTTGCATGTTTAATTCAAATCAATCTGGCTTTCAACTCTAGCCGTTGCTTTGTGCTCTGTATTTCTTCTGCCAAAATATGTAGGCTTTTAGCATGCTGTGTACTGTCTAGGCAAAGATAGCTCAAAAATCAAGTATGTTTTCACTCCAGTTAAAGGTCACACAGAACTCATCTATGGCATCCAACACGTTGCAAGTGACACTTGCAACCTCCTGGTTTTAGGTTTTGCAGTTTTATTTCACTGAATTGCCCGAAACCTCTTCTATCGTGTTACTTTTGTCTTAACCAGACTGCCAGCGCTACGAAATGCCTTAGCACCACGTTGCAGGGATGAGGATCTGCACCCAACAGTTGGACAGAAGTTTCTGGTTCTCTCTAAAAGGAAACAACCATTCCACACAAACAGTAATTCATAAATTAATCAATTGAGCAAAATGAAAAGGGGGGAAAAAAAGGAAGCCTTCTACCACTTTCCACGGAGATCAGATGAACACAGATGTTGTGCCTGTGTTTCAGGGACAGCTAAACAAACCTTCGAGAAAACACACGAGTAGTTTTGTTCATGCTGCAGAAGCACTTTTCATCTTGTTCTATTAATTTGTGCTGATTGAAATACTTAATATTCAAGCCCTCAAACATCTAGCAGCCTACAGGCTTTCACACAGTAATAACCATCACAAATGTCAAAGCTTACTTTTTTTTTTCCCTGGTCAAAATGCAGCTTGCTTTAAATGTCCCCTTGTTGTCTTAATGCCCCTGAAACCTTAGTGGTCCACATTTTTCTATTCTAAGCATAAACCACTTTTTATTTCTAATCAGTAATGGACAACATGCTCAACTGACTACTTGCAAAAGTGCTTAACCCATTTAAGACACTACCAGCGATAAATGCTTGCGCCTACGGCTGGCTGTTACGGTCTCGATCGCTGGCTAAGACAAGGTACTTGGATCCTCCCAGCTCCCTTCCTCAGCTCCTCTTTGCCCCCAGCACAGGCATTTGAGGTCATGCCTACACACCCAACTCCTGGTGCAAGCAGGAGAGGACATCCAGAGTGAAGCTGTTGGTGCTGAGGACTCGGTATCTACATACACATGAGTTTTGAGCCTGGCTCCGTGGTCTGCCTGCCCATTAGCGACTGCGACACCTCATCCAGGCTTGGTTTGTCTGAAAGAGCTGCACACTCTGAGATCCCAGCAAGGGTGCGAATCTTGGAGAGACGAAGAGTCATGAAGGACAGTCATTGTCTGAATTAAAATGCTAATGTTAATGTGTCCTCACTTCTCAAGGCTCTCTAAATTAAACTGCTAACTGCCTGTCAAAACTTGTATTGTACCACACTGTTCTAGTCACCAAAGTCATACAGTCTCTGATCTCCCAATACCACCTTTCTTTTTCTTTCTTTTTCTTCTTAAGGGCCGGAAAATAACAACAAATGTCAAGTCTTGGCCCACTGACATCTTCTATGAAACTCCTATTTACTTCCAACAGACAAAGCTACAGGAAGCCACTTTTAACTCCCCACATCTCAATTTTCTCAAAATCCAGTTCTACTGGGAAGTCAGAAACTGCCAATGGCCAGCAGCAATGTATAATGCACTGACGCTTTATGGTTAAAAAAGCAAAGAATAAGGAATCACATAAAAGCACGGAGATGTCTACTGCCTGATACACACAAACAGGCACCTTCTGCCCCCAGCATTGCTTCTGGTTGCTTACTGCACTCACTGGTTATACATTCTCAACTAGAAGCTTAATGTTTATCCATAAATAAACAACATATTTCATTTCTATGGAAAACAAACCAGGGAAATTTAGATTCTTGAAATCCAAATGCCAAGCTACCAAAGCCTGGGTGCTGGGCAATGACAGTCATGTTTTCATGGCATAGCAATCTAATTTCAATAACTTAAAAGAACACTTGCATAGATTATGATAACTACTAAATATATTTGCTTATGTTTACCCATTTTAGTATGCCTGTATTTTATATCAACCTGTGCAGCATAACTGCCTATTAATGTAACAAGGTGACAAGTCTTCATAATTTCTTCCTGACAAGGAAAAAACCTATGTGGCAGAAAAAGGTCAAGTTGTGATATTATACAACCTTGGTGAATACTGCAGCTCCTGCAGGGAATGCAATTTCAGCGACAAAGTTGTGCAGTCCTAACTTATTTTCTAAAATGTAAAGAAAATGCCAAAAGGACATGTGTATCCCTGGAATTTTTAAGCAATTACTGTGTCTCAGAAAGCAAATAAATACAGACAATTACAAAGTCACACAAAGTAACTGCATAGGATATATACAGAAAGGTTTTAACATTGATCATTTCTGAGTACGTCAAGATTATGAAGTTGTTCTATCAAGGGTTGCTCTACACTAAAAAAAAACCCACCTGAAACATTTCCACATGCAAGAATCCTCAGACTAATCCTTTGCCTACATAGTGAAAACACACATGTTGGAGGAAATGAAGCACCCCCAAACACTTTCCCCCCTCTTCTGCTTTGAAGAGTCAGTATTCTTTAAAAGAAACAACATCCAATGCTTAAAGAAAAGGAGAATTTCCCCTCTTCAAGCAGCTCTTACAAACAATTCCAGATGCATCGGGGTTCCTAGGTTAGCTCATTCAGCAGCAGAGAAGCAGCCCACCGTGCCAGGCTTTGTGGCTCTTGATCCAACAAACCCGCCTGCTGGTAAGGTGCCACCACATCCCCATCCCCCACGAGGGGCTGTTCCAGCCCATCTGTTGTATCAAGGCTGCTCCAGCAAAGTTTCTGTCTGAGGAGGTCAGCCTTTTGGGACAGAATTTGTAATTCTTCTAAAATTAATGAATAAATCTAAGTAACTCAGAAGTACCTTTCAGCATCTTTAAAACATTTATTTTTTTGCTTTTAAGAAAACAAAAATAAGAGTACTCTGGCACTGCTTTGCAAGGGTTTGCTAACATTTTCTAGCACAATACTTTGGAAATCACTGTCCAACTTCTCAAACTACTGAGTCCAAGAAAATCAGCCCCTAGAGATAAGGAAACCCTCTATCTTTTTTCTCAACTCAACTGAAATAACACAAAGTGAAATGGCAAGTAGTGCAACAGCCGAGAAGCAAACGATTACATACTGAAGAAAATCCAAAGTGGTGCAATTTTGACAGATTCACATGCTCTCTTTCTGCAGCTGCGCACAAACAAAGATTCTCTCCTGCTGCTCTATCACTTTATTCTATGTTACAATTATTGGACTAAGACAGATAAAAGTATTCATAACAAAACACACTCTACATTCATAGAATCACAGAATCATAGAATGGTTTGGGTTGGAAGGGACCGTAAAGATCATCTAGTTTCAACTCCCCTGCCATGGGCAGGGACACCTTCCACCAGACCAGGTTGCTCAGAGCCCCATCCAGCCTGGCCTTGAACACTGCCAGGGAGGGGGCAGCCACAGCTTCTCTGGGCAGCCTGTGCCAGGGCCTCACCACCCTCATGGCAAGGAATTTCTTCCTTATATCTAATGCAAACCTACCTTCTTTTAGTTTACAACCATTCCCCCTTGTCCTATCACTACACACCCTTGTGAAAAGTCCCTCATCATCCTTCCTATAGGCCCCTTCAGGTACTGGAAGGCTGCTATAAGGTCACCCTGGAACCTTCTCTTCTCCAGGCTGAAGAGCCCCAACTCTCTCAGCCTGTCCTCGTAGCAGAGGTACTCCAGCCCTCTGATCATCTTCGTGGCCCTCCTCTGGACCCACTCCAACACATCCATGTCCTTCCTATGTCGGGACCCCAGAGCTGGACGCACTCCTCCAGGTGGGGTCTCACGAGAGCGGAGTAAAGGGGCAGAATCACCTCCCTCGACCTGCTGGCCATGCTTCTCACAAAACTGTGTTTCATCTACACCTTCAACCTATTTCTGTGCTCCTTCAGGAATTACTAAAGCTTATTCCCACCAGGTCTGATGATTTCCAGCACAGGAACTGCACTGGATGTGTTCAGGCCAGGCCAGGCGTGCAGCATCACCCGGCCCTGGTACCGAGGGTGCTGCAGCTTCCCCAGCCCCGAGCAGCAGGGCTGTCACACCAAGGGAAGTCCAGTCACAATCTCCTCCTGCCCACAGCCCCGACTAGAGTGACTCGTGCTGCAAAGCATAAGACAAAGCGTAGTGGTTTTAAAAATAGAAATATGTTACAGCCTATATATGCATGGAATGTAGAGTCTTGTCCCACAGCTGACACTTCAAGCAGTGGAAGGTTTGGGTAAGAAGCAGCAAGTCCACATTTTCAGGTACAGACACTTGCAGGCTGGCCATGGTGCCATCTACCAAGCCAGGCAGCTGCATTAGTATGAGATTATGCCAATGCCAACTGGGAAGCTGGACCATTTATACAGACACCATCTTGTAAAAAAAAAAAAACAAAACAAAACTGAGCGACTAACACTAATTCAAATTTCACATTGATTCAAACAAAAGCATCCCACTCAACTTACAAGTCTTCTAATTCATTTCACGTTTCCCTGTTTTTGCAAACTATCC
This sequence comes from Opisthocomus hoazin, assembly GCF_030867145.1. Classification (NCBI taxonomy): domain Eukaryota; kingdom Metazoa; phylum Chordata; class Aves; order Opisthocomiformes; family Opisthocomidae; genus Opisthocomus; species Opisthocomus hoazin. Next base: position 57,867,765 of record NC_134421.1, read on the forward strand.
CACATCCCTGTAAATACGGTTACAATGTTCTCCAAGATAACTTGTTGTTCTGACACAAGCTTTGAATATATACATTACAAAAACAACATGGACAACAGGTTAAGCCATCCTTCACATTTCACCTTTGGGTGGTAAGAGATCACAGTGCTTTTACATCTTGCTAACCTGAACAGCAACAGCCCGACCAGTGGCACTGCCATGGTGTGGAACAGAGAACCTCCGCAGCAATCCAACGCTTGGTGGCAGCTGGCTTAGCTCACTGCAGGAGGACAGGTTGGGGGAAGATCCCATGCTCCCACATACAGGTCCTGAATCACTCCACCTGCTCAAAGGCCTGATGTGAATTTGCACTATAACACTTTCGCTAAGAACTGGAAATTAATGTGTATAATAGTACTGTTGTTATTAATTGGTTTTAATCCTGCAGACGTACACGCCTTCCTCTTTAGCCTTTTGTTTACAGCTTGAACACAACAATCTTATTGTGTCTGGCATTTCTGAAGATTCAGAGGTGCTAAAGAAACAAGAAGCACAAACCAGGAAACTCCCACTGGTATTACCACTGGTATTAAACGGCAGTTCACTGAAAGATGGACTGCAAAAGCTTGAGAACACCTTCTAGAGCAAAGCAGACTTGTAGACAGGGATTTAATCAAGAAAGTCTAAGCCGACACTTTAATCACCAAGGACCTGCAGAATTACCATGGCTTCACCAGTATGTCAGACTGCGGCAACTCATCTCTGTAGATGAACTCACAGAAACAGCAGGAGAAAGCAAGGAGAGCATAGGGGAAATTAAATGCCAAAGCACTGGAAATGAAAACAAGACAGGAAGAAGACAGTATATCTGGAAGGAGCCAGATACAGGAGATCCTCCAGGTGTGGAGGCTCTTCAACAGGAGGCCCTGCTAAGCACCACATGCATCATAGAATCATAGGTTGGAAAAGACCTTTAAGATCATCAAGTCCAACCATAAACCCAATACCGCCATGTCTACTAAAGCCATGAAGCTGAGGAAGGGACACAGGCACATTGGCACAGTGCTGTAGAAGCAGCAAAGTAAAAATACCCCTTGGTTAGACTCCTTTGAAATACAGATTGCAAAGCAATACCGCAGCATTTGATGACATAATTGGAGTGTTGGATAATGTGGTTCAGCTTCCCAGCTTCATGTTTTGCACACCACAGTGAGAAGGGAGGCGCGGCAGTTTCCACAAGCAGAGGTTGCACTCAGAGCAACCACGGACACCAGCTTAGAGATCTGGGCAGTTTGCAACTCTGCTGCTTCCCTGTCTACATCTCTAAATTATGTCTGCCTAATCTCTTACTTTGCTTTTTAAACCCCCTGCCTGAGCAGGTAGATTGGCCCAGATAACCTCTAAAGGTCCCTTCCAGTCTCATGCGGTCTGCGATTCTGTGAAATACAAATCTGATTGCCTCCTTTCTGAACTCCTATAATATAAGTAAGTAATATTAATATCAACAGTAGCATTGATATTACTGAATATCTAAGCATAGATCTAATTTGTAATGGGAATTGCCTTTGCCAGACAAAACTTTGTTGATGCTGAATCTCCATTAGCTATGTGTAATGAAAACAGAAAGTCACAGCAAGGATAAGAACTAACCTTATCTTTGACATTAGACATATAATAATAATAAAGTTGATCACAAAACCTGTCAAAATCCGTTTCATCACTATGATCCAGCATCAGTCTCATGACTATCACATCAGTCAGTTTACAGCCTTTAGACTCCTTAAAAAAAATAAAACATTAAAACATCAACTGCTACATTGAAAAAGGGAGTATCGAACAACCTCAACCACCCTCTGAAAGCCCATACAGTGACAGACGGGACAAACCCATCCAGCCAAACTAGTTCTGTCAGGTCTTGTATGATCCCCTCACCACCACTGCTCTCCTCTGATCCAACCTGATTGTAAACTGTTTGGTCATCTTTTCACTTACTTAACTTCCGAAAATTACGCAGCCTCTTGCTTGAAATCGCATGACTTGATTGCTTTCCCCTGTAGCTTGTATACCACCTTCCTTCAGCTCCTAAAATGTGCCTAATGACCTATACTTGTGCCCTACTGCAGACTGGCAGCACCCAAACCAACACCATTAGCTTGTCTCAAGGTGCTGCTCTGCACAAGGCTGTTCCCATGCCAGTCCCTCCTGCAGGACACTCTGCTCTTTTCTAAAATAGGAACAGTTATTATGTTTCAAAAATATCAGTAAACCTGGTTCCAACTTCTGCATTTAAAAATCATAAAGAATGTTTATTTATATTTGCACAAAAAATATTGTATATTTAAACATATATGATATGAATATATATGACTCCACGTGCAATTATACACACATACGTACACAAACTTTGTGGCTAATATCACTCTGTTAAATGCAGTGCATCTTGTTTTACTTCATGTGATGAATCGTTTCAGCAGGGCAGCAGGGGACGTCATATCTACTGTTATCTTCAAAAGATGCTTAACAATGATTTTAATCAATTATAAGACATTGCTGTTTGTGCACATCTCGTTGCAGAGATGAGAGATGCCTGTATGACAATTCACAAACAAAAAGTCTTATCTTCTGTCCACTGGAAATCAGTAAGAGCCTTCCAGCTCATTAGCTCCTAAGGCAACTGGACTTCAGCTATAAAACAGGACGAACTGGATCTGCATACCTTTATTTTCAGGTTAAGAAGGCAAAATATCTTAAGGACTAGATCCTGAAATCTTACTGAAGCCTGCCGATTCATAGTAAATCTCTGCTGATTCTCTGCTGCTTTATAGGAATCCAATTTAAGCTCAACAGTTGAATATTCTTTCCTGTACTTCTACTTCTGAAATTCTGAAGAGCTCTCTGATTAAAAGCCTGCTGTATCATCTCAAAGTCTGTACTGGATTTTTCAAAATGAGTGCCCGGAAGGCAACCTGGGGGAGTGCCAGTGTATACTTACCTACTGTAATTACACCTTCAAATTCCCCATTTAGCAGTAATGATGCATTGTGTTATAAATGCTCTCGGCATAGAGTGAAATGACATAGTGATTGCCATTTATTACAACCAGTATATTTGGATAATAAAAAACCTCAGCATTTGGTACTGCTTGACAGATAACTCTATACACTTAACAGGTTCTCTGATTCAGCATGTCATCCACGTGTAAGGCACATAAAAAGGTTTTAAGAACTACCATTTAATTATGTTAAGAAAACAGAGGGATTTTTTTAGTGTCCAAAGAGACTATATTCTTTAGCTATTAAGCAATGTAAGTGTACCAGTATTTGACAGGGATTAAAAATACCTTTAAAGGCTTAAGATCACCAAGATACACAAAGGAACTCACTTCCCCAACTCAGTGGCATACTGTCACACAGCTATTGGGTCACTTGAAAATACTGTTGCAGTATCTGCCGTGAGATTGGAGAAAAAATCCTTTTCTTTTTTTTTTTTTGGGGGGGGGGGCCCTCATTCGCTCTGCACCAGATACATCTTTGCACACGTAGCGTGCTTTTCACGCTCAGTCATTTCACCCCTTCATGTGGGTCCTTCACAGGTCTCACCTGAAACTATGGGGGAGGGAAACTGCTTTCTTCTTCATAATAGAAAAATGGCAAAATACAAGGAGGAGTTAGAATTATTATTTAAAAGAAAATAAAATCAGGCAGAAAAATAACACCAAACTCCTACATAAGTTGGTAACAGACAGTGTTCTGTAAAATCAAGGACAGAACCCTGTAGTTAAATTCAACCTACTTCTTCAGTGGATTTAACTGAAGAGTAACAGGCTGGGCTGGAAATAAAATGAAAGCACTGGGAGGAACAAAGTCTTGACAATCCTCCTCCTCTTCCTAAAACAGGGATGCAGCTTCCAGCACAGGACAAATAGGTCAGAGTCTGTAACACCTACATGCTTAGTACTGCAACAAAAAAGCAAAGTAATGTCATCTTCTTCACCTTGTCTTCAGCGTCTTCACTCACTATCTAAGTGCCTAACTCTTCAACAGAAACTTTAGTAAAGAAAACCACCACCATCATCCTATTTTATAAATGGAGACCACTGAGGCTTTTAGGAAGAGAAGGAAGACGGATAACTATTTGCAGTTACCGACCAGTACTACCTGCAGCGGAATAATGACATACCAGTCTCACTGCAGATAAGTGCTCTCTGCAAATTAATAAGTACAGAAGGAGGGAATAAAATCCCCCAGGTGTTTCACAAAATATACCTCGTTCAATTATTCACTTATTCTGACAACTTCAGTTTAATTTAAATTATGTTTAATATTCTAGGATATTCTAATGCTGCAAAGCACTAATGCCTGCCATAAGCTGTCTAGGACCCACAAAAATGAAATCCATCCTCATTAAAATCAATAGACTTGCTAAATGTACATAGTATTCAAAAAAATTAAAGTAATAAAGCAAGCCCCTTTGTTTAAGCCAAGGCTAGCAGCCAACAAAGGGACCATATACACTATAGTCTCACTATAAGAGCCAGGAGTGAGCAAGCTGGGAGCAATGGGATCTCAAAAGGTAATGAAAAAAAATGAAACAGGCTTTCTTTTGAACCTAGTTCACGGATGCTTTCGCAAGAAAGAGCAAACTTCTGTGCTAAATATTTATTTATCTTTTGGGAAAAAATGTACTACTTCTAACTTTTGCTTATGGATAATAAAAAGATAACATCACAATTTAAGCCAAACTTCTCATCGACGGCTTAGAATCTGAGTGGAATCATGTTAAATGTCCCAAAATTCCCTCCCAGCCAGGCAGAAGGAAAAATCATATGTTAATAAATACACTATAAAGTGTTTTTAAAAAAGGTTATTTCAGTGTTCCTTACAGGATCTGATCTCTGGTTTTTCTTTTAAGAAAAAAGGACTTTTTTCACGCACAGCAAGGCAAAGGGTTCTTCAGTTTGCACAGCGCTGCTTTTTAGAGAGTACATCTTCAAAATATTGCACCTCTAGTTCCTTTACTCACCCTTGCAGGGTCAGACTGCCCACGTATGCTCTGTGGAGCTTTATATAGCACATCTTTGAGTAACACTGTTGGTGGAGCTTCCTGAGGAAACCATTTCACATTTTATTAGACAGCACTGAAATAACTGTCTAAAGGTACCATACTGTCACCTACCACTGGAGTAGCTGAGCTTTGTTTACATTTTTCCTAATTATAAACCTATGAAAAAGACACGTGTTTTTAGAATAATAATTTCAATATATACAAATGGGAACTACATGAAAATGCCCATTTAAAAATAGCCCTTTCGATGGTCGAGATACATGATCCAATCCTGAGAGCATTAGCTCCACTGTTCCCCTTAGCAACAAATTCATTAATATACATATGTGCGCCTTTTTGTTGAAGGATATAACCATTGCACAACTACTTGGGAGAATGTAGCTAGTTCAGAGAGATTAGACAGGACTAATAGCTGACAAATGAAATCTCTAACATTTTCTGCCAATTCTGCAAAGCCCCTGGTACTGCATGCCCGGAGACGGTGCTGCATCCACACAGTAGAGACGGGTAGCATGTACTTATAAACTGTAGAATGCACATTAAGTAAATGAATCTTACAGCCACAAAGCTGCAAATCCCTAATTTGGCTTTTAACGGTGTAATGAAACATGACACAATCTTTACAGATGTGACCACATTACTGCCCATTTACTCTGCTACCGATTCCTGATTTCTGCTCACTTGGCCCTGTGGTGATCTAAGCCCCCGCGCTCAGACCAGCTCCTGCCCCTTTTCCTCTGTCCCAGAAGCTCTGTCAGGCCCCTGCTCTCTTGTCATTCCACCATTTCACTCCTTGCACAGACTAAATTATTTCTGATATTGCCTCATTTCTGAATGCTTCACCTTGCACTCCTGATATTCATTTAACAACTTTTATAAAACGTAATTTAAAAAACAACACACCCCCCGCCCCAACAAAAAAACAAAAACAATCCCTTCCTTCACTCCTCCAATTCTTGTATCTTCAAGTAAGCTTTCTTATGAAAGCTCAGCAGCTAAGCACAGGAGACGAGATTTCAAAAGAAAAATACTGCCTTCCATGAAACTACACTTTATTCTTTTTTTAAGTAAGTTCACTTATATACAACATACCACTACAAATCTAAAAGTTCAGTTTTAAATGTTTATACGAAACCAGAAACAAGATCTTTGTAAATATCCCAAATCTGTAACTATCTTACTAAAAATTCAGTCTTCCACACACAGAACTTTATTCCATATTGAAATTACACAAACGATCAAAATAATTTGTCTATGGCATATAAAAACTACTTAATATTCCAGTGACAGTACAAGTATTAATTCATATGTGAAATCATATTAATAGTCTATCTTTTTCAATTTTAATTAGAAGATGTTGCATTAATAATGTTTATCTTGCACAGCTTAGCATTTTTAGAGCTCAACCCAAGAGAACAATTGTAATGAATTCTTGCGAAAATCCACAAAACCGGTCTAAAATAATGAATAGGTCATTGTAGTACCTTCTGATCACCGAGAAAAACTTTACAGAGACATAATAAAGGCTTTGTGGCTATCAAGCTATATATCTAATTATTTTAAGATACTGATTGACCTTCTAATACTGATTTCCTAAGAAGTTTTAAATCTGAGTCTTGCCTATTTTGTAGAAATCAATCATTAATTGCTGTATCATGCCTGTTTTCTTAGGTCACTGAACTACATGCTAGGGTCAATTTTAAAACCAAGGAAGACTACAGCTGCCCTTCAGCTTCCTTCCTACTTGTCCCAATGTGACAATTATCAAAGCCAAGTGCCAGAGACAACGCTGCTCTTAAGAATGGAGCAGCTAGAGAGCTCAAAACCGTAATTTCTCTACTGTCTTAAAGGCTTTGGGTTGCTTTGGGTCAGGTTTCAAATACTTGAAGACCATAACATCCCTGGCCCTCCAGAAGAACAAGCGTCAGGCCAGACAACGGGCTGCACTTCTGGAAAGTCAAGAGGACGCACAAGGGAAAACTAGAAGTGAGGCTACTGAGACGACTGGCTGTCAAGGGATTCCAGCAATGAAAAAACAAAGAAAACAGAAAAAGATACAACCAATAGCAGAACATATTGCTGTGGACATAGGGTTGGAGAAATGGCAGCAGAAATGAGAAAGTCAACAGTTAACAAATCAGTGAGGGAAAAACTCACCTGCAAGGTAAGTGAGGTTGAATCATAGCATGCTTTGGGTTGGAAGGGACCTTCACAGGTCATCTAGCCCAACCCCCCTGCAGTGAGCAGGGACAGCTTCAACTGGACCAGCTTGCTCAGAGCCCCATCCAACCCGGCCTTCAATGTTTCCAGGGCCTCCACCACCTCTCTGGGCAACCCGTGCCAGTGTTTCACCACCCTCATGGCGAGGAATTTCTTCCTTATATCCAGTCTAAATCTACCCTCCCTTAGTTTAAAGCCATTACTCCTTGTCCTATTACAACAGGCCGTGCTAAAAAGATTTTCCCCCTCTTTCCTATAGGCTCCTTCAGGTACTGGAAGGCTGCAATAAGGTCTCCCCGCAGCCTGCTCCAGGCTGAACAGCCCCAACTCTCTCAGCCTTTCCTCACAGCAGAGGTGCTCCAGCCCTCTGATCATTTTTGTGGCCCAACTCTGGACCTGCTCCAACAGCTCCATGTCCTTCTTGGGCTGAGGGCTCCAGAGCTGGATGCAGGACTCCAGGTTGGCTCTCACCAGAGCGGAGCAGCAAGGCAGAATCCCCTCCCAAAGGCAGAGGCCCTGGCACATGGTGCAGGATGGCAGCGCCCAAGCACACAGCAACGCAGCCAGGGCTGTGCCACAGAAGCTTCCAGCATCGCTGTAGTGTTCTGTTGTTAGGGAGGAGCTCTTACAGCCACTGTAATGACACCAACACATACACCCAAGGATGCTGGGACAAATGGTGGAAGCCTACTTTAAGAACGTTGCAGTAACTATACGTTTTCTTCTCATTCTGAATTAGTCTATTATAGCACTACACACACACACACACAAAAAAAAAAAAAGAAAAAAAAAATCTATTGGCACCAATCCCACAGCCATTCAGGGAAAAACTCCATGATGAGCAATGCGGAGTAACAGCATGCATATGTACATACGAGTACACCATAGCTGCAGTCATTACTGGGAACAATGCCCTTAGTAGTAACAATTTTAAGCATACGTCCTATGTAAGAAAAAAAAAAAATAGTTCTGGGAAATAACTGGCACAAAAGTCTTCCCTGGGCTCAAAATCACAGATGCGCCAACAGGCATTTCAGGACTGTTTAAAAAATAAACCCAAAAGAGTAATTCTGGAGTAACACCATCTGAGGTCATTATTTGTGGTGGCAGATGAGATCCTTTTTTGGAGAACTGGTTTTGGCAAAAATACCCTAAGTTGATAGCCTCAACTGACCATTATAAATCTGCATTCAGGAATTTGTATTTTTAGATGTTTTTGGCACTAAATACCAAGAAATGGCAACTGTTCAGTGTCTTTCAAATTCATGCCACTCACTTGTGGTGCTTTAATTGAGATTTCTAAATTCAATCTCAGGTTTTAATATTCATATAAACAAATATTACCCTTGCAATACATTGCAGACATACACTACATATAGACTAGATCTTGACAGATTTGTATTTTCTCCTTCCTTAGAAAACAAAATTAATTGCACAGCAAATTTAAATGCGTGCAGCGTGAATATTAATTTGGCAGTGTCTGCTTCTGTTACACACAGTCTTTTCTGTTGTCTTTTGTCCCATCTGTTCCAGCAGAGAATGGAAAAAATCATGGCAGACCCCAAAAATTCCTTAGAGCGGTATCACCAATGCACGCAGATTATTTTCCTTTCCTGTTCAGGATGGGTAAAACCATAGAAGTAACGTTAACATAGCATATAGATGACAATCAGAAAACCAAAGGGCTTGATTTCTGATGTTAGAATGGTTAATCCGTCTGAACGCAGCATCTAGCTGTTGCTCTTGAAATTTTCTTTTCAGTTTCAACAGTAAAAATGGCCTCAACAGCCTAGTTCCTTGCCTCTCACTTGCTACAAAGTAACCTGCAAGCATCCCAAGTACCCACTTCTGCTTTTCTGCCAGTAAACAAACAAAGCATCAGTCTCAAGTTCTGATGCTCTAACCTGAGAGTCTCAAGCTAGACCTCTTCCAACCCACGTTGTTTCACTTCATGCCCTGAATATACTTTGTGGAGATGCTCTGCTTACAGCAGAGGTGAGAAGAACTGGATTCTAAATCCCAGTCCAAAATGTTTAACACAAAAATGTAACACCATCACCTAGAAAGACCCAGAACAAGCTTTTAGTACCAAACCTCGAGAACCATTTGCACAAGCTGAGCTCCTTTCAACAAGCATGCCTCACCTGGTGCGCTGGGTGCCTGAATCACCAAGCCCTACCACACCTGACTTCTTTTGAAAAAGACCTACCCTAGGTTAGACACCTCATAGACACCTCACTCTAGAAGGGGATCCTTGGCTGAAAATGCCAGAGGAGGCAGGTATCGCGCCACTCTGGAGAGCGCCATTTCTCCCCTTGCCACCTCCTATGGCACGGCTTGCTGCTCCTCTGGTCAAGCCTCCGACCTTTGTGAATCCCCTTCACAGCCACCTCAGTCCATTCACGTTCTGTGTGAAGACCTCGGGAATTTCACCTGAGGAAACTCATTCCTCCATGGATTTAGCTCTTAGCTTGTACTTTATTAATTGCTATGTGGGTGCAACTATGTTTCGCAACTGCTGTGAAGTTTGTGACTTCTGCACCAGTTGCCATTCACACACGCTAAGTAAAATTACCGTTGCTCTTTGGATGCAATGAGAAAGTTAAAGCAGCTACTAAATAGACCTCTAGCAGATGACTCCAAGACGTTTCTAACGTACCGTGAAAACTAAAACTGCACTTAGAAATGCACTGAACGGCTATTTTGGGAGTGCACGTTCCCACATAGCCTGCACAATGAAAGCAAAGCGATGTATTGTGAACGTGCTACCTATTTGAAAGGACAAATGCATTGCTCTCTTCTCCAATATGAAATGTAGCAATTAAGCACCACATCAAAATTATTAGAGCTACAGAAAGTACTGTGAAGATGAATGTAAGAAAGAGTTAAAGGCTAATCTAACAAAGAGTTAGATTCTCTACAGTGCAGAATAGTACCCTTGTAATCTATGAATCATATGCGTGGCAACAGATTTGTTTGATAATCTCTAGAGTGTGTTATACACTGTAAATACTTCTCTTTGACAGGGAAGTTCTGTTCTAAATTTATACAGACAACTTTTAAAATGTTCTTATACATGACTTAATGACATAGGAGAGAACTTACTCTTGATACCATGTATACAGTTCAGTATTAAGTGTGCATGCCACTGTTTACTGCTATATATTATGTATATTACTTACAAACACTTTGAATTTAAAATTCAGTGAAGCTGCTAGAAAATACATATAAAACAAAGATTAAGATAAAATTGCATGAAAATTTCTAACTCAAAGTCAATAAATAGCTGAAAGGATTCTATGACAGATATTTTTAAGAGTCCCTTTTGCAACCATATTTTAAGTTCTCTCTGAAATAATCACTGTTACTTGTGAACACCTAGTAGGGGACAAACACAGAAATGGTCTTTGTGTTTAACTGCTTCAAACAAATACTTTCAATATCAGCTGTCTGTATTCCTGTGTTGCCTCTGGGTAAAGATCACTTTCATGTTTATCATTTCCTTTTTGCAACTAATTAAGCTGCCAAGTTTTAAATCCCTGGCAGCTTATACTATTCAGACCACTTATTCTACATGAAAGGACAGCCTGACTACACACAATTTATGTTCTCCGTCCTTCAGAGTTCATCATTTGAACTCCTGGCCAAGATCAAAAATCTACATTTTAATCCCAGTTCTATGACTTTGTAACCTTGGAGATGTCATTTCTTTCCTTCATATTTGTTCCTCCCCTGCAAAACCTGTTTAAATATCTTATCTGCACATGTCGTGAGATTTGTAGGTGGACAATACTTGAAAGCAACTGGAAAAGCCAAAGGAAACAAAGGTAGGTGTTGATCAGTTCTCCTAATGTTCACTAGAAGTAGCCCATGCAGGTCTGCGTTACAGTTTAGGAATATCCTGAGCCAGTGATCTTGAAAAGGGAGAGGTGAAGAGTGTGGCTGTTTTTCAGGGCAATGAAAACAAAATCTGGATCTTTCTCTTCAATCGTTAAGAAGCTAAAATTGTCTTTCAATACCTTTCAGACTCCAGTAAGAGAGTACTGTCAAGATCATCCTCCACTCCACATGAGGAGCCTCTTCTGCAAAGAAGGACTGGAGGGACTGGCTCTGCTTTGAAGATAATGTGCAACAACCCCCAGCAAAACTTCAGCACTGATGTGCTCAAGTGACGAGTACTTGAAAAACGCTTCAAAAGGGTACACTAGTAACACTAGCACCAAGCCCTGCACTTGGCAAACACTAATCACAAAAGCAAAGTGAAGAAAAACTAAGGTATTCTTTTTTAATTAAAGAAATAGAAGATATGAAGAAGAATAATTACATTCCTTTAACTGCGTATTAGTTACACAATTTAATGAAAAATTAATCTAATCATAACCTCAATACAGAATCTATTTTACATCCACTAATGTACTACCTTACTGGAAATCAATTTAATGCACCAAACAGTAACACCCCTGGTTATACAATTCTCCGCCAGTTACAGAATAAGGGGCCTGAGTGGGAGCTCAGCAGAATATGCGGCTGTAAGAGAGACTTATTACACATACCTTAGGATGACGTGAGGGCCTTGGCATTTCCCATGTAACTTCTGCCTCGCCATATAGGCTACTTGTGCTCGCTCTGGGGAGACCTTACAGCAGGCTTCCAGCACCTGCAGTGGCCTGCAAGAAAGCTGGAGCAGGACTTTTTACAAGGGCTTGTAGTGACAGGACAAGGGGGAATGGCTCCCAGCTGGAAGAGGGTAGGTTTAGATTAGATAGAAGGAAGAAATTCTTTACTCTGAGGGTGGTGAGGCACTGGAACAGGCTGCCCAGAGAAGCTGTGGCTGCCCCCTCCCTGGCAGTGTTCAAGGCCAGGTTGGATGGGGCTTTGAGCAACCTGATCTAGTGGAAGGTGTCCCTGCTCATGGCAGGGGGGTTGGAACTAGATGATCTTTAAGGTCCCTTCCAACCCAAACCATTCTATGATGATTCTATGACGATATCAGGTGTACATTTACAACAATAACAAGATTTAACAGTGCTGAAAATAAAAAATTAAAAATGCAGGTAGCCTGCTGCGTATTATTGCAGGAAGTTATCCTCTTTGAGCTCTAACATTGTTTTAAAACATGAAAGACCTGATTTCTGATAGTACCAAACCAGGTGAGAGTCCCGAACAAGACCATGGTGAAAGGAATAAAGCATATGAGAAGAGGCTGAGGGAGGTGGGTTTGTGTAGTCTGGGAAAGACTACAGGTATTCTCTAAATCCTAAGCAGGGCTACTAATGGCATCAGTCTCCGTCACAATTGTCACAAGCTGCAATAAGTGAAATTCCAACTGAAAATAAGGGAAAACAGTTCTTCATCATGAGAGCAGTTAAGCACTAAAACATATTGCCCAGAGAGGCTGTATCCATCCTTAGAGATTTTAAAATCTCAACTGGATAAAACTATGAGCAACCCAATCTAATTTTGAAAGTAGCTCTGCCTGGAACAGTAAAGTGGACCAAATGATCTCCAGATGTTCCTCCTAACTCACAATACTCACTACAAGTTAATTCAATAGCTAAAGGCTGCTCAGTCATTTTCACAATCAGGCATTTAAGACATGCAAAGACCATCTCTGACTTTCTTGAGATTCATCTGAAAGAAAGGATGAGAAGAAACCACAATGCACTTCATAAAATCAGTTAAGCTGCACCTTAACACTGTGCTCCATAGCCATCCTCTCCCAGCAGTTAGGAACTGTCTTCTGATTTCGAGCCTATATTTATCACCAGTGGCAATGAATCCTAACTTTGTTTCAATTTTATTATCAAAATGAAACCTGTGGCACTAAGGTCTATAATAAGAATACTAAATAAAGCAAGATTAATTAGTCTTTTCAGTACGGCACCTTTTCTCACAACCTTCTGTCACATCATCTTTGTTTAGACCTTTACTCATCTTATGGGTCTTGAGCAATGCCAGCTACTCTTGAACTAAAAAATTTTCATGTGAAAGAATCAAAACTTGGCTAGAGTCCAGATAAATGAAATTTTCAGCATTTTCTTGTTCTAACAAAACCACTTACTTCTTCAAAGAATAATATCTGTTTGATCTACAGCTTGATTTTTCTTTGTTAAATCAACGCATTGTATCCTGTTTATCCTATTTTCCTTCATCCAATTAATCTTCATACTTTTAATTAATTTTCCTTTATTTGCTTGCACTCCTCCTTCCATATTCAGCTGTTATTTTATCCTAATTTTTAATTATAATCTCTTGAAACAAGAGCTGTCCTTTTACTCTGTAATTCTGCACCACTTAGTGCAGCACTGTCCTGCTCCACAAATAAGCCTTCAAAATGCAACAGTAATACAAATACATTTTATGAGGCTCGAGGCTGGCTACCACGAAATCGCTTGGTTTTCCCCACTAGTTAATGAAACAATTCTGTTTTGCTGTATTCGTAACACCAATAGTAAAGCTTGCTGTTCATGGATGTAAAGTTCTCTCTTTTTGAAACTTGCTATGATTCAGCTATTACTGGGTTGGGGAAGAAAAAAAAAGCTGCTTTCAAGACTTCTAGTAAATGACACGCCAGATACTGCTAATTTTTTTCCTATTCTTTTTTTAAACAACACAATATTTTACAATATGTAAAATACAACACAATGTATGCACAAAGCCAGAAAAGTCAAAACATTCAGATTTATGGAATCAGAGAAGAGGAAAAAAAAGTCCTATCATTACAATGTGAACAATGAAGAATGAAGCTGACTATGCCATCACCTTATTCCTAAGATGAACTGTGGTTTACACAGAAATTGTTTTTATACACATTTTTCATCACTCAGGAGGTAAAAACAAATGGCAGACTACACAAGGTTTGTTTAGAACAATCTTTAGGGGTTTGTGTTAATAATGTAGTAAATATGAAACAGCATAATATATCGAGTTTTCTTATGCAGGCAAAAGTAATTCACCTCTAGCACTTTTAGAAGAGTAATGACTCTACCTGTTTGAGTACACTCTAAGAAAATGTACGGAAAAAATGTGTTACAAAAAATGCAGAGAACAACTTTGATTCTTTCTTCTGGTCTTTTCTGTTTCCTTTTTATTAATTATTATGAACATAGAATGGTTTGGGTTGGAAGGGACCTTACAGATCACCTAGTTCCAACCCCCCTGCCATGAGCAGGGACACCTTCCACTAGAGCAGGTTGCTCAAAGCCCCATCCAACCTGGCCTTGAACACTGCCAGGGAGGGGGCAGCCACAGCTTCTCTGGGCACCCCGTGCCAGGGCCTCACCACCCTCAGAGTGAAGAATTATGACGATCTGTACACTGCTTGTAGACTGTAATGTCTAAACAAACTCCTCTTGGTGAATATTCACACTTCACCCAATACGTTCTACGGAACTGGTTATCTGGTGAATACTTCTCATTTCTTGTTAGAATGGGAAATCAGAATGAAAGATTTATTAAGATAAATAATAGAACTGTATAAAAACTCCAGTGAGAATACAGATGAAATTCTGTTACCAGGTGCATTGTTAAGGTCTCTAGAGAAAGTTAGTCTTCCTGACAACCTTAATTTAAGTCCCGCAACTGGGATTTTTGCTGGAAAATTGACATTGAACAAAAATTTACATTTGAGAATTTTCATGACCGGTATCTAGACAACTTAGGGGCACGCAAGAATTTGAACTGCAATATTTTAATGAAGTAGCAATTACAGGGCAACAGGCACCAACTTTCAGACTAAGTCAATTGTCTCAAAAGGTCCTTTCAAAAACAGCAACCTTGAACGAACACTGCATCTCAACCTGACAGCCCAGCTGATGGAAGATGACTGCCTTCACAGCATGCAACATAGATGATTTACTGTTTCACAAAATGTTCGGCTTCAGACAACTGAGGGCTGCGACTTTGTGTCCTCATTACACCGGCTCTGTTCGTCTGCTAAGGACTCTCGAAATAGCACTGGAATAAAAGCCCTTATCTTCTCAAAGTGGCCAAGATAAATTCATCCCAGAGGGGCAGGAACAGGGAAACCAAGAGGAGAAAACCCATTACATAAATGAAATTTCTATGAGTTTCATTGGCACAAAGGAAAGGTCTTCTTGCCTGAGGACATTCAAATCAGCAGTCCTGAGAGCAAGTTCTCGTTTACAAGAGGAGAACCAAAAGGTAAACAGAAGATGGAGATCTACAAAAATACAAAGCAGCAGGAGTTCACTGAGCAGACCCACCTGACTTATGGGGCAAGGGAAGAGTAAAAATCTCCTCAAGAAAAGCTGTTCACTAATAGGGTTTTCCTTTTTTTGAAGGAAAAATCCTGACTGGAGGTAATCCACATATATGCTGGGAGAGTGTTCCCACATTTTGCACTGATTTTCCTGGCCATCTTCACATCCTCAGATATGGCCTAGAATTTTCACTTCTTGTGAAACTGTGTACTATACTTCTTATATATATGCATATATTTATTATAATATTTATTTAAGAGTTAACAGACTTATTGTACGGACTAGGATCAAGTAATTTAGCCTCCCACTCATCTACTTTTTTTCTCTTTCTCTCTTTATTAAGGTCAGACAGCTAAATTTATCAGCAGGTGACTGTGAATGACTAGTGGAATGACGCTGCCTTTGTTCTGCTCACTTCCACTCCGAGCAAAGCATCTCTGCATGTACGAAATCTGGGTCTTCTTGTTATCTCTGCATTCTCAATCATTCAGTCTGAATGCTACTGTTTTTTTCATAACCCACCTTTTTTGATTTGGAGTGTTTCACGAGATTTTAAAAAGTCCAATCAAAGGAATGGTAATGGATTAGTCACACACAGGGCCAGTCAAACAGACTGGCTGACAACAAAAAACCTAAAAAATTAGCAAAATGTAGGCTGTAAAACAATCCCTCAAAAATTCAGTGGTCTATTACCATCTGATATAAAGAAATATTTAATAAGATACAACTTCTGTTCTTATTTGTTCCAAACATTTCCCATGCGAATGTAACAGAAGTTAACAGATACCATAGCGTGCTCAAACTCCACTATTCATCTGAACTCTTTCTTGTGCTTCTGCCTGGTTTTCCCTGCTGACCGCTTGCCTTTGTCTTCACTCTTCTTGGCTCTTTATTTGGTCTTAATTCCATCCCAGAATCTATTTATAGCATCAAGAGAAACATCCAGGGTAAAAGGAAGTAAGCTGCGTCTAAGAGTGACACAGATCATTTTTCTCAGACTGAAACTTGTTTGGGGATCCTTGCCAAGAGCAGGACAATACATGTAAATACCGCAGCAAACCTCGCCTGTACACCAGCAATTTCACTGTCCCCCATAACAGCACTTCTAACAACATCACATACCTGCAACAACATGTTTTATTTGCATATTTGAATTACATACTTCAATGTATAGAGATGTTAATGCACTTCCTGAAATAAAACTTCTGCAGTGGTGAACTCTTCAAGCTAAGTTGCTACTTTATTCTCTAGTTCTACAAAACACATACTAAATGTGCACTCTTTCGCTTAAAATCTTATCTCTTCCTCTCAGTCTGACCTCCCGCCTCAGCCTTCGACTCTCCACCCCTCTCTACACCACGCAGAGCCTGGTCTTGTTACTGCAACCAGTGGCACTGGAGCAGGGCAGAGCCCGGCACTCCTCGCAGCAGACTGACCCGTGGATCTGCCCATCCTTTTAACATCGAGCAGAGGAGACTGCGGGTGCTTTTGCAATTACAGGCATAAACAACACTGTCTGGCAAAGAACTCAGATTACAAAGGTGCTCTAAGAAGCGTGTAGTATTTAATACAAAACAACATACCAGAGAGACCAGCAAATCATTATCATACCCCAACTGTCAAATCCTCAAATCTAACACTAGACAGCATGTATGTTCTTCATTTAACTATTTCACTGTAAAATAAAACATGCTGCAATATAAAACCCATATATCCTGTGGTTACAAAGTTAAGGTAAGTTCTGATAACTACTGTACCCTCAGACACCAACACAGACATTGCAACTGCCAGATTGTACTTGCACTGGCAAAAAAAGGGTGGCACCTAACCATCTTCTCACAAAGAAATTAAAATCTCAGCTTCATTTATTAAAAGGGTGTCACATACCATCAGTAAATCTCCTTTCTCTCACTGCAATAAATAGAAATGATTACATATGTGGATTTTTTTTTCCTTTAAATGGAAAGGCTACTTTTGTTAGAGAAACGAGATACTTCTGGCCACTGCAGGAGCTGCTGCTACCTGTGACCGTTTGGCAGGGCAGGGCCATGATCTCGCTTCTGGAAGGTAAGCCTGGGTAAGGACTGAGCAAGCTTTCCATCAGTGGGCATTAAGGGCAAGGAGGAGGGGAGAAAACAGATCATTAGATTCTGCGCTGAGATAAAAACAATTACTTAGAAGAGAACTGTCTGCAAAATTACAGTCGGAAGCCAAACATCACATAGCCTCATTCCTAAAGGTTGACTGCATTACTGAAATATCTGTCTCCACCACTGGGAAGGACTCAGTGTGCTAAGCACTGCACAATTAAATGACCTCTCCCAGAAAGCTTGCAAAGCAAACACAAGGCAAAAAACCAAATGGATGCTGACAGATGGGGAGAGATAACGAGGAAGCACCACTAATCCCTGACTTACAACAATGTGAGCACACAGACACCACGGACCTCTATTGCTCACGGAGATTTTGCTTTGAGAAGGTTGCTTTATTTTTTTTTAAGAACCAGGTTCAGGGAGAGAATTTGCATTGCAGGGGAAAAGGAAATTAAAGGTGAACAGCTTTCAATAGGTAACACAGGTAAAATGCCTGGACTTATGAAATATGAGATTGGTACAGCAGAGGAAGGAAACACCAATTTTCCTGAGTGGTCAACTGCACAGCTGCACAGCACATCTACCTGACAACTTTGTCCTTTAAAGAGTAGGGAGAAAATACAAAAAAAAAAAAAAGCTATGTGAAGCTCTTTACATCTAGCCCAGTGGCTACAGTAAGCTTTTCTGCCCATGGGAACAGGTCTAGTGGGCAAGACCGGTGTGCTGAATAAGCCAGAGCTCAACATACAAACCAAAATACACAGGAGCAGCCTAGTTAAGAGTAGCTGAAAGCCTGGATCATTGCGGCATCGCCATGTTGGAAAGAAGCAAGCACCACCTCTCACCAGCTCGTAACAATTTTTATCAGGAATACTTCTGAGAGAAGCCAAAAGGATACGTGCTTTGTCCTTGAATGCTGGGAACTTGGGCATCCCCTGAAGGTCAAGGCTGACACGCTGTTCTCACTTTAGACTGCCGTCGTCCCTTTCCAGACTCAGTAACATTTTCTCCAGACACAAACCTTAAACCAGCTGCCTTTTCATTCAAGTCCTTATCTCTGGCTGGCACTCAGAAATCTGAGTGGCGTAACAGTCTGCATTTGATGAGAATAACTGTTGAGCTGGGAGTTGTCAACATTTATTACAGGCACAAAGACACTGCCACATAACAGGAGACTGGAAAAAATCAGAACTTCTATAGCTGTGAGAAGAGGCAACAGTGTATGATGCAAATACAGTTTCTGAACAAGGAATCCTGAAAGAATGTTAGTTTTGCTAATTATACTGTCACTTCGGGGGGCATAAAAAAAAATAAAAGCAGAGACAACGCATATGAAAAATAGATTGAAAAATCTTAAACAATACTTATCTGGCAGACCTGCCTATGTAGATTGCAAGTTCAAAAAATTCAGAGTATTTAAAAAATATCAAATAGAAATATGCATACAGCAAATAATCACACCCTTCAGCATTAGAGCATGCCTCTCTTCAGTGTCCTTCACAGATACTTGCAGATATGTCACAGAAGAAAATTTCCTCAATGGCTGTGTCACAAGAGCATCAAATGAATTACGGCATAATTCACGGAAAAATTGGTTTACTTTCTTGGGCAAGTAATAAAAGATAACTATGATTTGACACATTGGCCTTTGGTGGCTAACACCTAGCCAAGGATTAGAAGTCAAGCCTTCCTTAATGCTGTTGGGGAAATCTGATCACACAAGTAAGGTGGCATCTCCTGAAGCAAGGGTCATGCTCTCCCAGTCAAGTCAGTCTTCAAGCACGGTGGACAGGAAACACGCGTTTAAAAGAATGCAGGGTCAAAACCCTTGAGCAGTGATGGACAAATACTTGCTCTAGTGCCTTCTTATCACCTGGTCACACAATTTTTCAATCTTCTCCAAAAGCTAGTAAATCTATGTTCTTTGTATCTGTGCAATCTCTCCGATTTCTTTGATGAAGACAGTGCCGTACTACTATCAACTGCTTCAAATGGGCTCAGACATACAGTGGTCACTAAGACTCCCATGTTTACCATACCTAACACAGATTTTGTAAACAAATTTTACTTTGAAACACTGCAGGCAGTTAAATGCACAAAACACCTTTATCAGCATCAACAATATGTAAAATAGGGATGTTTTATATGTTTATGTTTCTACCCACACATTGCAGAAATAAAGCAGTGAATTTCTACATACTTGAACAATAGCTTATTTTAAAAATGTCACATCTTCAACCTTTCTCTATCTAGAAAGACTCCATGTACTTCTCAGCAGATTCAGTACTACGTGTTGTGCTGCTCTATTAAGGAGAGCAACTAATTTCAGCATTACATTCTGCTCCCATTTCTTCTCCCCCTTCTGCTCCTTTCACAGAATCACAGAATGGTAGGGGTTGGAAGGGACCTCCATGGGTCATCTAGTCCAACCCTCCTGCCAAAGCAGGGTCACCTACAGTAGGCTGTAGAGGACCTTGTCCAGGTGGGTCTTGAATATCTCCAGAGAAGGAGACTCCACAACCTCCCTGGGCAGCCTGTTCCAGGGCTCCGTCACCCTCAGAGGGAAGAAATATTTCCTCATGTTCAGACGGAACTTCCTGTGCTTCAGTTTGTGCCCATTGCCCCTTGTCCTGTCACTGGGCACCACTGAAAAGAGCTTGGCCCCATCCTCCTGACACCCACCCTTCAGATATTTATAGGCATTTATAAGGTCCCCTCGCAGCCTTCTCTTCTTCAGGCTGAACAAGCCCAGCTCCCTCAGCCTCTCCTCGTAGGAGAGATGTTCCAGTCCCCTCACCATCCTTGTAGCCCTCCGCTGGACTCTCTCCAGTAGCTCTTCATCTTTCTTGAACTGGGGAGCCCAGAACTGGACAGAGTACTCCAGGTGAGGCCTCACTAGGGCAGGGTAGAGGGCAAGGAGAACCTCCCTCGACCTGCTGGCCACACTCCTCCTAATGCACCCCAGAATGCCATTGGCCTTCTTGGAAGCCAGGGCACACTGCTGGCTCATGGTTAATGTGTAGTCCACCAGGACACACAGGTCCCTCTCCGCAGAGCTGCTCTCCAGTAGGTCCACCCCAAGCCTGTACTGAGGCATGGGGTTGTTCCTCCCCAGGTGCAGGACCCTGCATTTGCCCTTGTTGAACGTCATCAGGTTCCTCTCTGCCCAACTTTCCAGCCTGTCCAGGTCACGCTGAATGGCAGCACAGCCTTCTGGTGTATCTACCACACCTCCCAGTTTGGTGTCATCAGCAAAATTGCTGAGGGTACATTCTAACTCTTCATCCAGGTCGTTGATGAAGAAGTTAAACAAGGCTGGGCCCAGTACTGACCCCTGAGGGACACCACTAGTTACCGGCCTCCAACTAGACTCAGCACTGCTGACGACAACCCTCTGAGTTCTGCCATTCAGCCACTTCTCAATCCACCTCACCCACCACTCATCCAGCCCATGCTTCCTGAGCTTCCCTAGGAGGATATTATGGGACACTGTGTCGAAAGCCTTGATGAAGTCTAGGTAGACAACATCCACAGCTCTCCCTTCATCTACCCAGCCAGTCATGTCATCGTAGAAAGCTATCAGATTGGTCAAGCATGATTTCCCCTTGATGAATCCATGCTGACTACTCCTGATAACCTTCTTTTCCTCCACTTGCTTGTTGATGACCTCAAGGATAAGCTGCTCCATCACCTTTCCCGGGATGGAGGTGAGGCTGACCGGTCTGTAGTTCCCTGGGTCCTCCTTCTTGCCCTTTTTGAAGATTGGAGTGACATTTGCCTTTCTCCAGTCCTCGGGCACCTCTCCTGTCCTCCAGAACCTCTCAAAGATGATGGAGAGTGGCTCAGCAACGACATCCGCCAGCTCCCTCAGCACTTGTGGGTGCATTCCATCGGGGCCCATGGATTTGTGGACGTCCAGATCGCTTAAGCGATCCCTCACGCAGTCCTTCTCGACCAAGGCAAAGTCATCCTCTCTGTAGGCTTCCTCTCTTACCTCCGGGGCCTGGGATTCCTGAGGGCCTGCCTTGGCACTGAAGACTGAAGCAAAGAAGGCATTCAGTAGCTCTGCCTTCTCCGCATCCTCCGTCACCAGGACATCCGCCTCATTCAGCAGCGGCCCCACATTGTCCCTAGCCTTCCTTTTGCTGCTGATGTAGTTGAAGAAGCCCTTCTTGTTGTTTTTGACATCCCTTGCCAGCTTCAATTCCAGGTGGGCCTTAGCCTTCCTCATCTCATCCCTGCATGCTCTGACCACATTCCTGTACTCTTCCCAAGTGGCCTGCCCCTCTTTCCACATTCCATGGACCTTTCTCTTCCACCTGATCTCTGCTAGAAGCTCCTTGTTTAACCATGCAGGTCTCCTGTCTCCTTTGCTCGATTTCTTTCTCAGGGGGATGCACCGCTCCTGAGCATGGAAGAAGTGATGTTTAAACAGCGACTAGCACTCTTCTCATAATACCTCTAATTTCACATAGGGAAAGAAACCCCTGATGTGGGGAACTGAAAATTAGTTCTATTTTGCTATAGTTTTAGTTTAATTTTGTTATATAATTTTGCATCTATGTTAAAGAAAGAGTTAAACACTGTTATTCAGTTTAGTTCTGTTCTTTGTAATCTTGCTAACAAGGACTGTTGTGGCTCAAATGTAGCTCACCAGGACTGCTTGCGAGACAGACGAAGAGAAACAAGGACTGATAACCAGAACTTTGTTGTCTGTAAGAAGCAACTCTCTAGCTGAAACTGCTTCTATGGTTTGGGACTCAGCCAACACAGACAACTCAGGAATTTTTGGGCCAAAGGTGAAAGCACACAGCGAGAAAGACTACGAGCCTTCATCCAGAAGACCCCCACAGACGACCACCAGTATGATAATGAATTCCTAGAAAATATTACAATAGTCCAGCCTACTTAGATAAGCTTTGTAATAAATAGGTGCATGCTTCGTGACTCGGTGTGCAAGTTAGGAGGAGCGATCCCCCTTGCACCCGGCGCCGCAATAAACATACCTGCTTTATAACTCTCTGAGTTGTGAAGTTTGATTCTGCATGTCACCCCTTACAGAGTGGTTGCTGTCTGGCCATTCCCTCCCACAAATACATGTTTTGCTGGGTTTAGATACTTCTGTATAGCTCAAAGAAGATTATACCAGGCAGCAACGTACTTTTTCTGGCTTTAATGACAACACGAAAAAGCTGCTTGTTTATAATCCTGCATATAACCAAACATTCATTTAGATACAGAAACAACCAATACCTTGAATTTTCAAGCAAGCTAACTGACATGGCAAAACAGCCAAGCCATGTCATATTGCTCTACTTCATCATTAATTAGTCTAATGAACACTGAACCCCCAGCAGACAGGATGGAGTTGTGACTCAGAGCAGCAGATGTGATTCTGATCTGAAACCTCTGGGGAGAGTCTGTGACAGTAGGCGTAGCAGACAGCCTGAAGAGCTGTGCCACAGAGGAAGACGCTTCTGCCACGGAGGAAGAAATTAGTCCTTGAATGGTAGTTAATTTGTTCCAGGCAGAGAATTTTGCTGTTAGGAAAGGAAAATGTCTTTTATGAAACCAGGATAAATCCCCAAACAAGTAAATTATTTCATTTCCACGGAGAAGATCTAGTTTAGAAACTTATCGTAAACAGCAATTGCTTATAACCTCTTCATAACTATATTTAGATAGAATAAAAAGTATAAGAATAATAAGCTAATGCACAGAACCTAAGACATGCTTACATCAATAAAAATGCTAAAATGCTTATGCCAAATTTACTTCAGTGCTTCTGTACACGATGGTTTACTGTGCAGCAAGTGTGGAATCACTGCAGGATTATGTTGTTAGCAAAAGCCAAAAGCTGATTTACTGAAAAGATGAGCCACAGATCAGCTTTGATAGTGCAAGAGAAGATGAAAGACAGACTTTGGAGCTGCCCAGGCTGACGACAGTCACACGGCACCAGGCACCCTGCGCGACCCTGCACATACAACTCCAAATGCTAAAAGACTTCTGGAGACCAAGAGCTTTACAGGAGCTGAACTATCAGTTGTCCCAAGCTGAAAACTAGCACAAACAAGTCTACTGACTCAATTAGTGAAGCTCAAAAGTATGAAATCTTCTCACCACGTGACTATTATTGTAACATGGGTACTACAAATGCCACAGGAGGCTAAAATGTGTCAATTAACAGAAGGGCAGTAAATTGCCAGCCTGAGTTAGAAAATGTGCTTAAAGTTGCAAGCACATGGACTAGTGCGGTGTTTGTAAGTCCGTGCAAGAAGAACAGGAGGTAAGAGAACATGTTCTTTGCAGGAATCTCCTGATTTCATTTCTCCCTTGGCTGAATAACTTTCAGGAATAACTTTCCTTCAGGAAAAGAAAAAAATATTTTCTTTTCCCACATGATCAACAGAACAAGCACAGCTTTCAGAGCGACCCAAGAAAGAACGGAAGCTAAATAATAGGATCTTTTCTTTCACACAACCATTTGCCTCAACACCTCCTCAAGAAGCTGCAGAAATACGGGCTAAAATGTTGTGACAGACAATTAAGAGATACTTGTTTAGTTTTCATATGGCAAAAACCTAAACATGGCTCTTGTGTTCTGCTGAGAGGAAAGGCAAGTGAGCTAAGCTTTTAACCCCGCCATTAACTTCTTTTTCCAACAGAAAGTTTCCAGTACATTTTTAAGCACTGTCCATCTCAGAAAATACGTTTTTTCTTCTCAGTTTCTGTACTGCCTTTTTGATTTCCCTGTATTTCCGCTGCTCTCTATTAATTCCCTCTCTAGCACTGTCTAGTCTCCTTGTCACAGCAGTTGTTTCCATTAGCATATTACACTATTAAGGGAATGAAGATTTCCAAAACTGGACAGAAGTCCACTATCTCAGACTGTTTACCTGTATTGATTGCCTGGTTAATGCACGTTTCTGCACTGAAGAGCTTCCAAAGATGGTAGCATCAGTTACAGCTATGCAAGTAAGGTGAAGGCACTGCAGCTGCTCAAGCACAACTGAAGACGCAGCTGGAGAGCAGAATTTTTCGCAGAGATGCTCAAAGAGGTGATCAGACTAGAGTTTGCAGAAGGAGAAGGAATTTGATGATATAAGCATTTGTTTAAATTATTTTCTAGCTAGTTTCATTTAACAAATGTCATAAATCAACAAACCGAGAGATTCAAATACCTGAGGAGACCAGACTGGTATCTTGCAGAGCCTACGTTCCAGATCTCAGTACAGCCAATCACACTATATATACATTATTACAAGAAATCCTGTTTCTGCCACTATTCAGAATTCTGGCAGTGCCTGACTTTATTTGCCACAGTGTGACAAGAATCGCCAAAAAAATCATTCTTTGCTGCAGGATATAACCATTCAAAATAGGACTATATACCCTTGAAACCACAACGAGCTAAGTCTCACTAATTTTACTTCTTCAAATCTCTAATAAAGCATATAAGAGGGAAAAGAGTACTGTACTGTGATAATTTTCATATTATAAATATTTTAACACAATGATTATTTCTCTACTACTATATGAAAGAGAAAAGAAAAGAAGGAAAATGACTTGAAATGAGTGCATGTTTCCCTTAAAAGCTGCCCTATTTCACTAAAAAGTCACTCTCCATTCTTACACGCACCAGAAAAAACATCAGCCTGTATCCTGCCTTTTATTTCCACGGTAAACGAATGAAATTACAGGCCTATATCACAACTCGAGACAAAAATGTAAACTTGGTTCTTGAATACTAAAATTAAGATGGTGGTTGAAAAATTTAAAATTTTGGAATGTGAAATTGAGAAAGTGCCATCACTAAAAAACATAATTTACACTTCTCCTTCTTCTGCTCCTGTGCGCAAATGGGTCGTAGCTGCTGACTCAGCATAATGCTGAGATTTCATCTAGTACTTTGTATCTCACTGCGGTATTACACTGTGGTTACATTCTGTTTCAGTCTCTTACTCTCAGACTCTGTCAAGGGCTCAGAGGCAGGGTAGAAGGAGATTTTTAAGGTCACATTCAAAACTTTGTTAAAAAATAGCCAAGTTTTACCGAGATGTTACTTGGTTCCTTACAACCCTGGATGCTGAAGTGCATTTCAGTACTTATTTCCAGCACTTTTACCTGCTTCCCCCTCTGACCCACACACAAGGGCAACAAGTATTTCTTTAGTACATAGACGGAACTGTTTCTCCATATTAAAAAGGCCAGTAGAAAAGGTAACATTCCCAGGGTTGAAAGCATATGTGACAAATATTCCTCTTCTCTCTTGATGTAGATCAGCAAACCCAAGGGAAGCTGCGACTTGCCTCCTTTTTCACCTGACGACCTGGTCCTCTTCTCTATCTGTGCTCACTGAGGATATATTTACAACGCAGACACTGAGTCCGCTGTATCACAGAATCATAGAATGGTTTGGGCTGGAAGGGACCTTAAAGATCATCCGGTTCCAACCCCCCTGCCACGAGCAGGGACATGTGGCTTTAGGCAATTTGCCTTGAAAGTAGCAAACCAAAGAGAAAAATGAGAACCTAAACATTTCCTCATGGTCTTTGGCAAGTTCTAATTGTTTTGAAGAACCAATTCCATTATTTAGCACTAAATCTATGATTTAAAGACCTGAAGTTAAAAACCTTGTAAAGTTTACCTGTTCAAGTTTTCTCATCTCCTTCACCAGTCCACACACATACTGTACAAATAATACAACCGAGTAAGTAGGAACAGAGAATAGAATGGGATAAGAAACCCATATTATCTTGACTGGTTATTTTTCTTGTGCTTTTCTTTCCCTCCCCTCTTTGAATCAGCAGTCCATTACTTCTCTGCTCTACTTTTCCCTCGTGAAATGTAAAAAATAAGTAGCCACCTCTGTAAAATGCATGAAATTCTGCTGACAATAATGTAGCCTCACTGTTTTTTTCTATTTCCAGGACATCTGTAAAATGCACTTTGGGTGAGCACAATATGCAAGCGGCTATTAAAAGGAAATAAAAAAATCACAAAAGGATTTTGCGCTTTCACAAAAAAGTTCCCAAATAACTCTCTGAAGTATCACTACCTCCCACAGAATTGTTAACACTCTGGGCAAAACCCCCCACAACCAATTTAAGTAGTGACAGGTGAGTCCCCCCTCACCTGCAGGGGCTTCAGACTCGCCCCGCAGCCCTCCAGCTTGGACAACACCTCATCCTGGAAGCCACTCCAGGAAAGAGCTGGCCCCTCCACACACCAGCAGCCAAGTGCTGTTTCGTTTCCCGACCCTGACATCCCACTTCTGCGCTCTCCCCATTGCCACTCGTTCTCCTCGCTGGCCTTACACACAGCATTATTTCCTTCTCACCACACCGAGGAATTCTTCAGTGACTTCTTACTTTCTTTTTGATTTGGTGACTATGCTCCATACCGCACCTTCCATATGGGCTATTTTGACCACAGTGATCTCTGTTTCGCAGACTGCTCGCAATAACAAAGTCTTGATGAGCCTTTAGATGCTAGATGATGTTTTTGTTTACAATCCATTTCTGGACTATTTTTACTTATGGTTAATCTTTGCATCGCACATAACCTTTCACCCCTTTTTTTGTCTCTCTCAACCTCTGTGGCACAAGGCATTTTGACTAGCCTGCAGCAGCTTAACTCTTATTGACAGACTCCAAAGAATCCAATTTACAGAACTGGTTCCTATGCCCTTAAAGTAAAGGTGAATAAACAGATCTAAAGGGCATCATATCTCTTACTCTGTGTTTGAATGGGATCAGTAATATATTTCACTGAGGTTGTTCATGTCGCTGCATCAGGCAGCATCTAACCAGGTGACCTTTCAGAGTTTAATTTCATGTCTTTTCAAGACCGGTTACATTGTGAGCTTTGAATTATTTCACATTTATATACGCTTTGTTTTTGATTTAAGGAGGAGACACTTTCTTATTGCTAAGAATACAGCCCAACATTTGAATAATACATGCCCTCTAGGTTTTAAACAAGTGAGCAAACGTATGGTACAAACAAAATCTTCTCCCCTTACTACTCTACTGTAACTTAAGAAAAAAAAAATTAAATAGGTCACTGATTGGTATCTGATTTCCTGATAAGACTCAAAACCAAAAAATGGCCTTTGCTAGAGATAACAAAAATGTACAGTTCAACAAAATGATGCATATTACACATTAAAAATTGCATAATATAGGAATTTTTACAAGATTATTAGAAAGGTAATAACCCAAGAGAAACTGTTCAGACCAAACCATGCTCCAGCAGCTGTCTAGACAAATAACACATTAAAACAAACCAACCAACCAACCAGTACTGCTATTTGGGGAACTTCCTCCAGCAGTCATTCATGAATGATTTATAAACAACACCGCCACTCTGACTTCATTTCATTACTTAGCTTTACATATGAACAGCATGAATGAGATGCATTTAACTGACTTAACAGCTACACCATGTATATACTAGGTATGAAGCAGAGACATTTTGTTTCACGTAATTGCTTTACCATACTTGCTAATAACCCAAAGCCATGTGTTTCAGCAAAGACTCTGCTCCCACCAATGCAGTTCACACATTTCCTCCTGTATGGCCCCGCAGTGAAGTTAATACTGGATTTGTGACATGTGAGTTATTACCAAGGCAACAGATAGAAATCAAACAGCATTATGATTTCACTACAGACAAAAGGGAGAGTAGAAGCCAAAGGCAAAAAAAAAAGGGGGGGGGGAATTTCTATTAAAGACACATATCCTTCAACAACAACAAAAGAAATGGTAGAAAGTACTGTTTTGAATATATTTCTTCTTTAAATAAATACTTTGTTTTCAAGTTCTCTTCAAAGTGACAGGCCTTCTCTCAATATGCTTTTACAACCTGAGGAACTATAGGAAGAGATTTTCTCACCATTAAAAAAATCATATTAAGGCAAAACAAAACAAAGTACATTCAGCAGGACTGTTGGTTGGTTTTCAAAGTTTTAATACAAACGTCTCAACATTCTGGCTAGTTTACCACTGAAGATTACCTTAATTTGTATGAAAAACTGGGGGTAAAAATTGTGCACTTCTGCACATAGTCCCTGCTGATCAGACACCATTAAAAATAAAACATGTTCTAAATAAGAAGACAGACAGCAGGATTTCCTTTAAAATAACTTGGTATGTTAACTGCTATACAGTTCCTTGAATATGCATCTTTTGAATATGTTCTAAAAATAAACATTAATACCTCCAAACAAAGATATTACAAGCCTTTGTATTAGTAACACTGAACACAAATCTTAAAAGCAATTTACTTCTGTGAAAGCATTACACTGAGAAATGCCAATTTATTAAAGAGACTTCACTTTGGATTTTGTTGTGATTTAAAATTCTTTTTTTAATTGAAGTATCAGTTCATACTCAAAAGAATCCTTTTTCATACATCTCCAACACCTTAAAAATAATGAACCAAATTGTCAGGCAGATCCTCTGGTAGACAGGTCCAGACTGTGGCGAATAATTTGCTGCCGTCATACCATGAGGTTTACTTTTACTCATGCTATTCCATTCTTCCCTATATATTCTTCTAGCCGATAACCCAAGGCAGTAGTCAAAAAAGACAGGAAAAAAGAAAAATATTTCATGTGGTAGTTCTTCAGCTCATCGAGTTAAAGGTCCAGGTTTGGGGAATGAAAAAACAAAACCAACAAAAAAAAGCCTACAACCAAACAGGTGTTCAGCACCAGAGTAATAAGCATAAGACTAATACTTAAAGATACATGAAATGGAAAAAAATTCCAGTGTTCCAAAACAAAGTAAGAGGCTATAGTTTAGTGCCAATTACAGCACCTCACATGAGCACCCTGAACCTGCTTCCTCTGCAATTTGAGAAGCATTTTTGTTGTTTATTTTTAAACCTGAGGAAACTTCAAATGCAAATAAACATCCACCTCAGTATCATTTAATATGTTTGGCAGTCTAGGATGTTTTAAGTTTGTCGGGGCTTTAGAGGGGGGTTGTTAGGTTTTGTTGGTTTTTTTTAATAATAAATGGATAGACTATGAGAATTATCAGAAGAAAGGTGGGATGTAAAAGCTTAAATTAGAGGAAATCAGCCTTTTCTTTTAAACTTACATTCACATTCTATTGTTGCCTACTAATACCAACAACGACAAACCCCAAATATGATATTTCTAATACACTCTCTATTGTTGTAACACTTTAAGCAATTAGAAATGATGAGCATTTCCTACTTCCCTCGAGACATTCAATCTAATATCTCTAAGTACTAAACTATGTTTTGATAATCATTCTAGATATTACTTAATTTCATTCCATTACTCCCATTACATAACATCTTGAATTACTTCCCTGATCGTCCTGGTACTCAAATCTTCAAAAATTTTCTATCTGAATTACCTATTCTTTGATCTCCAACACTTACGACAAGGATGTATCTGTAAAAGCCATCTTCCAAACGCTCTGGCTAGTTAGATTCACACAGCAAGCAGCTTTTAAATAAGATGAACATTTTATAGCTTTAATCTAGTTAACAACTCCATTATGATTCACTGGTTTGTTTTGCCTTTATTTTTTTTCTTTTTTTCCCCTGTTTAAGTGGCTTAAAGCTGTGATTTTCCTTTTCTGTTTCAAAAGGAATAAGAACACAAAATGCGCAGACAACTGGCGTATGGAAGCTTCAGCCTGAGAGGGAACCTTGACGTTTGGTGTATGGCATTGCCCAAATAACTCAAGCCACAGATTTTTGTTCATTTGTTTTACAGTGAATTACAAATCTACACTTACAAACTGACTCAGATTAATTTCTGGCCATCACACAAGGTCAGCACAACAGAAGAAGAAAGATTCACTGTTTTTTAAATGTTATTTTTAATGGAAAACTTAGTATTGTGTGATTTTACTGCTAGCAACAGTTATACACAGGTGACTTGTTTTTAATACAGATTTACTCTTACTTGTATCCTAAACATCCCCTCACAATTATTTCAACTGATAAACTACAGCCTTTGGAGCTAAACCATTAAACCTTCAGCTGCTCAGGGTTTTGTAGGCCATCTCCACCAAGCACACACAAGAATAACTAAAAAAAAAAAAAGCTTCACTCTCTAAACGAAACTTCTAACGCACAGTCATCATCTTTAAAACACAGCAAATGATACACCAACTTTAGCAATACTGCGACAGCCTTACAAATGTACAAGTCTACTGAACTGCCTTCTTGTGCCTCAAGCACGAGACATCCATCTAGACCAGTCAGCCTTGCAGTTCACCGGCTAAGTGCAAAATCAAAATGAAGGCTAAGGTCTAACTATTCCTCATAGTTCTTGCACAGGTTTAGAGCTATTTCAGACGTTCAGCAGCACCACCTGCTATTTTCTCTCCCCATCCCTTCCCATGACTCTAAATGCCAGTACTCACTCCCAACCCCACCCTCTCATCAAACAGGGCTAGGATTTCTGCGGGTCATCTGAATTCACAACAGTAGCAGTCAGCAGCCCGTTTCCCCGCTGTGAAGCAAAGAGTTAATTATTTTCTCAGACCTGCTACAGTTCTCCTTAGCCAGCTAATGTTTTGTTTGCTTGTTCATTTTTTTAGTTCTGGGATATAGCTATTGGCATCCCATCATCAAGGCATTCGTGTTTCGGCCACTTCCTAGCAGATTTCCTAAGGCAAGCTCCCCTTACCAGGTAGTGCTCCCTTCCCACATCGGTATTTACTAATGATCGAGAAGAAGAAACAACATCAGAGCAGGGTCTGGAGAAACTACGGTCAGACTCCTCCTTGACCTGCACCAAGGGGGAGGTGAAGGCAACGGAAAGAGGGAATGGAAAGGATTGACTCTACCAACACTGCCATTTCCCAGCTGTTGTAAATGCTGCCTATGGTTCCTGTAGACAGCGTTTGATGAAAGGGTGTTTAACATTCCTGTTACCTGCTCCACCAGCTTCTTCACCACCAGCTTGTAAACCATTTCTGCCCAAGCTAAGGCCCTGTAATTCAAGCAACACTTTCATCTCCAAATCTGAGTTTGTCCTTGGTCAGTGTTCCAGAGCAACTGCTTCTCTCTTTAGGCCAAACTGAAGTGGGAAGATTTCCACAAAGAAATTAACTGCTCAGTTCAGACTGGCTGATTTACAGGGGAGACTGGGCGGTGTGGGGTGGAGTTGAAAAATATATAAAAATCTATGTTCCAGGGCTTGGAAAACTTATAGCACAGGCTGGCTTCTACGCAAGAAACTAGTGTCTGATAAAGACAAGTTGGTGACTATCAGCTGTTTGGAGCTTTTCAAAATTTATTTTAATACACTCTTTATTTTCAAAGAAACAAGCTCAGCTGTAAGAATAGTACATTGCCTACGGAATAAATGTTTGCTGAATATGCAAAACTTTCAAAATACCAGAGTTAGGGTTTCATTTTCTTTCAAGTACAATGCAATTGATAGAGGCAGCTTCAATAAACTCTCATTTAGAATGCTTTACATAGAGTAATACGAAATTACTTTATTTATTAACTACAATTTGTTCCTCTCAAGAGCTGTTGTAAGTTAACCGCATTATTTCTGTATAGCACATACAACACAGACATCTCGTATAAAAGGAGAGTCACCTTTCCGTAGTGTGCTTGACCAGACTAGACTTCCATTTCTTTGTTTTTCCAAAAATATTTGCAGTCTATCTAAAAATCATCAGTACACTATATAAGTCCAAAGATGCATCTCTTCTCCACTGAAGTCTTTTACATTATGAGTTTGCATGCAGCACTATACAAAGCATCTTGCAATATGAAGGAAGGACAGTATAGTAAAATTAAGGGTCACTACTCCAAAAAAAAAAGGTATGGGATTTATTAAAGAGGGATTTATTAAATTCTAATAGAATATTGAATGAATTATCATCTGAAAGGAAAGTTGACCTGCAACATATTGTTTCTTTTTGTTTTATTAAAGCTCTTCTAAAGTCTAAGGGGAAAAGGAAAACTTAAGGGAAAAATATAAACTGGACAGTTTACTTGCAAAAAAAAATTGAAGGATAAAACCTAAGCAGGTAGCAGCCTTAATGTTCTGGAGTCATCAGAGAAAATTAGATTTGTCAATTACCAAGAAACCTCAAAATTAACTTGACAATGTTACAAAGTTCGTATCTGAAAAAACATTAACGGAAGTGTCCTTTCTTCAGTCAGACTTCAAGCACAGCTGGGCCTGAGAGTATTCAAGAACAACTGAGGCAACAAGTTACTGGCCGTGCAAAAATAAAGGCTACGTGGCAGTCTGCTTGGTAATTACTGTGGCCTAATTTGAATCCAAGTGGAGACTACAATAAGAGATACGTTCTTCTTCAATAAAGTTCTCAAACTGCTGTGCAACTTGGATGGCATTTTATCATTGTGTAAGTTTTGGCATTTGTTTTGTTTGGTTTTGGGGTTTTTTTGGTTTTGTGTTTGTTTTTTTTTTAATAAAGTATGCTATTGTCTGGGTTTTGTTTTAAAAAGCACAGGCGAAGAACACAGAGAAACGTATACAACCTTAAAGATCAATGGTTGAATACACACCACAAGAAAAATGTGAACCACCACTACTTTTTGCCACAACTTCTGTTTACAGACCTCAACAACTATTTTCAACATCCAAACCAACAGTCAGTGCTCTTGCACAGTCTCATTTCAATGACCGACTTCTTCATTATAAATCTGGCATAATCTGTAAATACAGTAACTCATAAATTATAAATCTCTCTATGGCTGCTGACGCTGAAGGAGTAGAGAAGGTTACTACTACTTGTGCTGTCACTCACACAACAAGGTATTTTGTTCAACTATCTTCAACAGAAAAATGAAAGGTTTATCTGGAGTCACTGTCCTATGCTACCTATTCAGTATTTCATTTCAAAAAAGTTTAAAAACTGGAATTTAAAGGCAAGTTTTTCAGCCTTGACTTTCAGCGTCTCTCTGGGGGTTGTCACACGTCCCTGCCGAGGCAGCCAGCCCCAGGAGCAGAAGTACCAAGTGCTGCTACATGCCCTGCTCGTTCCTCAGGCTACAGAGGGGTGCACGCTGCCTCACGCTTGCTTCAGCAAACAGAAACGAAGGTTTACAGCTCCTCGTGGCTTCCAGCTCGGCAACGGCTGCGCAATAGACCCCGCGATTAAACCTGTCGGGAAATGTGCTTTGCTTCCATTAAACTCCTCTCTAGCTTCTATTAAACTTCAGAAGTATCCTGGCTTCCTTCCAGCCCCACTCCTGTTCTCTTTCATTCTCTCATTTACATTCAGTATGATATTCGTTCATTTTTCATGTTAATTGTTTTAATATTCTTAACTTGTCTTCAAAGCCTCAATTTCCACTTGTTACATAACCTCCTCTTGTCCTCTTTTGTCTTCTCCTGCTTTCTCTTACCCAGCTTTTTTTCCTCTCTCATTACTCTGAGCTTTTATCCTTTTCCACACAGTATTTTCTTCCACTTCCTATTTCTTGCCAGATTAAAAAGATGCATCTTTTTATCATCTCATTTTTTTTGTTCTTTTGTTTGCTTGTGCACATTAAAAAAGCAAGGCTGTTAGAGCTCAGAAGCATCTGTGGACCAAATCCAAACACCAATACATTTCACATGTGGATTCACTTAACGTCTAGGAGATGCAAGGATATCTTAACAATAAAAAAACATTTTATTAACTAGGAATAGCAGATCACATACACCAGCAAAAATACAATCTTAACAAAAATGCTGAAGGCCATAAGCTCTCCCTGTTGACACACTGTACCACTCTTCCGTTGCAGAAAGCTTTTCTAACACCATGTGAAAAGATAATGGCAAATTACGAAATTAGCATCAAATCAAGCTTAGACTTTCAACTGCAGAGCAAAATTTTTTGTTTGACTTTCATCAAGTCCGCCTAAAGTTTCACGAGAATAAGAACAATCAAGATGATACAGCTGTCTCTTTAATCCTATCTCAAATTTATAGCCTTGAGGGCACAGGCAGCCTGCGTGAACATCCATCAGCTCACTCAAAACTAGCAAGACCCAAAAAGAGCAGCGGAACTCCAGCACAGGCCACAATACCTACGTGCAGTTTTGACAAGACAATGCTGAACTCCCTCCAATTACGGCTAAATTACTGCTTAGTAACTTAGGATTTTTTCCAAAAGCTTTCTTCCCCCTGATTTTTTTTTTTTTTCACTGCAGTGACGCTGCACAGTACCAGGAATGTTTTCAGAATTCCTAGTCCTGCAGGAAAAAGTGACCATATAGCTAAAACATCCACCCACTCTATTGATATTTTTCACCAAACAATCCAAAATAGTCAAATCCTTCAAGCCTCCTCTCCATCGCAGCCCCCCAAAAAGGAACTTCTTCCCTTTTTTTAATATTATTTTATTTTTTTAAACAGGAAACTGATGGAAAAAATTAGCTTCAAGTTTCAGCTTAAAATGGTTGTCCTCCCCCAGGTTTCAACTATGGGCCAGTGTGGTCTTGAAAATATCTGCCCATCACTGTTTTACAAAATTCTGGGATATGTTACTATTAAAAAGCTAATTTGTAGTAACTGCTTTTCTGGAATATAACTTCCCTCTCGGGGCATTTTTCAGTCTCCTGTCAGCCAGATTTGTGACTCCAGGCTTGAAACAGCAAGCTTCCATTTTCAAGATGAGAAAATACCAGAATGATAAGAAACAGAAAAGTTAAACCATTTCAGACCTGCTTGCAGCAGAGTGCGAGATGCTTGTCTAAAATTGTATGACTTTATCTTTTACAGGTCATTTAAGCTGGTAAAAGCCATGACAAAAAGGAAACATTTTTTTCTACTTCAGGCACTCTATCAAACAGCAGTGGTACCGTTGTTCTTAGGAAAAAAAGGAATCAAAGCAATGGGTCACCAAGCCCTATTCTTTTATTGACTAAATTTATCGTGCTAAAATTTGTTCCTGTGAGAGTCACAATCTCCTTAGCCTATTTTTACATTTTGCTTCTCTTTTAGATCCACCTCCTCAACGCAGAGGTAGCTCCACATGCTGTTCTCACCAGTTCAGTAACATCCTGCTCGTGATGAGAGTTCCCAATTCCTCGTCGTTGGATGTTACGCACATATGTGGCTGATTCAGATACAATAAGAAACTATTTCTGTGCAAAAAACTAGATCAGTTTATCACTTGACAGGATGGACAGAGCACAGTCCTCAACAATTCTTACAGAAGTTGTTCTAGTTTTCCTCTCCCCATCCTCAAGAGAAATCCAACTACACTTGGACTTTGTTGCTCTCATTGGCCTCACTAGTGATATCCAATTTTTAACCCGAAAATATATAACAGGTTTCTGAACTCTTAAGCATAAAAGTTCTAGATTTTTGTTGCTTCCTCCATGTGTTTCTTGTATTTTTCTGCTTTGTAGGATCTCTTCTACTCCTGGGTACACTCGGTAACTATTTTTAGACCTCTGTAAAATTCCTCTACCTGTAACACCCACAGTTTTTGATTCAAATTTTTGTTTTCTTAAACATAAGAGTTAATCATTAAAGCATACACAAATTGGGGAAGTATTAAATCATTCTACTGCTGTTTTCTTCCTTATATTTTCATTTCACTTCCCTGCTTTGTGACTTTTTTTTTTGTTTTAAATGAGTTTTCCAGACACACACAATCTCACTCCTGTCGCCTCACTTTCTTACAGTAAAATACAAGATTTTACCAATTCTTTTATATCATATATAGTGGAAATCCTCAAGTCAGAAGATTAGAACAAATCAGGGCCCATCATAGATGCTACCATGTTAAGTTTACTGGCCACAGTGTAGAACAGTCCCATGGAGATACGTTAGGAGAAAGGGGGCAACCAGAACCTAAATTCTCTGCCAGGGAAAGCCATGCAATAGCAAGTTGGGGTCATGAGCCTCTTCTCCTACGGCCTAGAAAGGAGTATACCAAGAGAAGAGGATTCACAGCAGCACCAAAGTTACAGTGAACATGAACCATCAAAGCATTTTTTGTGACTGTTTTTGGTAAATAAGTTTTCAAAACCACCGAAGGAAAGTCCACACAATCCTACAACCTCCAACCATAACCAACGCCTGTTTTCCTGCTGCAACAGAACAGCAACCCCAGAATGACACAACCAAACTGTAAGGAAAACAGTACTTAGAGAGTTAATACAATCTGACAGTTCCTTAAAGTACCATTTAATTACTGCATTAAAAAGCAATCACCAATTCCTAGGCAAGCAAACCATCAATAGACAGCTGCTTATTTATATTTGAAAAATGTCTGTTCATAGGAGAATGTCTGTCTTGCATACCTGACAACTAAAAAATTACTGGATTATTTAAAAAAATACTGGATATTGCAAATAGTTTACAAGCCAGTCCTTTAACAACAGTGCCTTCATGTGTTTATTATAGGCATTTTCTTATTTTAAAGCTAAGATTCAACTACATTGTATAGTTGTAATTCTGTCCTCCTGCACATTCACAAGCAAATTAGGTCAATTCCAAACTATTTGTAATACCTCTTCCATAGAAAGGAGTTTGAGATTTTAAAACATATGAAGTTTAAAACAAAGTCAACTTACCAGTATCCTAAACCTTCTGAACTGTCAATTTTTTGTTCTAGCCTAATAAGGCATCCTAAAGCAGTAAGAACCAAAATGTGAGAATGACTGTCCTTGGCCAGAGGTTGCATCCATAGCGTGTTTTATCACCCTTTTACGATGTTTATTACATAAGTTTCCCTAATTAAATTCTAAACTTAGTTCTACATATGGTATCTGTAACATCCTGTGGCAGAGAGTTCCACTATGTATTCATGTGGTGCATGGAAAAATGTCCATTTTAAACCTACTGCTGGGCAAGAGCTAGGAGTCATCAAAACTGTGTTATAAGAAACCATGAATAATCATGCTCTCCGTAACATTAGTAGCTGTATATACCTCTTGCATTTCTTCTGATCTTTTTTATTTTCCAAGCTGCAGAGTCCTAACCAT
Source organism: Opisthocomus hoazin (assembly GCF_030867145.1). Classification (NCBI taxonomy): domain Eukaryota; kingdom Metazoa; phylum Chordata; class Aves; order Opisthocomiformes; family Opisthocomidae; genus Opisthocomus; species Opisthocomus hoazin. The sequence continues at coordinate 57,905,308 of NC_134421.1, forward strand.
CCTGTTCAAATACAGGTATCTCTCTCCCCATATAAAACCTGGTTTATCCTTACTAAAAGAAAGGGCATCTGCAATTGTTCATACTATTCCAGATTGGTCATGGATGTCATCATGATGTTTGTACAGAACAGTAATGCAACTTCAAGACCTCTTTTTTGAGTCATAAGAACTTAGACTGCCATGCATGTTGGTTAGCCAGACCTCTCCTGTAAGCATTACTGTATAATCTTGTATAGTTAATGCACTTGCCATTTTATTAATTTGTTATCTTGTATTATCTTCCCACAGATGTTCATGTTCACAGATTTGGGGGTCTTAATATCCTGGTGTATGAGTACAAGCTGGTATTTTGCTATTTAGCCCCTTTCACAGACTTATTAAAGCAGCAAAGATCTCCACACAGATCCTTGCAGGAGTCTATTCTCGGCTTGCAATAACTTCTCTTTTATTCTTATCCTTTTTTTTTTTTTCCCCATCTTAAAGAAGTTATTACCATGAGAGGACTTCTCTCTTACTTTTGCAACCATCTGGTTTCTTCAAGAAATTGTGGCAGCAGCTGTGATGGACTAGGATGGTTAGTTCATATGGCATGTACAGTTCTAACATGCCCACGAACTCACATCCAACCGAACTGCAAGCTATGCTCTGTCTACAATAATCATGTTGGCTCTTCTTTATTAATTTATATTCTCCATGTACATGTTCATTTTCATATTAATAAACACACATCTTCTCATTTGCTTCTATGACAGTTTTAATTAATTTTGATAAGGACAGAAATAAAACTTCCTGGGCCGCAGTTTCACGCAGATTATGCTACACTTCCAAATCCAGTGATTATGTATTCGAATTACTCCAGACCTGTTGGGTGTACCCTGATTAGCCCAGGCAATTTGTTACTATTCATTTTAATCAGCTTGTTCTAAAAGCTCTTCCTCTAACACTTGAATTTGAAACAGACCATCTGAGACATCTTAAGTAAGGTCCAGTGCAGGAAGCTTCATATACCCTCCATAATTAACACAAATGTAAAAGGAGTCTTTGTAAGATATGCTGCTAAAGATTTATCTTCTGCTTATGTTCTCACAATGTCTTGATCCTTACTGGGCCTGGAGACCATTAGGTCTTTTGCTTCTGATGTGGCTGAAGAATTTCTCAAAGCTCTTTCTGTGCCTGTCTTCTGATTTTTATGCATAACTTGCCAGTTATGCATTCTTCTGTTTCCCGCATTTGGTTACAATTCCTACTTTATAAAATCTTTCTTTACCTGTTGCAGATATCCCTCCTTTGCAGTTTTAACAATACTGAGTTTGAGTTCTTTCCACCCTTGTGAGCTGACAGCTTATCAGAGAACCCAATATATTGTTCTTCATTTCTACATTTACCGAGTCTTCACACATGTAACAGAACCATGTAATAACAGGAAATGCTTCTTCCCTCAGCATCTTCTCTCCTTTAGCACTTCACAGTAATTTTCCATCTTGTTTACATAGTCAATGATCTAACCCTCACCATATTTTGATCTATTTGCATGCAAATACAAACCGTAAGTGTACTTTCTTACCTAAACACACATAGCTTTGGCTGTAAACCTTAACATATAATAGCGCATCTCCCAGAGTACAGTTTGCATTCTCTTCTCCATATAAATGTTTGCTCTTGTACTAACATCATCTTATACCAATTTTGAGACGTCAAATATGTCAATATCTGGATTTCAAACAAACATTCCAGGTCTCACACTCAATTTTTCACATGTCAGATTTTGTCCAGAAGCCCATCTACAACCGCTACTGGTTCAATTGTCTTTTTCTTATATTTTATAAAGAGAAGCAAGCAGTAAATACATACATGACGGTGTTAATCCCTGACAGTTGTTGAAACATCTGCAGACCACAACCCACAATTAAGGCTCTTCGAGTTGGAGGGTATGTTAGCATTCTGCAGATCACAGGTCCAGCTTAAAAAAAAAAAACAACAACAACAAAAAAATACATAATAGTTCTTAAGTGATCACTATCAAGACAACGTTCTCAGGCATAACAGGCTTTGCACCTTAGTTTCAAACAAACCTGGACTATTTCAATCATTTTTTAACAACTTGATCATTTCAGTTCTGCTTTTCTGCACTGTACTACAAAGATGATTTTCGGGAAGCCCAGGCAAAAAAAAAAGAGGAACTATTTTTGTACACTGTGTATACTACTGATGGCAAATGTACAACTCTCTTATAACATACTAACAGATTGCACATCCACTGCAACTGAATGTACTCAAAGTTATCACCAAATATCATTGTTGTTTCCTTTCTAAAAGCTCCTGTTGTTATTGAGAGGTTATTTCAGAAATGTCATTACTCACTGCTCAGATCTGGATCTTGCCGGGTTAAAGTGTTCTCCCTAGTCCCCCAAAGATGTAATTTCCACAAACCAGTTGCAAGTGTGCGTACTCTGAAGGTATGGGATAGATTTATTCTACACAGCTGTAAGGCCAGCAGAGGGAGCATAAATTAATTGAATTTTTTTCCATACCTTTGGTAGCAATGGTATGAGGCTGCACTCAAAAAGCAGAAAACAGTTTCTCAATGAAGAGAAAAACAAAAATTTCTGGCACACAGAGAAAGTTTTCTTCTCTGTTAATTTTAAAATTTCAAAGTATCCTATTAAAATAATATAGAAAGCTACGTGATATCAGGCAAAAATTTAAAATACTTGACTCCATTATTTACCTGAATTTCTTTCTGTCCAGAGTGGTGTTTAGGGCAGAACACAGTCTGGTGAAAAATTCTACGTTTTATATATCTTACCACTTCTGGTATACCCACTCAAAACACCTAATATAAATCACAATATGCCTAAGTCAAAACATTTGCCATCAAAAAAAAAAAAAGTAGATGAAGAGGATATACATTTTCACATTTTCAAAGTCTTTCTTGAACATACAGAAAATACTAAACGTATTCATTCAGTATAAAAACCTATATGGGTTTGTTAGTGAAGAACGATTTACATGCAAAGAGTTTCATCGTCAGAAAGCTGACAATCTGTGAACAGTTTCAAAAGCGGAACTCAAGAAGACAGTTTAGATAACATTTTCTTCATCGAAAGATTACCAGACCTGCCTAAGAAAAACTGTTTTTTCATTAAAAAACTACAGTATTTCTAACAGTATCATTGCTTAGCTTTGCTTCTTTATTAACAGCAGAATGCTGTCTGATAAATTTTCCAGCGGTTTCCAGGTAACATTAATACTCAGACAGTACACAGTCCCTGCCATACAGCCACACCACTACCTTCAAAACATCTCTCTCTGAGTAAAATGAACTGACAGATAAATAGAGTCAATCTATATATTTGGTAAGACATTCTCAAGTAAGACACATGACATCACAGGGCAGACATATCAAAGGGTTCAGTAGCCAGAGTGGCATTTCCTCGGTCCAAAAACAACACAATCAGCACTCGCTGTTAGCCAGGAGCCATCTGGAGCTCAGACACACTCTTGGACTCCTCCTCGACTCCAAGCCTCACAAAGAAAAAAGATTTACTAACAAATGCAACCACGAATCTTAATTCACAAACAGCAGCCCTCAGGTTTTCATACTTGGCATCACACCTAAGCATGTAGGCTTTGGGCTTAAAAACCTTTATCTGACAACTAATTCTGCAGCATCTGTCATGAACCCAGGCTGCTGAATGCCTACGAGACATCTTCCATTGTTCATAAACTTCCTATGAAGTTGCTAAATGAGTTCAAAATCCATCTTTATCTTCAAAGGACCTTACAGACAACCTAAATCTTGAAGTCCACCACCAATAACTGTGCTCACTGAGTAAGCTGGAACTCTACAGCAGAGCCTGTTAGGAAAGGAAGTAGAAATGCCCCAAGGAACTGATGCAAAGTTTTTCACAATTCCTGATCCAATCAGCTATCTGATGAAAGTTATATAAAACTCTATTCACACTATGGCATTGTACAGAACAATTGGAAAGAAGGCATTAAAATGAACAGCTAAAAATTAAAGCAGCTGTTCCCAGACAATGGCTCGCAACTCAGAGGGAGTCATGAACTCTCATCAAAACTTCACCACACAAAACAGCCTGAAGTGGGGCCCTGCAGAAAGTTTAAGACCACGTAGTAAAGTCTAGACTTTTACTTCAGTTTTTTAGACTTCAGACCTTTAGAGCATCCAGTCAGCTAAATTCAGTAGCTACCTGTAATTTTTCAGAGTTCTGATTAATTGTATCAGAAAAACGATGCTAAAAATCATCATAGCGGTTCAAGTCAGAGATTTAAGAGTTTCACTCCAAATCTGTACCATGGCAACTGCACATATCAATAGGCATACACAAAATTAAAGGATTTTCTTTCATAAATTCACAGCCTTCAGGTTTACAAACCAATAAGTGGAATGAAAGAAATAAAAGAAATCGTTAATCTCTATATTAAAGGAGCTTTACAAACTCCACTAAAAAACCCAAAGGACTTTGACTGTGAGGTGGCTATTTTCAAAAGAGAAAACAAGTGTGAAACTTTTTATTAGAAGTATCTAGCCCTAAAACTAACTATACTATTTTTTCCATTTTCCCATCTTCAGTTCTGCCATTCATCTTCTGTTGTGTTCCTCTATTACAGCCTTAAAAGAAAACAACTCTAGGCAAAATGTTGTTAACAACAGAGAATGGGTCTAAACTAAAAAATGAAAAACAAAACAAATTATCAGAATTAAATACATTTTTCTTCTGAAAATAGGTCTTCTGAAAACTTCAATTCTACTTCAGGAGTTTCTGATAACCATTAAATCTGCTGTTAGTTATTACAATAGATTAAAACAGCACAAACCAATAAAATAATTAAATCTTTAAAAAGTGGAGCAACTTAGTCACAGAACTAGAGGGAAACAGATAATGCAAAGGATACATCACAAAAAAAAAAACATTTGGCAATTTTTACAATGAAAAAAATAGACAGTGGTCTCCAAAAGCGAATCTTTTTTGTTTATGATATTTCTGCATTAATTTCTGTTGTTTTCTCTTCAGCTGGGAGATTTAGAAACATTCCTGCATTTGAACTTGAGAAACCACCGAGATGTTTGCTTTCCTCCTTCTAATCTATGAATAAAAATGAAGTCAAAAGGATGAGACCTCCTAAGGTCATCATTAATTTAATGACACTAGACTTGGTTAGACTTTTTGTGCTGTAAATTTCCTTATTGCGTATGTTTACAAGGGTTCAAAATATGCTACAGTAAAGGGCAGCTGAAGCTTACTTTAGTGAGAGTGCAAAATGGCAGCAACAGGCAAAGAGCAATGGAAAAATAAGCATACTGCTGTTGTAGAAGGTGACATTACATGAAGTAGTGACACATGAAATGGATTGCTGTGGTTTAACTGGCTTTTTCTTGATCTGGTCTAACTGTCTACCTAATGAGACCTTTATCCTTATAAACAAAATGCAAAACTAGAATTTGGAAGTTTGGCTTCATATCCAAAAAAAACCTTCTTAGCTTACGCTGAGCTAAACACAGGGGGAGGAGCTGTTCTTGTCAAATCATTACTTCTGGAAAGCCAGTCATGCTTTCCAAATGTTACATTTTATGAGTGGTTATCTGAAACTTTTAATGCCAGCTTCCCATATTTTAGCTGCTGTTCCTGCTGCTAGGCATAACCCACAAGTAAGTTAGGTTTAGAAATCACCTAGTAAGGCATTTTGACTTTCCTCTGTAGGTAAAATGTGTTGTATGGCCATCACAGGAGCTTGGATGTGATCCAATGCCAACTAAAAGATATAGAGACTTTTCAAAGACAACAAAATAAACAAATGCTAGTTCTAAAAGGAGTTTAAATAACGAAAGCTGAAAAGCAGAAGAATGGGTACTAATGATGTCTCTGCATCTCCTTCTGAAAATGCACTGCATACACTTTGGGGGAAACAAAAATATTGTAGATAGACATAAAGCCAACCTAAAAATCCCCCAGCAAATGCAGGCAGACATCTGGTGCCTGGAAACCTTGTGATCCCCATCCCTCAAATTATTAGTACAATACTTGGCAAAATATCACAGCCAGGCAACTATGGTTAGAGACTGGGCTCTGCCAAAGTCATTTTCAGGTTCAAACATTTTTTTGCCAGCTCATCTAGGTGACAGCTTGTAGCAACAGCTTAAAAGTACGGAGGGCTCTTGCCAGCATTTTGTGCTCTTGCTGTAGAGGAGTGTTTCCAGGAAAGCAGGCTTAGCCAAGCAATGAGACATTCACTCATCAGTTTAGCATCAATTAAGCTAAACCTTCCCGATTACTTTCTCGGACCTGTTCTTGTCCTAATGCCAGTCAACCCCTTCTCTTCCACCCAGATAGATCTTCAAAGAATACATGTACAGACAGAAATGGAACAAAAAAAACCAAGAAACTTCAGGCTGGTGATCTGGATAACTGAAGGCAGACATAGGAACCATTTCTCTGTTTTGCCTTCCTTACGAAATGACAGCTTCCAGCCCAGCTTTTTCTGCATCATCTGCAGAACATTCCTCCACCAAAGCCCTCAGAGCCAACTATTATTTTCTGCATATGAATGACATACTAAAGTAAACACCCTTTCCCTCTCTTAGTCTATTACATGCTTATTTTCTAAAAGTATCAACTTCATTCATGGTCACAACACTTTTCTGTAAAATTTATCAAATCACAGGAAAATAGAAGTAGCTTTAAGACCAAAACCTTCTGCCTCATATAGTTCTCTAATCCTTTGAGATAGCTCAAAAGGTTGTTTGCTTGATTCTTTTTTTTTTTAATTATATAACTTCCCATCAGCCAAGAATGAGAAAAGACTGTCAAGCTTGCCTAGTAACTGGGTCTTAGTATTTCTCAGTTTTCCACAGTAAATATATCCAATGGTATAACAAGCCAGCCTGCTCTAAAAGCAAATCAAAGCTAATTAGACATAACAATTTTGGTTCTAGAGTAGTGCAAGAAGTTTTTCCATGCCTAGTTGAACTGGAAGAGGTTTTTTGTTCACTCAGGAAACCCAGATTTCAAATAAATAGTCCCTCCAAATGATCTTTTAAATCCACACACTGAGAACAGAAACACTAAGAATAAAGATTATTTTGTTTTGTTTTGACAGCAAGTTAGGTTGGTCTTTTGGGAAACCTGAAAACAAAGCAATTTTCTTTTATCTGTAAAAGGAAAAAAAGAATTCTTTCCCTTGATACCACATTCTTTGATATAAAGCTTTGGTGATGGAAAATCTATATGACTGAGTACTTGCACAAAGGCAGCAGCAGTTAAGAATACTTCTGAATAGGATAAGAAGCAGTGGCAAGTAGGGAAGCAAAAAGAAGAGTGAATTTTGGCTCTGTATGACATGTTCTTTATACAAAACAGAAACTACTGTAATGAAGTCCTTTAAAACCGGAGAAACCATGACAAAACAGATAACAGACAGAGAAGGGTGGCCATTTACATGATGCCAGCAGGAGCTGAGAGAAGCAGCCACAATGACCGACGAGAGTCCGCGCAGGTGGAAGCGGGACCCCACTGCGGTACTGTCAGACCTGAGGAGTGGAGGAATGAGGGAGGGGGAGCTTTACCTGTTTCTTGGATAGGAAAACTGGGGTAAGGACAGACAAAGGCAAGGATCACATCGTGCTTTCCTTCTAGCTGTAGCAAACACCTTAGAAATAAAGAAACAGGTATTAAGGTGGACTTGTGCATATCCACAGCCTATGATGTGGTTTTAGCAAACATTTCTTTTCATGGTCTGCTCTAGAACCACTTTACATAGGAAACAGTAGTGCAAGCCTCACTTAAAGCTGGAGAAAGCAGATGAGGAATTGTAAGACGATGTAGCTAGCATTACGCAGGTAGAACCAAAATACGCCAAGTGTAGCATCCTGAAGCGCTTCCCATTCCACTCTCTCATCAAGTAATGAACTGCACTGCAGAGCATTTAGCAATCTGGAATTCAAAAGCTTTTATTCTTTCGTTTTAAGTTGAGGAAAGACACTTAAATGAAAATTGCAATCAGGGCAGTTTTAAGAGTGCTTTTTTTTTTGATGTGTTGGTGTTGCTGTTGTTTTTCAATTAAAAGAGCACCAAAAAAGCTGATGACTCAGAGTTCCCTCCAACTCAGTCAATAATCTACTCTCAAGCTGATCTTCCCAGCTGTTACTGTATTCCCGTACAGATATTGTATTTTATTTCCTGGGCAACACACTGCATGCCTTACATTTTTTGAAAATGTTCTTCTGCCAAAAATCTTCCTTTAGTGGCATTTTTTTTCCCCTTCTATCCCTTGTTTCCAAATGAAATAACCCTGTTCCTGCCCTAAGCCAGTAGTTTAACAGTGAAAACAGATTTCTACTCCTTGCCCTCCAGAAGAATGAGACATAGGGACAGATTCCCAAGAGGGAAGGGGAAAAAAGGGAAATCTAATAAAACAGAGAACGGAGCCTCAAGGTCAATGGAAGTCTCGATGGGAACTTATGGATACAATCTGTTGCACATTCACTCTTCTTTTTTATTAACAGCACATTTAGTTTAGACCATCTCCTTATAAAAAAATTCTAAAAAAAAAATTTATCTCAGGGGCCTGAAAATCTCCTCTCACTTTTTAAAATTCAGATGCCATTAGCATAAGAGTTTCAATAAGAATAAAAGTAAGGAAAAAAGTTAAATTAGAGATGAGGTCCACATTTAAACAGGTTTTTAAAACCTGTTTTGAAATCAATATCATTTGATATGAGCTGGGTTCCAAAACTACCAGAGACGAGAAAAATCAAAAAATCACTGCACATTAAAGTCAAACTACTTTAACTTTGGCTTCCTAACAACAAGACAGCATCATCAATAGATGTACAGATGACAGACAGCAGAGCAGACCAGCTTGAAGCTAATAATAATGTATTTAGAAAAAAAAGTTGAAGGAGTTTCTTAACTGAAGTATTCAAATTTGAGCTCAAAGTTGAGTTCCACTGAAGACAGAAGGACAGACACACACAAACATTTCACTGAACTGCAGCCTAAGATCATAGCTTATCTAAAAGTACTACCTAATCTACTACATTTTAGTAGTAACCATCTTCTATCAGAAACACAAAGGGCTCCAAGAACAATTACCACTCAACAACAGCATGTTTTTCAGCAGAGAAGGCCAACCACATGCTGGAAGGAGGAGCAGGAGCACTGCCAGCAGGTCAGGGAAGCAGTTCTTCCTCTCTACCTAGCACTCGCGAGACCCTTAGCTCGAGCAGCACACCACACTGCTGCATGAGTCTGGAAGAAAACCACTGAGGTGGAGAGGGCTGGAGCACGTGACAAATGAGGAGAAGCTGAAACAACTGGGATTGTTCAGCTTTAAAAAAATAAGGTAAAGGAGAAAAGCTTCTGCTGTCTACGGCTACCTAGCGGAGGGCCAAAGAGAAGATGAACCCAGGCTCCTCAGGGGTCTGCAGGGGTAGGACAAAAGGCAGTAGACAAATTGCAATGCAGAAAATTTGGACCAGATGTGAAGTCTGTTTATTTTGTACTACGGAAGTGGTCAAACACAGAAAGAGAGATTCAGACAGGTCATGATCAAAACTTCACTGAAGATGTTCCTAAGCAACATGCTCTGACTTGCCCTGGTTTGATTAGGGATTGGATTAGACAACCTTCAGAGGCCATCTACATGATTCTTCTATGAAACCTAAACCATTCTAAGATTTTTGCTGGTACTGGTTAGTACAACCCCATGAAAACGTAAGTTTGGTTCTTCACAGTAGTAAAAAACAAAAAAAGCATCCTTAGATACAGATTCTGTAAAACTCGGCCATCGTCACATCGCCAACAGCAGATCCACCCCTTTTTCCAATCTCAGTCCTAGGCTTCATTAATCAAGAACCTGTCAGTCACACTAGACTAACAGTTTTTACCCTGAATTTATAACGTCCATAGAGAACACAAATCAATATTGAAATCAGCAAGGGTAAAATACTCAGTTGACAACTCCCATAATTGGTATGACACATGATGTAGCAATAAGGGAGATGTTATTGTAGCCTTTGGATATATAAAGGGGGCTTCTAAGATAGATGGGGACAGACTTTTCACCAGAGACTGTAGCAATAGGACAAGAGGTAATAGTTTCAAACTAAAAGAGACTAGATTTGGATATAAGGAAAAAAATATTACTCTGAGAGTGGTGAGGCCCTGGCATAGGTTGCCCAGAGAAGATGTGGCTGCCCCCTCCCTGGCAGTGTTCAAGGCCAGGCTGGATGGAGCTTTATGCAGCCTGGTCTAGCGGAAGGCGACCCTGCCCATGGCAGGGGGGTTGGAACTAGATGATCTGTAAGGTCCCTTCCACCCCAAGCCAGTCTATGATTCTACGATTGTTAAGAGCTGTACGCAGTTCTGGTCCCCTTTGCTTCCTCCCTCTCATCTCAAAAAAGGAATAAGGTAGAAATGGGGGAAGATTGAGAAAAAGGCAAAAAGAACAATAAAATTAATGGAACAGTTCCAACATACAGCACTGGTAATACTATTTTTACCAGACCCCTGGGTACTAAAATGCATATACAGTTATACCATATCAGTGTACTTCTGTCTGGATTCACAACAAGCTAATATTAACAGTCTGTTTAGTGTGATTCTGCCTTCATTAGTGTAATAGGCGTCTGCTTTAGCTACAGATGAAAGCAATACATCAAGTACACCGTCCTTCAAGTTGGAGGAAAGGAGCTGATTATGAGTTGGGAATAGAACAGAAGTTTCATAAAATCAGAAGCGGTACAATGAAGGTGAGTAGAGAACACAGTTGTTTCAAAGCAAGGCAGAAAAAGGGCAGTATAAAATGGCAGATGCAAAACCAAAAGCCTTGTTAGGATCCACCAAGCTTTGGCCACTATCAAGACAGAATGGCAGCGAGATAGACTTTGACATAGCATGGCCATTTTTACCAAAATGTGAAAAATCCACAGTATAGTGGACGTACGGTTCTTCTCTGTGGTCCAGAAGACAGTGACAACGGGCCAAGTTTTTGCTACTGCAGACTGTATCTCGCTGGAGCAGCGATTCCAAATCAACCAACTGCTTAAGTATTATCACTGGCTGAACCAGTAATAATTTACAATTTAAAAATACTGAAAACGGATGATAACCTCTTGGGCTATGATCCTAAGCAGTGCTTTTATCGCAAGAACTGTAGATTATGAAAAGCTGATGTTCATAACAGTTTCCGAATCTTTCAATTGCTCAAGGATTCACATACCGCCTATGTGAATTTTTACAATCCAGCCACTCTGGCATTTCAGACATAATAAAGTACTTCACAATGAAGTATGATTCTTCACAATTTTGCATCAGATATAATCATTAGCATCAATGCAAAACCACCGTGGAAGCAGTTTACTTCTATTTGCACAAAGAAGAAAGCCTATGCAGTGTCAGATTAGTAACCTCTTTTATTTCATAATCCTGTTGGTGGTAGCAACAAAATTCCTCCAGCAAGATGTACAGGTCATTTTTAATGCACCTTCACTGTGAAGTGAAGTCTTGTTGGTTTCCAGAAATTAGAGAAAGACTGCTTCTGCATAAACTTCAGAGAGTTTCTCAAGAGTAATTCTTGCTACTGTCAGTAAGACTGACAGTAAGGAGAGAGATCTATGTACAATTGTTCGTATAATGAAATATTTTTTGCCTGTTGATTAATAAGAGAACATACTGTGGGTCTTGCTTTCATTAAATCATTTTTTTAAAAGTAATTTCAAAAGCTGACACATAGATGTCCTGTATCATCAGCTGTGACTAACGTGGTGAACAAAGGCTCCTAGATAAAACAGAGTTTAAAAAAAGATATACTATAATGCTGCACAGAACAGCAGGCAAAAGGCGTCTTCCCACATCACAATGCTGGTTTTAGGGCAAATAGAATTAATACTCCACAATGGACAGTTGAACGTCTCTCATGTACTATGGCATACATCTAATCTGCAAGCTGCTTTGCTTTACAACAAATGGAAATCCTTCTGATCATTTTCCGTATAGTGAAGACAGAATGGCATCGCCTAAATGCCATGTTTATTCACAGTTTCTTTATAAATATAAAATATCTTAAAACATAGTTCTTTAAAAATCTCTTGAAAATCCAGTAGTGTAAGATAATGCTTGATCTCTTTTCCCCGAGTTAAATATGCTTTTTCTTTCTAAAAAAAAAAAAAAAGACACCAACCAAAACCCCCCAAAAACCCCACAAAATCAGAACCATACTTACTTAACTGCTCCTACTAATGCTTGATTGCACTATAAGATAGAAGCATGCAGGACGAGGATCTTTGCTATGTTGGTTGGTCTTTCCCCCATTATTCTGGTACTAGGACAGCACCGCCAAACCAGCCGAGTCCATCCTATGACTGTGTCCTCAGGGCTGTATTTCCCAGGGCAGCAGGCATGGCTGTCCCTCGCCCCTTCCCATCAGTGCCCCCCGCCAGGTATCACAGGGCTTAGGGCAGAGCTGGGCTGCTGCAGACCCCCAAAGCCACATCAAGCACTGCATATTGGCACCGGGCACAACTGTTTCTTTACCAGAAGACGACATGGGTTTGATTCACTTACATGCTATTTTAAAGAATGCAAGCTTCCAACTCAGGGATCAGCCTACGCCATGCACAGGTACTTTGGTTTTTAGCTCTGAGCAAGGGTAAAAACCACTGTGAAACTCCAACTGTCCTGCAGCACTGAAGAACACAAGGGAACGTGCCCTCTAGTCACCAAATGAAGATTAAATAAAAAATAAGTAAAAACTGGATTGGCATCAAAACAATCCTTTCCTTTGAGTTGGTCTACCTACACCCTATGGACTGTAACAGAAAATCACTATTATAATAGAATCAACATAACTATCTACTAAAAACAAACTTTAGATTATTTGGGTTTTGCAGGCACTACTAACTCTCTGAAGCTATGTCCCTGGGTCTATACATATGTGGTAGCAACCTGCTTTCAGATCATCCCAGCTCTCCTTAAAGATGCTACAGGAACATGTTACATTTGGCTTCTTAATTTCATTTGCTAGTGCTCTTTTTTGCAGGGAGACAAAAGAGCAACGATGGAAACAGAATCAGCCACTACAGCAGCACCAGTGCCCATACAGCAAAATCAACAAATGGACATCTATACATAAAATGTACAAGAAAATCCACATGATAGACTAATTGTTGCACATGGAAGATGCTGTTAGAACAAGTTATTTAAATATTTTTGGTCTGCTCAGGTTCCAGGCCAAATCTGTTGGAGTTAAGAAATAATATCTGGGGAAAACCCATCTACATTACCACCTTGTTGATATTTATAACGTTTCAACTTTAATGTTATGACCTGCATAAGCGCGGCAAGCATTCTCAGCTGTAACACTATTTCAGAAAAAGGACTTAAATTCCTTTCTTAAAGGCAGTAAGAGCCTAAACTGCATTGAGAGAAGAAGCTGTTTTTAAGACCAACATGAATTCTTACCTAGGGCTTCAGAAACACATGTGCACTACTTGAAGTCAAACATGATGCAAGATAAACTTCACATAGCAATTCACAACATCCCAGTGGAATTACGTGCTCAGCAACAGTGGTTACTGAATAGCATCTCCATTTCCCCAGGAGCTCCTGGTTTTCCTAGATTTGAGGCCAAAACATCACTAGCACAGCTGGAATTTCAGGTAACCTTCCTGGCTTCATGGCAAACTGCAGATCTCCCACCCATGATCAGCCAGAAAGACTGGTTGTGGTGCAGAGAAGGGGCAGAATTTTACCCAGACATGCATGTCCTCTCTAACACACAGGAGCTACTTTTCCAGGATGTTCAACTACTTTCCAGAGCAAACCAACTCGTCATGAAAAAACAGATGTTTCAAGGATAAGCACTAAAAAGAATAGCAATAGTATGAAGTCCTACCTGTTTACCAAAACAAGGGAGGAGGCAATTACTCGATTTAGAATTTGTCAGGCTGTAGAGACTGACGAACCTGAAGGCATCAGCAAAACTGCTTCATACCATCATGAGTTACAACAGTCTGGCTGGCATTGGATCGGGTCAGGAAACAATGAAAGTTAATTTTCAGTGTCAGATATAGGAAGCATCTGCATCTTTACATGGATAACAGGAAAATATTTTCATGTTTCTCAGTAAGAGCATCATTGCCCAACTGTGCCTTCTGCCAGCTGTCACCAACCTATTAAGCAGCCTGAAAGGAAAAATTCTTGGGCAGGAAGTCCGGGTGAAATTGTAAACAAAAACAGAGGGAGAGCAAAGCTGGAGGAAAGCTGTAGTGTTTGTCCCACCTACGTTTCAGGGTGGATTTCCAAGTATCTCCATTTACTGACCTCGTATGTGCTGGCTTTCTCTGAGCTGCCACTTAGTCACTGAGATAAATCACTACTGCTGATCATGCAGGCTGTGAAGCTAATCTGATAAGCTAATTCAGTTCCATTCTCCACCTATACACATCTTTATACACTCTCCACCTATATATACCTATTTGCATTCTGCACCTACACAGCTAGCATGAAGACACCAGCAGGCAAATACAGAAGAAGGGGGAGAGTGGAGGTAAAAATGACTTGCTTGACTACTTGGAAGAAGGCGGCAGACATAAAATCAAGTTTACAACATAGAAATGACACCACCGTTGATGAGCTCACACTCTCAGGCTGACTTTAGGCAACGACACAAACAGAGGAAGTTTTCCATTTTGGACAGCACTAGGGTAACATACGCTAGACAGTGATAATTTTTCCTAGAAACACTGATAGAAAAGGAAATAGCAAAGTATGCCTGCAGTCATAAACTGATTTCTGCAAGTGTTTTGCCAAAGATAATTACCAGCCTACAAATGCAAGCAGGAATCATCATTCAAGTACCTAACATTCATATAAAGGGAATGGTGGCATTTAAGATCAAATACAGTAAAACTTGCAGAGTAACACTGAGACATAACAGCCATCTGACTTTATCTCTGCATCTGACACACTGAAATTAATCATTTGCATTACCACAAATTACTCCACTGGAAATTCACACTTAGTGTAATACACTGAGTCCAAGTTACAAGAAAAGTTTAGCCACAGCATGGTAACTTTGAGGTCAAATCCACCACAAAGAAAAGTGGTGGCCTCAAGGACAGAAAATACTACGAAGTCCCTTCCTCCTTGGAGCAGTGCTAACACTGACTGGGGTGAGGGGAGGATACACATAACCCCCACATCCAGTTATCTTCAGGCTTAACAGTATGCCCATACACTAAGTTACACAATGTATTTTAATGCATAAGCCCACTCACTTGTGAAGCAAACATTCCTCTGAGCAATACACAGTTTAGGAAGCAGTAAGACCATAAGCATCTCGGCAAGTAAGGCAGTGCAGTAGGCAGGGATCACCAGGTCAAAGCTGCTGTAAGCCACGGTCCCTAGACGTACATGACATGTGATTTGTAGGTTTCATGTCAGACTAGATTCAGCCCATTACCCTAGGTAGAACATTGCCAAGCACGGGCTGTTAGAAGCTACCGTAAGACTCTATCATTGATTTGAACCTTCACATCTCTAAAAGAGTCCAAGCACATGGAACACATCCCTGGAGCAGACCTCTGGTTTAATTTCCCCTGAAGGAAGTTACTCCGTGGACACTAACGCCGCTCTGCGATCTGAACAAACAGCACGAGGGTGACAACGGGAGATGAGATGAGACTCACTGCAGAGCTACGCTGCAGTTCAGAGCCAAAATGCTAATGCAGATGCAGTCAATGCATCGTTTAGTGCCTGACAGCAACTGGAACAGTTCTGCATAAAAAACCACACTAGGAAAAAAGCAACATAAGCTGCGCCTATGAACTATTAGATTTTATTTACAAATAATTTAGAAAAAATATAGGACAAAATTAATTCACTATTTTGTAATGCTAGCACAATGTATTCAGCTGTGCTACAGCTCCCTATGGGTTTGAGTTTTATTTTTTTTCTTGTCTTATTTTTTTTGTCCCCTCCTCATTACTAGTTTTGCAAGTTCAGCCTAAAACCTGGGAGTTACCTCAGGTCCTTTACCGTTATTGTTGACAGCTTTTGACAAGAAACAGAATTTTATTCTTTTCTGAAGAATACTTTTTTTTCCTCAACAGAATTATAAGGTCCTACTCCCTCCAGTAGGGCTGTACATCTTTTCACAAGACAAGCTTAGTAGATAATGATAAAAAACATGGGGTCTGGGAGAGAGCTGGGGAAAAATAAAGGCAAGTTCTGAGAGCTGATTATGTTCTACGCCCTCTTCCTGGATCCTGGATCTTCAGGGACTACCAACATACAACAAGGGAAAAAGAATTTATAATAGATTCATCAGAAGAGGTATGGAAAGGTTGAATTAGTTGGCTTCTACTTTTAAAAAATCAGTTTAAAGAAGTGTTTACCACGTTGCTACTGAAAGTTGTTGGAAACTAAAAGTACGCTTTCAGTTCAAATAAAAACCAAATCTTGTCCATTAGGAAGAAATTCAGGTACGCATTATTGTTACTAAGCCAACAGCAATGTGAACACTGAGAGATTAACCTATCAGTGTCACTGCAATGTGTCTCCATACTTCCAACTTCTGCAAGGCCACTATTTGAGTGCATTTTAAATTTAATAGTTTCAGACACAAGCCTTCACATCAAATACAGATTACTCTACTTTCTGCTGCTCAGTGACAACACTCGCTTTTCTTCGGACCAACCGCACACGCCTTCTGACCATTTAAATGCAAGTCCCAAGGCAGGTGTCCCATCCTGGCAGTCACCTGCAGCACCCCAGCTCGCCGCCTCCTTCCCAGCTCACCCTGCAGACGCTGCTGGCCCTTTTGTAGTGGTGGGCAAGACCTCAGCTCCTGCACGTCTGGTGCTGGTTGCTTAGAAACATTGCAGGAAAGGGGATTTTGTACTGGCTTTAGATAATGATGAGCTCAATTGATAGCAGCTGACTGAAGACGAAAATCTTTTAAGTTTTTCCATATTTCAGACGAACCTTTCAGTATTAAGAAAAACCCATGACACATTTAAAGAACCAGGACTGAACTGAGACAAAGGAAAGCAGAAACCTGTGGTTGTGAGTCTAGTTGTAATTTACTGAAAGAAACAAAAAAACCCACCAAACTTCTCAAGAGGTAGTTTTGAAGAAAACTATTTACTGCTGTCAGATGAGAGGGCTTAGGAGAAAATGTTTACTTGTGCCACAAAAGTTCAACCAGTCTCTCCCACACTGACTCAAAGTGCATCAGGGCATTTACATTTGGCACTTTTAAGGTATGTTGCAGATCTCTGAAGAGGAATGCCGGCTCTTTCACTTCCAGTCCAGATGTCAGAGCACCAAACAGTGGCTGTTTCTTTTTGGGTCGCTCTGTGTATCATGGGCAGCAACAGGCTGACAAGGTGATCAAGCTGACAATGAAACCTGGGTGACTGAATGGAGCAATTTGCAGGAACACTACACACTACATTCTGCATCTTTACAATAACATATGAAAATGGAAGTGGTTCAATATTACTTATCATTAAAGGAAAGCACACAAGTTTCCCATGAGAAATACTGAGGCTAGGCTATAATTCACCACCCACAATGGGAGAAGCAGTGAAAACGTGGGACCCAGCAACATAAAATTCAAACAACCAACAGTCTCTACAAAAGGAGCTGGGGAGGCAGCAGCTTGTGGGAGAGGAACAGATCCAGAGGGGTGAACCCACACACGTACCAGCAAAGGAGATCAGCACACCTTGCCCTTACTCGAAAAGGACGCAGGAGGGTAGATCTGACTCCTGCGCTGGAAGCTTTGCTGCCGAGTCAGGCAACTACTTTTTCTTCTGTGCTCTCTACAGCTGGCCTGCAGCGAGGGTGCTGTCCTGTGCCGCTGCGACACCGAGTGTTTACCTCTAAAGCACCCAGCAACCCTCTGCCACACAGCTCGCTCACCGGTGCTCAAATCTTCCACCAGTATCCATCACAGCTACAGAGAAATAGTGTTTTACGGAGGAAATGCAAGCCTCTGAAAATGTGATACATGATGCTATTTACATGAGAAGAGAGGCTGAACATTTTTTTTTACATTGATTCTTCCAGATAATTCACTCTGCAAACCAACCTGTGAGCATAAGTCTAGAAGAAACTAATGTCATCCCACTGTGCTACAATAAAAGAATTCAGATTTTAAACAAGTGACCTTCCTCAGTAAAGGACAGCAACTCAATTCTGTGATTGAGAAGAGCAGTATTTCACTTCACCATTCAAGTCTGATAGATGGTATTCCAATGACATTGACTTAAAATGGGAGGCTTTTCTATTCTCGATGGACAAAGACAATGATCACAAATGTCACCTACGTGACACACTTCTTCCCGGGCCTCAGGTAGAGAGAAGCTCTCAAAAGCAGCCGATGTGACATAACAATAGCAAAAACATATACTTCTGTCTACAAAAGAGACATCAACATTGAAGTACCCATTTCAGACTACCAGCACACAAGAGGAGTGCCAGCACGCCCTTTCTTCTGCACAAGGTGACACTGAACCATCCTGACTGTAGCCCATGAAGCTCTACCAATACATACTGCCATAGGAGAACAGTCCCCTAAATCAGCACTTGCTATCCAATTTCATCATGTAAATTAGGTCTCTCAGCACCCTGCCTAACACCACACTCCACTTACAATTTGTTCCTCCTGAAGGCCAGGTATTTGCTTTACAATCTCAAAGTTCATCAATAACACTAACTCCCTGTGACACTACACCCCAAGGACCAACTGGTGAGATCGTATAGATTGTAAATTTGCCTTTCTTCACTGCATAGCTTTTAAACAAGTAAAGAAAAACTATTTAAGTTATTCCAATCTCAAGCACTGTGCTACACATCTAACATCTGCATCTCCAATATCTTCCCTTACTTTACAAGGACGGAAAGAAATATTTAAGAATATAATAAACACATTAATCTGTCACTGAAACAGTGACTTTTGGCTGTTCACATTTGGTATATGCTAGAAGGCAAGTCTCAAAGACATGCAGATATTAAAGAGCAGAAAACCAAAATTAATTATAGCATGACAACAGCTTTTCAGTTAATAAGAGGAGAACAAATATTTATTTATTTTGTGCTTGCTCTTGCTTTCTCAAAAAGCACCACGCAGTCACAACAACCCCATGCAACGCTACAGGCTTGGGGAAGAGTGGCTGGAAAGATGCCCAGCAGAAAAGGACCAGGGGGTGTTTGTCAACAGGAGGTGGAACATGGGCCAGCAGTGTGCCCAGGTGGCCAAGGCAGCCAAGGGCATCCTGGCTTCTATCAGCAATAGTGTTGCCAGCAGGAGTAGGGAGGTGACCGTGCCCCTGTACTCGGCACTGGTGAGGCTGCATCTGGAGTACTGTGTTCAGTTTTGGGCCCCTCACTACAAGAAGCACATTGGGGTGCTGGAGCATGTCCAGAGAAGGGCAGCGAGGCTGGTCAAGGACCTAGAGAACAAGTCTTATGAGGAGGGGCTGAGGGAACCTGGGGTTGATTAGTTTGAGAGAAGGCGGCTCAGGGGAGACCTTATTGCTCTCTATGACTACCTGAAAGGAGGATGTGGCGAGGTGGGGGTTGGTCTCTTCTCCCAAGTAGCAAGTGACAGGACAAGAGGAAATGTTGCGCCAGGGGAGGTTTAGATTGGATACTAGGAAAAATTTCTTTACTGAAAGAGTGGTCAGGCGCTGGAACAGGCTGCCCACGGCAGTGGTGGAGTCCCCACCCTGGAGGTATTTTAAAAACGTGCAGACGTGGCACTTAGGGACATGGTTTAGTGGTGGACGTGGCAGTGTTAGGTTAATGGTTGGACTTGGTGATCTTATGGGTCTTTTCCAACCTTAATGATTCTATGATACCAGCAGTCTGATGTCGAAGAAAAAAGTAAAGTGAGCAATGCAACACTTTTCAGAATGAACTACACAAATAATTCAGTTGTTCCTTAAATTGCACTTCATGTTTTATGTACAAAACGGAGGAAAAAAATCCATAGACCATATTTCAAAATAACTTTTCTTACATTCAGTGGACACATTTAGTTTCAAGGATTGAAGAAAACTAAATTTGACGTGGAAACGTATACAGATATGTACTCAGAATGAACATTTTGGCCATCTCTTCCAGATATATCAAAGAAGTGCATCTGATAGTCTTGCTTGCCGCAGAAGTAACAAATCTTTCTGGACATGGATAGCCCAAACAAGTTTGGACAGAAATATTCATTAATAACTTCTGTTTACGGGGGGGGAGTGAGAAAAAACAGTGTCATTTAAACACTACACTTCTAACAAGTGCGAAAGTCCGTTTATTTCACACTGACATTGTAGATTCTCGGAATTATTGAGGAAACTTCAGCTGTGGCTTTTACAAGCCCAAGTTTGCTTTTAATTCCAGCATGGCAATCCTGTCCTAGTGTCCAAAGTGCCAAGACTGATCTTTTGGACCGTACCTGAACTCAGGGTAGGCTACTGCTGAGATGCACCACTGCGTCACTCATTCACAAATGATGCACTACACTAAATGGAAACTGTTCTACTGAAAATGTTACCTGATGGCATAATGCTATCACAGAAAGTATCAAACATCCATCCTAACCCCAGAGGCAATCATTTCTTCCTGCTAACATACAGGCAAAGTTTAGGACATTGTTTCCAAGGACTAATGCACAAGACTCTGTATCTTCTGGATGTGTCGTCCTTAGCAAATAAGCTATAAAAGAAAATAAAATTAATTTAAGGCAGGCTAACATGACAGATACAGACCAAAAGCAAGCATGTGCAAAATTTCAGGTTCTGATTTCCCTGAAGTATAGCAAAACCTGCAGCTGCAAGCAGCAAGTCTCAGTTCAATTTTTCCTAAGCATTCCTTGTAGATACCAATTTATTAGCCATTGTTATTGAAACAGTAGAAGAAACAAGAAGTACCTAGCCCCATAAAGTATCACAAGAATTAAAGAAATCAAAAGACAATGGTAGATCTCAAGCAGTAATAAAAACAGGTTAAAGAAATGAAGAACATATGAACCATCTAAAAGCTATAGGACAACAAGCAATGCCCAGAGCTCATCATTCAGGAGGTCTGTACTTCAAACACACATCAGGGATTAATTTGTGACTCCTGTTTTGATGAGAAAGCTTTTCATATAAATGTATGTTTTGCCTTGGAACCAGTCAAGATGTAACGCATGTGGATTGTCTGTCTGCATCTGTCTTTGGGGATGCATTGACCTAGTTAGGTAACTAATGCAATTTTTGGCAATCAGGTTTTTTCTTTGTTGCTTAGTATTAACTTTTAAAGAGACTGTAATAGTGTTACTGCGTCTGTGCATGGAAACTCAGCTCGCATAAGGAGAGCACAGGAACAGACTCCATTGATGGTGTCTGGTTTCTGAGACACCTGAGAAAAGCATTACAGCACTCCAAGCTTGGGAGATTGCGCAAGTCAAGCACCAGGCTTCAAATACAGCAGCAGCTCCAGCTGAGGCAGATGTCTGTGACAGCCCCCACCCCATACTGTCTGAATGTTTCAGACCACAGAAGAATGCTCCTCACAGGCAGCTAGAATCCCATCACAAGTCAGTGATAATTTGTTGTTGTTTTACCTGCACAGAAATTACTCAGACCAACCTCCAAACCAGAATATACAAGAGAATGCCACCCCAAATTAAGTGGGACACTATTCAGGGACCAAGCTGTTCAAGCCATGGAATAACAGCCTGAACACTTGCTTGGTTTAGCAGCACTCACCCAGATACACTTGACAGAAGTGTCAGTACTAAGCTAGCTTTGTCAACAACTACGCTCAGAGCTTCTGAAGAGCTTCCACCCACAGCTGACACGCACCCTCTGCCCTCCCCTCAAGGTGCATACACATGCTCGTGTACTTTAGCATAAAATGTGAGGATGTTCTAGTATTGCCTCCGGTAGTTGTGGGAGCTGAATCCCATCACAAGCTTCATCCAACACTTGGAAGTTTCCTTTGGTGCAAAGCCCTTGCCTGTCCCATCTTGTAATGTGGGATTAGTAGGACTTCATAGGATTAAGGATTTTGAAAGTAGACTTATTCAAAAATCCAGAGGTGCATACTTTTTATACAGGGGCATTTCCTAATCAGATTGCAGAACAACAAATACCTTTCCAGAAAAAGGCTAAAGAACTTTGTTAACCATGAGCCAGCAGTGTGCCCTGGCTGCCAAGAAGGCCAATGGGATCCTGGGGTGCATCAAGAAGAGTGTGGCCAGCAGGTCAAGGGAGGTTCTCCTTGCCCTCTACACTGCCCTAGTGAGGCCTCATCTGGAGTACTCTGTCCAGTTCTGGGCTCCCCAGTTCAAGAAAGATGAGGAGCTACTGGAGAGAGTCCAGTGGAGGGCTACAAGGATGGTGAGGGGACTGGAACATCTCTCCCACGAGGCAAGGCTGAGGGAGCTGGGCTTGTTCAGCCTGAAGAAGAGAAGGCTGCGAGGGGACCTAATAAATGCCTATAAATATCTGAAGGGTGGGTGTCAGGAGGATGGGGCCAAGCTCTTTTCAGTGGTGCTCAGTGACAGGACAAGGGTCAATGGGCACAAACTGAGGCACAGGAAGTTCCGTCTGAACATGAGGAAGAACTTCTTCCCTCTGAGGGTGATGGAGCCCTGGACCAGGCTGCCCAGGGAGGTTGTGGAGTCTCCTTCTCTGGAGATATTCAAGACTCACCTGGACAAGGTCCTGTGCAGCCTGCTGTAGGTGACCCTGCTTCGGCAGGGGGGTTGGACTAGATGACCCACAGAGGTCCCTTCCAACCCCGACCATTCTGTGAGTCTGTGACAGGCTTGGGCTCGTCTTCTACCTTTTCCTAGACATTCGCTGTTGGCTGCTGCTGAATCAAGACTGGGCTAATAGGACTACATAAACAAACAAGTAAGCAGAATTACAGGCAATTTAATTCTTTTATTTCCATAAATGTGTGAACACTCCTCTTTCCTTCTGCATGTCCTTCTAATATCACTGCTGAATGCTCTTTTGGTGTTACCAACACATACATCTTGTTAGTTAAAACAATCGTGCAACTGTCTGTAGTCACTTGAGTCCATACAGTATCTTTAGTAACCGAGACAAGAATAGTCATCTAGCAGCAGATTTATTACCAGTAGAAGACACCATGTAGCAGTCCATAGTAAATCGTGTAAGCACATTTCACAGGTGACATGTACAGTACGTGTACTATATTGTGTCTCACAAAGGCTGTAGTCAAAGCACTTAATACCTTGGGTCTAATTCTCAGTTCTACCAGAAATTAAATCATGCTGCCTCAACTATTATTTCTGTAAAATAGCAGGCTGGCCTTGATCTCGTCATGAAGCTGCATAAGGACCACTACCTATATGCTATCCAATACCTAGAATCTTAGTAGTGAAAGAGTTGTAGGAGCAACTGAAGCCTTTATTTCCAGCCTGGTTTACACACCTCCTGTCCAAAATACTTTAAATGGAGGAAAATAGGAGAAAGTGGTTTGCTCGAGCTTTTAAGCAGTTTGGCTCCATGCTGTGCTTCCCAACAGTTCATGAACACAGTGCAATTTTTACAGTTCAACAATGAATGCTTTTTTTAAAAAAAAGAAAGGCTACATTTTCTTGTTTTCAGGATCACCACTAGCCCACAATTTCAAGTCACTTTACCAAGCACATAAAAAGTTTGCTGATGTATTATCACAATGGTGGTTCAGTTACTGTAGTAAATAGATGTTCTTGCACATTTTTACTAAGAAATGTAACAAACAGGAAAAATACATACAGCCCTTACAGGCTACACCCGACCTACACAGAAAAATGAATCACTGAAAAAAAAAAAACAAAACCCCGCAGACTCTCTCTAAAGACATACAAGAGTCCGCACTTCACATAATCAAACCCTTCAAGTAAATCACTTGCAAAATTTTTTCCAATTGGACTAGTACATTTAAAACCTTCTTGAACTAATTTAAGTGTTAAATCCAAGTTTATTCTACAGGTAAAGTTTGGCTATAATGCATTACTACAACTCGGGCCCCAAAGGCAACTTGTATTGTAAAAACAGTTTATACGTCATTCAGGGTTTATATTCTTAATGGAACTCAAACTGGAGATCGTATTCTTTCTCTTTGTAGCCATTTCAACTATTATGAGCTGCTGCAAAAAATCCTGAAAAAAACTACTGTGCTCATCACCATAGTAACAAAATACTACACTTCTGAGTACGATATTGTATAGGATTTACACAAAATTGATTATTAGTTTTCAGTGGTTATGTCGCACAATTAGAACTCACAAATTTTGTCTCATATAACGCTAATGTCTCAATATCATTATTGCAAAATGTAAGCAAAAGTTAAGTCTAATACTTGTATCAGCACAAAACAACATTCAAATTTGCAAAAACATGAAGAGTGTAGAGGGGCAATTTTATCACCATATAAAATTAATACCTTTAAGAAGAACCACAGGAAGAAAAGAGGATTGTTTGAAATTATCCAAGGCATGATAAAGAAAACTGCTTTGAAACTGCGGAGCTAAAATTGAAGACAGCTCTTCAGACTCATGAGGTTCCAAAATACAAGGTGGGAAAAGGCATGTAACAGGTTTTGCAGGTTAATTTCTCTCTACTTGAGTTAGAGAAGAAAGGAACAGAAGTTTATCAGCAAGGCAGAAGGGTGCAAGCTTATTAAAATTACATTTCAAAATAATCCTCAATTGATCTTCAAAACCAGTTTCAGCTAAGAAAAAGAAACTATAAACTCAAAGCATATTAGAAGCCCTTATTTTAAAGTATTTTTGTGATGTAGTGTCTCCTAACATACCCATTATAAACTGCAGTCTAGTAAAATGCAGCTGCATCCGTGAAAGACCCGTGAATGTTTTCCAGAATTCACATTTTTAATGGATCTGCCTGCACCTGAACAGAGAATATCTTGACCTCCACCAGTCACATTTAGGGGTGGGGTGTTAAAGACAGTGCTATACAGAGCAGCTGATATTCTGTACTCAGAGACAGGCTCACACAGCACAACAGACAACTGGCTGCAGATGGTAGGGAATGTTTCTCGGATGGGAACAGAACGCTAAACTGAGCAATGACTTGTCAAATTTATAAAATACAAATCATTTGCCTCAGAATAACTAAATAACAACAAAAATAAATTCTACCTCCTTTGTAATGCTGCTGGGTTATGCTACAGTTGATTTAAATATAGAATAAATCAAGCTACGTTTAAAAATGTGTCTTTCTGTTTATTTCAAGGATTTACATCTAATACAGCACATCAAGAAATATTTAAAAATCAAAACATTATCATTATGCAGCCCTGGAGTACATATATTACTTCTAAGCAGACAACATTATTCACTAACCATAATTTGGTGCATTTATACACTGATTTATATCATATAAAACTAGGCAGTTTTTCCCCTATAAAGCATTCAACACCAACAGCTTCACTGGCTCCTGGCAGCTCTGATATCCAAAGCCCTTTCTTTCGGTCTCGACTCTTCCTGTCGGATGGGAACTGGAGCACTCAAACCCACGGCCCAAGCACCACAAGCAGCAGTCAGCTGGCAGAGACCATACGTCTTTTCATGATATTTCATTCACTGTCTTGAACACTGAGTAGGTAACACTGATTATTTGAATGACCAAGGACAACCAAGTGACCATCCACTGCAAGGAGGGAAATGAGTGTGCATCTCAGATAGTATCAGATTCTCTGCAAATTTAGGTTGATATTTTCACATTAAATAGTCTCAGGTTATAACTTTTAAGAAAATCTTGACCGTTGTTGCAAAAGAAGATTTCATGAAATCTGACATTAAGATCAACTGAAAGACCAGTTTCAACCTTGTACCTTCAACATGGTACCATATGTTCCCATGCTGCCAAACGAACATAAACATTTCAGGTATCTGTCAAGCTCTGTCTCTGCAAGAGTGTGGCACAACATATCAAAGCATACAAGCGACCAAAAAGATATCATCTGGTTTTCACATATGCACACACTACGATTAAATAACAGCACACTTTGGCTGCAAAACTTAATCACATATATGAATAGGCTGCCCATCCTCTCTTCTTAAAAAAAATAAAAACAAAATCCCTCGGATATTGAACCCTCAGGCCCCTATAACCTATCCTACTGGTTTGGGGAAGATTTGAAGATCATGTAAGTAAATAGCTTGAAGGATACCAAGTATGACAGATGGGGGCAGGATGATTAATTTGAGGCCACTCACTCATGAATAGGTGGTATTTGGGTGTTCTATAACGGATCATTCTCCTGGGAATTTGCTTCAAAGGGATGTGAAGCTCTAAACAATCCAATCTAGAGATGAAATGACGGTGTCTCCTACCTGTTCCATTGTTATACTGCACTGTAATTAGAGTAGGATAAACACTTCTCACTATAATCAACCCTATTGATTTGTAACCTGTTATCCCCACCAGTCTGGTGTTCTTCAGTAAGCACTGCTTTAATTTATCTTCCACTGAAGACTCTCATGCCTCTTGTCTCTGAGTACTACTAAAATAATCACCACTTAACACCACATTAACAATCTGAAGTCCCAACAAAATATGAAAGATGCAAAAGTAATACAAATCTCCATAAAAGTTTAAATCTACTTGATAGTAACAAAAGATCTGTATAGCAAAAATAGGAGTATGCATATAAATGCTACACACAGTGAAAAGCAAGGAGAAGGAAATTAAAGGAGGGAAAAATAAATATCAGAAAGAGCTGATAATCCAAAAATTTTTAAAATTAAGTATGGAGCAATATAGATGCATTTTTCTTCAATAAAAATCTTGTTTTCCTTTGGCTATGAAATGAACTATTCTGCAACTGCCAACTTTATTTTAGATTAGCAACAGTCAGAACCACCTACATTTTAAATTTGCTTTTATTGCCATAGAAACGTATGTTTGCTTTAACAAAAAAGGAGTTCTCCTGGCTCATGGCCAATCGTCTACTTTCTGTATCATACACTACAGAAGATGTTATAATTTATTCATTTATATATCCATACTTGTACTCTCTTAAGTGAGCTACATCCACCTCGGCTACAATGAAAATCACATGCACTTTGTGTTACATAAGCTATTTATACAACACTTCTATTTAAATGAAAAGAAACTAGTGCAACCTATTCTGTATGATCACCAAAGGACAGAATTACTTCAAAATTATTTATGTTCTTAAATCAATCCATTTTATTAAATATTTTAATTAAGCCTTTCCATGTTTAATAAGTTACGGTGAACAGGTCAAAACACACCAAAGAAAATGGTACTTTATGTTCTCTTCATAGCCACTGATGCCAAGGAGAATACGTACAAAAACTAAAGATGTTTGGTGTGGATAAAAAACCAAATATATTCATGCAGTTTTTGTACCAAAAGAAAGATCTACGCTCTTTCTTCCCTAAAGTACTGTTCTACAAGGCAAAGACCTGCCTGGAAGCCCTCACAGCCCCAGCTGGCACAGGTTCAGGCACACAGACACCCCAGCAGGCTCCCACCAGCCCCTGCCCACCACTGCAGACAGGCGGGCAGGACAAGGCTATCGTGTTACAGCAAAGATGCTTTTTTCATAATCTACAATAAACACTGTCATTTCACTACAAAAGACAGAATAAACATGCAGCGTGTTCAATTAAACACATTTAAGCAGTTACAAGCAATACAGCAGCTTGAACTCTCGGCAGTTTCTTAGCAATTCTACAAGCTCCTTGCAATGGAAGAGGGGAAAAATAACAGCGTGCTAGGTTTGGCAACATAAATATTGGCCCAAAGTCCACTTTATAAGGGGGGGAATTGGATGCTTTCTAAGTATAGCAGGGAAAAGGGAAAATTTTTCAAGGACTCACAACCTTTATTTACACAATAAATCTAAATGTAACTCACAATGTTGAAGAAAAAAATTATTTCTTCATTCATAAATCACCACGGCTGCACTGTGAGATAACTTACTTTGAACAGGTAATGTTTTCCATATTCCATCTGAATATCCATAGACACTGAACTATACTGGCTTTGAAAATTTTTTATTCAACAGAAATAGAAATATTCAAGTATCTGCAGAATCAGGAAAAAAGTTCAAAACCACTATTATCCATAAATACGGTATTTACCTCTGAATGTCCACAGGAAGAGAAAAAGAAAAACCATACACAAATTGACCACTACTAGAACAGCAGAGTGACCTTTTCCTCATAAGAAAAAGACATTTAACTGAATAGCTCTTTCCGGGGGGAGGGGAGGAGTGGTAAAAAATTACAAATGGCTTTTAGCAAAGGAATTGGGAGTATTTTTCTTCGGGTATTCTATGTGAGTATTTTTCTTTGTTTGCTGGGGGGGTGGTGGTTTGGGGTTTTTTTAGCAAAAGGGAAACTTGAAAACAGGGGTGGAGAGGGACTAGTCTTATTGATTCTTTAAAAATTTTCTTATTTTGTTAATTGAGCTATTCAGAGCTTTCTTTGTACAGGTATTGCTAGAATATAATTGAAATACTATTTAATATTTGTGAAGCCACAATTTCCAAAGAGTTTATACTAAAAATTTCAAGTTTGCAATGCATTTGTTACAGCTTCACATAGAAAAATTGCAAAGCACTTTAACACTTTGAAAACAAATATGTCTAAGGAAACTGCAGTTTTACCACAGACAACTGACAAGCAGAAATAAAGTCTAAATTAATTAGATAAATTATTCATTGTGAAGTATTCATGCAGCATTAGTTATCTCACACACACACACATGCTTCAACCATCCAAACCCCCTCTAATCTACATTAACATTTTCCACAAGACCAGTAATATTTTAGAATCCAAAATAGTAGAATAAACTTCCTAGAAAGTACTTCACTTACAGAAACACCGCACGAACTGTGTAAGCCCACAGATATAAGCCCACAGACACAAGCCCACAGACACATTCATTCAGATGATAAAATGGAAAGGCAGTGCTCATCCTTCCCATTCTGGAGTGAAAGCACACAAGGAGGAAGCTCTTTGCTAGGGATTTGACTCTGTAGCAAGACTAGCACACTACTGCACAGCTATTGAGCAACACTACGGCTTAGGGGATACCATTAAAAAACAACCAAAAAGGAGAGCAGAATTCTAACATTTTGCTGACCAAAAAATCATGAATAAAACCACAAGTGGTGAATCAGTTCAGAATTGTAAAAATTACAGTGAAAGAGAATCAACACCATTTTTCACTTATTTTCAAAAGGAAGAAATCCCAACAACTTGCTTTCTTAGCACAGGGAAAGCTCAAGAATATTTGTGTAAGGGAGCATTCAAAATGGATAGTTTGGGACTCACAGCAGCAACATGCTCAGCTGCAAACTACATTAAAGTATTCTTCCCCCCCTTGTTTTTTTCAAATCCATCTTGAATCAAACAAAACACAATCCACGCATGGCAGCGTGCCAGTTGCCATAGACTGCACATCGGTTGACAAGATTTGCTGAAATGCTCAGTGCGTGAATACTTTGGATTAACTATAAGAGGGCATGCAAGGATAGCTGCTTATTCTGAACCAAACCCTTCAGGTTCGCTAGAAGAACAAAGTGTCTTGAAAACAGAAGAGATAAAAAAAAAAAGAAACCACACCACACCACAATGCTGTTACTTTAAAATGCAAGAGAAAAAGATGAGCACTGGACAAAAATCAGACCTTAGTGAAGGTGTCCAGAAAAAAATAAAGCTTAACTAGATTGCTGGAGCAGAATATGGCCTTATGTAAAAGAAGTAAGCGCAAACACTGTTCAAAGCCCTTTTTCCTCCCTAACGGTTTCTTCCTATTAATAAAGTTCTTCAAATTAAACAGGCTGTATAAACACTGTATTCACCTGACCACAGAGTCAAAGAAAAACTACTGCTGTTGAAGAATTATTAACATCTGATGGGTGGACCAAGTTCTGCCCTTGCACAAAGCCTGTCATCCAGGAGGCAGCAGAGTCAGCTCTGCACTAATGGGGTTCCTGCAACACTACAAAGCAGTATTAGTTTTAAAAAAGTGTGTTTATAATTCTAATGATTACGCTGAAAAGGCTAAAATGGGATCAAGAGGCAAAGTTTGCTCAGCTACTTGTCTGTGGCATTTACATACAAATATTGTTATTAAAAATGTTAAATCCATTTTAGAGTTTCCACTCATCTTCACAAGGTCAGAGAGCAAAGAAGCTGAAAGATTACCTCCAACTTTTGTGAAAGAACCTGCTCTAAGAGCTAAATGATGAATCATATTACTAAGCTTAGTGAAGTGTTATAATTA
Organism: Opisthocomus hoazin; assembly: GCF_030867145.1. Taxonomy (NCBI): domain Eukaryota; kingdom Metazoa; phylum Chordata; class Aves; order Opisthocomiformes; family Opisthocomidae; genus Opisthocomus; species Opisthocomus hoazin. Next base: position 57,935,627 of record NC_134421.1, read on the forward strand.
TTCCTCAGCAGTCTAAAAAAAATTCTCCCCCTCTGCCCATTAACATTTTCACACATCGTATATTTTGTCTGAATCCCTGCTGCATATAAACAGGCAGCTCAAATGGGAGCATTCGGCTTAGAACTGTGTATTCAGCACAGATGCTAGATCCAGCAGGGAAACGATGAAGAACCAGGCTTTTTTTTTTCCTCCCCCTTTTTTTTTTTTTTCCTTTTTTTTAATCAACTGAGCTCTTGAATACCATTAGCAGCTCTAGAGGTACATAATTTTATTACTTCTTAAGAACAGTACACATAAATATGAAAAGTAGATTCGTAATTTTAGATGAGAAATCAGTACATCAGTGTAACCGTGTCAGAGCAAAGCAAAGGCACAAAGAGCAAATTCTGCTATGAAGGCAGTGCGTGCTCATCTCTCGCACAAGAGTACACAGGAAACTCAAAATTGTATTTCCCATTTCTAACACAACCAAGCTACCACGCTCCAGGGGTCCCACCTCAAGCTGAACGTGCTCTCCAGCACACTGACTCCAAGGCTCGGAGTCTTCGTTTGGTCCATTCAGACCAAGGTGGCAGGAGCCTAGTGAGCATGACGACAGCAACAGATCCGTCAGGCTGCCATTTGGAGGACGTTATCGCGCTGCTGTTGCTGGCAAGGCGGGCCCATGACCAGATGCCTCAAGCCACAAGCTAGATGCTGTAGCTTTCCTTTAAGCAGATGTATTCTGCCCTTTCTTTCCTACCCCAGCATTAAAATCCTACGACTACCATTTACCAACATAGGCTTCTTTCTCTCAGGCCTCCTCACTTCCTCAGGCTCCCTTCCCACTGTAACAAGCCGTGTGCGTTATGGACCGTGCATACGTGTCTGCCACCGCTGATTTTCTCTCCCATTTCTGTACTAAGGAATGAGTCTTCTTACTGTTCAGAATAGGTTTGTCTCCCAACAACGCAAGAACCACCTTCTTCAGGTGTTTTTTTTCCTCCTTTTTCTCCTATTTCTAGTCTTTTCTGCTTGCTTCAATCCTTTATTATTACCCATGTTATGCACATCCATTTTTCTTTTTGTTGACGAAGAATATATCCTCCATGTCCTTGAAGTTCACTTCCACCAGGAATCTTTCAGTCCAGCTTTCCTAAAAATCTCACCACATGCCACACTATTTCTGTGTTTTTCCCCTGGACTAACTGGGAAGGAGCCATTGTAAATGAATACAGTTACAAATGCTGTTTAAAGTTTATGCTATTATATAGCAGACTTCTAATAACAGGCACAGTTATGCAGCTAAACACCTCTTCTCGAAAATCCAAGCGATGCGACTAGCCTACCGCTTTCTAGAACCGAACTGAGCTTCTAGAAGGCTCAGAAATTGGGGCCAGAAGCCGGTAGCTTCTAGAAACTGATCTAGTCCAAGTCAGCTGGACTTTCCAATAAATTTGAAGTACTGTAGCTAGCCCTAGCAGAAAACAAACATGAAACAGAGACAACAAGAGATAAAGTCTTCTATTTTGTTGTATTTTCCATACTTGTAGCTTGAATTTTCTGTAGGCTTCAGAACCTGTGAACTAATCTAAAGCTAATAACGCTGTCTATGGAAAGCTAATTTTTCTTCCAGACATTTCATAGTGAAGTGGGGAAAAGAAACAAAACCAAATCAAATCTTCCTGCCTCACAGTGTTTCCCTATGCTTTCATGAAGTTTTACGGAGTTTCTCTTTCCTGCCCTTTAGGACTACCATGCACAAAATCCGTCCGGACTTCAGGCAAAGAAAAGTTTGTTCCAAAACATACAGTCTACCTGAACGAATCTGATCTTCCAACAGGCAATTAACCACGATTTCCAGATAAACATTCAATTCATGTCAGCACACTGAAAACCAAGGTGAAAGATTAACGGATTGGTTTTGGTCACAAGCCACTGAAGCAAGGCCTACATGAAACGCCCCGCCAGGTAGACACGCTAACACCAGGATTATGTAAGTATACAGACACTCCCCAACTCACGGTTAGGCACGCAAACTGAAGGTATAAGCAGAACTCTAAGATACTAGAAAGAAACTATTAGTTTTAAAATATAGCAGTCATATTTCTATACAAAGCAGAAAAACAGTAATGCATTATATATCTCAAAGATCATATGTGCGAGAATAAGTCAGCCTTTTAAATGACTAAGGATAAAAGGAGAACCAAAAATCTTCTTATCTCTCTTCTTTATCAATTGTTTAATACAGTAATTCATACTTTCAATATTCCTTGCCAAGTTTTGTAGAAGGCTTTTTCTTGTTATCTGATTGTACGCTGAATTGAGTTAGTATACTTTCTCAAGATCAAATGTCTCCATGTTTTATTTGCCTGAATTGCACGAATTTTAAATTATCCAGGAGTAGTTTTTTTACAGGTTCAACTCAAAACAAATTCCAATGGAGACAGACATAGGAAGAATTTTTCTTAAGGGAACAGACAAAGAAATAACTCTACCTGTCAAATGGTTAAAATACAAGAATGAAGCAAAGATATTCCTTTCAAATATCTCTTGCATTGGCCCTGCTTCCCACAAAATCCAAAGGCAAAACCCACCAGAAACTGACCCTGGCATTTGGTATTGCCACAAGCAAGAATTTCAGGCTGACATGACTACCAACCATGTTGGTTTGGGGCTTTTCTCCAACAAATCCTTAGCCCAACTCCTTTATTACCTTTTTCCCCAAAGACTTCCACCTAATTTCATGGTTACAGGTAACAACAGCCACTTTATATCATAAAAGAGGAATTAACTTCAAATAAGGATTTGAGTGCCTGGAAGTGGAATGATTCAGAGTTCTGCACAGCCCCACCAGAGCACCGCAGTATTATCAAGTTTCACTAAATAAGATTCCAGCTGATGTCCAATAATAATAAGCGTGTCTTTTCAACACTCTGCTTGTCGGGCAATGGCCTAGGATAAAAAGGACTCCCAGAAGTAAGGGAAGAACTATGATTAAGAATGAAAACACTGCAAATTTCCTGTATCTCCCTAGAAAGACGCGTGTGAAATCGTTCCAGCCAAAGCCATAGCCAGGAATACTAACAAGTTAAAATATTACTTAAGAAGAAAAGGTGCAAGAAATAGAAATATACTGGAACCGGGAAGTACTGAGGGTCCGGATCTCCTGCCTGATAATATCCTATTTCAGCTGACAGTCAGTTGGGTAAAGTTACGTGCTGAAATCTAATGGTAATGAGGTGATTTTACCTTTATATCATAACACATTTATCTCCAACAGGGAAATACAAAACCTAAAAAAGGAGACTGACTCACTGATCCAATAGGAAATTCAGCAAAGAATTAAAGTGATTCAAACCTACAGGAGTGAAAGAGTGGCATGGATACATTTTTCTTGGTCTCACAAAAAAAAGTTAGGCTATTACATAAAATGTATTAAAAATAATGAAAACCCAAGAAAATGTCTGATCTAGAAGCAGTGCCCATTACATAACGTTCTGGTACAGACACGGAATGGCAGGTTAAACAATACTACAGTGTAATGATCAATTTTCTAAATCACTCGGTGAATTTGACAGAAGCAGCATGGTTCCATGCACCACCGAGCCCCAGCAGTTTTACACGGCCAGAATTACTAAGCATGACATGTGCAAAAAAGACATCTTCCTGATCAGAAGTTGACACATACACGAGCATAAGAACAGATAATAAAACTTAATGGTCCACAGGCATAGCAGATGTGGTTGAGACAAGAGTTGCAACCCTAACTCACAGGTTAGAGAAATGTGGGATACACCTGCGTATTAAGCTGTTGTGCCAGTGCTTGCCTGCATTGCTATGATTTGACCGCCTGTTTTCAACCAATGTGCAGTACAGAACCTCTGCCTTAACTGTACTAAAAACTACAATTCAGCAGCAGTGCGAGTCAGACATGTTTTGCTAGGAAGAGTCACTCCAGAACCCTCTCCTAGCAACGTCTTTGATCCTTCCCTCGGTTGCAAACCCCTTCTGACCATTCTCTCTCCTCTTCTCTAAGGCTTCAGAGCCTGAGCCAAGCACTGGGGAATCTGCAAAGCCCACAGCCTATTTGAAGGTGAAGGCCACTTTGCACCTATAAACTACTGCTTCCACAACTCTTGGGGAGCTCTCTTCTCCCCAACATCCTCCTCATTAGTCCTTCTACCCTTGATTTTCCTATCACCAGCTCCCTTTCGCACTATGGTCCCACCATCTGAGAGAGGGATGACGTTAAAAGATTATGATTAGCTGACTTGACCAAGATTCAACTTCTCTTGTAATGTTACTGCAGAATGCAGTGCCCTCCCCTTCCCTCTCAAAATGCAAGGCTACAACACCAAGTCACACTGGAAGTACAGAATAGAGCACGCAAAAGCAGTATTCATCACTGCCAGAAAAAAAACCATTTGCATAACTGGTCATGGGAAAAGCATTTGTCAAAAAGATACATCCTTTTCCTGATATCAATCTGAAGATGCTAAAATATAAGCTGCTAAGCAGTATCAGCAGCAGTGATTTGGCTGAATGTATTGGAAAGGATAAAGAAATGTGAATCATTCACTTAACAGGTATCCCACATTGGTACAAAAGACTTCTGAAACAGAAGTTTGTTGCTTAAGGCATTTTTATTATCTTCAGGACAGAAACTGCTTGATGACCATGTGGAAAATGCAATGAACTTCTCTGGTTTTATGACAGAAATAAAAACCAAACCTTTAAGAAAGCAGCTTAAACAACACAGATGAAGTTCCCCTGTGATTCATATTTCCGTGACAAGAATAGTTGATGAAACAGTTAAAAAAGACAATAAATATGTTACGGTGACATTCTGTTACTCCCTTGCAGAGGAGTCAAACCAGTCTTATCTTCACTTAGAAAATGATGCTCTAAGAAACTGGCAAAGATGCTCATCTATCAATTAATGAAAAAGAACATCTGTTCTTTTTCAAGAAACGAGAAGACAGGAAACAAAAAGACACTATTACCTAAAAGTAATCCAGATAATTTTCAAACTACGAAGTTCTCTTTCCTTGAATGTCACATACACACACTGTCAATTTAGGGTCATTAAAGCTTTTTGTAAAACTGGAATGATGTCCGCAATGTTTGATAGGAATTACTACTATGATTTGTCATGGCTATTAACTCGTGTTTTAAAACAGCATCTGCCACAAATTGGAGAAATGAATACAAGAAGCACTACAGGCATATACCAAACAAACAAAAAAAACCAACCCAAAATAGACAAAGCAAAATGAAATGCAGAGTCTTTGCCGAAGCACACATTTGAGTTGTCAATACCTGAACACCTGGCTATGAAATCATTAACAGTAAGTTGCTCTTGCACTATGCATGCCAAATTCAATACTGAGGATCTAGACAACCCCTCAAAAAATGAAAGTAATTACAGTTTAACACTACTTGTAAAGACCACCTGTAAGTCACAGAAAGATAACAAAATAATGTGTGTCTTGATGCTGACACACAACATACCTTTTTACAACAATGAAGACTTTGGGTGAAATGGGATGAAGGGCAATTATGACCAAGTTATAATCAAAAACGAGAGTGACCATAATGACCTAATGTCTACTTGCTAAGCGCTTACAACAAGCAGCACAGCATATACTTGTAACTACCCTCACCTTTTTAATGCCCTTTGGTGACAACTCTGAAGCTGTGGATTACCTGAAAGGAAAACACGGATTCTCTGCAACCAAGATTTCTCCCAGAAATGCGCTCGATTTAACTCAACTCCAGGAACACAGTAAGCTATCGGGGGAAAGGGCGGGTGTGGGAAATCAAGACCTACACATCCCAGCAAGCCAACAACCTCTTAATTAGTGCTCCAGTCCAAGTTACAAATGTATAGAGTACTGATTTAACAATTGAGCTGGAGTCAGTCCTGCTGCAGTCTTACACCACATTTAGTTTACAAATAGTGAAACAGCAGCATGAGGAAAGATTTGAGAGACAGAAACAAGGTCATACTCTATAGCCCAGTGACTGAAAATAAGGAACTGGATGGGTCAAACACCTGCTTCTTCTATTTCTACAAAGCATAAAAACTTTAATATTAGACATTAAGTGGCTCTCCATGGAATCAAACAGCCCAATCAATAACCTCAGCACAGGACTCTTAGACCCAAGCTGTTCTATGAATATCCACTTCAGCTTTTTATCAAATCAGCTTCAGTGAACTTCATTTCCACCCCCCAAAACTGAAGAAGTGGGAAAACAAGTATCCAAAGCCTCAAAAGCATACTGGGAGAAAAAAAAACCAACCCTACTTCACGCCAGTGATGAATATTTTGAAAATCCCTTCATTAGTATGTAGCAGATAACTTTTTCCAGATAATTATTTATCACAAGGCTCAAAGCCAAACTCAATGAGGCAATGAGATTAGGTATTGTAAGATGTTGAATTTCAATTTACATAGACATAAAATAACTGGCATTTTTCTTTCCATCAGCTCTAAGAAATTACAGTATTTTCCTATCAATGTTTAAGGAAGCAAGAATTACGATAAGCCTTACTTAGGAGCCTTACTTGAGATTACCACATTAACATTTTCAGCACAAAGCAAAGGAAAAATATGTAGTGGACAGAAAGCCAATGGAATGGTAACACTGCTTTACAAGTACACACACAAGTACATACACAAAGTCTTGAGCAATTACAGCATAAGGATATAAAAGAATAAAAAAGGGATTTGATTTAGATGCCTTATTCTCTTGAGGGCAGACCAAAAGGACTTTTGGAAGCTGCCTTTACTGAAAAAGAGTATCTATATTACATGCCTAGTTCTGTAAATCTTTCCAAAGCCTGCTGGTCTAGAATATGGTCAGCCAGGACACAGCCTCTGGATGTTTCAGGCATGTAAAATGCCTTCTGACCTTGCTAGTGTCTGACCTTTTCCACTGATGAAAGTAACGAAACTTTATTTATTTCCACTCTTCAAGATGAGCATTCTTAAACTGAGTAATTTCTTGAGTGCAATTCTCACATAGCGTAGGTGATATAAACGTAGAATCTTACACAACTTTACTTTTCCCTCACTTAAGAAATCAGAACCTAATTTAAAACTGGAGGATCATAGAAACATCTGTTTGCTTCTGAAGCTAGCAGTATATGAAATATTTCAAACAGCAGCAAAACAGACAAGGAAAAGCAAAACATCCAGTTCCCACAGGCTACGACTTCAACATTTCTTCTGACTTTTATCTCCCCATTGATAGGCAGAGGCCAACAAGCATTCAGCATACCTGCTCCAACTTCTTTTTCCTCCTCTTCAATGTTGTTTTTGATACTGTCATACTCCTCATCAATTGCCTGGTTGCCACGCATTTGAGACAGAATTCTCCGTGCTCTCTGAGTCTGGCCTTTCTGAATGAGCCAGCGGGGACTTTCAGGAAGGAACAGGAATCCAAGAAACTGTATAACTGCTGGAACAGCCGACAGGCCCAACATGTACCTGGAAATAAAAAAAAATAAAATAAATATTTGCCTACAAAAATATTCTATGAGAAGACTCAGCTACAGCTATGCAAGCTGTAATTTACAAACCAAACCTCCTCCCCTCATATTCTCTATCACCAGAAGTTAAGAAGGCAAGAATCATATTCTGCAAGTATTTTAGAAAACAGGACCCTTGCTTTCAATTCCAGGAAATCTCAAGGACATGTTGACTGCTCTGCCACTACTGACCCTACAGTCACTGGTCCCAAGGACACTAAATCAGACTAAATAAAAACCCTGAAACATTCAGGTAGTTTGGAAACTGATCATCCCTTCAGTGAAGATAAAAGAATGAACAGAAAGAGAAAGCCAAGGCACGGGGAACAAATGAATACTGCTGATGGCAAATATGAGACTGAAATCGTGCTAATTGTTTTACAGACACATCAAAAAAAAAAAATCCCAAACCAGACTATGAAAAATGTTTGGTCAGTACTATGTATACACAGACACACAAGAACAAGGAATGTGCCTCTTGTATAAGAAGATGCCTGTTTTACTTCTGAAAATTTCTGACTATAAGCAGAAACACCAAAAAAAGTTCATTTCATCAGCACAGCAATTTACACCAGATCTTTTAGAGAGTCTGCTCTTAAATCTTCAACCAGCTGCAACGTTAGGTTTTAAATCGAAACTGCATTTTAGATGCCCGGGGCGGTTACTGTTTACAGCATTAAGGCTAGTTCTCTACTCAACAGTGAATTACCACTAGCCAGAGAGTTATGCTTCCAGGGATCAGCACTGTCCCCTGTGACAACACCCACAAATACCACGATTTGCTCGAGCTAAAGTAGGGGAAAAAGACGGTGCAAGACAAGCACGCCACCAACTTTCATGGGTGGTTCTGGTCTATACACTTCACATTTTTATACTCCTTCAATAAAACACTAAGAAGAATAACAAGAATTGCAGAACAATCCATAGTTTTGTTCTGCTTTTTACATCTAACCTTTTCCCATTTGCACTTCACTGAGATTTTTTTCATTTCCATTAAAGACTTTAAACTGTGCTGGTGTGACCTGTACATTACTGCAACTATCATGGGTTTCACATCAGTGGTGATAATCATTAAAACACCTCCAGAAACTAGCTCTCAGACTGAATACTGAGGAAGTCTGTACTCACAAACAGCTTCACACCTTGACATCAGTCAGGAGATTAAGGAGATTTGCTAATCTCTCCTCCAGCGTCACACAGACAATTCGGCAGTCTCTCACCTGGATGTTTTTATAAAGCATGTTAAGAAATGAGATTGCTAATAGAGGAGGAAAGAGAGCACAACCATTAATGGAAACGTTGTTTCGGGGCAATGAATCAAATGTATTTTCCAAATCCAAATGCATTTCAGATGAAAATGGAAAAAGACTTTCTTAGAGGCATTTGTAGATTTAACAAAGAAAAATATGAGCAATACAACAGGGCAGAAAACTGAAGAATGGGGCAAAGAACACCCAAAAGGCCACGCAAAGAGGACGGCCATCCTGGGACTACGTGTATGCAGGCCTGTCCTCCCATCCCCAAGCCGAGCCCTCAAGTTCTTCCTAAAACCAGCAAAAATTTCCCAAGGTCATACAAGTAAATCTTGGTCTAGAAAGAAAACTGTGAGCAATTCTCTTATTTTCTAACACTTTAGGAATGGCATAGCTCATCATTAGTTAAAAAAAAAGAAAAGCAGATGGAAGAAAATAAATTCAAAACACAAAGCTTGTGGAAAGATTCTTAGTCAAGTAGTCTTCAGCCAACAAATCTAACAAGTGTCACTAGCTCACTAATGCGCTCATTCCTCATTCACTAATGTTCTCATTCATTAATGTTCTCCCTCCTTCCTAAGCTCTTCCCTCTCCACAAACATGCTGTATACCGAATCAACTGTACACATATGCCATTGAAACTCACTAAATTGTATATTCAATATCTCCATTAGAGTGGTATTTAGAAAGCTTTTTCTATTTCAAATGAGGAGTAGAAAAAAAACAGAAATTAAGAACACAGTTGCTGTGTTCTGTCAAACTGCAAGCAGAAGGATCTTTTAATGCATATAAATAAACAGATTTAGTCCTTTACACTTACACTACCTAATTTCTGCTCCTCCAAAGCCCTTCAGTCCCTTAAATGCAGCAGAGCCTCCATAACTAAGCAGCTGGGTACCCGCAATCATCTTAGGAAGCAAAATCAATTGGCACTCCTGAAATCTCGATCCAGCCTGTTAAAGCTACCAGTTGGACTCGATTGGATTGTTTATCACAGGCAAGATAAAAAAGCAGTGTACAGAAAGTGCTCGCTCACTAAAGTCACTTTCCAATAGACATGTTGCTGGTCAAAGTTGAGTACAAGGAGCAGGTCAGAAAGAAAATGTTCAGTTAAGAGCATACATCCACTGCAAGTTCAAGAGTTGTTGCAATTTGCAGATCAAGCAACTTTGATACAACCAATTTAGAGTAAAAGCAGGCAGTTTTAGACATTTCATGCAGTGAGCCAGCTTTCAGAAATCTAATATATTTCTTTCCTATACAGAGTACAAGACTTAGCATTTGAAGGCAGATGTCTAGCAGAACTGAAAAAATCCAGCATGAAATTTAGTAAGTCTGCTGTAACATTTCTCCTTCTCAGACATATTGCTGCAATACTATTAAGACGGCATTAGCAGGGTTTATAAAGCTAACCTGACATAAGAGTCAGCTTAATTATTTGTTTTCTTTGGTTTATTTTTAATTTAATACCCAGCATTTCCAAGAACAAGCAGAGCTGAGAAAAAGTAAAGTACCTTATTGTTTTTTGTAGTACTCCAATACTTAGCCATACAGTCACTAAGAGCTACAATAATTGCTGTAATTTTCCTTCTTACATGTGATGACTCAGGAGTGAACATCTGTGATTTCTCCCCATGCGTCTGCCGGCCACTCTTTCCAGGTGACAGACCATCTGTACTCTTCCCTGCTCAGTCCTGAGTTGCAGTAAACTACCTGAGGGCAGCCAAGTACACAATCCCTAATTAACAGCTCCAGCATCGCAGCTGAGTATCCTTGGATACCTCATCACTAGCATACCCTTAGTTTCTGCCCAATGCACCACCAACAGTTTCACTTCACTTTGCTCCGCTCAACCCGGCAGAACAGCACTTGGCGTGTACATAAACCACAGTGTTACTGCCTTAGCAAAAGTCCTACTGCATGAGCCAGCAGGCTGCAAGAAACAATTAACCCTCACTACTGAACACACCGTGCTGAATCTGGAAGACCGGGACCACCAACATGAGGGAAAGCTACAAACCAAGAATACCAATGGATCACTAAGACGGTCGCGCGACTGCAGAGTATGACATAAAAGCAGAGGCTGAGACAATGGGGTTTGTGCTGCTCAGAAAAGAGATGATCAAGAGGAGATCTAACAGTATCTTTCACAACTGAAAAAGAGCTCATAGAGCAGACGGAGGCAGACTCTTCTCAGATGGACACTATGAAAGGACAAGAGTCAATAGTCACAAGTTGCAACAAGGAAAATCCAGGTCAAAGACGAAGGAAAACAATTCTTCACAGTAAGACTGACTGAACATCTGAACAAGTTGTCTTGAGAAACTGAAATTTCCATCACTGTAGATTTTCAAAAGCCAGCATCCCACACAGCTCCGAACAAACACCCAACCTCACAGTCTTATTCAATCCACAGGTACTAGACGTTACTTTTATTTTTTTCAGTTCAGATAGGTTAAAAGGCCTGAATCGTACCAGAGCAGGTTTTTCTTTTGTTCCAAACAGAAGTAAGTTTTACCAATGTAGGCATTCTCAGAACAGTTGTGCAGCATTTCAGGCCTCATTCCTATTTAAGGTAGAGTTGAACCATCAATGTTTTACAAAAAGACGAAATCTACATTTCACAGTGATTATTGTCTTCCACCTAATCTTCCACTTTAGCTAAATATATTTACAAAGTAACATCGCAAAAGATGGTAACTTGTATGTGTGTGCAGCCAACTGCAATGGCATTTTTCATTTAAATAATCATTTACATACAAACGTACTTGCCAATCCTGTGTCACTGTTTGATTTGGAAATTGATACATCCTATACTACAATGCCAGCTCTTTGACTGACCTCTTCCAAAGAAGCCTAGAAGTTTACTTTTGATCTGCAAAAATTCCAGCTAGGGAATATCTTAGTTTACCTGAACAATTAAACAAAAACCACAGCTCCAATAAGATCCATATTTCTCAGATATTTTGTTAGCTTATATTTTTCTTCCAATACACCAGTATTTACTGAAACACACAGATTACAAACACATCCTTACCTCCTACATGCCAGCATGCTAATGGAAAAAAAACCACAATTTGCATCCACAAAAGCTTCCCCCAGCTGAATCCCTAACCGTTGAGGTAAACTGAACTCAAAAAATCTGCCTAAACAGAAAGTGCACAAAGCCTCTAACAGTAACAGTGACTCAGAGGTCCATTTCTAAATAAATATCTTTACTTGTCTGTTCCTCCCACCCAGCCCCATGCATAGGCAGCTATTACATTAGCAAACTATTTAGGCGACAAGTTAATCTAAAATAATACAGGGACTGATGAGTAATTGGCATCAGAGATTAAATACTTCAGTTTGTATTTTACTTAGAAATGCATTACTGCATGCCATTAACTTTTCCCAAAATTGAGCATATTTCTTTTAACTGCAGAAAGGTACTAGCAATCCTATAAAACTAAGTTTTTCTTTCAGTGAAGGCTATTTCTCAATTCTCCATAGGCAGACATATAGTCTGCCAAAGAATGCAGCTGCATTATAATGAAAAGGTCATCAAAGGCTTCATGTAAAAAACACAAAACGCTATTTTCATCCGAGCTAAAGTAACCAGTGCATGTTCAGAAAGCACAAACCAGAGCTAAATCTTAAAATTAAATTAAAATTAAACAAAACTAGCATGAAGTGACTTTTTTCTTAAGGTCAAAATGTGACATCTTTTTACAAAAGAGGCAAAGGAAGCAATAACATGGACAAAAAGTAAAAACCTCAAACTTCTTGAATCTTCAGACATACACAAATTAAACCATAGATTAAGAAAATATTAACTTTTTGTTTTAATGAATATTTCTTTACATACTATAAAAAGATCAGCTTCCAAGTTCTTCTATGTACTGAGTCCCAAATCAATTGTTTCTAACTTAAACCTCAAACATCAGTACACCCAGAATTCCTATTCATCTCCATTAGAAGACTGAGAACATAACAATATTTATGTTGCAAGTTTTGGGGGGTGGGAGAAGGATCCCTCAGATGAGGATTTTCAAATAGCAATATGATTCCAGGCTGCAGCAACAGAAATTGATGGCCTTACAACACCACGTGTCCCTTTCCCAAGAGTGTTTCAAGGGAAAAGTACACATAATTAAGCACAGGTTTTCAGAAGTTGGAATCTATAGTATAAGTTATTCCTCCTACACATTTCTGTTAATTATTTTTTCAAGTCAGCACTGCAAGCAGAATACTGAGCCACTGAAATTTCTCATCTCTCTCAAATGACACACCACTATAAGGATGGTAATTATAAGGCTGCAGTCCAGAAACACCTAGCAAAGCCTACAGGAAGAACAGAATATCCAGAAAGCAGAGTAAAAGAGATTCGTATTATTCTATAATCTAAACTTTTAACTATAAAGTTATGCTACGATCTCCTTCAATCTGGCTGGATTACTACTGCTCAGATTAAGAACATTTGAAATACACCTCTATTTTGCAACTACAGCATCATACTTGCAGGAAATTTGCCATTTGAAAAATCAGCATGTAATTACTCTAAATGTAAAAGGCAAGCTACTTTCATAAACATCATGACAATCATTCAAGCTTGTTGATGCGTATTTATTGCTCATCCATTTTAAAGTTTAGTAAAGTCAAAAAATCTAAGCATACTGTGAATATTAAGCCTAAGTGAAAGCAGTATAGATATTATTTAGCAGGAGTTAATTATTACAGTTCCACTTAAGCATACAGTTTTACCACTTTATATGTAAGCTCTATTTTACCAACAAGAATTATAATAGCTGTCAACCAAATCACGACCACGCTAGTTTTGCTTTTAGCAAGGAAGACTCACAAACCTCCATCCATCCTTCGCGAGGTAGCTGAAGATTCCATCCACAACGCTTGCAAAAAACTGCCCTCCAGTGATGAACAGAGTGTTAATGGTGACTAATCTGCCTCTTAGGTGCGGTGGAGCAACTTCTGCGATGTACACTGGCACAGTCATAGATGCTACACCTACAAGCATAAATTAAATTACAGTTATAAAATCAAAAGAGGTACTACATCCCTTTTTCATCATAACATACTATACTATTTAAATGGAACAAGCTGGAAGAATTTGACTTCCAGGTTCCGAAAGACGAAAAGAAAGAAAATACACCTAATGCATTCTAGAAGCATACCCAGAGCAAATGGGCACACACACTGGTCGATAGCGGCTGTATTGTAAGCTCAAGGTTTGAAGTAATGATATAAGGAATAACTCACTTCAATTCACATTGCATGTACACTAAGATTAAATAAAAAGCATAAATATGTTTATAGCTTTGAAATAAAGAAATGCTATGATCCAAGTAAGCACATGTAAGTCAAAGTGACTAACTGAAGATGCCAAGTGTTCACAGCTCTGAGTTTAAACAGAACTTTAGCATGGTTTCCACCTCCAAGAAAAAGCAAGGTCATTATTGTTACAGAACAGATTGTTTCATGACTTCCTTGCTAGTTTCTTAGCTTGGTTTGAAAGTATTCCATACGCAGTGCTAAAAGCTCTACCACCATAATGCAGCACGGACTGAAGCAAAAGCACATCTGACTTTTACTGTGTCTTAATACTGGTAGTATTTCCTACGAATTCTATGATGGCTCTAAATGAGCCATTTTGGCAAAAGACGGAAATACCTGTGTGGAACACACACAGGAGGACACACACAAACTGTACAAAAACATGAGTTCTACAGCTTATAAAGAGCAGAGCTGGATACGGTACATGCTGTTGTGGTCCAAATCCAACAACAGTCACACTTTCATTTAAAGGAAATTTCTATCCCCATTTCCTTAAGAGAACCAACAGTGACAACCAACAGCAATTTCTTTTTTAGTTCAAACTGGAAGTAGGCTGGCTGCACACACACAAAAACACATTTCGACTAAGCCAGCTGAGATAGACTTCAGCATCATGAGCACGGCCGAGCAGCAGCAGAGACATCACATCTTCCAGCCTGGGGCAGCTCCACCAGGCCCACACCAACAGCCCCTCGCCAGCACAGGCCAGTGCTGCACTCCCAGCACGAAATGGGGTCACCTAAAGGCACGCCCATGGCTCCTGAAGCACGGCTGCAGTTCCCGGCTCGTGTCGCAGCAGAAAGGCTTCTCCATAAAATGGCGGAGGCTTTGGCCAGTGCCCCGCTGCCTGGCTGACTCACCAAACTAAGAGCACAAAATCATCTTTAGCAACAAGGTTAGCCTGACAGAACTGCTGGGAGCCTCCAAAAGCTTGAGCGAGGAATACAGATTGTTTAATAATCAAACGGCATGAGAAGATCCTTTGTTATGATAGGTAAACACGCGCAGCAGCCTCTCAGCATGATGACCCAGCTCCCGGCAGAGCCTCCCAGCACACACCAGCGCCGCCTCCTCCTACTGACTGAGCAACCCACACAGAATACAAAAACCACATAAAAGTGTTGGGAGGGGGGAAGAATCATTAAAAATTTATTCAACCATTTTTAAAGCCAACCAGAAAACACTATGGAAAAAACCATTCAAATCGCCCTTTGCTATTTCAAAGGCAGTCTGCCACCAGGGATATTTCTCTCACACCTTTCCCATCAGCATTTGAACTATTTACAACTAAAAAGATGGAGATAGCGCGCACGTAAGGGAAAAGCCTTTATGGGAAAGCACAGAAGCACGTCGTCTTTCTGCAAGCAGAAGCCACGGAGGGCTCGCGCCCAGCTGGAGGGGAAGGGCCCACAGCCACAGCAGCCCTGGCCCAGGCCCCGCCGCCTCACACATCGCCCAGTCTGGGAATCCATGACTCGGTGGACCAGACGCTTGATACCTCTGGAGGGCTCTTGTGAGGCCATTCGTTCTCTGCTCTCCGCTACTCCATTTTGACCAACCATCAGTAAAAAGCCATGGAAACTCAAAGATGGGGGGGGAGGGGGGGAAGTCTGCTTGCCAGTGACTATTTTATCATTTGGCCCATAAACAACCTTCCCTGCTGTTTGCAAGAGTAACATGGAAATGGGAAAAGATGATTGAATGGAGAGCAGGAGGAATGACATGAGAGACCAAGCCCTCCAACACGGAGCTCACAGGTATGGAAACCGATCAGGGTCTTGCAATAAACACAGAGAAGAAAAATATGGTTGTGTTTCTGTCTTCCAGGGGACACACAGAGAAAACTGATCTCAGACCTTTCTATCGGAAGCTACTGAAAGTCAGTCCCCATTCAAAGCTTTAGAAAAATAACATACAGTCCCAAGAACGATATATTTAAAATAGATAATCATGTAGTGAAGCTAATAAGCTAATTCAAGAGATAAAAATGGCAGCATCTGTATGTGGATTTTACTGGAAAGCAGTCAGAAAGATGTGCACAACCAAAACCAATATATGCTTTGTAAAAAAGCTACTTGTCTTCCCCTATTCACCTCTTAATGAAGGCTGATTTCACACAGGATCTGCGAGGAAATCTTGTTCAAAACACATCAGCCACATCTGCTTCTCCGGCATCCAGCAAGCAGAGCCACACTGCCGATCAGACCGACAGCTATCGCCAACGTTCAGCGCACAGCACCACTCCCGGACACTCCGAGAACCACCAGCAGCCCCGGCTAACGCAACGCTTGCCATTCACAGGTGAAACTAAAGCCTGTTGCTGTAACATAAGGGTCATGTGAAGGTTAAAACGTGTTTGTAAAGCATCCTGAACAAGAGGCATCCTGACAGCAGGAGGTTTACTGTTTATGCTGCATTCTTGCCACAAAGTTAATGACTACAGGAATTAGCAGAGGAAGGGGAAGCTCGAACTCCTCAGCATCACAAGCTAGCCAACGAAACCAGTTATTCAGCTGGCACTAATACAATAGTGAAATGATTTTTTATCAAACCTACAATGAACACGATTTCTTAGGAAACATGAACATGTTTCTTAGGAAACAATGAACATGATTTCTTAGCACATGATTTCTTAGGAAAACCTAAGGAGTTAGAGTATTAGTTCAAAATCATACAGAATTGTTTAGATTGCCAGGGACATTTGGAGATCATCTAGTCCAACCCCTGTTCAAGCACGGTCAGCTAGAGCAGGTTGCCCAGGACCATGCTCAGTTAGGTCTTGACGATGTCCACAGGTGGATCTCCAAACAAAATGATTCTGTGATTCTGCAACTTCTATGTCAGCTTTCTCACCCTGAGACTTTTCACAATGTTGCTGTCAAAGCCAGCCTTTTGGCTTTGTACTCAGACCTTCCTTCCTCTACTGGGTTTCCCAAAACCTAGAGGTTCAAAACATCCAAACAAAACTCTCAGTTCAGAAGACAAAATTATGTTATTTGTTTCCAGCTATCATTTAGATATCAAAACATACGTATTGCTACTCTGAGCTCTGACTGTGGCAAGGAGGTGTCAGAAAGCAGGAGGAGGCATTAGGAAAGCCTCCCCAGTTTGACTGGCTGCCATCCAGCAAGCACTCATACACAAAAGCAGAGTAAGAAGGCCATTCTGAAACAGATCAAATTAAGGAAGAAAATCATACCACTAAAAAAATAACAGTTTAGATTCTATAATATCATTCACATTTCAGATTTGCTTTCAATTGCCTTAGAATGCATCAATCTTCTCCAGATTTTCTTCCTCTAATTTCCATTTAAGACACACTAGAACATAAAAGAGTAAGTTCTTGTGAAAAGGCACAGTTGGAAGCAAGGCATTAAATATTAATCAACTATAAAAATCTCTAAAATATATAACAAGTACTTGTTATGTAGTTATTTTAATAGATAGATATTAAAGACATTTGAAAACAAAGAACAGCTTTCCTAGCAAAATAAATATGGCTGCAATGTAACCTTTCCTTAATCTTTCATATGAGAATGCTTTCATTTACCCTCAGATGACATTTTCTAATACACTCTCACTGTTAAACTGCTCACACCAAATAAAAGATTCTTGCTGCAGCCAAGTATATTACTACCTAACTAATAAAGCTGATAAGTGACAAGATGTGAGGAAAAGAAAATGAAAACAATTAACTGGAAATCTGTCAGAGAAAGTTTAAGCTCTACATTGTGCACCACGGCTATGAAATCTGAGAAGGGAAAGCAGGCAAGCCCAATCTTTTTTTTCACTTGAGTAACCAAGACATTAACCTTCTGCCCTCATTAGAGAATAGAGTTCAGAAAAAAATATAATAGGAGGTTCCTTAAATTTAGACCACAAGATACATCTAATTATTATAGGGGAAGCATTAGATGACACAACGGACTGAAATCATATTAAATGGTTTTTTCACTTCTAAAATCCCTTAGGAGCATAATTACTAGAGCTGCTACTATAATCTGCAGACGCACCATTGGAAAAGCAAAGACAAGACAGTTGCACAGCTCAATTTTAAGACAATCAATAGAAAGCAGATGTGAAAAGGCATCTCAGAATCACATTACCATCCAGAAAGGTATTTTCAGCATGAACACGTAAGCATTATAAGGAATTCATTAAGTTTAGGAATGAAGTCAACAAACCAACTGACAGGACAGATAAAAAGGTCATGAAGGAGAACTCCCATGATAATTAAGAGAATTAAAAATCTAATTAAGGTAGCAAAATAAAAAGGACTAAAGAAGGAATCCAAGTTCTTGTTTATAAAAAGCATTTGGAAATAAACACTAGGGAGATGGAATAATTTTAAAGATTTTTTTGCAAGATCAGATGGATGTAAATGTATCCTGTGAAGACCAGGACTTCCACTATAGCTCCAGTTGCGTATCTAGCAGACAGGAGGAAAGGCGCATCATAAAAACAACAAGTGAGCAACAAAAGCTGCAGACAGGATATTGAAAGATATGCACTTTTACTCCTAGCATGATTAAAAAAGCTCTCGCATAGTAGGAATGTAAGTGTCAGTCATTTCACTGGCATCAACCAATAACGAGCATCAGGAGCAGCAAAAACATCAGGAAAGATTCCTGACAATTTTTTGTTGTGGCCGTTTAGATTACTACCCAAAAGGTTCACAGAGATAGGTGAAAAGAACTGGGTAACTTTAGAAAAAAAACTCACACCCCTCAATCAGCCTTTCATGCTTCGGAATAAAAAGGACCCATGGTTAACTAGTAGTACTAGGGAGGCACACCCAGGAGCTGGTGTCTCTCTGCCTCCTGGTTCTACCCCTCCTTCCCTGCAGCTCACGCTGACCCTTTGCGTCAATGGCAGGTAAACCAGGGAATACAACCAGCTAAAAGGATATCCGCCTGCCTGTTAAGGGGTTTGTACCACTTAGCTCCCTTCAACAGTTCATGATGAGATCAAAAGCCTGTACTGGCCCATAGGCAGGACTATGTATGATAACGGAGACTGGCCTGAACTGCCATGGGACTCCAGACTGTCCAGTTGGAAACTAAAAACAGGATGTGAAATTATCAAAAAACAAAAAGCAAAGATATCCCTGATCCTATTCCAGAGTACAATAACTGAGCCATTTATCAACAACAAAGAACCGTCAAACTCACTACAGAAGTTTGCACTGTTAGGAGTTCCAAATGAACAGGCAGAAACAGAAGTTAATAAAACATTTCCTTTCAGGAGAATGCTCATGGGAATCATGCATTCCTCACTGACATATAAAGCTGTACTGAGATACTTAACCAAGGCAATAATTTTGTTTTTTCACACATCTTAGAATGAACTTCTAAGAGCAAATTTTCATTAAAATGTGAAACTTTAATGCAACCAACTTTAAAGTTCACTTCATTAAGAAGCTGCCCATAGTGGTTTGTTCTACTTGTAAGGATTCCAAGCAGCTTTAGCAAGTGATTCCACATGGAAGATCTGTGGAGGCAACCAGATAAAGAAGTAATTTTTGGCAAAGAAAATTGGAATTAAATATTAATAAACAGCTTAATAGAGGTTGTTACGCTATGAGAAAGTCTGAATATGAATTTAAGGTTTGGTTGTTGTTGGGGGTTGTTTTTTTTTTTGTAATTAAACAGCAAATTCCAAAGGGGGCAGGGGGAAACTTGCCACGCTACAGCTGAATACCAGGCTAATGTTTTCTTCCAGCAGCTTTGCAGGAAATCTGATAAACTTCTTACATCTTGGATATTGGACGTGCAATCTAAATTTAGTACCTTGAAACACCATTGATCCCAGAAGTACATCAGATTATACAGACAAAGAGACTTTCATCAAGTATTTTCTTTTAGTTGTGTTCCCACAAATTATACTCCAAGTTTTTTACTTTATTTCTGACAAAACCAGCATTCCTGCCAACCGATAATTTCATAACATTGCTTACATCTGAGCACCAATATTCAAGAGGATAAGAGCAACACGCTGGTTAACTTTTTGAAAGAAGTGACGAGTTCCAAAATAATTGTATATTCTTTACTGTGAATCAAAAGAAGAATCCATTTAAGTAGTCTGTGGAGAGAGGTATGTCTATCATTGACAAACTAGGTACATTTTAACCACAAAGCATACAAAGACAATGTATTTTAATTATAAAGCTCAACCTAAACAAAAATTAAGCCTTTTCATATTCTTGTAAAGAGTCCTTTTCTGTTATTAAAGCTAACACTTCAGTTTTCAGTAATGACAGCCAGCCTAAGGAGGTATTAAGAGTGCCTCATTAAACATGCTAATAGGAAATACTTGAGAAAGCAGTACATTTGAACACTGTTCTAATGCACTAACCACTTCCCTAGCACATAAAGCTAAAATCTTCACTGAAACAGCTGGAGTTTGAGCATGAACATCGAGGGAAAGCTCAAGTCTGTCGTAGTATCTAGGCTTTCCA
This sequence comes from Opisthocomus hoazin, assembly GCF_030867145.1. Taxonomy (NCBI): domain Eukaryota; kingdom Metazoa; phylum Chordata; class Aves; order Opisthocomiformes; family Opisthocomidae; genus Opisthocomus; species Opisthocomus hoazin. The sequence continues at coordinate 57,956,184 of NC_134421.1, forward strand.
CCCACTGCACATATCTAGTAAAGGCATTATCAGCAGTTTGTAACTGGTAACTTAAAGTTATTTCAAGGACGACTGGCAGCACACTTTCCCATTTCACTCTCTCCCCTACATCAGATTAGTAGAAGTCCATTTCTTAGCAATGGCACAAGTGTACTCAGCTACAGTAGAGCTCTGAAACATGAAAGGGCAGTGGGACAAACCACTAGCACTAAACCCACGTTGCTTTGTGAGAACATAAATCACAGTAATGGGCAGATTTAGGTGCATCTCCTCTAGATTGGGGAACCAACATCAGCAGACTTCATTAAAGTCTTCTATTTTATTTAAACACCAATTTATTAAATCAGAGAGAACTGATTCATCATAGTAAAAGAACCTGTTCTGTTGAACATCTAATACACTAATTGCAGATCTTTTTGTCCCTATCTAGCCACTAGCCCAAACCAGAGTGATTAATATTATAACTAGTGCCAAAAACCTATCTTACTATGTAGCATTCAACGGTGAAGGAGTCCAAGGATCAGAACAATTTGAAGAAAAATAAATGAAGCTACTCACTAGTTGATATTGCTTCAAATTTATAGAACAATCATATCTTAATGAGCCTGGATTAATAACTTCTTCTGTTGACCACGAGAAGGTTTTTCACTGTTGTCTCTATCAGTAAAGATCAAGAACACAAAATCCTTCTTCGCCTAAAAAAAAACACCCAAACCTCAGACTGTGTCCACTAGAAACAACAACTGTCATATTGTAAATATAAATCCCCAGAAAGATGGCATTAGCCTTTGTGAACTGCATTACACACAAGAGTAATTTCAAGTTTCAAACTCACTTGATCAAGATAGAGATGCAAACCCAGCTCATAAAAAATTTAATATGCCAGCACAGAGTACAATTCCTGTATAACGACAGTGCTAAGACCCTTCTCTGACATCTCCAGGGCAGTATCTTGCAAGAAGAGAATAAGGACACCACATATCATAGTAGAGACGCATAAATATTCAACAAATTGTGTAATCAAGAAAAGACTGTATCACAGTACTTATTTTCCTACACTGAAACTCTTCAAGCCAGGGAATCTTTTTAATCTGGAAACTGGACACAGGAAAAAGTAAGTGAGCCATAACACTACAGGCAAGATAGACAAGAACTTACCATGTACAGGCTAGAGTGTCAACGTTTATTAAAACAACACCTAGTTTACTCAATTTATTAAAAGAAAACTTAGTTTAGCAAAAACTTGAAAACATACAAAAAAAATTGCAGGAATCTTTATTGCAGCAGATAAAAAGAATACTACCCACAGCCAGAAAGCTACAGGCATTCAGTTCTACCAAATAACATCCCAGTGTAGAGGGGGATACAACACATGCCACAATCTGTGGACACTAAAAGAGTTAAGTAGGAGAGCTAGAGGGGGAAAACATACTACTTCTCTGGGAAAATTGTCAAACAGTAAGAAGGGAAAGAGAATTTTACATGAAAACAAACAGAATCACAGAATGGTAGGGGTTGGAAGGGACCTCTGTGGGTCATCTAGTCCAACCCCCCTGCCGAAGCAGGGTCACCTACAGCAGGCTGCACAGGACCTTGTCCAGGCGGGTCTTGAATATCTCCAGAGAAGGAGACTCCACAACATCCCTGGGCGGCCTGTTTCAGGGCTCCATCACCCTCAGAGGGAAGAAGTTCTTCCTCATGCTCAGACGGAACTTCCTGTGCTTCAGTTTGTGCCCATTGCCCCTTGTCCTGTCACTGGGCACTACTGAAAAGAGCTTGGCCCCATCCTCCTGACACCCACCCTTCAGATATTTGTAAGTATATATTGGGTCCCCTCGCAGCGTTCTCTTCTTCAGGCTGAACAAGCCCAGAACAGAGAAATGGAGAAACAGAACTGAGAAAGTTTTTAAGGTCAGATGAAATTAACTCCTGTGTCAGAACCACTTTAACTGTAGGGTCCTATTCAACCTCAACATTTGTACTATGTATAGAACGGCTCATTTTGGGAAGAGAATTTTTAAAACAAATCATTTTTTCTATCCAAAGTTATTTTAAGATTATTCAAGGTTACAGTAATCCAAAAACATGTAAGAAAGAAAATTCATTTTGAGGGGCAAAGTCAGAAGGAGAAAGTGGGACTTCAATAACCAGAGACAAATAATCAAGCTAAACATCCAGTACGTTTCAAGCAAAGATCTTCACAACTGTCCAAAGCATAAGAGCATGCCTAGCACTACAGATGTCAGATCAGTTTATGCATCCCAGCAGCCCAGAATTAGTTACTCACATTCAGCCTTTCTTTATGGCCAGCATATATTCCATTTAATCCAGCTTGTCAAACACCTGGTCAGACATCCCCCCACTCAGCTGCTCTAGTTCCTGGGTATCCTACTGAGGGACCTCCTTTCTCACAGCGTGCCATACTCGGAACCTGTGATTGTAGTTCATGGCCGTAGCTCCCATTCCGGAAAGCTGGCATATTTAAAACAAGTTACTCCCTTCACACTGCCCAAATCTATGCACAGATCTAGCTTTAATGTTTTGAAGTAACCTGAACGAGGTTAAATCTTAATCAGAATAATTCCTAAAAGAAATCCAGCTAAATGACAGCATCATAAAAATGCAACAACTGAACTGCTAATTAATCAAGCTATAGCTCATCAGTGACAGTTTCTTCAAAATACATAAGCAAAATAATGGTTTGCTAACCTACACCTACATTGTCAACAAGCAAAAGAGTTTTAAAAAGTCTTTTATTGGGTCACCTACACAGCTATCAATTTGTATTTAGCAACTTTCAACATTGAAATGGATTTTTTTCTTTTTCTGAAGTGATGCAGACAGGAGCAGATGAATTATTTCTGGAATAGCATTTTTAGGAAAGCCTAAATAGGAGAAACTCTTTCTCAGAAAGTATTTGTGTGTGCATGCAAGTATGCAGAGGAAGGAGTATCACTAATTTTCAATACTGGATTTGCTATGGCTCCCTCTTCTTGAAAGGTACCAAGAACTGTGAAGCAGTGCATTTCTGAACCATTATATCAATACAAGATTAACAATCAGCCCTCAAAGTGACTGAAAACTACCAAAAGCAACTAGTAAAAAGTTTTGTTTCTGAATTAATTTTGATCAATCACTGTTTGCAAAGATTCTTTGAACTTACAAGCTGAGGAAGATCTTTCATTGTGAAAGAGCAAAGCAGCATAGATTTTTATACTACTCAACGCAACCTTTATTTTTACCACATTGCAAAAGCTTCTCACTTCAGAAAATAAGAGCATGTTATTTTTCTTTCACTTGAAAATTACAAATACAACATAGTAGTTTTCTTTATGACAGCTTGTATAAACACCTAAGACAAGCACTACTTAATCTACTTTAAAAGTGAAGCTTTTAGCTTAAGTAAATAGTAACCGATATAAGTGGTGCTTTGCTGTAGACATTCTTTAGCACATGCAGACTATGCACTATACATGCCGCTTGGTTATACCTAGGAAAAACAGGCAGATGAACTTGGCCAAAGGTGAGGAGTTGCTTCCCCAGCCTCTCACTCCTCCTCTGCCAGCAAGGCAGCAGGTCGGGATGCATATCTTGGCTACTCCGTTTCCCATTAGAGACTTGTGATCTGGTGGCTGACGTGGACTGGTGCTAAGGCGCAAGATCACAACAAGCACTAACTGAGTGGCTGACGAGTGGCCATTCAGCTCTTTCTGCCGACTCAGCCAAGCAAACAGCAGTTTCCAGCAGGGAAGTATGGTTTTATCATGGCCCAGAAGGATCTGGCAGGACTCATCTGCATAACTGTTCATATATGCTAGAAAGCCTGCACGATGAACACCGTCCAATCATTACATGGTTAAAAAAAAACCCCACAATCCCACAACAACAGCTGAACACTTCAAGGATTAGTAAAGATGTTCTATGCAGAGAAATTTTATTTTCAGAGGACAAAGGTAATGATTTGAAAGCTACACATGAAATGAATACTCCTTTCCAACTTTGCACTTGTGCTCACAAACCACTTTTTTCTTTCCTAGTTCTACTGCAGTGATGCTTTACCCAACTTAGAGTAATTCTAACTAAAGTGATTTTTAAACAAACATGAACAAGCTTTAGAAGCTGAACTGCAGCTCAGCTAAAAGCATGCCTTCAACTTACACCTAAAAGCCCTACATCTTCTACTAAGAAGTAACTTGATTTTAACTGTGCCTTTTTCTACAAGTGCGATTATTATAACAGTTAAACCAGTTAACTCTCCCGTAAACTGCTTTAGGTTTCATTGAGTTAACCAGAAGTCCAGCAACTGACTCCAAACATGCAGCTTAAGATGAAGACAAGAAGAAGAATGCATTTTCTTACCTATCACTTGCCAATAATTAAAAAAAACTCATGTAGAAAGACTAACCTTATTGCAAATTAGTATTTTAGACAAAAACAGTGGAGTAACATTGAATGTATTAATTTGCTATTCTGGAAAGCCATTCATAAAAACACTGTCTGCCTAGTTTACATTCCCAGTAATTTTGTGCTTGCAATGGGTAAACACATTGCAACCACCAGTGCACAAAACTATATTTTGATATGAATTACCACATTTAGTTACCCACTTGTACAAGACACAGCATGGTTTGTAGGAAGACAGGTACTAGTTACACGGTTTTATAACTATTGCTCTAAAAAACAAACAAAAGCCTTGTAAGCATTTTACAGTCTAAGGCCTGATTTTAAAAAGCAGGTTTCAATTATATCATTATAATGCAAGTAGCATTAATGACAGTAATGTAAGTACAACTGTCATTGTAATGAAAACATACGAGCCACAGTGACTGCTGAGTTTCCTTCTATGCTAGAGGTTTCAGACACAAACAAGACTGCGTCTACAAACACAAGTGATCCATGCAGAGATAATAAACCACAGTTTCTTGACCATATGGGAAAAGAAATGGTATTTATATTTACAGTATTGGAGGTTGGGGGCGCAAATCAGTATAGTATTTCTTCCTCAATAAACCTTGCATGGCTTGCACATTTTGCATGCTACGAAGTACAAAGGCGTTCCCCATGCACACAGGTGAAGTCAACATCTTGAGACTATAGTCCAAACACTGCACATTGCTTTGCTTTACAAGAAGCAGCTCAGCTTAAATGTCTAGTTTTCATGCAGCTTCTCTGCCTGGTCTGGAGTTTCCCCGCTACCATTTCCGTTACAGCTGTTTGGTGCCAGTGAAATGCAACTGTAACAGGAGGACATCCTATGGAGGAATCCCAGGTAAGGATCTCTCAAGTAAAGCGGTTAAGTCTCAGAAGGGGTTTTGACTATTAGGACAAGGACCTTGCACTAGACTGTCCTTAGCAGAGGGACAAACTGGTGCTGAACGTCTTCAGGCCCTGTACGTTTACTCCTTGGAATGACTTGCGATAGTCTAGATCAGCAGTCACAACTGCAGGATTCACAGTGTAATACTGAAGCTGTCAAGGGATACAAGGGTACTTTAACCTATTTTGCTGTGTATTTACTTCCCATCAGTTGCTTATACTGACAAAAAGGAGATGTTACAAGTGAAGAATGAGGCTGCTGCATTTGTGGAAAAAAACCAAGACAGTAGCTGTCAAGCACTAAAGGGAAAAAAGGAACAGATCAACCACTCCATTACCAACATCTAAGGGACAAAAAGCTGAGGAAAATCTCAGCTAACAAGGAGTGGGTGGACGCTGCAGGTGGGAAGAAACTCTTGCTAAATTTTATCAAAGAAATGGACTGCCAAATAGCTTCTTAAAAACAAGGCCCCAAGTCTCAAGGCCTCAGGGAAGAGACTGGGAGAGGACAGAAGATCACAAGAAAACCTGAGAGATGTTGCTCTCACGGCTTTCAGCTTTTGACAACTTGCAGTCCTCTAGATGCATTGTAATGGACAGCTGTCTTCCAAGCAGCAGATGTAAATCTGCTAACAGGGTTGCTTTACTCCATCTTCTACTTTGCAGACCTCCTTATTAAAAACAGTGTTCAGAGCAACTGGTTGTAAGAGCAGCAGATGACAGGAGCACAGCACCCGAGGTCCCCCCGCAGAGCAGCTCTTTCCTACCCTGTTTCTGTTCTCCGGGCATGTTAATTGGGTAGGATTCAGGAAGAGCTGCAGGTCAGCCTGCAGTGAAAACTGGGCGAACAAATGATGTTCTCAGTAAATCTCTTTAATTGATGCAAGACCCTGGTAACTCTAGACAACCTAAAGATTAAAAGGAAATAGAGATGGGTATCTAAAATGCCCTTCCGTAACTCAGAGCACTGCATCAATTCTCATCCAGCAGCTTGCTATGTTGTTCCTACCCAATAAGAGAATAGAGAAAACAAGCAACTTTAAGAAGAATTAGGAGCTGGCATTTAAAATGTCGTATCTGACAGTCCCATTCTAATTAAAATAGATGCAGCAGATATCCTTGTTAAGATTATACTTGATAAGCAGAACAGATCTGCTTTTCCCGTGACTTGCACTGCGCAAGTTGCAATAAATCACTAACTCATAAGATGACTAAACAGACAATGAAATATTCTGCTGTTTTAGTTTGTTGCCCTCCAGCCTCTAAGTGCCCCAGCTTTTTTGTAGTCTGAGGCACAACTACTACAAAGACCTCCTGTTAATTTTATTTAACTCCTTCGTATCTGCTCCCACTAAGAAGCAAAAGGTTTAAAAATTAAGCCACGTTGTCTTTTGAAGTGACAAGACATTCTCCTGTCGGGTTCAAGTTTTAAGTGAAGAGATTCATGCACAAGATACCACCAAGAAAAACAACCAAATGCAGGATCTCTCTAAAATACAAACTTTGAAAGTTCTGCACTTACAGCATTACTCTACTTTTGCAGAGAAAATTTATAAAGAAATTTTTCGTATTTAAGGATAACTGACAATCTTAACTCCAGAGCAGGGAAGGAGCTCCAAATCTCACAGCACTCTTTCCAAAGAAACCCTACAAAGTAATTACTGGCTCCCATCTTGGTCTTCCCTAAAACCTGGTCACATTTCACCTCATCTTTTAATTAAGTTTTCATAAAGCAAGATCTAATTGAAACGTCAATTACAGTAAAACCTAGCTATGTGTAATTGAATTTTAATGCAAAAGTAAAAAATTACTTATACTTACATTTTTAAAACATCTCTGGTCTACATCCTGTTCCTTATTTCGCAAAACAAAAGGTAGGCACTGCTGACAATACTGCAGGAGGGCAGCATCAGGAGGGAGAATTAATTACCCACTGGAGAAGAATCATTAAACCAAACACTAATAGAGTAACTGTGAGTAGGAAAGAAACCAGTTGTCATTGCTTCTAATAAAGCACTAGGAACCGGCAACAAAGCACAAAACACTTCACAGGTGACTGTATCTGAATTACTCACTACGCACCCCTGCCTTCCCAGTTAGTACCATTACCACTTACATGCAGTAAGAAAATTACAAAACCACAGTATCTTCCCTATAAAATTTTACAATCCATTGCAAAGCACACATGCTGATAACAGGTTTATATGTAGATCAGGTTGGGAAGAAGCCTCTATTCTAGCAGAATGCTACTCTTCCTGCCACCAAAGACAACCTCCTTAATAGCAGAATCCCCTTCCTTAATACTTGTGACCTACCGCAGTCATAAAACAGCTAGAAAAACCTTCCGCAGACTGTGCTTCCAATGCAGTGTGTGCTTTCAGCAATTCAAATGGCTACTGCTCCTCATCTTCAGGTGCAGCATGATCCACCTTTCAAACGCTGTCAAGTTCACCTCCACATTCATCTGCTCACTCAGAGTTTACATTGCTCTCCTTGCTTAGTTTAAAGGACTTCTTAATTGCTAAGATGTACAGACCCTTTGAGTAGTGTTTCCATATACTGTATCAGAAAACTCAAGCTTAGGTACAAATTACCAAAAGCATTTAGTAGCAAAGTCCTTTAACGACTCTTGTGCCAACTGCTTGTAAAGAAGAGAAAAGGCTTGTGGGAGTAATTGAAGAATACGCATAGTTAGTGATACAGCATGTCAGAATGTTCTGGAAGTTAAATCTACATTAGTCCACTGAGATACATCCTAAAAATGCTTTACATAGTTGGGTTGATTTTAGGCAATCTTATTTTTCTGTGCAATGACAAGTATGTGACAATTTGTATGTATGTATCTATTAATGCATGGTTTGTGCTTCCACAAAGTTCAGTAGAAATAACAGTTACAAAGCCAAGTGGGAATCACGTAACAGCCATTAGCTGTAATTTGTAACAAATTATTTACCAGCATTTCAGTAAGATTTGAACATCAGGCTTCCCTGAGCCCAGGCTTCTCTGACTAGCACCACTAACAGCACTGCCTGTCTAAAGGCCAAACACACAGCAAGCAGGGAAAGAGGAGAGCAGAAATCCGACTGAAGAAGAAATTATCTGAGAAAACTGGAAATCAAACTATGAAGTCCACTCACAGAAATTGTAGTGTTGAACAGCTTATGACTGATAGAATTAAAGATTATTATTTGTTTTTAATAAATCCAAGAATGCTTTTTGAAAACGCAAGCATCAGCCTCACCCTACAGAAGGAAGAATGGAGGCATAAATTACCAGAGCCACTTTAAGATCAAGTGGCCACGAAGTGACAAATGCAAGAATTACAGATTGGTCTTATGTTTACGTAGCAAAAGACAGGGCATCAGACATTTGGGGGTCTCACAATGTGCAAGTCAGGCCTTTCAACAGTACAACAGACATTTTCTTATTGCAGTCAAAGTTAGCAAGCCTTCTGAGTGGCAAAGTAAAACAACTGTGTGCACGTATTTAACTTATTTTAACAGAAGGCTTGTTGTAATTCAGCCTTGAGACTATAAAACTGCATGACAAAAAACTTCATTTATGGCAAGAGGAGTTCAAGGCTACGCATCTCTAGCTCTCTGTATCAGCAGGAAATAGTATTTTCTTTCTTCTAGTACAAGAACACAATAGTTTCCTTGCTACTTTGTTTCTACAGTACACAAGTAAACTATACGGGTTCCGGCTCTTAGGACAGGTAACCCAAGATGGTATTTGCATTGGCAAAATTTACCGTGACTTAGAAAACCAGTGGCTACAGATCCTGTAACAGGATGAATTTGCAGAGTACAGAACACACAGAGCAACTGTGAAAGTGAAATGCAGCAGACCAGACACTTCTCGGTCTATTCTTGCTTCAGGGATGTATGTATTTTAGTGACTGATAATGCATGACAAATAGAAATCCAAACCAAAGAACACGGAGAGAAACTGTGAAAAGGAGACACAGCAGACCAAACACTTCTCAACCCATTATTGCTTTAGGGATACATGTATTTTAGTGCTGATAATGTACAACAACAGAAATCCAAACCACAGAGCGCCATACATTGCTTCTGGATGATTCAGCTACATTGGGAACACATTTGTACAGGACTGAGAAGCATGCACACAGGCATTTTTATGTTTTACTACAACTAACTGGATCATTTGCTTTAAGCAAGAAACAGAGCATTGCTGTAAGCAAAATATCACAGAAGACGAACACAAGCATCTGTGAAGAAATACTTTGTCTTCAAATATCAGCTTAGAAGTCATATAAACTTCTCTGACAAATCTGACTAAAGCTGTGTTTTTCAGTTGTAACTCAGTCTGATATCCATAACTACCTTACAGACTTAATTTTATATGAACCTACAATTACCTGATGAACAGATTCATCTCTCCTCTAAAGCACTGCATTAATTGGTTGTTTATCAAGATGATGAGGTAAAGAAATTAATGTTGCTGTAATGTCAGTGGAATCACACTGGCTTTAAACTAGTGAAAGAGTGCTAAATCAGACCTCTTGGCGTTCTCTCTCTTGCTCATTGCAACAGCACAGACAAAAACTAGTTACACTGTGTGGGTGGGAGATCATGGGACTTCTTACCAGGGCATATAGCGATAGTACAAGGGGTTATGGCTTTAAACCTACCCTCTTTCAGTTTAAATTAGATATAAGGAAGAAATTTTTCACTGTGAGGGTGGTGAAACACTGGCACAGACTGCCCAGAGAAGCTGTGGCTGCCCCCTCCCTGGCAGTGTTCAAGGCCAGGTTGGATGGGGCTCTGAGCAACCTGGTCTAGTGGAAGGTGTCCCTGCTCATGGCAGGGGGCTTGGAACTAGGTGATCTATAGGTTCCCTTCCAACCCAAACCATTCTATGATCATACAAGTCCACATTATCTACGCCAAGAAATACGCAACCCTACTTGATAAAACTTTAATGAAGACAAAAGAATTGAGCCAAGAACTATATATTCCCACTTAATAAAAAAAATTAAAGAAGCAGAAAGAACATCTCCATACCCCAAAGCAGTTCTTTGTACCTTCCCTTGTCCTCCAGAGCACAGCTGTGGAATCCATTCCCAACACACTAATCCTGAAAATCTGCACAATTGGTTTACAGTATCCTCTTGCATAGTTACCTTCAATTACAAAAATACAAGCAACTCCTAATTAAAATATCCACCAATATAATTTTATTTCATTACCCAGTTCTTCCTGCACAGGCACACAGACACAGAGTAGTCCAGATACCTGGATTCTTACTTCCCAACATGACTGTCTAGGGGGCCTGGATCAGACGTTCCTTCTCACCAGCGTGGGTCAGGAAATACAAATGTGGCAGATGAGTTACGGAGGTTGAAGTAGTGCTGCTCTAGCACTCACACTTCCAGCTCTGTCTTCCCTGGGCCAATGCAGGAAACACGGTTTCCCTATATCCCAGTTCAAATAAAGCTCCCTCATAGGGGAAACTTGGGGATAAGAAGCCATTGCAGCTAGACAAATTGAAAAACAATAGTTTGACTGTAATGGAGCAGTCCATAAGCAGTCCCCATCACACCCAGCATTCATAGTTTCACATCATGTATCCTGGAAAGACCCTCTAGGAAGAAGAGCAGAATTAATACAAAAGCTTGAGACAGCAGGCTAACAGGCAGGCCAGGCTTGCCCTCCTCCAACCAGCACACAGCCACAGGGATTTATGCCTCATCTAAAGCAGTCACACACATAACTCCATACTCATGGATGAACAATACAAGCGAGCGCAGGACCATGAGCAGAGGCTCTGTTAAGCCAGCCAGAAACAGGTTAACCTGATTCTAGGTGAGGAAAACCAGAAAACACACACACAGTGCCTTAAGAAGTTTCACCACTACAAGATGAATTACTGAGAATTAACTTCTGAATAGACTAAACATAAATATCCTAAACAGGTGGCTCAGATCTTGCTAAAGATACAATCTGTATTAGGAGGAGACAGGCCTGCTGGTCTCGAGCTAGGAGGAAAAACCTTCTCTGCACCGCTGCGTTTATAAGCTCAGAGCACTGTTTCCTTCTGTGCAAGGGAGCACTCCACAGCTAAGAGGATAATGATTAATCGCCCAGATAGTACCTGGGTGTCAGGCAAAGCAATTAACTTTGAATCAGGGAGAGGCCCTGCAGACTGATACAACAGACAGCTTTTGACTCCAGGGAAGGAAGATTCAGAAATAGGTGGGGATAGGCAGAACCAAAGCCAAAACACAAGCTGCATCTTTTCTTAACTTTAAAGTCACCATCAGCAGACACACAAGAAAGGAAAACAACAACAAAGCTCAACCTAAAAATTATGCTTTGAAACTACAGCTTTTTCAGAAGCACACACACTGTTAATGATAATATTCTGTTTACCCCAGCTAGTAAAACTGCAGACGGGGGTCAGGAGAGGCAACTATTGTGCCCTGCTCCAAAGTTAGATTTTAAAACAAACAGTACCTTCTCATCCAAGCTTTCAAAAAATTTAGTAAAGTACATTTCCACCCACTATAAGAGAAGTTGACCTTATTTGTGCAATGCTCTACTCAATATGCACCCAGATTTCTGCTATATGCACCAATAATTTTTTCCAGGAACATGCCAGTCAATCATTACAAGAGAAAGCATCTACATTCTATGCCTCATTTCCTCTTCCTACCCAAGAACTACATACAGCACAAAACCAGACCCCAGTATTCAGCTCAGAGTATCACCATAGTGATTGAATTCCTGGACTAAAAGATAATGAATGCCTATGTACAACATTTAGTCTTTTCCACCCTCTTCTTCCAGACCCTGAAGTTGTCCGGGTGGCTCTGACTTTCCATATGTACCAAGCTGTTCCAATGCAAATTGGACTGGTGAGGTCAGCAGCACCTATGATTAATGCAGGAGCACCGAGTCTACAAGGCAAAAGACTTAGCTGCTGAACTCCATAGTGAATAAAACCAGACTTACCTTTTCCCCTCAGGCAGATTCCCCATTCCTGTGCTGACATAGCTACTACTGACCTCAACAGTCCAATAATCAAGGACCTGTGAACAAACAAAAAAGGTCACTTATATGCAAACACCTGCTGAAGCGCCTGCTAAAAGTACACACAGCTTCGGTCTTAACCAGTACTTCCTCCATGCTCACCGTGCTCTAGTTCAGCTATTACCACACTGCTTTTCTCAGGTGTTAGACTCTCTGCAGGATCCACCATAGCTCCAACCAACAACCCTAAAAAAATTAACCAAGCAAATCAAGAGAGCAAGTACTTAGTGGCAAGCCCCTTCAATTTTATCTCCTTAACCTCACAAATTAAACAAAACTTCCTAGGTGGGCAGCTACAAACAGAAAATTAAATTTAAAGTAACAGCTAGGCTGAGTAAGTCCTGATACAGCTAGGAATAACAAATACAGCACATTGACCTGAACCTTAATCACACAAAAAATACTGTAAGAAGCAGTGTATCTCTCCTACTATCACACACTGGACAAGTAGATTCCGAAGGAGTACTAGCTCTGACTTGAGGCATCTGACTTTGGGATCCTGATATACCTTCTGCTATCAACTACACTAGAACTTAGGCTCTCAGCTGTCCCTGTGTTCCCAGCTGCACTCCAGTCAGATGTTCAAACACACAGCAAAAATATTCTCTGCTTCCAACACCTCACATAGGCTCTGTGCTCCAGCGATCCTTCCAGACTTCTAAAGTTGCTCCAGCCTCACTGTCTAGCTTTCATCAATATATTTAGTTATCCACCACTTTTCCTATAAAAGGCTCAGGAAAAAGTAATTTATTAAGTATATTTATTAGCTTCAATACACAGCCTTTGCTTCCAACTTTCTCTGGGCACCTTTAAGACAGTAGCTACATTTTTTTCTTCTGTAATTCCCTGGCAATTTTCACTGCTGAATGGCAGAATGTGAATCCTATGCTACAACTGCCAGTTCAGCAGCACAAAACTGCAACATGCTCAGAAGGTAGTTGTTTTCAGCATCAGGATGATCTAACTCTTCCTTAAAGAAATTACTGAAGCCTGACTGCCCATCCATTTCTGAATGCGCAGCTGAAGAGACAGTAAATCCACAACCATATTTTCTCCAGGTTAAGTACTGCCAGTTCCTCCAGGATTAGAGCTGTAAAAAAGAGATGGGCTGTACTGTTTGAATCTTTCATAATATTGGTTAAAAAGCCCACAGAATCATAGATAACTACCAAGTATTTTTGCACTATTACATATTTTGGACAAGAATCAATGGTAATTTAGGGGAGGCAAAACAGAGGGATGGGAACAGGAGCTCCCTGTTTCCACCAGCTGGTCCAGTTGCTTTGGAGGCTGAACTGGATCGCAGGGCATGGGCACAGGACTGCACTAGTGCTCCTTCTCCCTCCCTTCCTGCTCTTCTGGGCATAGCAGCTCTGCCCTGCTACTGCACTAGGGAAGAGGAGCGATCCCTGTAGCTGTGCTCCTCTCTCGCCCTTGGAAGTGGGAGAGATGCCACAGCGAGACCTGGTTGAACTACAGGAGGCAGTTCAGAGCAGGGCACGAATCAAGATTACTACTATCATTTCGAACTACTACCAACACATGATATTTTTTTTTACTTGATTACAATAAATGTGATTGATAGCTTATGAATGTTGGCATTGCTCTGATAGTAATGTATCAGCCATAATAACACAAAGTCATTTAACAACACTTACTTAAGGTTACCTTCATGTTTTCATGACCGTGTCAGCATGAAGAAGACAGTCAGACAGGAACAACCAACAGGCTGGAGAGGAACCCAACCCAAAAATCTTACATCCACCTGTTCATTAGGGGCGCAGTCAGTTCAAGATGGATTTAAATTTTGAATTGTTGGTGCCTTGAAGTAGGCCTAAGTTCAAAGGTCTTATCTGGTGAACAAAGAGTAGGATTGCTAAAACTACAAAAATATTCCTGGAAAACTATCAGAAGTCACTAAGCAAGGTAGATTGTTCGAGGCTTTGTAAGGTTTCTATGACGTTCTGGCACAAAACAAGTATTTGAGAGAAGGACCAGGAGAAAATTTCTTATGAGCAATCAGAAATTAAAGAGCTGCCTTCCATTGGCAAATGCCAGTTATCACTTCAGTAGTTGTTTCTCTCAGAGCAGTGCTCATTGGAACACGTTCCCAATTTACAAGACCACACACCCCACAGCACGGGCAATACAACGTGCGTAACACCAGGCAGGCTCTTCTGCTCTTTCCAACTTGGAACGCATTCCCCTGGGTTTCCAGAGTATGACAGGAAAGTAGAAGAGCTGTGGCTAAACACAAAGACATCTCTAATACTTCCTTCTAGCTGCTGGAAAGTAATCTTCTTTTCCCAAAGTGATTATGTTCATAGGCACATTAAAAGCACAATTACTGGTTTTGCTTCCCTGAAAGCTTGCAAGAGAAGCAACAGTGGAGAAAACCATGCACATGAGGCTTCTGACCAAAAGAAAAGGGAAACAGAAGGGCTGTTACTCCTTGTTTCTGTCCAAGACAGAAAAGGCTAGCCTGCAGAAACTCCTACTTCTGGAAAAAGGATGGAAAACTCTTGCCTTAGGGCTCCCACTTATGGTATAGATTTCTAAAGCTATTTAATTTTGTCTAGGCTACGGGAATTTGGGAATATGGGAAATTGCCAGGTGAATCTAATTTTGGATACACGTTTTTGTTTACACAGCAAGTCCTCCACCATTTCTGGCATCCTGTGTTTTTGTGTCTGGAGATCGACAATCCCTTCATCACTGCCTCGGAGACAAGTGTGCACACAGCTG
Source organism: Opisthocomus hoazin (assembly GCF_030867145.1). Taxonomy (NCBI): domain Eukaryota; kingdom Metazoa; phylum Chordata; class Aves; order Opisthocomiformes; family Opisthocomidae; genus Opisthocomus; species Opisthocomus hoazin. Next base: position 57,971,300 of record NC_134421.1, read on the forward strand.
TATGTGTTTGGCTGGCTGGTGATGGGGGATCAGAGACCTCCTCAGTGCTACCAGTTGGCATGAGACCTGTGAAAACTCAGACCTTCCCAAATACAGTGTTGAAAAGTTCTAGATTTGAGGCCTGAAGCAACTGCCTCCCAGGGAAACCCCTCTTCTCCCTTAAGACCATTCAGCCTTGCAGAGTGCCTGCAGCCCACGTGCTAAAAGCATCAGGTATCACTGGGGCTTTCCCACACTGCCTGGAAAATTTTTTTGCCTTGAAATTGCCTCATTACTCGGGAACAGAAGTAGAAAGCCCTTGTTGCTGTAAAATGCTCACTAGCAAAGGATGAGCCCCAAGGTTGGTGCCAGCTGCTTCTGGAAAACATCAGCTCTAATGAGAACCAAGTAGCCTTTAAGATTAGCTGCAGAGGGCAAACCTCCTCCAGAGAGTTGCTCCCTTGCCGAATTATACTGGAAAAATCAGGGAGGGGGGAAGAAAAGTTCAAGCAGAGAAGATGGGGTGACAGCCCCTGAATATACACAACTGGAAGACCCATCTCTAGGGGAGAGGGGAGAAGACCCCTGAGGGACAACTAAAGGATAAGCCCAAGGTAAAAAGCTGCACATATCAATAAAAAAAAAAAAAAGGTGTATGTTTAAAGTCACACAACTGTTTCAGTGGCTGAGCCCACTAACACAACGGCCACACAAAGTGATGGCTAAACTCCCAGGGAAGTCAACCCAGGAGCAATCCCTAGGGCACGTGTGGGACTTCAAACACGGATTTGCTGCTTCAAGGGCAGGAACATGAGCAGGAAGTCTATCCCCAGCTGCAGCAGAAGCAGGCCCCCTTGCTATTTAGCCAAATCAGAGACTGAACCAAGGGGGAGGCGGGAGCACGTTTGCTAACACCACGGCTGAAAGCATGCCGTGGCCTACCCACAGCCAGCCAGATGCGTCAAGGACTCCGAGGTCACGGCAGTATGTTTCATCCACGCAGGCAGCACATCTGCAAGGGACTTGCAAAGGAAGATGGGACAGGCTCCCCAAGTTAAGAAATCCAACTTCAGTGACTGGGTATATGAACGGTCAAAATGAGAAACCACCTACAAAAAATTCACCTTCAGAACAGGCATTTGCTTCAAATAAATCTTTAATAAAACCACATGTCTAAAACCTCCAATGAATCAGAAGATGACCAGGAATGGAAAGAACAGGAAAGTGTGTTTTTTAAAGCTTCATTTCTTCAATTATGATAAGCAAAATAGATTTTAGAAGAGTTTGCATTCAAGTTGCATCATAAGACCTACAGAAAGATAGTTTAGCTAAAGTAGCAAAATGACTACACACTCATCCAGAGCTGTGTTGCACAAGATCTCTACAACATCTTTAATAACTGCTTCTCTTGCTATTTGGTCACAGGCATAATCATTGGGAAAAAAACAAACACCAACAACACACAAAGGGAGAACTCTGCTTCCCTGATTTTCAGCTGTCATTGGTTTTAGGCTTTCAGCAGCTCCAGTGACTGTCCCACCCGATCCAGCCGCTTCACAAGGTTCACACCATCAACATTGATTTTACAGGTCAGACACGAAAACTCAATTCACCAATGAAGAACCACAAAACTATTCTGCAAACAAAGTTATCAATCAGGCCCATTATGCCTCCACAATACCAGCATGCAGCACAGCCACAGTCATCCAGTTTGAATCCAGCCATCTCAAGTAGAAAACATCAATTTTCAGGACTTCCACAGGATTTGCAACCCAAAAGCTTACCATACTTTCACGGAACAACCCCTCAAATTCCTAAAACATTACATTTCAAAATAAATTAATGTACAATACAATATATTGTATTTAGAAATACAATATATTCTATAAAAACCCACTTAAGATAATGCAATCTCCCCCTTCTTTTCAGCATCTTCTGCCAGTATTATTCCACTTTTCACAGCTTCTCAGGATACAACTGGCAAAGTACATACTAGTATGCTCAGAATAAAAATTAAGCACATATCCTGACATTGCATGGCAGAAGCCAGTAGCTGGCACTTCGAATCTGCTTCTTGGACTGTCCTCAGAAGTCCTGTCTTGTGCCTCTGCTGAAGGGACTCCTATAAGCTTCAGCCAAACGAGTCACTTAATCCAAGCGTTCCAGCTGAACAATCTACTATCTTTAACATCATGGTAAGTGGATGCCTCTGGCCTCTTGCTGCTGTAGCAAACAAAGCATTTTGAAAACAAAACCACCTATGGCACCCACATGAATTCTTCAAGACAGGTAAGGAAATGCTTGTGTTTAACCCTGCAAGCTTCCCTCAAGTTGCCTTTTTATAAGGAGTAAGAGGATCATAAAAGTTGCAATTTTATGTCACACATGAACTGGATGCATTGTATTTTTTCCAAAATGAACAAAAATATTTAAAATACAACAGGAATTATGTTTTGATAGAACAGTTTGACCAAGTACCAGGAAAACTATTTTACAAGATTTCCGTGTTTTAGAGACAGAAAACCAACTTCAAGGTTTATGAACTATGGGATTATTTTGAAGTTAAATAAGAACAACAGCTAAAAGTCCAAAACAAAGGTAAAAAAAAAAAAAAATCAACAAAAAAAAAAAGAAACACCATCCTTATGACTTTAAACAGTCTCCAGAAGAATCAAAAGTCCAAAAATTCTCTTAAATGTAACTCTGTGTGCTTAATACTTTATTCTGAAACAGTCACTAAATATTTGCCAAAGGTAGCAATACTTATGTATAAATTGCCGATCTTTTGGTATTACACCATCAGACAAAACAATAATGGAGTCAGCGCTTGTTGACGTGACAGTGAACTGAGCATAGCACTGTGTATCCTGTCCAAGGCACACAAAAGTAGAGAACTTCAAAAGACAGAGTGTTTCATCTTAATGTGTTCCTGGTACGCTGCAAGACCACCGCTCCAGTCAGAAGGTAATGTATCCTCCCAGATGCTTTTGCACAAGAACACGTCAAGCTCTTAAGATGCAGAGATCCAACCCTGAGCACACATGTAGTGTCAGTAGCTATAGATCTTGGGAACTTGGGTGAGCATCTCTGGTCAGTGGCAGTACAAGAGCTCATTCCAACAACGTGGCTGTTTGTCTCTCCATTTCCCTCATCCCTACTGCAAGCTTATACTAACAAACCACTGTCTCTGGAGGAGAAAATAGCCTATGAATCTCTGGACTGAAAATTACAAGCATCTGCCAGAAACAGCATAGCATATTTGGGGGCTGAAGGTGACTTTCCACTCCAAAATGTACTAAGGTATAAACTCCTCTAAAAAAAAAATCTGGTGGACACTCACCCAATAAAAACACACTGAAGCTTTACAGCTTCCCATGGGCGACTAGGGGCAGAGAGGCATGGGAGGAAGGAGGAGATTAATCTGTAACTTTTTTCCAGGATAAAAATTCACAGCACCTGAAAAAGCTCAGCAGTACACTAAAAAAAGAAAAAAAAAAATAAAGCACACATATCCTCATCTTTAATAGGCAACAGGTCATACTGGTTATTTTCCAGTATTTTCACAGCATACCTTGTAGTCCAGTGGATACAGTGTACCTTTTACTTAAACACTGCAAAGATAATACAGAGCTGGTACTACATGATACAGGTCCTTTGGTTAAATTTGGTTATTTTTGTTATTTGCTACTGGACCTTACTGTCAGTAGAAGCCAGTCCCACCAGGGGAGCCCTGAACCATATGCCAGCGCTTTTCACTCCTGCCTAATTCTGTGTACAACCTTGTTTCCTCTGCTCAGAATATGACCTACATATGCAGTAAAAAGATGCTACCAGGAACACTACATATGTCGCATTCAAATACAGCATTTAAAAAAAAAAATACTACAGACATTTTGAGTACAAACTAAGCACTGAGCAGTAAGCTCACGTTGTGAAGATGCTTTACGTACCAGCAAAGACAGGCGTCAGAGAGAGGGCAAGGCACTTTACCAGCCAGGTCTCCACTGCATCGCAGACCTAGTAACAGAGCGCATGCACACATCGTCGTCCTAAGAAGTAACTCTGCTTTCACCAGGGCTTGGGTGGCGTGTGCACTAAGCCACGCATTGAGCAAGAAAACAAAACACTGAAGAGCCGATCGTTAATTGAGCACCATCTATTCTGCATGCTGAACAAGACAGAAGAATCTAATCAACCAGTTAACACTTGTACATTAAGATAGAGATCAACTCTGCACAATCAAGCTTAATTCTGTCACTTCCTGAACTCCATGTAGCTCAAACAGCTTTCCCTCCACAGCTGGTACATAGATGTTCTTCAAAAAGTGATCTGAACAGCACACTACCTGAAACACCATGCCAACACCCATGTACATCAGCTGCAGGCTTAAAACCTTCAGCATCCTCAGATGACAGAAGGATAAACTGCTCCCATTGCAGGCTGGCAAGCCGTGGAAACACATCTGGCCAAGGTGCAGACAACAAAGTGACTGTAAAATTAGGGCATCAGACTGACTGCAGTCTAAGAAAGAAGTTTTGCAAACATAGCTATTCATTATTATCCTTTCTAGTCTCTATTACATTTAGTCCTAGTGCTTACTCTACTCACTCTCCACCTCCTTTCTCACGGCAGCAGGTTTTCAGTAGAATTAGCTCTCCTCTACAGCCATGGCTAGCTCTAACCGTGGGTGTTTCAGTTCTGGCCTGTCCTCAGACTTTGGTAGGCCAGACTAGGCTCAAAGGTGAGCCAAGTGAAGAACCTGGCTTTCCTGCCAAGCATCCAAACTATGGCAGTCAACACCAGACAAACCTGTGTTGACCCCCAGTCCTGTACCAAGTGTGATTGGTCACCTTTCAGCAACAGGCAAAGGCCTTGAGCATTATCAGAGGCAAAAGGTCCAAACATGCTTTGCACCAATGACATTTTTCCTAGCTAAGCTCATACAAAGAATTATCAAGCACGTGATCCAATTTCCTCAGTGTTTGAATTTTGCCCACATTTGCTGTAATGAATATCCATCCAAATGCTGCATTCCTGACACCAGGCTCAGCCAAATTCCTGAAGAGTCAGCGACACCAGAGCTGCCTGGGAAGGGGCAGGCATGGGGGGGGGGGGAAAGTGATGGCTATAGCTTTGTTCTTAAGCCATTTTGCCTGAAGTTCTCATGAACTATGTATTCAGAAATTCAGACCTGGAAAGATCTAAGTTCATGGTTTTTTTGCATTCCCTGTATTTTGTATTTACACTGGGCAGAGGGGGGGGAAGGGGAACATAACTGTTTCAAACTATAAAAATCTATTCAACATTTGCAATAAAAGAGGATTTTGGACTGTCCTTGAGAGAAGGTCTTTATTTTCCAGAAACATCTCTTTCTGTAATTGCCGTGGAGAAAAGGAGAGTTTTCTACTGCAAAACAGCTCTACAGAAAATGGTAAGAAACGGACGAGACAGAGAAGCGAGATGTTCCTCATTGCAGCATATATCCTGTGGTTTTTTTATACCTGGAAGTTTAACTGGAGCCCTTTATAAACCACAGTCACGAGAAAAATGGCCGTTTTCTCTCACAGACACGATTAACACAGATCTGCACTGTACCAGCCAGGGCGGAATGAAGTCCCTTAGGTAACCATCACTGCATCAGCTTTTACAGCACTACAGCACTGCCCATAACACAGCAATTCATTTATTAAATGCAAGCGAATGCCTATTTCTGGAGTAGATCTCTTGATGTGCAATTGGCGGAGACCTCAAAAATGTACAAAATTCTGCACAGCTTAGAAGTTTTTACTGGTTTGCAGGTAAGAAAACATCTCATAACACTACACCATCACAGCCTTACATTTCGGCAGTTCGCACTGTCGCTGAAGCGTCACGTTACTGAGCGACCTCCTTACACCAGTGCTAGGAAGTTCTTGCTTACTGTGGGCAGTAAAATGACAGTCAGAGGGCTCCAGGAGAAGAAAGGGAAGAAACTGGTTAAAAGTTCCACCAGTTTCTAATGCCTTCACGCAGTTGTCCAGGCTCCCTCTGGTGGGCGATTTAATGCAGAGACAGTTGCAGCTTGCTGTACGAGAACAGTTTTGAACCATGGCATTTTTTTATTTTGTAAAATAAACCTTGTTAGGACCGGACTCCACGATTCTTGGAGTCTCTTGTGATGCTTCAGTGACAGTATTTTAAGGTAATGCATTATTTCTGGCCATATGCTCCATCATACAAAAAAGAGCAACCTTTGATAAAAAGGAGAAAATATCGTATTTTTTAAATCTAAGTTAGTGTCTTTGCGCTCCAAAATCCTCAGAACATTTCTCAGTCCTTACTGCGGCTCTCCAGAGCCCCAGCAGAATAACTGTCTCTGTCCGTGATGTGGAAAGAGGCTGAAAAGACATCTCTCTCCCCAGAACACACAAGAGATCTATATCTATACAAATGAACAGCCTCTAACTCCCAACTTCTATTTCTGTGTTTTATATATCAATCATACTAAGCCCCAAATCACATATCCTTCTGACAATACCAATGTCATTTATTTGCACCACTGTAAGACAACTCCAACAAGCCTATGTATCTCCTTACAAGACACACACACAAGAGTCAGGCACAGCATCCATCCCTTCCTTCTCTTCCCCCCAAAGTTGTCAGTGCAACAAGTCACGGTCAACAAAGAACATGAGCTTTATAAGCACAAAAAGATGTAAAATCTGATATTTTTAGTAGCTACTACTAAACATACGTACTACATATTGCCATCACAATGCTTCTTCTGCCACCTCATAGTCAAATTTAGTTTTCTTGTCTCCTGAACATTATAACAAATGTTCTCAATATTCTAAAGTCTGAAGTCTTGATTAAATAAAAAAAAATGCAGAGAGGTAGCATTTAAAAAAATAAAAAAAAACACCACCCAACTCAGGGTAGGAAAATTGCAACCTGAAGAAGATGTCCCTTACTGTACAGGAAAACCAACATGAGCCCTTTCAAGGATGGAGTCAATTTCATTTCTGACAGCCCTTATTATGACTAACTTTTTTTCCTTAATAAGACCACAAATTGCGTCACAGCAAGTGTGCTACAACAAGTCAGAGAATTCAACAAATTATTCAATGGCTAAGAAACAGAATTTTGCTATGTAGAGGAAAACAAGGCTCATTCTCAATTCGTCCTAATGCTTTTAGATAGGAAGGCTTGCAAGATCACAATAAGAAAGATTTACTCCTTTTTTTTTTTATATATATACATACTATAGTCCAAGGACTCTGAATAACCTCATACAGCTCATCTTGGACAATGAGTATAATTCAAATTACTGCCTAACAGGATGGCAGCTGAAAAGCAACCAACATTCTGGGGATATTTAGGATACAGCTGGCACAGAAACCAACCACGAAGGTTAGAGGAAACACTCCTCATAGCTTCAAGTTCTTTGGGACGATAAAGTTTTACCAGCACCTACTGCTTGCGAGTTACGCGATGCACACAGGCAGGCAGCCTACGTTTGGCAACCGACGCTCTGTTCCGCAGGAACCCAAAGCCTTCCCAAACAACCACCAGCCCATCTGACCAGAGATTACCACCTGGTTTTGTCCCAGGAGCACTCCTCCGGCGCCCAGCGGAAGGCGAAGCTGTGCGGGAACCGGGAGGGAGACGCTTGCGGTCCGGACAGACAGGCACGATCCCCCCGCACAGGCAAACCCCACGGGGTGCGCTCACGACACCGACAGACCGCCCTGAAGACGAGTTTGCAGCAAGGATGCGAGACGGCTGTCCTGGCCCGGCAGCCAGCCGGCGGTCCCCGAGGCGGGCCGGGACCGCGCCAGGGGTCAGCCAAGCGCGCTCACCCCGCACCGCGACGGCCGGCGGGCCGCTCTCCCCACCTCAGCCCGCTGCAGCACCTCCCTCGCCAGCAGCCGAGCACCGCGAACCCCACGGACCCCGAAACGCTCGCCTCTCTCTGCGGGCTGCCTCACGCAAACGGGCCGCGGACGGGCGCGTTCCGGGCTCCGTTAACCACCCCCCCACCCCCCAAGGCGGGGCGAGAGCCGCGGCCCCCCCCGGGGAGCGGAGCGGGTCGGGTCGGCGCGGCCACTCACCGATGCCCAGCCCCACCACCACGCGTCCCCCCAGCAGGGTCTCCTTGTCGCGGGCGGCAGCCAGCACGCCGGCCCCCGCCGTGAAGAGGCCGCTGGCCAGCAGGATGCAGGGCCGCCGGCCGCACAGCCCGTTGAGGACGCCGCCGGCCAGGGCGGAGAGGGCGGCGGCGCCCACCGTGCCGGAGACGAGCAGCTCCTGCCAGAGCGCGTCCAGGTTGAGCTCCCTCTTGAGGAGCAGCAGGGCCCCCGACACCACGCCGGTGTCGTAGCCGAAGAGGAAGCCCCCCAGGGCGGAGAAGACCGACACCACGTAGACGAAGCCGGGGGTCTCGTCCTGCTGGAACTGCCGCCGCGCCGCCCGCTCCAGCTCGCCGCCCGACGCCGCGCTGTTGAGGCTGGAGCACGACTCGGCGGCGATGAGGCTCCGCTCGCCCGCCGCCGCCGCCCCCGAGCCGGCGGACCCGTCCGCCTGCCGCCGCCGCTTCTCGCCCATCAGGTTGCTCAGGCTCCGCAGCGTGTACTCCACATTGTCGCTGGCCTTGCGGGACATGGGACAGCCGCGGCGGCTCCCGCCCCGCCCCGGCCGGGGGAGGGCAGGGGGCTGAGGCGGGCGGATGCCGGGCGGCTCTGGCTGCTGCTGCTGCTGCTGCTGGCGACGCCTGCCCTCGGCCGGCCCCCCCGACCCTCTCGGGCCGCGCTCAGCCCAGTCGCATCGTCCCCACCGCCGCCGGACAGACTCGAGGGGAAGTTGCCGCCGCCGCCGCCGCTCCCAGCGCCCGGGCGGAGCTGGAGGCGGGGGCGGGCGGGGACAGCGGCGAGCGCGGCCCGGCGGGAGCCAGGGGGCGGGGCCTGTCGCACCCCGCCCCGCTCCGCCGTGGCGCGCACCACTGCGCAGGCGCAGCCTGGGGCGCCTGCGCGCCGAGGGCTGCGCCGCGCCCGGGAGGGGCTGGCAAGCGGCGGGGTTGGCAGCCGCAGGGAGAAGCAGGGGAGCCCCGGGCGGGGGGTGCCGCGCAGGCACCGCCAGAGCCGCCCCGCAAGCCCCGGGGCGCAGCTCCTGCGGCCCGCCGCGCTGGTGGAGCTGGGGCGGGGGGGTGTCCCTGCTGGGGCTGAGACCGGGCGGCTGGCGCTCGCTACAGCCGGCCAGTTTGGCGATGGGATCACCTGAGGAAAGGCGGCGTTCCTGAGGTGACAAAAAGAAAGGGCAGTTTCCCACCAGCTGCTCAGGGACGGACCGGTTTGGTACCGCATGGGAGAAGAGTCTGGGGCTCGTCCTGGCGCTGGTGCTCGCCGCGGGGCGCGGCGCGCTGGCCGTTCCCCCGCGGAGCGCTTTGCTGCGGGGTTCTCCTCAGGGCGAAGGCCGGGCCCGAGCGGGCGGCTGGCGGCGGCCCCCGCGGGCGGGAAACGGCGGCTGCGTCAGAACGTCGGTACCGCTTGTGCTTCGGTGGGTGTATGTGTGTGTGTATATATATCTATCTATATCTATCTATTTATATATAACGGCACCTAGTAAAGGAAACACCTTTTGCCTTTGGACTTGGCTGTGTTCTGCAGAGGTCCTCGTGGTGAGGCGAGCCAGTGGATGGAGGATGTCTGTAATTAATTGGATGGGTTATTCCCAGCCCACATCTCACCAGCGGTGCCGCATGTAGCCACACGAATCTAAAAATTAGAAAAATTAGAGCAAAGTCCGACGTGGCCAGCTGCGCGCAGCCTCCTTGGCGGGTCGCCTCTGCCTCCGAGCGAGCTGTGAGGTGCTGATACTCTGTGGTCCAGGTAATACCGAGTAAATAAAATAGTGACCTGTAGCTGCAAAAGTGAACGGTAATTCGTGATGAATTATAATGTCTACGCAGTTAATCCAGTTAGTGACAGATGTGGTAGTGGACTTATAAATACAATAGGTCAGCTTCTATGTTGGAGCATGTGAGAAGGCTGAACTAGGTAAAAATTAAATACATGTTAACATTTTGTTGTTTTTAATCAAGGGTTGGATAATAGGGTGTGATTGGCACAGAGCATTCCTGATGCCTGTACGGCCTGTTAGAACCTGACCCAGCACCGGAGCAAGGTCCAGGCAAACAGTTCCAGGTTGCAGCATCAGGACTGAAGTTACATTGTGCTGCAAGAAAATGTCCCCTCAGGTCCAGCTGCTCTCCACGAGCAGACTGGCTTACATTTCTACAATGCCATCAGGAGGCAGATCTGTAACGTTCCAGAAGTCTCCAGACTCGCCCGACAAGCACAGCACTCAATACTTTTTGTATATAAGCCCCAAATGAAAATGTGGGACACAGTGCATTAAACAGAAAATATTCACACCAAATTCCTAGCCAGCTAGAAGGAATGCTTTGACAGAATGCTGTCACAACAGCTGGCTGTTACAAAAACAACCTGTCTTTTTAACAGCCATCTCGGAAGCTGGAGGCATTCGGTATGCTAGGGTTAATAGAGATTCAAGAGAGCTAACAAAAAGCTTTTTTTTTTTTTTTTTCCATTGCTGGCCCAACACAATCACAAACAGATGTAATTTTTCATCACATCATGCTGTCAAGCTCATCTCATAAAATGATTCCCTAAAGAAACGCAACAAAGAAGTTCAGCTGTGGGATGCGCTATGCTAAAGACTGACTTCATGAGAAAGAGGGAGGATTTGTTTGGTTTGTGTGTAGATTTTCCTTACTGCGATCGTCTCTGTGTAGTACTGGATTCATGAGAAGAGCTGACTTACAAATGATTTCACAGTAGCGCAAAATGTACTAGGTATGGTTAGTAATGTAAGGTGGGGAGGTGAGATCCAAAGAAGGATTTGGGTGGATTTTAGGCATGAGGTTGTTCTTTCCAGAGATACAATGTTTAATTGAAACACTTTTCAGATTCACAGCACTGCTTCATTCTCTCCTTTAAGGTGTGTTTGCACAATTGTTTGCAAGGTGGTGATGTGAACTAGAGCAAAGAACTGTTCCAGCTTTAAGAAACTCAGGGGGTTTTTTGCGTTTCAGCAGAGAGTGGGAATAATTACAGGATGTTACTGCTTTTATATTGCTGATACATGGCACACATCAGAAAATGTCTTCCAGAAAAGTACTCAGTGCTTTGTGCTTGTGCCCAGAACTCCCCCAGGCCTGCAGAGCTGGGAGTTACCTCCTGTCTCCTCGCTGGCGCTCGGAGGAGGTGGATAAATGCCCAAATCTCCCGGGGACTCCAGTCCAGCCAAGACGCCCAGTGAGATGCTGTACGTCTTTTATGGGATAGCCTAATGGTTGATAGCCTTGCCCAGGAAGTGGGAGACCTGAACCACAGATTTGCTTCAGCCCAGGAGGATTTAGATCTCTCTCTCGCCTCTCAAGAAGACTGTGTTTTAAACTAGGGAAAAGGTGGGTCCTTAAAGGAAATTGGGTTGATGTGCAGACAAGAATGTAAGAGCCGTGGGGCTAGATGGACAATGAGGCACAAAAGGATCTGAGTTGGTGGCAGAAGAATGTCCAGCCTTGTCAGTGCTGGTTATATTCTTTACCTGAATCCGTGGCTGCATTAAAAAAGAGAATAATACAAGGAGCAAATCCAATAATTCTTCCCATCTCAGTCAGTGCTGAAGGGGTAGGCATGAAGGCTTTAGCGTCGTGGGATTTAGCAATATGGCGTGCAACCTCTTGTGTTTTTAGGCTCCCGAACTAAATTTTTGTTAGTTAGTGTTGTCCCAAAAACCTGGGTTCATTTACCCGGTGTGCAGTACACCAATATACACACAGAGCAGAGGTGTTTTATTGCGTATTTGCACAAATATGGGTGTCTGTCCCAAGACAGCACACCTTGTTCACAAATCGACAGTCATTTAGACGTTTAACATTACCGTATTCATCTTCCTAATACATATGCATTGCTATTCTGTTAAAGGATTGGTTAAAGTCTCTTCATCCAGCATGTAAATCAGTACGCATGCTCAGTTTCTTCATCTTTTGAGTCTGGGGTATAATTGGGGTAGGTGGTCCATGAGTCAGTGGTCACGATCTCCCCCTGCCCGAATTACCTTTCCCCTAGTTACTGGTTTCTTTTGGCAGTCTCAGCAGCTTTTCATAGCTCGTTAGCTCTTCTTATGATTCATTATTCTCTGGTTCTACTTTGGACAGGTACATCCTTCTTATGAAACAATTGCACATTATTCAAAATCCTGTTTCTTAGTTTCTCTAAACCTAGTATAGTTAATTTTAAACTTTTAGCCATAATAGGGGTAGAGCTATATTAATTTCAATTATATTTTCCCATTTTGATTCCCCTTTTTATTCCTTTGTATAACATTATGGTGCCTTAAACTCTGATAAGCGACCTGCTCTGATACTCACTTTATTTTACCACAAACAGAGCCGCCATGTAAGCTGAGAAATAGCACTGCACTGGATTGAGGGAAATCACCTCGCTGAACATGCAAAAAAAATCAGCAAATACTGTTTACAGTAGCAGCCTATGTAATGTCTGAAACCTTGGAAAAGCACTGACAGTAATGCCAGAACCTTTTCTTAGAAGTGAAGTTTGCCTGCAGTTCTCAAGGTTGAGAAACCTTTTCTCTGCACAGAATTATACATTATCAGTGTGCCAAAGAATATGGTTAGGAGGTACCATTTTATAAGAAAAGTATTTCTGCCCTCTGACAAGACAGAAGCCCTGATCCTGGATCACATCAGTTCACTGAGTTTGTGAATATGTATTGGTAATATGAGGTTGGGGCTATAAGGAACAATCTAGTTTAAAAAAGAAAAACAGGAACTGTAAATAGGAATTTAACACTAGAAACAACTTGAAATAAGCTGTGTATTGCCTTAAATTTTTTCCAACGTTCATCCTATTCTCTCACAATGTTGTTTGGTTTCTTTGGAAAGAAGACACTTTCAGATGCATGCCGTAGTTTCCTGATCCCCTTTAACATTCCTTCTCCAGCTATTTTCACTGTCTTGACAGAGTTGTTTTGTTCATTTATCTGAATGTATCTATCTTTTAGCCGATGCAGCTTTAGTTGTTTGTAATCCCTCCAGTGTTTGCTTTGAGCTGTCCTTTATCCTCCAATACCTCAACAAAAGTCGCTCTTCATATACGCAAGCTCTCCTAGATTGGACTCTCTTACGTGGGACTTTTTAATTCTTGGCTGTCCTGGCCCACAGGGTGACTTTTAGCCAATTATTTACCTTCTGCCCTGGTTATCTGAGTCTGTGAACTGGAGCAACACTCTTGACCTCCTCTGTAAAATCCTTTCAAAATGAAACTAACTTCAGAATTTATTAGTAAAAGGAACCTACTGACGCCACGCGTTTAATCCTACTGGTCAAGTGTTAAGAGATGAATTTCTTAACAAGTAGGAAGAGTTACAGTGTTAGCACTGGAAAAGGGTGTGGATGGTGGTGACTGCAGACAGAAGCTGACAAAACTGTGGGATGACGCGTCCCCTGCCTGACAGGCAGAGCTGACAGCAGTACAGCTAGGGTTGCCTAAGACTTCACACCGTAGGCTCTTTTAATCCCTTGTAACTTTACCAAAGTAATCGTTTGAGCTCATATTTTGCATAATTGCTCTCTCTTTCAAGCTAAATATATCCATTCCAGCCAGCCTACTTCAGACCCATTGAAAATGCAATTGTAAGAAACACGTGGTTTTGAAGTTAAATTTTTCTCTCTATTTTTAAGACCTCCATCTTTTTCATGCTTTAGAGTGGGGACTTGATTTTTGGCAGGAGAACAGTTGCTTTCTGCCTTTGGCTGTCAAACGAAAGATCTAACGAGATTTGACTGAAACAGACTCTGACAGAGTCACCAGCAACACGTGAGAGCATGCTGATAAATCCAAGTGTGTCCGCAGCCATTAAACTGACTGTTGCGCACCAACCTGTGTGCGGGGGCCCAGAGGTGAGATTTGGGCAGCCCATTTAGATGCACCGCTTTAAAAATCAGGGCCCAGCATGTGCTGAAAGCCAGTGCCACTGTAAAATGGAGTGGGGGGGGGACACGACTTTTACTACTGTACAATTTTGTGTTTTACTTGGATTTTTATTATTGTACAATTTGGAATTTTTACGTTCGCATACGTGAAAAGATGGTTTGCCAGGTTACAATCCTTATCGAGTCATTATTACCCTGTAGAAGTTATAATTACTTAGTTATGACACCTAACAGTGTAAAAAAATCAAGGACTTGGCACAGCGCTACCCGCAAGGTACCAGGGAAACACTGCTCTTCATACGCTGTATCTTCAAACAAACATCTGTCAACACAGAGCCATTTGTCTGTCTGCCAGACAGCAACCTCCTGAAGTGCTGCAGATAGGCTCAGAAGAACAACAGCTTGTCTCTGTGCCAGCTCAGATTCCGGGGATCTCCCCGAACACCTCGCATCTGCTGTACATGAAAGACACATGCAGGAAAAGGAGAAGTGTGTGCAAAACCATCAGTCCAAACCCCCTTAATTCCATTGTTCACTGAACAAATTTGATTTATGAGACTCCCGTTTCTCTAAAAGGTGGACAGTACTTGTAAACAAAATCCTACGGATTATATAAGACCAGCCACATCAGTTGTCTATCAGTTGATGAAATAAAACCGAAAAATAAATTGGAAAGGCTTTTAGGCTTATGCATGACTACATGCTCTTCTGCATTCCTAGAAAAGTAACAGCTGACCCAGCATGAGTTCAGTACTTTATAAGCTCTCACCTCATCAAAGCAAAATCTAACTGTCAAATTAAAGTCCCAAGAAGTGGAAACCATATGTTTTAAGCAGCAGGCTGGCCCTGACATCGCTCTGCCTCTGAGCAGAACGCCATACAGAAGTGCTTTATACAAGGTTGCAAGTGAAACTGGAAACAGACTGGGAGGGATTCAGTCCCTGACTCATTAAGTTGGTCATACCCTCTGGATCTGACAGATGGTGAATCCATTGGATTTTGGGGGGGGGAGAACTGTACAATGAGGGATAAGCAAGTTGAAAAGGAAACTGGACCACATGAATTCCCTGCCCAAAGGCAAAATATGCACGGAGAGTGCCTAAAATCGACAGATATGTGCCAGGACATCATCCTGGAAGGTGGAAGATGAAAACCAGCACTTTCCATAGCTGGCAAGCAGGTTGGAGCAGCAGCAAGCTGGGACTTTTGTTTGCCTCCTTGCTTATTTCTTTCTGTATCTGTACCTTAAAAGTCCTACTTCCACCAATGTAGATAAACATCTTTTAAAATCTGTTTTGTTAGGCTGGGTATATTAAAATCTGCTACATTTTTTAAATAGGTCATCTGGGAAATATTTTATGGAACTCCCTCTAGAAATCTTAACAAATTCCCTGACAAGCATCACACCTGCCACAGTGATAATTTCAAATGTAACATTAGACACTCATGAAAATTGCATCAATAGTGATTTTTGACCCCTTCAAAGCAATTGATACGAGTATGTGCTAATCCCATGGGAAAGTTAATGCCGTCAGTAGGAGGTGTTGAACAGTTGCTGTTATTCATCACAAAGTAATGTCACCGATTTTTTGAGAAATGCTTGCAACCTGACACCACCACGTGGCCCTGGACATATCTGGGAGACACTGCTGACTCGGTGCTGTGGGTGAAAGAGTGGGAGTTAAACACACGGGTTTCTCTTTCTAGAGGCCCTCCAAGGTACCAGGCTGTTTTCACTAATGGTAGAAAATCTGTGCACCTGCTTCCCTCTACAGCTACAAACTGTGTGCCTAAATAAGGCAGATTTTATCCCATCCCGTTTTCGCTTGCGTTCAAGAGGCAGGCATTCAGAGGCTGCCCTCGGGTGCCTGCACAGCGCCTGGCAACAAGGAGCCGCTGCCCTGCCAGGCACGGTTGCAGGGTCTCTGCCATCAGAGTCACGGAGCCTTTGTGGGGTGGTGCACACGGCTGGAACGTGGCCACGGGTGGATACAGGACATTTAGGAATGCCAGGCAGAGAAGAGCAGGGGGCTTTATGTTAACATGCTCCTTGGCTACACCATGCCCCAGTATCAAACTGGAGACATGCCTGCTGAGAATTTGTGGGTCAAGATCAGAGTGGGGAGGAACCTGAGGGATGTTGCAATAGGGGTGTACTGCAGACTGCAGGCCCTGAGGAGGCTGGGGCTGAGGCTTTCTGCAAACTAGAAGTCTCCCTCTTGGAGCCCTGGTCCTCGCTGGGGATTTCAGCCACCTGGTTGTCTGCTGGAAGAGCAGCATGGCATCAGGCAGGCAACCCCGGAGGTTCTTAGACTGCAGTGGTGACATTTTCCTAATACAAATGCAAGAGGGGGCCAGTCATGGTCTTCTGCTGAACACTGGCTCGACCTCCTGCTGAGGAGCAGGGAAGAAGTGGGGGTTATAGTGATCACAGCGTGCTGCTCAGGCTGCAGCAGCCACGAGGTGACAGACGCAGAGGGCAGCCGGGAAGGTGAACAAAAGAGTTAGGACTCTGGGCGAGCGGACTGACTTGTTCAGGAAATAGCCTGTGGGAAGCAGCCATGAAGAGGAAGAGTCCCCAGAAGAACTAATTGGTTTTAAAGAAGGCTTCCTGAGAGCTGATGCATGAACTGTCCCCTTGTGCGGGAACATAGGGAACTTCAGCTGACAGCCCATTTGGCTGAGCAAGGACAATCCT
This sequence comes from Opisthocomus hoazin, assembly GCF_030867145.1. Classification (NCBI taxonomy): domain Eukaryota; kingdom Metazoa; phylum Chordata; class Aves; order Opisthocomiformes; family Opisthocomidae; genus Opisthocomus; species Opisthocomus hoazin. The sequence goes on from NC_134421.1 coordinate 57,987,991, forward strand.
AATGACCTAAAATACAGACAGGGAATATGCAGGAAGCAGAAACAGGAGGAAAAAGCACTGCTCAGGCACTTGGGGGTAAAATCCAGGAGGCTAAAGCCCACCTGGAACTAAAATTAGTGAGGGACACAAAGGGTAGCAGGGCAAAAAGAGATCCCTACAGGTATACCATGGGTCTGCAGACAGATGGGAGAGACAACACGCTGACAGGCAGCACAGAAAAGGCCAAAGTAATCAGCACGGTTTTTTGCACCAGTTGTGACATGTGAATGGTGCTCCCTGACCTTTGCAGTGTCAGCACAGGCTAAGAAGAGAAGGGCAGTGGGAGAGGAGAAATCGGGGACCACTGAGACAACGTGCACGCATTCATACCCATGGAGTCGGGTGGTGGTCACTCGAGAGCGTCGATATTGTTGGCCAGCGTCATTGCAAGGTCACCATCTACCATCTACAGAATATCATGGCAAGCAGGAGAGGACTCTGATGACTGCAAGAAGGTTCACATTACACATTTTTAAAATAAAGACAACAGGAAGGATACAGGGAACTGTAGGTCAGCCTGATTGATCCCCCAAGGGAAGAGGGTACCTGACTGTGCCCTCTTCCTCCTGCCTGTGCCTAGAGGTGCTGGGACAGGTCACCTGCTGCTGCGGTGGAGCCTAAGCTCACCTGTGCCAGGTGACACCTGTGCTGAGCTCCCCCACATCTCTCATTCATGCTGGAAGCCTTGGTGCAGGCAGCCTTGAGAGGAGTGCTGAGCTGCTGGAGCAGCCCCTGGCAGGTTACATGAGGGCCTCATGTGCGCAGCAGTGAAGCTGCTCCAGCTCTGCTCCACACAGACACCCAGGGTCACCAGGCCACTAGGTTGTTCCTTGTTATCCCTGGGACGTTTATCTGAAGGAGTGCAGGGTGCCCTGGATAAGAAGACAGCTTTGCCCTCCACGCAAGTGGTGGTTGTTCAGCACCAAGAGGGCATGTGGCACAGGGGATACTGGGACTGCACTGGAGGACTGTGCGAAGCAGAGAACCACAACTGGTGCAGCCATGTTCATAGTGTCTGCCGGGAATGGTCCTGGGAGCCACCCATCCCCAACCATTCCCAGGCTTTGTCTCAGGTCCAGTTGGCTTGCTCCAAAATGGAGGCTGGAGTGAAGTGAAATTTTGCACTTTGGCCTATTAGGGATCAGCACTCGAATTCACTCGCTAGCACTATTTTATTTAGCGGAGCAGAAGACTCTCACTGCAGACTACCTTGGAAGCTGTAGCTCCTGCCTCAGCACTTCTGCTCACATGCTGAAAGCAGACGGCGTGAGTACCCACCTTGGTGTAGGCGACTCAGCATGCTGCCTGTACGAAAGCATTTACTACAGACAACAATTAGGTCCCTGAGAGGCGTAGCCCCATGTGCAATACAGACATAAATGTGAGATCTCGACTTACAGAAAGCAACATACGGTATTGTCAGTAGAGAATAAAGCAGTATGCATTTTAGGTATTAATGTGTTAATTTGAAATGTACAAGGTAATAAGGACGGTTTAGTATCCAGCCTCTCTCTAAGACATTAGCAACACAGTTTAGGATACCAGCGGCTCCTAGCTCTGATGATGACACATGTAGGTGACGCCAAGTGCACAGTCACCACAGAAATGGCAGGTACCTACTGTTCATCAATAGCACAGGTATCCCGAGGACATCCTAGGGGAGCACAGCCAACCAGCTCCCATGGCGGTACGTAAATTACCTGGGGAGGTAACAGAACACGTTTAAGGACGGCATCGTGAGCTGTGCAATGAGACTGATACTCTTCACAACAAGACCATGAGACTGTAAATATATTAAGAAAGTGTGAAAAGCTTGGCTGTGCTGAAACGTGTGTGCGAGTACTAAATTTACATTTTATTTGTTGCAATTCTGTGGCTGTATGCTAATCCTTACAATAACTTTCATTTCAGAGGAAAACACCTAATAAAGAAGTGAGAATTTAACTGGTCTAACAGTAAACAGGTGGGACATCTCTAAGTGAATAAACTAGTCAAGGAACATGATTTGGTGAATGTATTTACCACTGTTGTTAAAAATACAATTCTGTGAGCAATGGGGTGGTTATTGCTCAGGACCAGTCACAAATGAAGAAGTGATTTTAGACGTTCATTGTCATTTATTCTTACACTCAGCTCTCCAAAACTGGCTGGTAGAGAACAAAGAATGGGAGACAACCAGAGTTTGATACCAGCATAGGCAGCATAAAATAATAGTGAGAGAGAAGAAAAGAAAAAGAGAAACAGAAGAGGATAAAAAAGGCAGAGGAAGCAAAAACTTGAAGTGAGTAGGGGAAAGTGAGAATCAAACAAATAAATAGGCTTGTGGGCTTTTGGAAACTTCCAAGTAGTGGAGATGGAGAGAGAGACAGGAAAAAAAAAAAAGACATGGTGAGTAAACAGGTGGAAATCTAAGTTTTAGACACTCATTCCAGCTGAGTTGGGTTAGATCAGGATAATCAATCAACCATCAGCAATTTTTAAGGCAAAAAATAGTCTGAACATCAATGGTACTTGAAGTAAAAGCAGACTAGTAAATAAGCAATCATTTGTGGCACAATCCCGCCCTATGCTCCCTTTTGCTATTGGGATTGACATTGCTTGAAAAGCTCAACCACGTGTGTTCATAATCTGATGGTGAAGCTGTGTATCAAAGAGCTTCCAGGCTGGCATTTGTGAAGAGCCACTTCTGCTGAGGCATAGCACAGGCCTTCAGTAGGTTGCTTTTCAGGGAGACGTAGTCCAGACGGGTGCTTTTTTAGATCTGCCTCCAAGTGTCAGCCCCACACCCAGACCTGCACGTGGTTCTCCAGCAGGATCCTGCCTAAGCCTTCTTGTGAGCTGGGCCCTTTGTGAGGCACAACACAGCTGCTTGCTCTCTGGAGTTGCACCATGATTCTGCCTCTCTATGAGGCAGGAATGGATGGGGTTCGCTTCTACTTGGAACCTTCTCTCTCTAAACATCACCGGCTTTCACCAACTCAGCTAATAGCCTGCCTCAGCAAAAGCATTTATTAGTGCCCTGCCAGCTGGAGGTTTCAACCCATGCTTACATGCTTTTGTACGACTTCTTAGTATAGGTGCGAGGTTCAGAGCCCACTGCAGATGGGCAGCCCACCCAGTCTGTGAACACGCAGCAAACCCCTCTCATCTCCAGCCCTCCCTTGCTGCTGGAAGAGGGGAAGGGACCAGCAAACCAGTACTGTTGTCAGTCATCGTGGACACACAGATGAAGCCAGGATTGGCTTGTCCCTCATGAAGATGGCTGTGAACCAGGCTCTGACTTCTCTGCAGGGAGCAGCCTCCTCACGACAAGCGCCTTTCCTCACCTGCAGCTCACTTCCTCCAAGCCAGTTGCACTTTAGTCCCTGCAGACCAGGCTGCTGCTCTCCACGCAGAAATGACCTTTCTGACGGTGCCATTTCTCCTGTTCCTCCAAGTCGCACACTTTACATAACTGGTGTGCTGACACGTTCTGCTTGAACAGGAAAAATTACTTCGGCATCACAGTGATCTTTCCATTTTCCCCAGTAATCTTGCTGTGTATATTACATTGTGCTTTGGGGCCAACAGAGCCTCAACACAATGTAAGGTTTCTGAGCAAACAGCAATATTAAAAAACAGATCCTGCCCTGAAAGTTTATAGTTTAGACAAAACCAGAGATAGGGAAAATGGAGCTAGCACATGATGTGAACAGAGTCTGCAGTTATGTCAGCTGCACTGCCCTCCTTATTCCCCACCAGGAAAAAGAAGGGAAAGTAGATAGGCTGTGAGATGGATTATTTCTTGCAGGCATGCTGATTCCTCAAACTCATTCATAAAAAGGGAACAGGGAAGAGAGGCAGGGCACTGTAGCACTGCAAATTATACTGGAACTTTAGCACTAATGCATCAGTGGCTGTCATTCGAAATTTCTACATCAGTTATTTGGTAGTTATGTGAAAGGACAAAACAAATAATTTTTAGTCATGAAATTCTCATAACTGGTTGGGAAATAGGGTTTATCAATAGAGATCAAAGGAAGTATCTGAGACTTAGGGTAAGAGAGGAGATGAGAGGATCCTCCTGGATGTGAGAGGTCCCCCAGGAAAAGAATTATCAATGAAAGAGAATAAACCTTGTAAAACAGATCATTGATTTGTTGTGTGTGGGAGTATCACAAATGAGCACTGTTCTTTCCTCACAGGTATTACCTTGTCTGTGGCCATGAAAGCTGCCTCTGTCAGCCTCTTCCTGATGTTGCCTAGGATCACCACTCGTTAGACCCAGGGCAAAGATGTTTGGGACTGGTACCCTGGGATGGGACCTGCTTCTGTTCCCTACTACGTTGGGTGTCCAGCTGGAGCTCTTCTGGATGGTGCTTCCAGGTGCTGAGATGCCTGCAGGGTTATTCTCCAGGCACCTCTGTTCACTTTCCCTTTCTGATGCAATTTGATGCAAGTTTTATCTTCTAATTGTTCGCCTTGATGAGTTGGACCATTGATTTAAGGTCTTTTTGTTGATGAAAGGGATGGACTTTCCCTTCTAAAGAGACTTTGACCAACCCTCTGAGAAAACAAATGAGCTTACGAAAGGCACCAAAGCAGACCTGTTGCTCAGGAGCAATACAAATGCCTGCTTGAGGCCAGACTTTCTGGACTGGGGCATACTCACATCAGGTTCATCTTCTGAGCGGCGGAGAATCTCTCACAATTCTCTATTGAAATGTTTTTCTCAACCATTTTTTCCCCTGGAGGATTTTAATGTCTCTTTTTAGAAATCCCAGAACAGACAGCTGATTTAAAGTCCTCTTTTCTACCCAGCAATCATCATCTCCTGAGTCCAAAGCAAAGAGATAGCTGGTCTTCTCAGTCCCAAAATTGTAAGAATTGAGTGTTTGGTTACTGACATGGTCAAATCAACACATTTCTTCCATCATTTACTCTTTGGAAAATTTTACTCACATTTTCAGGAAAAATCCAGACTGAGACAAATGCAGTCTAACGAACTTATAACCATGTCTCATTTCCAATGAGAAGCAGTGAACAGCTTTAACTGTGGCTGGCGTCTGAAGAAGTGAGAGTATGTCTGCACCACAGGCTGCAGCTTCAAGCAGATATATCTGAACTAGCCACCCGAGCACAGAGCTCTACTCAGGCTAATTTGTCATTCAGACAGAGGCTTTATTAACGTAGTGCTGAACATCACACTAATGAACCCACAGTCAGCCAAGGGTCAATAGTGTCCACAGGTCCACCAGGCAAGTCCATGGCAATAAGGCAGGTCCAAGGCTAAGTAGAAAAATCAAGTCAGCCAGTCAGGGTCAGGATCAGGTTCAGTGAGGCAGTAACTAAGGCAGCCAAGAGTCACTGATGGCCAGTTCGTAATAATGATGCTGATCCACGGTCATGCCAAGAGGTCAGGTGCAGATTGACAGGGTACATGGACATGGTTGCAACATAGCTCAGACACAAACAAGGGCAGGGGTCTGAGTTGAAATGCAGCTCCAGAGTGATGGAGCTGCTCATCACAGCTTTCTCGCAGAAGTCACCTAAACACAATTAACTTGAACCAAGGTTACACAGAGGCACCACGTCAGCATCAGCCTTGAGCACAGGCAGACAACCCAGGAGTGGGGAGTGTGCTCAAGGGCCTGACAACAAAAAGAACAAGATGGAAAACAGTGTAACTGGCATCTTTTATGTCCTACTTGTCATATATTCACAAATATAGCTGGAAAGAGAACCAAAACGTCCTTCAGATGGGACTCAAAGTGCCAGGACTGAGAGAGAAGGAAGTGGCAAGTAAAGTGGAGACAGCTTTTGTAATTCAAGTACACATTCCTTTAGTTGCAGCATGTGGTAGGACCCTTTTGGCTTTCCCTAACTGAAGTCAGCTGATGAAAGTACCGGTTAGGTTCTCTAGGGTGACCTGAATGCATTCTTGCTGTTATCATCTGGAGTCAGAACCTATCTCCTGGTCTAAAATCTATCACTGAAGTTCATCTGACCAGTGGTTTGAAATTTACCACTACTTTTGATATTAAACAAGACTATGTCTCAATGAAAGTCAGTCTCAAGAGTGGTGAGGCCCTGGCACAGGTTGCCCAGAGAGGCTGTGGCTGCCCCCTCCCTGGCAGTGTTCAAGGCCAGGCTGGATGGGGCTTTGGGCAACCTGCTCTAGTGGAAGGGGTCCCTGACCGTGGCAGGGGGCTTGGAACTAGGTGGTCTTTAAGGTCCTGATGTGGGAAATTGACATTTAGTTCAATTTTGCTATAGCTTTAGTTTTATTTTCTTATATAGTTCCGCATCCACGTCGAGGCAAGGGTTAACCACTGCCATTTGGTTTTCTAGCAAGGACTGCTGTGAACTCAAATGTAAATCACAAAGACTATTGCAAAATAGATGAAGGGAAACAGGGACAGATAAGCACTGATCACCAGAAATTTACTGTCTATAAGAAGCATCCCTCTAGCTGAAACCGGTTCTGTGGTTTGGGACTCAGCCAACACAGACAACTCAGGAATTTTGAGCCAAAGGTTAAAAGTACACAGCAAGGAAGACTATGAGCCTTCGCGAGGAGGACTATGAGCCTTCATCCAGAAGACCCCCACAGACAACCACCAGACGACACTGCGCAAGTGCTAAAGACGGGTGGAGTATGATAATGAATCCCTAGAAATAATTATAATAATCACGCCTATTCCCAGAACTAATTGTAATAATCCCGCCTACTTAGATAAACTTTGTAATAAATAGGTGCATGCTTTGTGACTCAGTGTGCAAGTTAGGAGGAGTGATCCCCCTTGCACCCAGCGCCATAATAAACATACCTGCTTTATAACTCTCTGTGAGTTGTGGAGTTTGTTTCCACATGTCAGTCCCTTCCAACCCAAACCATTCTATGATTCTTTCGGGATCGGCTTTCCCTGAACAAAATGCTACAGGACAAATATAAACCTAATCATCCTCCAGCATCTCAGGCTACTGAAAGAAACACAGAAGTGTGTCAGCAGTTTTATCAGCTAAGTTCTAGAAAGTGTTTCATAAGATGTTTTGGATGTGGAAACAGCTATAGATCATGTGTGCTGCCATCCATTGCATCCAAGGCCTGGAGAACAGCAACACTGACTTGACGAAAAGTGGTTATGAAGTTTTGACTGTAAGAGGTAACATTATTTCTGCCTAATAACGTTGACACTAAAGTGCTACTAATCCTCAACAACAATATTTTGGTTCTTGGTTCAACAGAAGAATGTGGTGCTACAGCTGCTATTTTGATATCAACATCTATTCATGCCTTATTGAGATTTTGACTTTAAAAAGAAAACTAACCTAGCATATGCCAGCTACTGGAATTTATAGAGTATTAGTGAATGAAAAAGTATTAAAAGCTGATTTAAAATTGCAATATATGAAGAATGAGAAGGGTCAGGTGAAGGGATTAGGTAAAAGGAAAGCCTTGGAATTCTGAAATTCATTATTTACACATAATGAATTTGGAATACAAGGCTCCGAGACTTCCAAGTCATGGATGATTAATGCAAGCCATGTGCAGGTGTGGTGGGTAAACTGAGCATTCTTAGTTACAGACCTCATAGACAAATGCCAAAAGAGACAGCTCTGCACTTCCAGGCTTCCTTGCACAGCACAGTCAAAAGACTTTTACAAAGGATGGAATAACATAATTCTTTAGAAAGCTGCCTGATCTCATTTTAAAGTCCCTAGGCAGTGCAGGCATGCCAGCAAATTTACCTCAGATGTGGAAATCCCCATCTACCAGACTGCAGCTTCCAGCTGGAAACTTCACCTGCAAGATACTATGCTTTTGTCTAAAACACTGAGAAGTTTGTCACTTCTCATTCCCACATGTAAGCATTTAAACAACATCATCAATCACCTTCAAAGCTGAAGAGATCATACTTCTTAAATTTCATGTTGGAAGATCTATTTTAAAGCTTCTTATTTTTTTCTGGTTTTAATCATGGGCAATGACACAGCTTTCAATTGATACACATGGACGTATTCTTTATGTATAGATGTTTCTCTACTACTTACATTTCTGGCTCAAGATGACATGTAGGAATTAAATTAGGGCACTGAAAACATGTTGGGAGTCAGCATAGCCAAGAAGTTGTGGATAGGCACATACCTATAACAAACTTTTAAAAGAATGTTATTTAACTGTGAGGTAAAGTAGTAAAAACTTGAGGATCACCCAGCCCTAAATAGGTTTTCTTGAGCATCTGCCCAGCAGTTTGAATGTCCTACTAAAAAAACAGAGCTTGCTCATGACAATGAATATCACACCATCATGCCCAGTAAGAGGCACCTGACTGTAAATCCTTCTCTTGTGTGCTTCACTTAATAATTTAAAACAGTTATTTTGAATAAAAGAATAAAAAAAGGAGTCAACTGAGTTCAGAGGCAATATTTTTCTACAATGTTTTTTAGGAATCAACGCTAAGATTTGAAGCTTTAAACCTCTACTGTCACAACTGACAGCCTTCAAAACTAGCTGTGCTCACTGGCTGTTGGCACAGCAGCTCAGCATGGAGCTCTGACTGCTTCCAGGAGCCTGGAGCGAGACAGCTCAAAATCGCGCCCAAGGGCAGGCAGACAACAGGGACCTGTTTCTAAGTTTGGCTTGACTTTGGGGGTAAAAAGGATATGCTATACCTATAAACTATACCCTTTGCCTTAAAGCAGGCCTCTTCCACACAGTGCCCTTTTCCTTCACCTCATTCCGTACAGCTGCTGTGGCTGGTAGGCTGGGAACAAGGGATGCTGAGCGCTTGTGTGAAATGGAGCGTTCCTGTGCCATTGCTAAAATTACCATGAGGACTGAAAGAGACAGAATGGAAATAGCAATTAACAGGTTATCGTTCCCCAAATGCTGATCGGAATTCTGTGTGACGCAGAAGAGACACTCCGGAAGCCCAGTGCATCTCCCCTGCTGAACATCAAAACCCTATTACAAACTGAAGAGTTATGAGGGCTTCTGAAGGAAAAGGCAGCAGCAGCCCTTAGAACTTAAATCTATTGCTGATACCAGTCTTCCCATCTTCACTCCTCTTCCTCTGCCTTCCTTAATAAATGGCTTAAAACATTCAGTGCTTGAACAAAGCATTACATTTACACTGCAGTCCCTAGGATTATCCTTCTGTCCAGCCAGCAGTTCAGCAAAGACTCCTTGGTAACAAGTATTCAGACACCAGAGAACTCTACCCACAAGTAAAAGCACCTTCACGGTACACAAACCCTCTTCCTAACCTCCTAAAGAAGGTTTACAGTGCATTCAGAAGGCAGAGAGGTCTGGATTTTGCAGACAAGCTAAAGAATCTATTTCATATCATAGTAGTCCTCACTGTAGGATGACCTGCTGTTGTTCAATCTCTTTTATAGCAGGTAATTTCTAACTCGCTACTTTCAAGGGTGCTTTGTCAAACATCTCAAACAAGGCGATTTCACAGAGAAACACCTCCTCTCTTGTTTGCATTCTCTCCAGCTATTTGGAGCCAGCACTCTACTGAACTTACAGTTCATATGCTGCCTAACCTTGCTCAGCCTCCCACAGGCAGCTGCTAGTGACAGTTAGTCCTCGTCAGCCTCAGGCCTAGACCCAACACCTACCATGCATCCAGATGCTTCCTTGTGCCTTCGTAGACATTTCCACCTTCTGCATGGGGCTGACAGGCACAAACACTGCTCACATCACACAGCTACAAAAAAACGCCTTAGGAAGAAAAACAGGCTCTCAAGTAACGTGTCTGCAGTTTGTGAATGGTGACCTACACAAAGAGAAAAATCAGGTACAGAAGAAAAGCCAAAAAGGGAGAAAATACCAGGAGAAAACTTTATAAAGGTTCCTTGCTCTTAAGTATGCCACACAAAATATGGATTGCCCATTTTACCTCAAAATAGTACACTGCTTTCTAATTGCCTCATCTTCTGAACATTGGGACTCCAGAGAAATAGAGGCAATACGGTGCAAGTGCCTTAAGTCACAGCCTCCTGGAAACCCAGGAAGACTGCTGGTGACAGGAGGGGATCCCATGAAGGTCTTGCAGGAGCCAGTGGCTGATCTCCTACAGGCAAATGTCCTATGGAGGCATTTGTGGTGACACATGCAGTACACCAGCCAGGCATCTTCATCCCAGGGCTGCAGGGCCTGGGTCTCCCACTGGATGCTCCTGCATGCTTCTCCTTCACAGTACGCCTTCCAAAGACCCAGTACTGCCTGGTCTTTTGCCATTTGCTGTATTAATATGAGCATTTCTGTGGAAGGCACCCTATGAAAGCAAAGGCTGGGCTTGGTATGGGGTTGGAAATGTCTGTGCAAAGAGAGGTAAATGTTCTGATGAATGCTAATGTAAGTACTATCCTCCCAGTACAGCCTAGAGTACACGCTCTGTGAAGAAACTACTATCACCCCATCCAGGTGTGCACAGACTTCTGGGTAAGAGTAACAGACTTTTCTTCCTCAAGAGACATCTTTCTCTATAACCACATGGAGGGCCACAGAGAAAGCCCCCCACCTCTCCAATACATGTAGTAGTCAGGCTTTCCCGTCCCTGTGAACACAGCTGTCACTGCGCACTGCTGGAGGGACAGCCAAGCTGGAGACCAAAACTGGAACTCCTTCCAGATTTTCTGGAGCATGGGAGGTAAGAGGGCAAGGGCCATGGGCCTCTGAACCTGATAGTTTGTTTAGATGAGCAGTCAGCGGGATCATTAAAGCTGTTGGCAACAGGGGGTCATACTGTGACCAGCTGCAGACAAACTCATGCTCCTCTACAAGGTGTGCAAATGGGCCTGAAGTCCATGAAGCCACTGGGAGAAACTGGTCTTCAGTTTTGAAGAAGAGGTGTAGTCTAAGCTGATCGTTAGGCATAGGGGTGAAGTGGAAATACCTGTTGTGCAAGGGTGCAAGTGCTGGAGGGCAGGACCACGCTACTTGTCTTCAGCGTTTAGAGTTTTATTGTTGTACTGTCAGTTGCTACAGATTTAGTCCCCGTGACATCTAGTCATTTGTGCAGACCCTGGTTGTTGATAGCCCTCTGTCAGCTCACCACTACCTGCGTGAGCTCTGCTACAGCACCACATGGGTTCTTCAGCCTGACCTTTGGCTTGTCTGTGCAACAGATGCTCACAGAAAGGGGTGTCCACTTTGTATTTCCCCAAGGAACTGAAGACCAAAGGAGTCACAGGTTACAGTTAACTTGGAGCTGACGTTCCAAAATCCTGTAGAGCCAGCAACTTCTTTGGCACTAGCACAATGAATGCCTCTTGGGAAGGAACAAAATGGGGCAAAAGGCAGCACGTGGTAGCAGGTAGTATTTTAGCTTTTTCCTGTTAAAGATGGCAAAGAGGGGCCCAGTAAACATTCTTGGGAGCTTGATATTTATTTTTTTTTTTTCTGAGAAGAGGCAGGTATCGAGGATGTGTCTCTCTGACGCAATCTGCTGTAACATTTCAAATGCAGCCTGGGATCATGAGCTAAAACCTGGCTAGTAGCTAGCAACTGCAAAGAGCACGCTTTTAACTTGGCAGACATAGAGGCCTGACAAACTAAGAAGAGCCATAGCGTCACTTGAGAAACTTTGAACTGAAATGACATGAAAGATATTAATAATGAGTCACAGAGGTACTGCATGGGGTACAGTACAGGCATGGCTTCTGAGTGTTTATCCTCAAAAGAAATTGGAACCAAACCAATGCATTTTAAGATGCATTCATACCCTCTCTTCCCATCACATTGACGTAGGTTGAAATTCCACAACAGCGATACCCACAATGAAACAAACGACAACTTTTCAAATAACCCCTTGCTAAAAAGCAGCACAGGCTGATACCTCAGCATGTTTCCTGAGCTGGAAAGGACCATTCCCAGCACCTGCCTCCATGCCTCCAACATGAACAGAACTGGACCACGGCAGGGAGTGGGAGAGGAAAAAGATTGAGAACCATTTGGGACAAGGAGTCTCAGGGACCCCTCACCAGCCCTACTGAGAAGTCTGTTCTAGCTTTTCAGTAATATGGCTCTGGGAATAAGATGTTTTTCTAACTAAAATATCCATAGCCATTTGTGGATAAATGTTAATGAAAATCTCACAGAAATGACTGAGTATCTTTAGGTTTCAGTTTCTGGTCACAAAAACTATTTCAGTTTTACTAGCTGCTTCTCAAAATCTGACAGTTTCAAAAGAAATTGGTGTTAAAGTGAATTGCTAATGTGGAAAACAGCCTGTGATGCAAAGGAATTAAACATTTCATGAAAGAAAATGTGGATATCAAAATAAATGGTGGGAGTTGACGTACAGTCAAATCTTCACTGCCATAAATGAGACATTTCCCTCCCTACCTAGCAGTGTGAGCAGCCACAAGGCAAGAGCCTCCACAAACAGGATTCTGGGGAGTCTTTCCCTGCACCCCTGTGACTGTGCAACACAACCCACAGGGGATCATCCTGATCACTAACCATCCCGTGGGGCTGGCAGGAATAAAGCCCACTAACCTTGCTTACCAACCAGAGGTCAGAGACACATACGGTATGACAACAGCACTTGTATTCAGGATGGTTTTATAAAACCCTACTTATATTTTGTACCTGAGAAAAACATAGGGTAGATAGCAAGTCCTCAAATAGTTGCATGTGGCTTTCTTAAACTCAACAGTTTATGAAATTATTACATCAAGGAAGTTATCTTTGAAACAAGGAAAACAGACTAAGCTGACATCCAGGGTTGCCTACTCTGCTCAATACAAATCAGTGATGAAAGATATGTTAATCTCTCAGTGTGAAATATATTGTAGCAACATCACCTCAGAGGTACTATCTGGAATTGTCCCCTCCCCACCTCAGTGTGCTGCATCTGTTTCTCTTTGACCTCTTTTGTCTAAGTGGCTGACATGATCTTTCAACCCAGTCCACTCCTTTTGGGCTTTCAATAAAGACTTAATTTAAATGTTTAAATTACACAAGGTGAACCTTACATTCTTAGTCTTATGCCATGCAATTGTTCATCCAAGAGCCCTTTCATCATCCAGCAGGGTTTGTTTCAGTTTTATTTTTAGTTATTTTACAATTCTTTCTCTTACTCCTATCTTTAGTAGTTGTTTCTCCTTTTTCAGCCTTGGTAGCCGCAGATCCCAGGCCTGTCAACCCCAAATAACTAGGCTGTCTGTACCACTACAGAAACTAACCTGCCTTTTCCTTTCCATCTGATCCTGACATGATGCTTTTTCATAGCCCTCTCCCAGCTACATTTCTCCCCAGCTGAACCACAGACTGTGGCCAGAAGCTACTTTTAGTATTCTGACTCTGGTGCTCATCTGCCTCAGCAGTGATTAGCTTAGCCTAATGCAACCGTATTTGCAAGTTTATAAGGACAGCTCATCCTCTGATGCATATCCTTGGTGCCCAAAGACTTGCCTGGCTTTTAAACAGAATTTAGTCACAGAAAGATGTTCATAAACATTGTAATATATTATGAATATATTTTACATTGAACTGAATTTGTATTTCACTCTCTGGTAATGTTTATCAAACACCAACTTTTATAAATATCATAGAACACAGATAACGCAAAAGATAATCAAAATAGAGACAAAGCAAAGTTAATCTCTCAAATAAAATGTAAAGAAACAGAACCCAGATCCTTAATCCAATCTTATAATTTATTTTAAACTGCCCAGGAAATCCACCCAAATTACCCATATTATTAGTTATTACTGAAGAAGTTGTTTTCTGTTGTTGCTATGGTGGCCACATCTGCAAACCCAACTTTGGAGTGAATGTTAATAATCAGTCCTGAAAGAAACTTTGCTTAGTCACTATCAGAGCTACTTGGAATTATGGAGATTAAACATGGTACCTACTAAAGAATTACAGTTTTTTGCCTTTAAACTCAGTGTCAGAAGGAAAGGTTAATTCTACCTTGTCTGAACAGAACATTTAGAAAATTTCATAGTACATGAACTGAGAGGTGGACCCAAGTCCTGACAGAGCAATGCTGGGTGTGACAAACAGTCCATTTCTCAATAATATGGAGCCCCATGTGCTTTCCAAGTATGTTTTGTCTGCTAGTATGAGACCAACCCAGTAAGCACTTCATCTTCCACTATGTTTCTTGGTACTAACATCATGTTAATCCAATCATTTTATATTTACACAGCACTACAGTATTTGTCAGATGTTAGGAATTGGCTTTGAGAAAGCCTCAAGGCTTGATTTTAATCACATGGCATTTAAGAATAACAGACACGAACTAAGAATTTAAAGAAACAGAAATGGCCATGCAGGAAAGCAAACCATTTTTAAAAAAGTTAGCTTGCTAGTGAGAGTGCTCAACTTTTCAGAAGTTAAAGTTAAAATGGCAAACTAAAGAAATCTGAAAAACAGAATCTTTCATTGCCTACTTTATAATGCACAGCCACAGCCTGAGCTAGTTTAAATGCACAGGAATAATGCGTACAGCTTCAGTCTTTTCCATCTCACTCCAGAACAGATTAGTACATGGAAAAAAATAATTTTCTAATCAAGACTGCAAAATGATTCAAAACCACGTTTCACACTTCTGTTATACCAACTGATGTGGGTAACATTTAGTATAAGATAGCTCTTAGATTTTCACCTGCTATTGTTTAATAGGTTTTCTTCTGTCCCTGACAGGTGTTTTAGATTACTTTAATTTTACGCCTCCAAAGAATGCTATTAAGAAATAAGTTTGACAGCAGGAGTAGCAAAGATGTGACAAAGTTATGCTATGCATTAATGGAGATAGGTCTAAAGCTAGGTCTGTGCTACACATGAAGGTCTAAGGTCTGTGCTACACATTAATGGAGATAGGTCTAAGGTCACGCCTTATTTTTGTGCATTTGTGCCTCTCAGTGCAATGGTTTAGGAACACTGAAAGTAGCAAAGCAACTCAAGAGCTGAAAGAAAAGAACAGGGAATATGAAATACAGGTCATGGTAGGATAACTTACGTGTTTTTTTCTTACCTTCATAACTCCAGCCATGTTTCTACCAGTTCTCCATCTACTACAGAACAGATGCAATTCACCGAGAGAACAAGGGTTGTATGCTGCCTGTTAAGGTAGAAGAAAAGACCATAAGAGTGACGTTCATGTGGCTGTAAGTCACAGGGCTTTGAAATGAACTGTACAACTCCTATCAGAACATACACTGGAAACCACCTGTGTAGGAAAGGGAAAGAAGAAACGGAGAACCTGCGTAGAAAAGGAAGAAAGGAAGGAAAGTACTAGAACCTAAATTTAAGTGCTCTCAATTACATTTTTGTTTTAGTGTTTCCTCTTGTGTGTCCAGTAAAAAAATATTTTGTAATATTAGAATGGGATGCTAAAAATGGGTAGTTTTCTGTGTACAGTAAGTGAGTGCCGATATGAATATTGAATATCTAATTGGATTGTTCAAGATATCTGTACATCAGCAAATGTAATTGTGTGATTAAGTCTGAGGAATAACAACTGCCACACTCCATGCTCTAAAAGTATGATTAATTTAGCAGATTTACAATCTGCTGATAACACCTGATCCTAAGATCAACAACCAAAAATCAATGTGACTATTAATGATTTGAATTTCACCTGACAAGAATAGTACTTACATAGTATCAAAAAGATTGTTAGTTAAATCATGCCGTCAAAAACTACCTGAAAGAAATGCTGTATTTCAGAATATGTTGTGTTAATGCATCATAAACACCTTGATGTCCCTTGTCCAACAAGTCCCATGCAAAAGTAAGGGCTTCACTATCTGAGATCTTGTATGGTATGCAACTAAAAATCTGTCAGTGTATATATATACCTTGAATATCCCTGAACCAGACCTTAAATTGATAGCAAAACATATCAAATGGAAAAGTGCAGCTTTTCTTTTAATACTTAATCCCTCATTCTAAACATGACATATGTAACGTGTCCACAAGTGCCGGAGTCTTTCACAACAGAAGGCTGATCTTTTAATTTATTTCCATTTACTTAATCAAAAGACACATTTGAGAACAGATTTACCGGAAGCATTTCAAGTGGTGATAGTCAGAAAGCTTGAACTTCCAAGGAAACAGAAAAAGTCCCAAACAACTGCAAATAGAGGTGAGTGAAGTAGATGATACCCAAATTTAGGAAATTTAGGAATCTAGTAATTACACCTACTTGGAAGTGATTGCTTTTACAATGATCAGCATTCAACCACAATTCAAACAGAAAGGCTATAAAAATATTTAAATTGTGACAGCTTCAGATTCAACAGATACAGAAATTCAGTATCTGTTTGAGAGATATGCTTCCAATTTCAGCTGTGATTGTTGACTCAGATAAGACTATTGCAAGCCAAATGACATCAAAAATTATGTCCAAGTCAGTTCAGTAATATCTCAGTTCACTCACCCAGATGGAATGATATCTTCTATGCAAACAATGCAATTGGTAACGATGAAGATGCTTTCATCAGCTCATTGCTAAGGCAGCGTAATTTCTGTGCTCTGCATCACATTAAAATCTGCCTTTTAACCCTAACAGGACAAGTAAGGTCTGGCTGGTAGGCAATTCCACAACTAGCAAAGGACAAATTCATTGACGGAAACACAGACTAAAATTATCACCTAGAATTCCCTTGTTTTGTGTCGGAACAAGTTGTGTAGATGTGTACCAGGACTCAAAGTGTCTACTTGTGAATGAGATTAAGGAGCTTCTGTTACAAACTGAGAGCTTCCTTACATTAACGGGACAGTAGGGAGGAAGCTGACAATACATCCTTCAATGCCCAGTACAGACAGGCTGCAGAATTAGTGTTACTTTAACCATCCCAACACCAAAACACCCGACGTGCAACTTGAAAGCACGTAGGAGTAGGTAGGGGTAGGAGTCTCCAGCTATCTATATTCAGTGGGGTTCAGACCATTCTGCCATATAATTCATATCTCCATTCTTGCAACAAATGACTTTGTGAGACCTCAGAAGGACTTTTGCTTTCAGTTTTCTTTTTTATTTTTTAAACAAATGCTGGAAAATACAGAACTACTTTCCAAAACAGAAAACCTCTTACTCTTCCTCAGAAAAAGTAATTACAGTTGATCTGAAAATAATGTAAATCAAAACATTAAGAAGAATAATTTCTTACTTTCAAGTTTTCTTCACTGCCAAAAGTTGGGATTCTTCAGCCTGGAGAAGAGAAGGCTCTGGGGAGACCTTATTGCAGCCTTTCAGTACTTAAAGGGGACTTATAAGGAATATGGGGACAAACTTTTCAGTAAGGCCTGTTGCAATAGGAGAGGGGGTAATGGTTTTAAACTAAAAGAGAGTAGATTTAGACATATATATGCCTTAGCATCCATATAAGGATGTAAGGAAGAAATTTTTTACACTGAGGGTGGTGAAACACTGGCACAGGTTGCCCAGAGATGTGGGAGATGCCCCATCCCTGGAAACATTCAAGGTCAGGTTGGATGGGGCTCTGAGAAACCTGATCTAGTTGAAGATGTCCCTGCCCATGGCAGGGAGGTTGGGCTAGATGACCTTTAAAGGTCCCTTCCAACCCAAAGCATTCTATGATTCTTTACAGATTGGTTTGGCAAGTAAAAGAATCCTGCTTTGACATACGTGACCCTGGACACTATCATCAGACACACACATCGCCGAGACAAACAGATTTAACATGCCATCCCTGCAGTAACTTGCAAAGTAGATGCTTTCTCTTCTCACTGAGTTTGGTTCCAGGATTGTGTAATCCTGGTCAACTTTAGGCTCCTTTCAAAGGCTGGGAGGGACTGAGCGACTCTCAAGGGAAGTGCTATCATTCAAAGCTTAAGGCTTAAATTCCCATTCTTTACCTCCCTAGCTAAGCAATGTTTTCTCATAGCAACCTAAAATGCTTCTAGGTAGGTGCAGTGCTTCTTCAGCAGGAAGAAAGTTAACGGGCTCTGAAAACAGGTTGCCTGCCTTAGTCCCATAAGCAAAGTCATTGCAATGCACAAACCATCCAAGTAGTCTGTGAGACCAATTTTATAATGAGTTGAAATGTGATGAAAATCATTCTTCATTCCATGCACACCTCCAGCACCAGGTGCTGCATCACTTGACAGCTGGGACCTCACTCATTAGTGTGATCTGCTGTTGTCCTAGTGAGTCCACTGGCTTGTCAAGAGCCATGGATCCTCTGTTACCTCCAGGATTAAATGATTGCATGCTTTTTAAAACTGCTCTCACGAGAGCACAGGAAAGTAGAAAAGTGTGGCTCGAGATGATGGATTCACAGTGAGAATGTTTGAGCGATACATTTAATTACCTAGACATTCTCAATTTGCACCCTCAAGGAGATAAAACTAAATCTTTCCAAGCTCTTTTTATTCCTTCAGCTGATTTCAATTGCCAAAAGATCCCAGTTTCCCAAAGCTGGATAGTTGTAGCACAGTCAGCCAAAGTACCCAATGCAATGCCAGGTTTTTTGATCAAGCTCAAGAATAGTTCTGCTGATGAACTTCAAGATTTTCACCTGCTTTAAGCCAACATTGTTACTTCACCAAAAAATTATTTTGCATGAATACCAAAAGCAATTGCTGTTGCCTTTTGGCAGCACTTTGATTTTAACATGAGCAAAGTCAGTAACAACTTGTTCCCTAGTTTCACAAGGAAAAAGTGGAACTTCCCAAACTGAACTTGTCATTATACTTCAACTATGTCACATAAAATTTTAATACACTTGTATTTATGAAGATTATGGTAAATATTAATGTTATGCCATTACAGAAGTGTTACTTAGCATTTGTAAGTCTTCACTATAGTAAAATTTTGCTTTGCAAAGCAATTCAGAGTATAGGAAGAATATCTAGTATAAAATAAAGTGGTTTAGAAGAATTCCCCCTCATTTTGACTTAATGGCATACAAAGCTTAGGCTCTAACTACAATTAATTCGCTAGTATCCTTTATAATATACACATGTTTTGAAAAATATAAGATAAACAGAAAATAATTACACACACTGATGGGTAATTTTAAACAGTCTCATCACGAAAATGTACATGGTTTTGCAGCTCTTCTGGTTGTCTTTGTCTAATAAAGCAAAGATGTAACTGGTTTCCCCAGCAGTGGGATCACAAACAAGTACTGTAAAATCTGTTTATATATGAGAGAGGGATAAAAAGAAAAAAGTAATAGTTCTTAAGGGAAAGCTTTCCAATCATTTTCCAATTAAAATCCTAGCCCTGAAACAGTACTGAACTTAGATAATGAGAACACTGAGGCAAGCTGTTAATTACTTTTTATTTCTGTGGAAATTGCAAGATATTTTGAGTGTAATTGGTACAGCTCCTCTACAGTATTACTCCAAAGGCACTAGGAGGAGCTCTAATTGTTCCTCAAAGGGGACTAATTACCCCCTAATAGCTGTTAAAGTAGGCCCAGTTTACTAGGTTTGTTAACGTAGATTTTTACGTAGAAAGTACAAAATACATCCATACTACAGAACAAATTTTATCAATGTTTCTCATTACTGTGCACTCTCTCTCTGTACATATATTTTTATATTTATCTACTTATACCACCATAGCTGAACTGCCAAGTGACCTGACTGGAAGCCAGGTCTGTTCATGTGAAACAGTCTGGAAATTTCAAGGGCCAACAAGAAGATCCAGAATCACCAGACTGCAGACATTCTTCAGTGTAAGTCTTCGCCTCATCCTGCACACAGGTGTCAGCATAGGAGAAGTGAGTGCTGTGCTCCCATTACAGTGATCCACCAAGGGGCAGGAACCACTGGCCTTTGCCAACCAGTGAAAATTCTGGTGATGAGTGCATCATTCACAGCATGGAGTTCATGGCCTTAAAACAGGCTCTTTCAAAAAAGTTAAGAAGTTGTGTTTATGATGTCAACCCGAGGTGCCAATAACCGACATTTCTGTGCTGAAAAGGGTTCAGCTAGATGTTCCCATGCAAGACGGGTATCCAGTGAGTTACAAGTTGAGCATTCTCTACCTACCTAGAAAATCCGGTCATAATGATGGTGATGCTCAAGTTCAGCATCCATAGGCTCCAGACACCAGGGGTATCTGAGAAAATTGGGAAGCATTTAGATGACTTGATAATATAACATGCACGTTAGCAAAACTCTTACCCTGAAGCATACCATTAGCTTCTCTCAACTAGACTGGACAGGTGGTATTTAACCTATTTTAGAAATTGATTTGTTAATAAGAGAATGAAGCAGACTGACACTGACCAATAGAGCCCTGCAGTGGATATTTATAGTTCTTTAATGCAATTGTAAAAAAATCAGTGCTATTCAGAAAATAAGAAGCAACTGATATTAGGACCATGAATCATAACTTTGGTAACTGAAGGAACTTTAAAACATATTGGCAATAGGTTCTATTTACAAAAATGTTTACTAGTAGCGACTCCTTGGAGCTGCCATGCATTGATTTGCTTTCCAGAAAGGCAGACACAAGTAACTCTGGAAACATCCTAATAACTACAGATCATGACACTCATTATTCATCATTCTCAGCTCAAAACTAGAAAGTTGAAAGAGATGCTTGAGTGATACAAGTCACACTTTGTGCAGACTCCATGCTTAGCAGCACTCCAGTAGTGGCAGAAGTCACCTCAGAAAGCAGCTTGAAGTAACAAAGGATTGAGAACCAAGGGTCATCTTAATGTTCACACAGTGATCCACGATCTTAGCAAGATTTTGTTAATTATGGTGAGAAATTAATGCCTAGGGACGAAAGCAAACTGGAGCCCACAGATGCCAGTTTTGGTGCTTGAGCAGAATGCCAGTCAGGAATGATGTGCCTTGAAGTCAGGACAACCTTCTTATACTTCCTGTAGTATTGAAGGACATGCAAGTGGTGGGACTCCGTGGTGTGTACCAAAGTCTCAGTTGCTTCAGTCATAGTAAGTCCTCCATTCTTCATTCAGCTTTTGAACAGCATTATTAATTTTCTTACCTTGGGATTATCTTTTAAACTCAATCTCTTATCTAAGTTTGGAACCTGGGTGTCTTCTCATCTGAGTCCATGACAACCTTCCAATAGATATCCCAAATGTTTCAAACTTTATGTAATGCAGAGAGACTGCTTTTCTTTAAACATGCATGTTTGCTACCACTGCTGCTTGGAAAAGAATCACACATCTGGGCAATGCTCCGTCTATACACAGATCAAGTCTCATAACCTTTAAAGAGCACTATCAAGAGCACTGTCTATAGAACAACTGGAAAAGAAATCAGTAAGGCAAACATCTGCCCATGCAGCTTGAAGACGGCAGCCTAGCCAATAACTCTAATTGTGAAAAGGAATCTCATCTCCAGCAGCTGTAGTACCCATTTTTGGAATTTGCAGCACAGATCAAATCACCTCAACCTCAAAAGATGGACTCTAAGACATCCCATCCCAAAATGAGTGTAAGAGAAGCTTACAAGTGCAACAAAATGCACACATCAGTGCCCACCATGGCTGCATCATTCTCTGCGTATCTATTCAAAGCCCAAGACAAACGTTTACTTTCCTCAGTCCAACCGATGATCACCAAATGCTACTCCCACAACAATGTAGTTTTCCTGCATTCTGCCTTCATCTTGGCATCAGGCGTGTTTCACTCAATTCCCTGTTATGCCTGTTTTTCTAATCTGCCTCTTCTTTGGCTAGATACGGCTGCAGAGAGATGGTGGTTACTGCTACCACTCCGCTTGGGCATCCTGATCAACTCAACATTACCCTAAAAGGGGGAAAATAAAGCTGTTAATCTGCCACCTTGCCACGCATCCAGGCAACGTCATCCTCCTCCTCTGCTAGGAGTCCTTGAAGTAGTTAATCTGATGAACATCTACAAATTCAAGCTCAACTATATTCAATAGACACTATTCCAAGCTAAACTGTTCCAGTGATCCTGAAAATATCTGCCCAGGAGGACTTAGCCCTCTAAGGCAAGCAAGCCCTGCTTTACATACCTTGGAGTCAGTAGATACACTCCACAGTTCTTACAGCCTACCAGTTTCACACTTGTAGATCTGGTTTTGCAGCATCTGGAAGAACATGGCCATCCTTGGAAGTCAGGAAGGAGTTAACGCATGTCAAGGGGTGATGCAAATTTTTATTTTGTCAGCTGAACTGTCATCTGTGTTAGCACGCAGTAGAGCTGAGGAAGCAGAGAAACGGTACTTCTCTACAGAAATATTTTGGATGTACTGGATGTTTGTGACACTGAGCAAGAGCTGGAGGAAGGGAATTAGAATCACTTTGTGGTTTCAGAGCTGTCACACAAAAATGAATTTTAGGCACAGGAATTTAAGAATAGGAAAGATAAAGTGAGCTCTTTGTAGGCAGGTCAAAGGATAACGCTCAGAATATCAACAGTATGAAGCTGTATAAAATGACAGCCTTTGCCTCCATCTGTCCAAACAGATTTTTGTGTGGAGTTTGGTTTTGGCAGGGAATAAAGATTAAAGAGCTTAGACAGCGACTCTTGTATTAAAACCTTTTCTCGAAGTCCAGAGCTGCACTTAAAGCCTGTTGATGAGCGGAAGAGGATCGCCTTTCCTTCCAGAGTGTCATTGCACCGTCCTTTGAAACCAAACATGCTGCAGCTGGCAGTACCACACTCCATGCATACAAATCTAGCTAAAAAGCCCAACTGTGTGAGTTTTCTGTGTTGACTACCCATGCATTCAGTAACAACCAGGGACTCTACCTGCTGGGTTACTGATGTTTTGGTACTGTTTCTTGACTCCAATAGCAGTTTTAGCATTATCATTGCACTTACCCACTCCAACTTGAACAACTTGAACTGCTCAGCACCAGTACAACTTGCATGTGTCAGTTATTTTCAACCACTAGCAATAATCCACACTACTTAGACTGTGCTTCAGCATTGCTTGTTTCCTGCTTCAACTCACAAGACACAGCTGTTTCTAGGCTTTCATTTTAGATACTGGCTGGCCCAAACATCATGGCTTCAGCTCCTAAAACCCAATGATATTCCACAGCATCATCACTGCAAGTCTTATCCTGACATCTGGTGTGCAATATGGCGTAAAGATGACAGCCTAAACCTGTCTAAAATCATATACTACCACAGCAGGTTTACACGAGTACTAAAAGAGTATGAACAACATAAAACATCTTTAAGAGCAGCATAAAAGAGAAAAGCTTCATGATAACCACCATAAGCCTTGTAGATGTGCCACCTTAGCTTCTCATCAACAATTTCACTTATCACTGAGTTCAATTTATGTAATGCCATAACTCTGTATTGATTGCTGTTATATCTGTAGGAAAAAAATGAAGGTTTTGGGAGTATTTCACATTACAGATTAAGTAGCAGCTGAATTTTGGCATTGACTGGATCATGTCCATCAGTCTGTCCCATACACAGCAGCCACAATTCCCACGTCTTTCAAATCACACTTGCTGAAAAGTTATATAATTAGATTCTGTTCAATCATTGATGGGATTCTGAACATCTTCACACCATCTTATTCTTCTGTACAGTAGACAAAACACATAAAATAACTGCAAACTAGTGCTTGACATTTATTTAGTATAAAACCATTGTTTTTCTGTTTTTCCAGACTGTGGTACCCCTGTTAGGTCACCAAGTGGTTAGCTATTTCCATTTTGCCTTGAAGTCTGCACAACAGTATTTGTTCCATACTGACACTGATACACATATTTTCTAGCTTGGAAGGGAAGAATTCAGTGAGTTAACAAAATACAGGTAGAGACTGGTATATGCAGTTGAATGAAGTGTGTGCAAGGAAAGCAGGACAGAAAAATGGAACCCTTTTTAAATTCTATCTTCAGTAAGAGGCAGTGCCCACTCATCACTGCCCAAGACTTTAGCCCCTCTAGGATCTGTCCCTTCAACATGCATAAAATTAATTCCTTCTCCAGTGAGGCTGCATATCCCATTGCTGCCTCTACTAAAAGTAATGTCCAAGCTCTACCTGAATCACATAATACAGCTGCCTCAGCTTTGTACCTAACCACATGCACTTATGAGCTGAGATAGTCCTTCACAGGCCAGATATCAAGCAGTCCTTACTCCCATACCTCCACAGGAACAAGACTCACACACAGCTACCATCATTATATTGCCACTAGTCAAGGTATCAAAAGCCACATAATCACAGAATCACAGAATAGTAGGGGTTGGAAGGGACCTCTGTGGGTCATCTAGTCCAACCCTCCTGCCGAAGCAGGCTGCAGAGGACCTTGTCCAGGTGGGTCTTGAATATCTCCAGAGAAGGAGACTCCACAACCTCCCTGGGCAGCCTGTTCCAGTGCTCCGTCACCCTCAGAGGGAAGAAGTTCTTCCTCATGTTCAGACGGAACTTCCTCTGCTTCAGTTTGTGCCCATTGACCCTTGTTGTGTCACTGGGCACCACTGAAAAGAGCTTGGCCCCATCTTCCTGACACCCACCCTTCAGATATTTGTAAGTATATATTAGGTCCCCCCTCGCAGCCTTCTCTTCTTCAGGCTGAACAAGCCCAGCTCCCTCAGCCTCTCCTCGTAGGAGAGATGCTCCAGTCCCCTCATCATCCTCGTAGCCCTCCGTTGGACTCTTTCCAGTAGCTCCTCATCTTTCTTGAACTGGGGAGCCCAGAACAGAGATCGCTGTAAATTTCTAGCTTTATGCAAGCATTAGGAATCACATCAATTCAGCTAATTGTTATCCTTAACCAGCTATTAGCTCTGGAGAAACTGCAATAAGAAGAACATGTCCACCATGAAGCCATTAGCAAACTACAAAGCTACCACATACTGTTTGTACTATTCTTGCATAGGCAGTAAATTAGCCTCACTAGGAGAAACTTTGAAAGTTTTCTATAAATAACGCAGATTCTCTATGAAGCAAGGATCAGAAAAAGGCTGTTGAGTGCTGAAAAGCCTGTTTTGAATTCAATTGCAAATACATTTCACCTTTTCAGAGATGGAAGCCTCTGTACTGCTAGTACAAACATCCACCTTTTGTACTGATACAGTTCTACACCCACTTCTACCCCAGTCCATAGGTATCATTGATATTATTGGCAAAAAATTTCTTTACTGAAAGAGTTGTGAAGCATTGGAACAGGCTGCCCAGGGCAGTGGTGGAGTCACCACCCCTGAAGGTGTTCAAAAAACATGTAGATATGTCACTTCAGGACATGGTTTAGCAGGCATGGTGGTGTTGGAGTTGATGGTTGGACTTGATGATCTTAGAGGTTTTTTCCAACCTTAGTGATTCTGTGATTTTGTGATTTCAGATCAAAAAGGTGTTTTAGGCTTAGCCAG
Organism: Opisthocomus hoazin; assembly: GCF_030867145.1. Taxonomy (NCBI): domain Eukaryota; kingdom Metazoa; phylum Chordata; class Aves; order Opisthocomiformes; family Opisthocomidae; genus Opisthocomus; species Opisthocomus hoazin. Next base: position 58,013,302 of record NC_134421.1, read on the forward strand.
CTATGGTCTAAATATCTCCTCACCCCTTCAGATGAGTACAAGAGTGGGGGGTGACAGAGACAATAAGCAAAGGACATGGGATGATATGAAAGGAAGGGATCACGAAATCAGCAATACGAGGCCTAGGCAGGGTCACCTCCAGTATTTGCAGGTAAAGCAAGGAAGTGCTTGCAAGGCACCACTATGGAGAAATTTCCAAAACCCTTTTTAGTAAGTCAACGTGCTGGGGTGCCTCACTGAAGTGCCTCTATACTAATGCACACAGTGTGGGGAAGAAACGTGATGAGTTACAGATCTGTGTGCAGTTGCAGGGCTACGATGTCATAGGGATCATGGAGATGTAGTGGGATGCCTCCCATGCCTGGGCTATTGCAATAGAGGGATACAGACTCTTTAGGAAGTCAGGCTGGGAAGACAAGGGAGGGGATTTGCGCTTTACGTGAGAAAGCAGTTGGAGTGCAGGGAGTTCTGCCTGGGGATGGATGACGAACCTGAGGGAGCTGGCCGATGTCATCACGAAGCTACTCTCTGTAATCGTTGATTGACCACAGCAGCTGGGAGAAGTGCCTGAAGACTAGAGGAAAGAAAATGTCACTCATCTTCAAGAAGGAGGACCCAGGGAACCACACGCCAGTCAGACTCAGTTTGATCCCTTGGAAGGTGATGGGACAGCTAATCCTGAAAAGCATTTCTAAGCACATGATAGAAGACAATCACGAGAAAGAGTCAGCATGGATTCACCAAGGGCAAGACATTCTTGACAAACTTGATAACCTTCTGCGATGAAATGACTAGCCTGCTAGACAAGAGGAGAGCAGTGGATATAGTCTACCTAGAGTTTAGTGAGGCTTTCAACACTGTCTGCCACAAGATTCTTCTAGACGAGCTATTGAAGCATGGGCTGGATGAGCAGACAGGGCGGTGGATTGCAAATTGGCTGAATGGCCAGGCCCAGAGTGTGGTGATCAGTGGCACGAAGTCTAGCTGGAAGCCAGTAACTAGCAATGTACCTCAGGGGTCAATATTGGGTCTAATCCTGTTTACCATCTTCATTAATGATCTAGGTGGTGGGGCAGAGTGTACCCTCAGCAAGTTTGCAGATGACACAAAACTGGGAGTGGTGGCTGATATGCCAGAGGGTCCTGTTACCACCCAGAGGGACATTGACAGGCTGGAGAAACGGGCTGACAGGAACCTCATGAGGTTCAACAAGGAGTGCCAAGTCCTGCACCTGGGGAGGAATAACCACATGCACCAGCACATGCCAGGGGCCACCAACCTGGAAAGCAGGTTTCAGAAAATGACCTGAAGGGAGTGTGTAATGAAGATGGAGCCAGACTCTTTTCAGCTGTGTCCAGTGACAGGACCAGAGGCACAAACTGAAACACAGGTGATGTTATTTGAACATCAGGAAACACTTTTTCACTGTGAGGGTAACTGAGCACTGGCACAGGTTGCCCACAGCACTGGTAGGATCTCCCACTTTGGATATATGCAAAAAGTCTGTTCGTGGTCCTGGGCAACCAGTTCTAGGTGGCCCTGCTTGAGCAGGGACGGTGGACCAGATGGCCTCCAGAGGTCCCTTCCAATCTCAACCATTTTGTGATACCATATTTATTGGTTCCCACATTGCTTCCCCCTCAGCTTCACTGAGCCATTGGGACTATTTCTCACTGTGGTGATACCTTCCCTTTCCTCAGCTGCACAGAAACTTCAGGAAAAATTTGTCCCCAACATTTGCACAGTAAAGCCCCGAGTGTCAGATTACAGCACCACACAAATGAGTAAGAACAGACCTGCCAGATGTCAAGGTTTGACCTGAGCAGTCCAAGTTTCAGCACTTCTTCCAGGAATTATCATCTCAGGAACTTCCTGAGCCAGAAGTGAATCTTTGTATTTAATAGTCATTGACATATTTTTCTTATATGAATAAATCCAATCATTTTTGGAACACATGTAAATCTTTAGCATCTGCAACGTCCTGTGATGAGCAGTTGCGAAGCTACATAGTATGTTATGTTGTATTATATTTTATATTTGTTTTGAACCTACAACGGGCTAGGTGGCTTTGACACCCACCAATTCTTGCACAGAACAAGGATGGAAGAAGTTCCCTATGCAGTTGGTGTCATTCACGGCTTTATACATGCAAAGCCTAGATCAGTTCTCTCGGAGACTGAAGACTCTGGATGAGGATCCAGCAAACAGTTCCTCATACAGGAATCATTCCATTCCTTGATCAGAAAATCAGCCGTCTATTAGACAGAATATTTCCAGTATTACTATATCCTTCTTGAGATGAGCAGGCCAATTATAAAATGTTCAGGATGTCAGTATACCATGTACAGTAACATATCCATTTAGTGATGAACAGTTCAAGAAAGAAAAGAGCACAAGCAAAGGATGTTGCTGAGAGAGGATGATGTTAATTGCATCTACTAAGCTTCACAATGGAGCATGATGGCTTTAGAGCTGTGAATAAGCCTGGAAAATGCAACATTTCTACACAAGGCAGTGAAAAGGACTCTTGTGACAGGAACAGCAGCTGCAAAGAGAGGAACAAGTAGCATCCACAGAATTTGTTTTAACCGTTCATGAGATAAGTCATAGCCACAGTGTTGATGTACGAGACCATGGAAACAAAAGTCGCAGCTGCAATATTCAATCACTTTTCCACTGTGTGTACAATAAAATGTGAACATAAAAAGACCGCGTGAACTTTTGGTCCTCTGTGCAGAAAAAACTGTATTATAGTCCTTTTTCATCAACAGATATATCAAACAAAAGACCAAGAAACTTTGTTTCTCAGTTACTTATTTTCATAAACAAGAAGGCAAAAAAACCTCCAGATTTTTAGGAAGACGTTCATAAAACGTCCTTGACTATAGCACAGCACACAGACATATGTCATTTACAAAAATGCTGGCTACTCTGGTCTGTAGCATATTAGGTTTGCTTAAAATTTGGCAGCCACTAAAAATTTGCTTATCCTGACTGCACAAGAAAGGCTCTTCTCAAAAAATTTCCACATTTCTTGTATTTTCAGACTGCTACCTTCATCAGTTCTATGCTGCCATTGTTTGCCAAAGCAATTGAAGCCTGAAAAATAGCATGTTAGCGTGGAATAGCAGCAGTTACTAGATTTTCACAGTAGCTATATCCAAAACAAGTTCATATTATTCAAAGATGTATTCATCAGCAGGAAATGCAGACCTGACAGCAAATATATGGTGCATGAAGCTCTTCCAAATAAACAATGATTTTAATTTGCTAAAGATAGCTCAATATATTATGGCAATATCAGGAAGCAATACTCACACTGACTATTTTCAGCAACATCTATAAGCAATGTGCACACTGAGCATTTTTGCCCTAATGAACACTTTCAGGTCTAATTCAAGAAGCGGAATAGAAAATGAAGTTCTCAAAACACAATCATGCTTAAAACAAAACCTCAGGGTCACCTCTGATATTTACAGAGGAAGTGAAAAAACAATGCAAGATTGAACAAGAAGTACAAGGCTAAATACGGTGATTATTGCTGGGAGCACAGCAGGGCTGAATTGCATCAACTTTTTTGTTAGCCCTCTCTGCACTAACAAGATAATGTGGATATGCTAACACAGCATATTTAAGTCTCATCTGTGAATTTTTCAATTAGCAAATAAAAAAAGAAGGAACAATAATAATTTTGTCTTCAAAAGCAGACTTTAGTTTTTTTAAATTCCTAAAGAGAAGCAATCTGACAGAACAAATGATAATGGCAAATTACTGTCATCATAAATATTCTATTAAACTCTTGCAGCCCCAGCCCTTTAAAACCTTACACATAAATTCTGAGCTCGTTCTCTTTTTGTCTACGACTGAATTTAGTAAGTATATGATTTATATATAGATTTGGACAATCTAGACTGTTAGCCCACAGCCCACCAGCTGTGCACACCAGTGCTCTGCTACTTAGGTTTCGTTTGCAGCAACAAAGAGATCCATCATACATTGATTTGTACCAAAAAAAGGAGGAAAAGAAGTTTATCAGCAGTAGTCAGCATGGATTCACCAAGAGGAAGTCATGCTTGACCAATCTGATAGCTTTCTATGATGGCATGACTGGCTGGGTAGATGAGGGGAGAGCAGTGGATGTTGTCTACCTCAACTTCAGCAAGGCTTTTGACACTGTCTCCCATAACATCCTCAGAGGTAAGCTCAGGAAGTGTGGGCTGGATGAGTGGTCAGTGAGGTGGATGGAGAACTGGCTGAATGGCAGAGCTCAGAGGGCTGTCATCGGTGGTGCAAAGTCTAGGTGGAAGTCTGTAGCTAGTGGTGTTCCCCAGGGTCAATACTCAGCCCAGTGTTGTTCAACTTACTCATCAATGACCTGGATGAAGAATTAGAGTGTACTCTCAACAAGTTTGCTGATGACACAAAACTGGGAGGAGTGGTGCATACACCAGAAGGCTGTGCTGCCATTCAGCGAGACCTGGATGGGCTGGAAAATTGGGCGGAGAGGAACCTGATGAAGTTCAACAAGGGCAAGTGCAGGGTCCTGCACCTGGGGAGGAACAACCCCATGCACCAGTACAGGCTCGGGGCGGACCTGCTGGGAAGTAGCTCTGCGGAGAGGGACGTGGGAGTGCTGGTGGACAATGTGTTAACCATGAGCCAGCAGTGTGCCCTTGCCGCCAAGACCACCAGTGGTATCCTGGGATGCATTAAGAACAGTGTGGCCAGCAGGTCGAGGGAGGTTCTCCTCCCCCTCTACTCAGCCCTAGTGAGGCACCCAGTTCCGGCGTCCCCAGTTCAAGAAAGATGAGGAGCTATTGGAGAGAGTCCAGCGGAGGGCTACGAGGATGATGAGGTGACTGGAGCATCTCTCCTATGAGGAAAGGCTGAGGGAGCTGGGCTTGTTTAGCCTGAAGAAGAGAAGGCTGAGAGGGGACCTTATAAATGCTTATAAATATGTGAAGAGTGGGTGTCAAGAGGAAGGGACCAGACTCTTTTCACTGGTGCCCAGCAACAGGGCAAGGGGCAATGGGCGCAAACTGAAACATAGCAAGTTCCAGCTAAACATGAGGAATAACATCTTTACTTTGAGGGTGACAGAGCCCTGGAACAGGTTGCCAAGAGGGGTTATGGAGTCTCCTTCTCTGCAGATATGCAAAACCTGCCTGGACGCAGTCCTGTGCAGCCTGCTCTAGGGGACCCTGCAGGGGGGTTGGACTAGATGATCCACAGAGGTCTCTTCCAACCCCTACAATTCTGTGATTCCGTGACCCCCAGAGGTCCTTTCCAACCCCTACCTTTCTGAGATTCTGTGTGATTCTGTGATTTAACCTTAACAAGCCAGGGCATATTTGTTTTCTGAGATTTCTGGCTTCACAAAGTGCAGATTCTGCCTAACCTGGTGGCCTTCTGTGATGGAGTGACTGAATCAGTGGACAAGGGAAGAGCAACTTCCATATCTACCGTGACTTCTGTAAGGCCTTGGACACAGTCCCACACAACATCCTCATCTCAAAACTGGAGATATGGAGTCTTCTGTGTATAAAGAATTGGCTGGATGGCCATGTCCAAAGAGTTGCAGTCAACAACTCAGTGTCCAAATGAAGATCAGTAACAAGTGGTGTCCCTCAGGGGTCTGTGTCAGGACTGGTACTGTTCAATACCTTCATTAATGACATAGACAGTGTCTGCGGATGACACCAAGCTGAGTAGTGCAGTTGATATGCTTGAGGGAGGGGATGGCATCCAGAGGGACTTTGACAGGCTTGAGGAGTGGGTCAATGTAAACCTCCTGAAGTTCAACAAGGCCAAGTGCCAGGTCCTGCACCTGAGTCAGGGCAATCACCAATATCAGTACAGGCTGGGGAATAAATGGATTGAGATCAGCCCTGCAGAGGAGGAGGTGGGGTTACTGGTGGATGAAAAATTAGATATGAGCTGGCAATGTGCACTTGCAGCCCAGAAAGCAAATCATATCCTGGGCTGCATCAAAAGAAGCATGGCCAGCAGGTCAAGGGAATTGATTCTCCCCCTCTACTCTGGTGATACCCCCACCTGTAGTACTGCATCCAGATCTGGAGCCCTCAGCACAGGAAAGACAAGGACCTGTTGGAGCAGGTCCAGAGGAGGGCCACAAAAATAATTAGAGGGATGGAACACCTCTCCTGTGAAGAAAGGCTGAGAGAGTTGTGTGGACTGGAGAAGAGCAGTCTTCGGGGAGACCTTATTGCAGCCATTCAATACATAAATAGGGCTTATAAGAAAGGTGGAGAGACACTTTTTACCAGGGCCTCTAGTTACAGAACAAGAGGTAACAGTTCTAAACTAAAAGATGGTGTATTTAGATTGGATTTAAGGAATATATCTTTATATACTTTTACTATGAGGATGGTGAGATACTGGAACAGATTGCTCAGGCAAGTTGTGGATGCCCCATCCTTGGAAGTGTCAAGGTCAGGATGGATGTGGCTTTGAGCAACCTGGTCTAGTTGAAGATGTTCCTGCCCACAGCAGGAGGTTGGAACAGGTGATCTTTAAGGTCCCTTCCAACCCAAACCATTCTATGATTCTAAGGCAGGATTAAATACCGAAGGACTGGAACAAGGACAGACTTCATGAGGCAATTAACATCTCTCTGCTGCAGAATCTGAATCCTCTGGGCACAATTGATAGGGATAGATCTCTCTATGGGTCTGTGCATCTATCAGAAGGTCACTTCTTGACTAGAGAGAATAAAAATCAGCATTCAGGCATGGGCTGGCCAAGAAGAGAGATACCTGGAAGGGAGGCTATGCTGTGCATATCATCCCTAGTGGCAATGTCAAATGCTTGTCCTCGGAGAAGATCTGAGAACAATTGAACCTTGAACTATTTTCAAGCTAAATTTGGGCTGGTATTTGAAAACGTTGAGCTTTGGGATGAAGAGCAGTGAATTCTTCAGTCTTGTAAGAAAAAGTATCCTTCCATTTACCTAAGTGGTCCCTAACTGACCAAGTAATTTTTGAATCCCTGCCCACAGGGGCACAGGTCAGAGCTCACATATCCACGACTAGACACAATTCATCTCAGGATGTGCAGATAGGTGCACATAAAATGTTGCTATAAATATCTATACAATTACAAGTAAAAGTCATGACCTGCTATTGAAATCCAACTGCTTCAGTTTTCTTGTCATCCTTTGGCCAGTGCCAGAGCAAATCACTGCCTCAAGTTAGTTTTGGATTATGATGTACCTGATATGAAGTACCTTTCATCCAGCAGCATTTGTAAGCAGTTTATCTGTGATAAGTCCTGTAAAATCAAGCTGAATTCTAAGAAGTTACTGAAGACTTTAACAGGAAAATGGGCAAGATTTGCATGTGCCATCATCCAGGTCTGGATCTGTCTGTAGTCTATGTTCCACTACAAATATTCTGTCCTATATGCTTAATTTTCAAAAAATTTCATTTGTGCCAGAACGATGAAAAAGTTAGCTAATTACAGTTTCTTAAATTAAACTAACTCTGTAACAGATATTTTGGAGGAGTTGGCTATCTTACAAAACACTTTCCAGTCTCCCTTTATGACTCCATCCAAAGCCAAAATCTGATTAATTGCACAGTAAAAACTTTGAACAATCTCCAGAAAAACAGAAAATAGGATACGCCAAAATTGGTTGAATCCAAAATCTTCCAATGCACACATTTCAAAATAGCTTAAAGGACATTTTTTTACCAATAGAAAAACACTAAATCATAGCCTAATTGATCAAATAAGAAGATGACTTATCTACAGCCATTTCCAACCAATGTGATCAAACGCAGAAAAGGAAAGTTATAATAGCGATACAGGGAATTTTAACTTTGTTTCAGTGGGACAAGAAATACAGTCACATGAAGACATATTTTTCTCATAAAATAGGAGTGAAATAATTTCAGCTAGCGAGTATTAACTCTCAGCTTCAAAGACTTCTTAGTCTTAGCCAATCCATTGACATACTACATTCTATCTACTATTTCGTGGGAAAAGATAGCAAATTACAACTCTAAGAAGCTGAACAAAACCTGCACAACAAGGCTTTAATTTGATGCATAACAAAAAATGAGAAAAACAGTCTTCCCACCAAAAATGACTAACTTAAAGACAGTGCAATATATTTGGAAACCTCTGACAGATTGAAAAGTAATGCCATTCAGCAAGACCAGACCAAGAAATTATTGCCTGGCTGCTGATCTTAAAATCAGATGACTAGCACAAAGCTACACTGAATTGAGAAGCAATACTAAAACTTTGAGTATAACATGAGTGGAGAGTAAGACTTACCGAAGTTTGTCAGCCACTAACACATGCTAAGTCAGTGCAAAGAGTGCATTTCTTTTTGTTCAGTGTTGTGGGTTGCGCAGCAAGGTTTTGGTAGAGAGCAGGCTCTAGGGGTGGCTTCTTTGAGAAGTTGCTAGAAGTTTCCCCCATGTCTGACAGAGCCAATGCCAGCCAGCTCTAAGACAGACCCACCACTGGCCAAGGCCAAGCCCATCAGCAACAGTGGCAGCACCTCTGGGATAACACAGTTAAGCAGAGGAAAAAAACCTGTGGTGAAGCAGGAAGCGGCAGTCAAGAGAGAGGAGTGAGACGATGTGAGAAACAACTCTGCAGACACCAAGGTTGGTGCAAAAGGAGGGGAAGGAGGTGCTCAAGATGCCGGAGCAGAGAGTTTTCCCTTGTAGCTCATGATGAAGACCGTGGTGAGGCAGGCTGTGCCTCTGCAGTCCATAGAAGTCCACAGTGGAGCAGATCTCAACCTGTAGCCCGTGGAAGGGAGTCCACACCAGAGCAGGAGGATGCCTGAAGGAGGCTGGGACCCTGTGGGCAGCCTGCGCTGGAGCAGCATCCTGGCAGGACCTGTGGGCCCATGGAGAGAGGAGTCCATGCCAGAGCAGGCTTGCTGGCAGGGCTTGTGACCCACGCTGGAGCAGCTTGTTCCTGAAGGACTGCACCCCGTGGAAGGGACCCACGCTGGAGCAGTTCATGAAGAGCTGCAGCCCATGGGAAGGACTCATGTTGGAGAAGTTTGTGAAGAACTGTCTCCCGTGAGAGGGACCTCACGCTGGAGCAGGGGCAGAGTGTGAGTAGTCCTCACCCTGAGGAGGAAGGAGCAGCAAAGACTACGTGTGATGAACTGACCATAACCCCCATTCCCCGTCCCCCAGCACCGCTCAGGGGGGAGGAGGTAGAGAAATGGGAGTGCAGCTGAGCCTGGGAAGAAGAGAGGAGTGGTGGGAAGGTGTTTTAAGATCTGGTTTTATTCCTCACTATGCTACTCTGATTTGACTGGTGATAAACTAAACCTCCTTTTCTCTCCAAGGTCAGTCTGTTTTGTCCGTGACAGTAATTGGCGAATGATCTCTCCCTGTCCTTATCTCCACCCATGAGCCTTTCACTGTAGTTCCTCACCCCTGTCCAGCTAAGGAGGGGAAGAGATAGAGCAGTTTTGGTGGGCACCTGGCATTTATCCAGGCCAAACTAAAACATTCAGTCATTTTCATAAATATTTTAATAGCTTATAAAACTTCAACTATTTTTTGCTTCACTGATACTTTAAAAAGAGTTCTGTCAATAACAATTTCTACTAATCATCTAGGTTCAAAAATCTTTGCTCATGTTCATTTTGTCCCAGTTTTTGTCATGAAATGAGAATCCAAAAACACATGGGCTGGACATGAGCCCTACTGTGCATGAATGCTGAGAGATCAGAAATGAAATGCAATTAATTACTAAAAGCCTGAGAATTTTTAATCTACAGTTAAGGGATGAGATTATCCAACTGTGAGGTTGGAACTGACTTCCTTTATTAGAATAGATACATTTGAGATCTGGTCTTTGCAAATGAGCCATAACTGAGGATGGGAAATTTTTTGCTGTGAGAAGAGAGGAATATGGTGATGTGGCTGCTGTTCGTGGGAGCCTCTCCAGCGCTGGACAAATTTTGTTCAGCCGAAGTTACTCTGGGAGGGAAAAAAGAGGTATTATCTGAGACTATCTACGAAGGTTTATCTTATGGAAAGTACAACTGTTGGCCAGCTCTGGAATACACTTGCAGTCCCCAAATATTCCCTCCTGTCACTATACTACAACTCATGCATCTAAATATGGACTAATTTTAGCCTGATAATAGACATGTGGGGATAGTATTCATCAAAAGGTTGAGGCCATACATCAACAAGAGTAAGTCCCACTTCATCGATTACAAAAAGCTAAAAAAGAAATTTTAAGTCTTATTGTAGAGTACATTTGCAGGAACCAAATCTCACTTTTTACTGCGGAGGAAGGAGGATATCAGACCTCCTGAAAGTGTTAAATGCAACGTATCAAATAGTCAGCTACAAACTCTTCATGGAATCACCATGCTTTGAACAGTAACAGAAGTCCATGAGGCTTTCATGTTAGACTCTCTTATGCTTGCACAGCAGACAAAAACAGCTCAGCTAATACTGTTAAACAGTACTTGTGACTGAGAAGTGCTACAGTTTTCGTTGTGTGGGACTATTGGTTGATTATGCAAGAGAAAGCAATGCAGTATTCTTCTATACCAAATGTGCCTTCTATAACCAGTGGTGTTTAAAGACACTGGCTGCATCAAAAGTGATAACTGATTATTCAAGAAAATTCAAAGAAACTTGCCAGGCAGCCTACAGATGGATTTCACAACCTAGTTTTGTGCATTGGGGGGGGGCGGAACAGATCAAATCCAAGCTTTCTATTTCTATGCAGTGCAGAGAGGAGTATCTCTGCTTTCCTCCTACTCTTATTGGATGCGAGGGGGAATATTGTCAACAAGGATGAGGAAAAGGCTGAGGTACTTAATGCCTTCTTGGCCTCAGTCTTTAACAGTCGGACTAGTTATTCCCAGGGTAGTCAGCCCCCAGTGCTGGAAGATAGGGAAGGAGAGTGGAACAAACCTCCCATAACCCAGGAGGAAGCAGTGAACGACCTGCTGCGCCACCCGGACACTTACAAGTCTATAGGGCCAGATGGGATCCACCCAAGAGTGCTGAGGGAACTGGCGGAGGAGCTAGCCAAGCCACTCTCCATCATCTGTCAGCAGTCCTGGCTAACAGAGCAGCTCCCAGACAACTGGAGGATCACCAATGTAACACCCATCTACAAGAAGGGCCGGAAGGACAATCCTGGGAACTACAGGCCTGCCAGCCTGACCTCGGTGCCGGGCAAGATTGTGGAGTAGGTTCATCCTGAGTGTGCTCACCAGGCATGTGAAGGACCACCAGGGGATCAGGCCCAGCCAGCATGGGTTCATGAAAGGCAGGTCCTACTTGACCAACCTGATCTCCTTCTATGACCAGGTGACCCATCTAGTGGATGAAGGTAAAGGCTGTGGATGTTATCTACCTGGACTTTAGTAAGGCCTTTGACACTGTTCCCCACAGCATTCTCCTGGAGAAACTAGCTGCCCATGGTTTGGATGGGTGTACTCTTCACTGGATAAAGAACCAGCTGAATGACCGAGCGCAGAGAGTGGTGGTGAATGGAGTTAAATCCAGCTGGTGGCTGGTCACGAGTGGTATTCTCCAGGCCTATAACATCCTGCTCCAGCCTTCTAAATGGAATCCCATCCTCCCAGTGAGGCTTGTCTCCACCCTCCTCTATGCAAAGCCTCTCAGCTTCCATAGTGCCAAACTTCTTTGGTCTTCACACCTCTTTGTTGGCCATCTCCACATATCGTGTGGGCCAGGACTTGAGCAATGACTTGGGGACACTTGCTCCTGAGGCACCACAGTGCTCAGGTGGACAGCACAATGACCAACCCACATGAAGGCCCCATTTTCCTTTCCATTTAAGAACTCATCTGAGATGAAGCTTATTTAAATTATTTGCCCATCATAAGCATCCGGCTATTTTTTTTTCCTCCTTTAAAAATATGGCTACAAAAGGGCCATGTGTACTCCAAATCAAGGTTTTCCTCCCTGTGATCTTGCAGAGCCCAATGCACACTTCCCCTTCTAGCAGATCCTGCTGTGGGTCAGTGGACAGGCCCACTACTACTGCTGCAGGTAACCGGCCCCGGACATGACATAGAGTGACTGAAGTGAATGCCAAATCAGTTCTGAGAGAGGCTTAATTACACTGGCAACACCAAGTAAAACAATAAGGACCTTGTACACAGTACTCTTATTAAGGAGTGCAAGGAAAAGAAGTAAAATTGTACCCTTTCATTTCCAGAGTTGGAACATCACCCACTGGTGTGGTAGGAAGCCTGCCGGAAAGCCAGCCACTGCCAGTAGTGATAGCAGCACGCTAAATGCACATTACAGCAAGCAGCTGTGCTACTGGAAGCACTCAGTGTTGCACCCTTGGTGCCAAAGGCTCTGTTGTCTCTCATGAGCACTTTGATACATATACCCTCTAAGGAAAGAGGCAAAAGCAGGGAGGACTTGGCACACTTGGGGGAACATTAACCGAGATATTTGACTGACTTTCTTGTGGCTTGTGGTTTTTAATCTTACTGCTAAGATAAGATCAGATTACAAAGCCTTCCATATCACCACCGTAAGCAGTACAGGAGCTGCATAAGTGTGCTATGTTTACATACTCAGTATCGGTGACAGCACATTGAGTATCACGTTATATTGCTCACACAGCAATGCATTTACTGAAGTGATTTAAGTAGCTTTCTGGTAACTGCAATGTAATTTCAACACTATAATCAGTTATGCACAGTAGCTGGAAATGTACCATTAGGAAGTTTATGTACCATAATGCTTTACAAATGAGTTAATAATGCTCTCAGTATTTGACAGTGCCATTATAATTTTTTTGTATCAGCATTGTGGAAGATCCAAGATAATCACTACTGGGAGCAGCAACAGGGACAGCAGGCATCTGGCCAAGCTGGAAGATGGATGAGTGATGCTTCAGCAGGACACGACAGCAGGGCATGACCCTCTTGCCACATGGCCCCCAGCACAAGCCGTGTCTTGGGGCAGGCACCACTTGTGCCTCCAGTGGACTAATGAAGGACCACAGGAAACAAACAATCCAAATTCAAGCCAGAGATACCTTGGGTAATAAGAGGAGTTCTCCAAGGGAGAAGAGGCAGGAGTAGGGAACAAAGACTGGAGAATCTCCCATCATACCAACAGATTTCTGGTCTAATTCAAATTACGGAGTGTGTAGAGCTGGCGTCTTCTGGACTCGCTGCAACACAACGCTCATTATCTCCAGCATCTTTTGCAGTATATGGAACATCAGCTCACCCTGGAGTCAGCACAGATATGATACCTATGACAGACTGCACAGGCCTTGAATATATTTAATGCAGTAATGACAAAAATTAACTTTTTGCTATCAGTAGATAAGGACTATCACATTGCTGTGTTAGTTTCCAAGATGAACTGTATACCTCAGGCCCCCCCATACTGTCTTCTGACATGCCCAGAAATTGTATTCAAGGTAAAAGATTTTAGAATTTGCTTGTAATTAAAAAAGAAAAAAGAGAAAATAAGTCTACTTGGCAGAACTGACAAGAAAAATCAAGGAGTTGGACAGAGAATATGCAGAGTCTCTCTTTGAAGAGGAGTCAGATGTTAACTTATGCTTTGAAAATTATGGACTGGGGTTAAACCAGAGGAATATTCCGTATTTGCTAATTGAATAATTAATATTGAATAATTCCTATTTGCTTCACCCTTGATTTGTTACTGGTGATAAAAATTAAGAATTATTACGAAATTAGAATGCCAAGATTAAAATATTGCTCGATCCAGCAGCATACCGTTACACAAAACCTTGCAAAGATCAATAATTAATGCTTTTAATATGGTAGGTAGTTTGTGGAAATATTCAGACAGTAAAATTTATTTGCACTAAAGCTGTACCAATGATCAAGAGAGAAAATATTGATCAGTAGCCCTTTGCAGTGACCACAGACTAGTTTGAAGCACTTAAATACCCAGTTTCCCAAGAAAATTAATGAAGCTAACACTAGTCCTAATATCTTACCTAAGGAAATAAAGATGACAGGCCTTTCCACTATCATTGCTGACAAACACTAATACAATTACAATTAATATTTTAAAGAAAGTACTTGGCTAATTAAGAGCATTACTAACTTGTATTCCTTTATTTTACTTTGAGAATCTTAACAAATTTAAATTTTTTTCCAAGTTTGAAAAAGACAGTAAGTACATAAGCAACTAATTTAGCGAGATGTCCCCTTGGTAAATGGAATAGGAAGTTTTAGACTAATTCAGTGATAAGCTAGGACCTCCTACTTGACAACTTAGCTACTACCTTTCAGTTAGTTGAGATAGCGCTTGAATACTTGGAGAGACATAGAAACCCTGATTGTCTAATTGTCAATCATTTTACCCACTTGCAAATCTGGCATGTTCTTCTTAGAATAATTTTTTATATTTAAACTAATGAAATAGCCTCTTGTAAAGAAAATGCCTTTGATTTATAACTACTGTAAAGACATGCATTGGACAATGCATTCTTTGGAAGAACTAAAAACAGATCTACTAACCCTAAAAAGATTTGTAGACAGTGGAAAGTTTATATTTTATAATTGTTGGCAAACCCAGTAAGATATTTTTTCTATAAACTGCCAAAATATATCTAGCATAAATACTGAACCCACATGAATAACTGCCTATATAAGAGCCAAGAACCTTCTTCCTTGCTAAAACCAGTGTAGATAAATTCACCAATAAATGAACAGAGAAGGAAAAAACTATGTTGCTAGGCTGTGACTTATCTTGGTGCCACATTCTTAAATTCTGCTTCAGGGGTTTACACTCATTTGTATCCTTGTCTTTATTTGTACTCTTTATAAAAGGTGATGACAGATAGACATTACGGTACAATTAAAGAGACCCATAAAAATTATATTGCAAAAGACAGACAAAGTTCTAGACACAGGTAAAATGCATCATGCTGTATAGTATTAGCTCCAGTTATTAAGAAAATACTTTAAAATGAGATAAGTGAAATAATGCCAAGATGAGCAGTGATACCCAAGTCAGACACAGCACTGGCCTCTAGCTGGTGAGCAACACCATTTCTGTATGCTTTGCAGTGTAGCTGGGATGGTCTAAGCTATAGGAAAGTAGCATAAGGAGAGGTAGCACATTCTAGTAGACCAAACATGATGAAGTAGACCATTTAAATAAACCAACAGCCCACATTTCCTATTATGTCCATATATTTCAGCCACTCTGAAAGTGTTGATTCTTCCTGGCTCTTGTTTTCATGCACTCAGTGCTGTTTGATCCTCAGCCATGGGGATCTCCCTTTTATACCTACACTGCCTTGCAAGCACATCACAGCCAAGTGCCTCACCCCTTCATATCAGCTGGCCCTTAGGCCTCCTCCACCCAGCCTTCTTCAGACAACCTTGAAGCCAGTGCCTAGGAATTTAGGCTTTATGTTGCACCTCCTTGAAACCAGCCATAAGTCCCACTTATCAATTGTTCAGTTTGGTTTCTTTCCTTAAAGATCTGATCAAGTGAAAGCTTTGCCTCTTTAAAAGAAGCTGTTTAATCACCTGGATACCAGCAGAAAACTTTGTGAACATCTCTTTCAGTTTCTAATTTAGACACAAAAAGTGCATCATCAGCTATTCAGCAGGAAAATTTATTTGGGCTTTGAAGTACTATATTAATCTTACCTGCTCTGTTAACATATAGACCTAGCACTGTATGGCAAAGCAGTGCACCCCAAAGGATGATGAGAGGGAAAAGCAGGCAGGAGAAAGACAGGAATTTCAGGAAAGGTAGAAGGCAAGCACTCCAGGGGCAGCCCTTCTTTCGAGCAAATCCAGGTCTTCTCTGGCCTCTCCTGAGAAAAGTATAGTTTCAAGTAGCCGTAGTTTAACTTAGGGGACCCACAGGACCAGAGGAGCCATAGACTTTATATTACTGTATTAGAAGTACACCCACCACTAGGTGTCAGCCCAATTTAAGTTATTATATACACAAATTTCTTTAAATAAAATCTCACTTTCATTATACTTTAATCTTCTAACTATACCATGGAAATACTCATACATACATAACATACGTATATAACACTCTTAAGCTGACTTAAGGAACATACTTAATGACATTTGCAGAAAAGCATACTGTCAAACACCTTGCACCTTTTTGAAACACAGCTAGGGCACCTGCTTTCACAAAGGTACATTTGGAGACTGTGGAAACGATACACCTTCCTGTAGAGAGAGCAGAGAACAAGCTCAGGCCCATGGAGAATACTTCATCTTTTTAATATTCAAAGCCCCAACAGCCAAAACGCGAGCTGAAAAGCCCATCTCTTAGGTCGAGGTAGAATACCTGCCCTGCCATTCTTTTCTGAAGCAATGAATCCTTAACACCACAGAGCCCCTGCTGGCTATGAGATAAAAACAGATGGACCATTTATCAGTATTTTATTCAGGAGAAAATCAAATAACCATCATATCACTTCTGAACAGGCTCTATCTGAGCACTTTCTGTCATTCAGATTAACACCACCTCCTTTCCAATCGCAGGGCTTAAAACACACAGAACAGGGAAGCAACACAGAAAAATATTCATTCAGAGTGTTATGCCTTCAATCATAAATATGCATGGGATTTTCAAAGCAGGCTTCAAAACCAAAAAAGGTGGTTATGAAGTCTCCTGTAATTAAATTTTCATTCCCCTCTCTAGGGGGAGTATGATGAGACAAAACTGAATGTGGAAAAATGGACCTGACTGACATTGCACTCAGTCAGAACAAGCTTGCAGAGAGTCCCCAGGCAATACCTAACACAGTCTCTGCAGGCTCACCAGTGATATAAAGCACTGCAAATAAAATAATGGGAGAGCAGGAAGGGAAAAAAACCCCAAACACACCAGAACTAGTGACAGTCCAGGGAAAAGAACTGTCATGAATTCAAATATGAAGTAGGAAATTTTATTCCAAACAAGATAAAGAATGTAGCCAAGAAGGAAAAAGGTCCCAAGACAGCAAAATGATTCTCAGAAGAGACGTCACAGATGACTGAGAACAGAAGGCAAAAATGGCCCCTTTACAACTCAAATCAGCCTGGAGTTCCAAGGTGTATTTCACTTCTAAACCTGATCACAGGAATGGGATGAGCTTTACACCAAGACCCCAGCCGTCAACCAGACAAAAAAGTTCAGCGTGGGGGGGGAAGCATCTATATCCCTATACCCCTTAGGTCTCTCTGATACAAGGAGGACTTAATTTTTATCCAAAGTTGAGCTTTTCTCTGAGAGCTTCCAGTGCTGCACCTACTTTTCTTTTTCTAAACAGGTTGAATTCTCCACACAGACTTTCTGCAACTACTGCGAGCAACACCTGACTGACTTCAAACTCCATGACGCAGATCAGCTTTGCAGTGAGAGCGCTGTTTTATCGGTCCCCCTCTGGGGTCAGTCTGGTTCTCCCTCTGGGATGAGTCTGTCCTCCCCTCTTAGCTGGTTTGGCCCCTTCTGGAATCTGTTTAATGCACTTGGTACCATGTGTATATATAGGTTACCATACATATATCTGCTGTTATATTGTTTATAAGTTTGCTTCACTAGTGGTAAGTTTGTAGTAACCTATAATAGTATATACCTGTTTGCTGGTTACTATACTGATTGTTGCTATACAATTGATTTCTGCCATACTATTTATTGTTGCTATATTATTGATTTCTGAGTAATTTGTAATAGCTTGATATTTATATTAAATTTATTACTCAGGCATACTTGCTATTGATGATTTTCGTGGTATTTGTCCATAATCTGTAATAAGATATTCAGAGGATAACAGCCTCCATGTCCTCATGTATTACAGAATCCTACAAACCCACAATCATTATATCTGCATACCTGTAGGCCAGGTAGCCCTTCAGGTTGTGATATGCTGTCATAGAGTAGCAAGAGCCAGCTGCTCTGCAAGGAGAGCTGAGCATGCAGGCAGGCAGCAGTGATCTCCCCAGAAAAGGCAAGGCAAGTCTGTGTCAGAATTGCATCCAGAGACAGGGATCTGGGCAGATATTGTCCAGAGATCACTCAGCAAGTCCATAGTGGTGAGCCAGGTCCAAGGCCAAGCCAGGAAGCCAAGCCACAGGCCCAGGTCAGGATCAAGGAGGTCCGAGACTAGAAGCAGCCATAGCTGCTATTCAGCTGTAATGTAGAACATGCAAGGGGCAGCAGTAAAGCCTCAGCGTAAAAACAGCTCCCAAGGGAAAGCTTCAAAGTGCTTTTCTGATGGGGCACTGGGGATCTTACTGATGCTGAACAGCTGAGAAAAACAAAAATCTGACAAATTGGGATGATAAGGAAGGTAACACTAAGTGACTGTCCCTTACCTGAGAATGCAGTACAATTTTTAAGCTAAACAAAAACTATGTTACCCAAGTCCTGATTACTCCTTTTACATCATGAACATTACTACAGTGTTAAATATATTAGGAAGGTAGATGAGGCAATAAATTTTTGTAAGCATTGTTTATATAGTCACAGCTGCAGCAGAATTATAGTTCACTCTGCCTGTTGCATGACAGTGCAGGTAACGCAGGCACGTGAATATATGGTCCTAGCTGCAGAATGATGTGCAGGTCTGGGGAATATTTAGAGGCACAAGGCCTTGGCTATTAGAAAATTGGGGGTTTTTCACAACCATCAGTGCAAGGTCTATGTGGAAAAGCATCACAGGTGTAACAGCTGGAAGCATGCAACATGCTATGAGCAGATCTTTGACAAAAATCCAGCACCAGTGCCACATGTCTGATCAGAAACTGAAAAGGCAGGCAGTGCTACATTTTCTATGACAGAATGCATGGTATATACCAAATTACATTTCTGGCATGCAGTTAGTACTAGAAGATGTATGAAGAGGTAGAAAGGAAAGCTGACAGTTTAAAAGGATACATGCCTTGTGAACTTCGTTCAGTTGCTTATAGACAAGTTTGAGACTTTCCTAGCACATAATAAAGGCTATGATGGTTAATTCACTCTTAGCTTTTGCTCATCAGAACGCTCCATATTATCATACTATTTAAGAAAGTGGTTGCAATCCCATTTGCTCCTAGAATTCATTAACTCGTATTTTTCCTTGCTCAAGAGGAATGAGGACGGAGATACCTCAGATATTTAAATGCAAATATCAAAACGGAAAATAGAATCACTAAATTAAAAATGGCTAAGACTGGAACAAGCTGTGAAAAGGGGAAGAGATATGCATGCAAAAATATTGGGAACTGTACTGGGTCTGGCTGAGATGGAGCTAATTTTCCCCTTAGCAGCCCTCAGAGCGCTGTGCTTGTACTGGTAGCTAGAAAGGTGTTGCTAACACACCACTGTTTCGGCTGCTGCTGAGCAGTGCTGGCACAGCATCAAGGCTGTCTCTCCAATGTTCTCCCCTCACCCAGCAGGCTGGGGGTGGGCAAGATCCTGGGAGGGGACACAGCTGGGACAGCTGACCCAAACTGACCAGAGGGATATTCCATGCCCTATGGAATGCCTAGCAATAGGCATTTTACTGCCTAGCAGTAAAAGCTACGAGAAGGCGGGGGGGGGGGGGGGGGGGGGCATTCATTATTGTGAGGTTTGTCTTCTAGAGCAACCACAACACATGCTGAAGCCCTGCTTCCTGGGAAGTGGCTGGACTTCACCGGCTGATGGGAAGCAGAAAATAAATCTTTTGTTTTCTTTTGCTCCATGCACAGCCTTTGCTTTGCTAAACTGCCTTTATCTTGACCCACAAGGGTTATTTCCAATCTTATTTTCTCCCCCCTCCCTGGTCCTGCTGAGGAGAGTGATCAAGCATCTTGGTGGGCACCTTGCATCCAGCCAATCAACCCACCACAGGAACTGTTCTGAGAAACCTCAAGATGAGAAGGCTCGGGGGTAATCTTATCAATGACAGATAATGTCTGACAGGGGAAAGTAAAGACAGAGCAAGGCTCTGCTCAGTGGTGCCCAGTGACAGGATGAGCAGCAGTGGCACAAACTAAAATACAGGAAATGCCATTTAAGCACTAAACAATTTGTGAGGTGGTCAAACACTGCAATAGCCTGCCTGGAGAGCCCTCGGTTTTTAATGTCTCCATGGACTGAATTGCACATGGGCCTGAGCAACCTGCACGAAGTGACCCTGCTCTGAGCAGGAGTTGGAGTAGATAGTCTCCAGAAGTCCCTGCCAACCTCAGGTCTCCTGTGATTCTGAGATTAATTACTGTTGAATATTGACTTGGCAATGAAATAACAATGATAAAGCCTGAAATAAGTGTATGAAACTCAAAGGTCAAAAAGAAGCAGCTTCCAGGTACACTTTACATATAGATAAAACTTAAGCTCAGTGAAAAAGCGGCTGAAATCACAAGGCCGCATTGTCTGGTTAGATGTGTGGGAATTAGCTGTCATAACTGGAGAAATATCAACACAATATCAGAGCCAGGTTAGTAAAAATGTACAACCTCCATAACAATTTCCTTTTTTTTTTTTGTATGTAAGAAAGGTCAGGATCACGTTATGTAAACTGTTAAAAAAACAGAAGTAACAGTTCAACTGCCACAAGAGGTCAGGTCACAGTATTCACAGTTCTGATGAATAAAGCTTGCCAATATGAGCAATTGACTTTGCTGACTGGCCCATAGATTTCACAAAAACAATCAAATTTAGAATGAAGATTAACAACAGAGAGGCAGTCTACTACTTCCACCCCCACTTCCCAGTCCTGTCTGGACAAAGGCAAAAGCAGCCTGTGCTGACAACTGCACACAGGACAAGTTCTGTTCTGTGTGTTCCAAGATGACATGAAGAGATGGAAATCTTGCCATCACAAGCTGGTTTCAAAAAGACAATCTAACTGGGAATTTTGCCCAGCCACGAGTCATGCAGTATGTGCACTGTAGATTTTACTACAGTAAATTTATTTACTCATAAGAAAAGCAAAAGTGCCTATGATTAAATATGCTATTAGCTATTCAGAAGCTCTCTGTGCCATCTAACATAACCACACTGACAGACGCCTGAAATCTCAGCACATTTCATTAAGACTTCCAACTTTGACACAGCAACAGTTTATCATCTTTGGTCTGTCACTGAACAGAAGGGAAAAGAGCATCATAGAATAATCAAGATTGGAAGGGATGTCTGTAAGTCTCCAGTCCACACTCCTGCTCCAAGTCGTCAGCTCTGAGGTTAGGCCAGATTGGTCAGAGCTTTATCCAGTCAAGCTTTCAATGCACCCAAAGGCACAGACTTAACTTCTCCAGGCAACCTGCTGTACTGCCCGACCCATCTCATAGTGAAAGTTTTTCCTTATATCCAGCCTGAACCTCTCATTTCAGTTTATGCCCATTGTCCCTCATCCTCCCACCGAAGACCCTGGCTCCATCTCCTCAAAGGTATTGGCAAGCTGCTGTTAGGTCCTCCACAGCTGTCTCCTCTGGGCCAAAGACATTCCTTCAGCCTCTCCTCACTGGGCCAGTCCTCCTAGTCCTTGACCATGTTAATGGTCCAATGCTGAAAACAGATTCCACTTCCATGGACATGCTCAGTAAGTTTCTACTATGTGTTCACAGACCTACCTGTGACACAATGAGAAACCTATTTTGTACAAGTGAAGGTACAATAACCCAATAAGAGTATCCAAGCAAACATCACAGTTTCTATTTCAAATGTAAAAAAGAAGTGAAATAGATTAGGCGGGAACAGGCATGTGCAACCAGCAGATAATAAAACCCAGCTCATTTAAGCACATTTGTAAGGAGCAGGAGTAAAAGAAATCAAATTAGTTGCATTATGAAAACAATAGCTTTTGGGCCTCATGTCCTTGTAAATCTTTGCTTGTGGACATCAAAAAACATGACTTGATATTTTTTGAGGCTGTATATTGCTATCTAGGACTTGAGGATAATTCTTCCTTATTCCTAACCTATAACCCCCAGAATATCTTTCTGAAAGGGCATTTTGCCATGCTTCAATCAAGTTTGTGTTGCTCACAAATAGTGTGTAATAAGAATTTTCTTTAGTATCAGCCACCATCTAAGAACAAGATACTGAAACAACCAGCTTCTTTGGTTGGGTCTGCCAGCCTGCTATACGCATCATTTTCAAGAGGAAAAACAAGTTTAGGCTAGTAAACACTCATGAATATTAAGTATAGCTAATGCTCAGTGGACAGCTAGTAGTAATCTCCAGTAAGATTAAAAGTGTTGCATTCTCACTAGTTAAACCCGGGTATCAGTCTCAGAAAAATGTTGCAGACAGTTAAAGTTACTGCCTCTTCGCAGAAGGCAAAATGTGAGAAAACCAGAGGTTGAGGAAGAATGGAATTGGCAGTAAGGCTATGCTTGGTGAGATGAAGGAGCTCACTGGGAATACAACACATTTTCCAGAAGGTTTAAGAGCAGCTCATCATGGCAATCCTCTACAGAAGCTAAGGAAGGAAAACATAGTATCACTTAAAATTCCTTGAGACTCCCACTTGCATAGGTAGTCAGAATCAAAAGCACTAGACCAAATCCATATCATACAAGAATCAGCTTCAGAAAGGATCAAGTCACCATATAGCCAGGTTATTGAAGACTTCCAGCAGTCAGCTACTGTAAATGTACAGGTTAGTTCATGCAGACAGTTTAGTCTACACTACCTCTCCTTTCCCAAATAGAAACATGATATGAAAACATGGGAACTATTACCACCACCAGTTCCCTCTAGGTCTGATGGCAAAGGACCAAGATCATACACAACACTCCTGAAAATGCTAAGTCAAGGCAAAATAGTGTCAAGGTCAACTCTCTGAATTTGTCTGTGAGAATATTAGGTTAGTGTTTTGGAACATGCTGAGGAGACCCCATTGCTCCTGCTAGCTCCTACATCTGAAGACAGTAAGAAGACAGTTCAAAACAGAAATCAGACAGTCCCATGATCTGCACTCCCTCATTCCACAGCCCATATACTGCCTCGATATCACCCCATGCTCTCATGTGCAGGCAGCACTGAGGAACTTTCTGCACGTTTTC
Source organism: Opisthocomus hoazin (assembly GCF_030867145.1). Taxonomy (NCBI): domain Eukaryota; kingdom Metazoa; phylum Chordata; class Aves; order Opisthocomiformes; family Opisthocomidae; genus Opisthocomus; species Opisthocomus hoazin. The sequence goes on from NC_134421.1 coordinate 58,036,301, forward strand.
TGAATTCCTATCCCAATCCACTACTACATGGAGTTAAAACAAGATTCAGTTGCAGTAGACTCAAGTCTATCATTGCATTCACTTAAGAAGTTTCTGTATGGTTTAATGCATCCTTCATTCATGCATAACATTACACTAATTCCAAGCAAGCATAACAATATTGATTAAACATTGGATGATGAAGCTGTGGAAATTGTTACACTGAATCAGAAGACCGGCTGATCTAGAGGTGTAGCCTGTGGCCAACAATAAATGCTTCAGAGAAAAAGAGCAAAAAGCCTTGAACGAGACTTAGGAAAAACCGATTTACAATTTGTCCCATAAAGCACAAATGTTTAGACTCCAAAAAGCTTAACTACTTTAGCTCTAGGAATTCTGAGGAATATCCTGTGCTTCTTTAACTCTGTGACACATTTGTATGGTAAGGCAATGAGTCCTACAGCCCCACTAGGGTATTGTGAAGCCATTATTTCCTTTTCATTAGTATCACATATCCTGCCTTTCAGTGCAGGGCTAGCGTAATGGCTGTGCTTAAGCAAATGAAAATAGGTCACATGCAGAGAAATAGAAGAGTGTCCTGCAGGAGCTGTTGTACGGCAACAGCACAGGCCACGCTGTTGGAAAAAGTGACAGGAGATCAGAAGAAGAATCAGAGCACTTCTGAGTCACTGTGTGGGTAGGTACTGAGCTGCAGAAAATTATGCAAAGAAAATAATGTTCAGAATGGAGTAACAGTGAATACTACTATAATCTGGAAGAACATATATTTTTGCTTAGTAGATTCAAGACTGATTGCAAAAGCTTTTGTGCATCTTCATCTTTGCTAGCACTGATGGAAGTTTTTTGCTTTACATTTTGACTGCTCTGTCACAAGACATTGCCCAAAAGTACGAGTCCAATAAACATACCATCATGGTAAGAGAATTCCTTGCTGCTTTGCTAAGTAAGGCAGATGCTATGTTACTACTTATGACATTGCCACCATCAATGCCTAAGCCACACCTCAGAATGCACTGACTCAGTGAATGAAATGCCAGATGATTCTGGCCACCATTTATCAGACTCCCTTAGGAAATACATTGCCCTCTTCAAGGGAGCTCATCTCCAATTCCTTGGGTATCTCCACCAGGCCACTGTAAGGTGTGCACCAGTTCCCCACAGCACCTGCTTGGGGCACATTTAACAGCCCCCTGTGAAAGGAAGCAGCTCTGAGGACGAGATGACGCAGACAGCTCACAGCCCCAAGAAGCACTTTGCATGCAACCACATCAGAGGTGCAGCCACACCACGGCTTAATCCAGTCCTCCAAAGAGATCATGGACTGCCTCAAGTCTCACCACGCCTTTCTGACACACCACTGTGGTTGGGCACCACACATTTGCCCACACAACTGCAAAACATTAGTGACACAACCCAGATGAAACAGCACCTGTAGGAACCATAACTTCATGTTCCTCTGTGTAGCCAATGACCCATGTAGATCTCTGCAGATTCATGACTGATGCACAAATTAGAATACTCTTGAAAGCGATTTCAGTGTGGCTGTCCAAAACCAGTTGTTTTTCTGTGAAAAAGCTGAATTAATTAGGGACATAAGGAAATTAGCATTTCCCGAGCAACAAATCAGAATGAAACCTTGTCATTTGCATACACTCTAAAAAAATTGTTTAAGTAGACTAAGATTTGGTTGCCTTTTTTTTTTTTAAACAGTCTGCATAAAATTCAGGTCACACCAAAGCATAAGTGATCAGAGTAACAAAAACCACCGTGATAATTACTCAAAGCTAGTAAGTCTCACAACGGTATCACACAACCTGTAACAATACTAAAGCATCAAGTGGCAAAGCACTTCAACTACAGGTGTCCCTAGCTGTATAGTAAGCTATCAGAGTGCACTCAACATATTTATTCAAGAAAAAGGAGATTTTAAGTATAGACTGAAGAAAAAGTCTAATGTAAGTGTGATTTTACACTCAAATGAAAGCTAACTTTGCTAGTCTTTGTCCAGAGTTCATCTGCTGTATTTGTGGTGTCACTTCCACAAGCTTTATACATGAGCCTGATAGGATAGAAGTACTATTATATTTACATCTCACAGACAATTCCCATTTTCGAGAAATATTTCTATGGCCTTAGTGATGAAATTTTCTTATGGCCTGCTTTGGATGTTATGTTTTCCTGGTATACCCTCTATTGACCCTCCCATTCATAGTCTCCGCAAGATGCCTCTCAAATTCATTCAGTTATCAACTCTGTCTTTCAAGACTTAAGATATACAGTTGCTATCAATGCTTCTGCTGACACCTATGAAATAGAAGATCCAAGAAATCATAAGGTCTTTGAGCAGTTGCAACGAGGTGTATTGACTAGTCAGGCCACAATGAAAACCAAAACACAGCGTACAGGTTACATGATGCTCTGCCTACAGAGGCCACCTCAGAAACACTAGCATAGTTCTGGGAAGCTACATGTCAAAGTCCAGAAGTTGCAACCACCGCCACACACAGCATCAGAAAAGCCACATCAGGTACAAATAATAGTTCCTGGTACTCCCATTCCCCATAGCCCTCTCTAGAGAGTGAGAAGGGCTACTAATAAGAAGAGGGGCCACCAAACCAAATGCATAAAAAGGACGGCTAAAATCAGCTACTGTACATGTGTACATGGTGCTTCTCTGCTCAAGACATGGGATAGAAACATTTCACTGCTACATGTTACCAGCTGCACTGGCTGAGGAGAAGTGCAGCAGCGGGCTCTCAGAACATACAGCTAAGACCCGGCATAACGTGGAAGTTGAAGTCATGGCCAAAGAACAGGGCCAGACGAACACAGGACAGGCCTTACCAGAAGTGGTCTGACACTTCTTGAGCCTGGCTTAGTGGCTAAGCACTCAGGGCCAAATCTTTACCACCACACAAACACCTAGAATGAGGAAGAAACAGAAACCAGAGTAGTACTTCCCCATGTTATACCTGTAACACCTTAGATTTAAGCAGTCCAGGAGTATGGTCCCAACATGAACAGTTACAGTTTGGTCCATGACAGCCTATTTTAGAAGAAAAATGGAATTCAAGCTCATAGCAAAACAAAACACTCTCTCCATCAATCTAGTCTTCCCCACTGTTTCAGTTCTGCCTTCATCTACAAAAAGAATAGGGAAATGACTACTTGCTTCTTACAGGAAATTACCCATATGGCAAAGAGACAACAAACATTTCTTTGTTTCTTCTGTTATATTTAGAAGAATTTACATCTGCAGTGGTTAAGTTCTTTTCAACAACTGGCCAGCTGCACCTCAGGCATCCAGTTATACAGCCCTGCTTCAAACTCTGGATTAGTCTTTCAGCCACAACCATGCATTGCCAAGAAGAGGGGAATCTGCCTGACAAATGCTGATTCTGTGTCAACAAGTTCTCACCAGATGCACTACCAATGTGATTACTCTCACGCCCCAAGAGCCCCAGACTCCCAGAGCCAGATGCAATCAGTCCAAAGAGGTAGAGGAGGTCACCAACTACAACAAAAGCTGTGGTGAGTCAGAGTAGAAAGAGTGGGGTTCAAACCTACCAGTTGGGAAATGCAGTCCCACAGGCTGAGACAGATTTGCAGAGCGTGGCTGTGGTGTTATCATGGCTGTTTCCAAGAACTTGGCCTGACAATCCTGTCAGC